>NC_134096.1:7807200-8431575 GCF_000715075.1 Nicotiana tabacum
AGTTAGACACCCCATAAACCCTTACATTCGAGGACGAATGTTCCTAAGGGGGAGAGGATGTTACAACCCAAATTCGGATACCATAGATCACGCCGTACGTTACTCGACGTAAATCCAAAAAGATATTATCTTTGAGATGATAAGAATTTAATCCTATTGGTCTTAAATGATACAAGGGTGTATAACAGTGGTTAACAAGTATTTGACGTTAAACGAATCGAGGATGTTGTAACCTGTATTTTCGGGTAATACTAGAGGTGATTAATTTTCCCAAGAGGTCTTGTTTTAATGTATTTGAATAATATAATATCCATATCATAAGTCTTGAAGTCAAGAGAGTTATGAAACAAAAGTCGATAAAAGTTGTCGCAACTTACGTTTATAATTTTACATAAAATTTAGGTCAAATGTTACTACAGTTTTCTCCCAATGTACATGGAATTATGGGGTGATCTTCCTATCAAATTGAAGATCTATGAGTCTACTTTCCAACGCATTAAACCGTTTGTCGATACGATCTCGGAATAGAGAGATATTCGCGTTTTCGCGAGAGTGCGCCAAGCAGCTCTCTATGGGGCCCACATAGGCGGTTGAGATATATTGATATATATCAGACCCTTTAACCCCGTTTTAACTCATTAATTTTCATTCTCTTCAGACCCTAGACACCTAAAAACACTCTCTCAAGGTTCTCTCATGATCCAAGACCCAAACAAAGGGCAAACAACACAAATCAAGTGTCGGGAATCCCGTGGCGCTAGTAAGTTTCTTGTTCTTCTTGTTGTTGCTGATTTTTGTGTTGTTCCAGCTCGTGTTGGAGGTTGTTTTAAGTGTTTTATGTTCTGTAAATACTCCTTAAAGTTCTTAATATCAACCCTAGGTGATTTCAAGTCTTCTAAAGTAATTCTAGTTCCGAAAAGCCCAAATTGATTGCTAGTTTCGCTTCCTTGTTCTTGTGGCAGAATTTGAGGGATATTTCGTGGAACATTAAGGTCAAATTGGAGTTGTTCTTTCTGTTTAAAGGTAAGGAGCCTCTTACTCTATATATATTTAAGATTATCCAAGTTGTGGCTAAGTCGTTGATGCTAGAACTTGTGAAATATATATCGAAAGGCTTGGTAGTAATGTTGTTAGTTGGTGGACTGTTTTGGAGGCTCAATATGATTATTAATGATGTTGTTTGGGCTGTTTGGTGATTGTATTGACTTGTGTGAAGTCATATAAATAGGGGAGGTGCTGTCCGTTTCATCGTAAAATAGGTTGCGGTCGATACATAATAGTTACGACACTTAAACGATAATGATAGTGTCATTTATCTTATTGTAGACTAAGGAGTCGTGACATTTGCATAGCTTGAGGTTGGGCAGTATATACAAGGTATGCGAGGCTATCCCCTTCATTCTTTTGCACGACTTCAATTGTACATAATGTAATGAACGAGCTCCCAAAGATACTCTACTCTTAGAAGCTAGCAGTACTTACATTGCTGCCCTTCTTATGAAGCAATTGATATTGATGTTGCTTCTCTTATTCTTATATTATCAATGTTGTTGGTAGTTCCTTATTCTTATAAGATTCTTGATGAAGAGTTAATCCTAATAACATTTACGAAGGATACCGACCTTACGTCACTCCGAAAGGTTCAAAATGTGATTCCAATGAGTCCAGCATGCATCATATATATGTATCTATTTTACTCTACCGAGCCGCGCTATAGTCGGCCGGGTATGGAACCTATTGTGCAACCACTGATCAGTTGGGTTTTACCGAGCTCCACGTGGCCGGGTACGATTCTACCGAGCCCTATGATGGCCGGGTACGTTTTACCGAGCCTATTACGGCCGGGTACGATATGATGATGATGATGCCCACAAAGGCATATGTTTTAAAAGTTTATGTATATATATATGTATGTATCATGTATTTCATGTCAGTAGCCCTCAGAGGTACCCAGATGTCACAGGTTGTATATTCCATATCCATGTTTACATTACTATTCTTACTTATGCTTTCCTGCCTTACATACTCAGTACTTTATTCGTACTGACGTCCCTTTTATTTGTGGACACTGCATGTCGTGCTGCAGGTCCTGATAGACGGGTAGACGCAGCTCCCCCACCACAGTAGGCTGTCCAGTTCAGCGGTTATTGGCGAGATCCCTTCTCCGGACTTGCCATGGTCTTGGTATGCATTTTTGTTATAGACATTATGGGTATGTCGGGGCCCTGTTCCGGCAATGTTGTAGAACTTATGTTCCTTTAGAGGCTCATAGACAAGTGTCGACTCATGGTAGCTCGTACCTTATATATAGTTTCTTGACAGTCTTGTCGTCCCATGTTATGTATGTTCATGACATTATCTTTCATTGTTGGATGTTCATGATCCATGTCTACCATTTATATTGGTCTTGTCGGCCCTTAAAGATAATAAGGAAGGTTAGATAAAATGTACGTTGGTGCTCGGCTAGTATGGCCCGGGTGCTAGTCATGACCCTCTAGTTGGGTCGTGACATTGGCGCTCTCTGATTCGATCATATAAGGAAGACCGAGAAACCACACAAGCTAGAATCTGACTGGGCTCCGAAACATCTAATCTCGTGAACTGGTCGGATAAGGCATGAACATTAACTGCAATAGTTCTCTCACTAACAGGAATGAATGTAAGGCTACCCATACTCACCGCCTTCCTACTCAAGGCATCGGCCACCACATTGGCCTTCTTAGGATGATACAGAATAGTGATATCATAGTCCTTTAGTAGCTCGAACCATCTCCGTTGCCTCAAATTTAGATCATTCTGTTTGAATAAGTGCTGGACACTCCGATGATTTGTAAACACCTCACAATATACACCGTAGAGATAATACTTCTAAATCTTCAATGCATGAACGATGGCGGCCAACTCCAAATCGTGAACAAGGTAGTTCTTCTCATGGTGCTTCAACTGATGCGAAGCATAATCAATCACTCTACCCTCCTGCATCATAAAACATCCAATACCGATCCGAGAAGCATCACAGTATATTGTGTAAGAAACAGAAGCTGAAGGTAGAACTAGAACTGGAGTTGTGGCCAAGGCAGTCATGAGATTCTGAAAGTTCTCCTTACACTCGTCTGACCACTTGAAGGTAGCACCCTTTTACGTCAATTTGGTGAAATGCCATGCAATAGACGAGAAAACATCTACGAAGCGATGATAATAATAGTCCAAGCCGAAAAAGCTCAGAATCTTCGTAGCTGAGAATTGTTTGGACCAACGCTGAACCATCTCTATCTTTTTCGGATCCACCTAAATCCCCTCACTGGACACCACATGCCCCAAGAATGCCACCGAACTAAGCCAGAACTCACAATTGGAGAACTTGGCATAAATCTTTTCCTCCCTCAATTGTTACAACACAATCCTCAAATGATGTGCATGCTCCTCCTGGCTACGAGAGTACACCAGGATGTCAACAATGAACACTATGACAAACGAGTCAAGATAAGGCTGAAATACATTGTTCATTAGATGCATGAATGTTGCTGGGGTGTTGGTTAGCCCAAAAGAAATCACAAGTAACTCATAATGACCGTATCGGGTTCTGAATGTTGTCTTTAGAATATCCGAGTCCCGAATCTTCAACTGGTGATACCCAGACCTCAAGTCAATCTTAGAAAAAACCCTCGCTCCCTGAAGTTGGTCAAATAGATCATCAACGCGTAGCAATGGATACTTGTTCTTGATTGTAACTTTGTTCAACTACCAGTAATCAATGCACATCCGCATAGTATCATCCTTCTTCTTCACAAACAGAACCGGTGCATCCCAAGGCGACACACTAGGCCTAATAAACCCCTTATCAAGGAGTTCCTGAAACTGCTCCTTCAATTCCTTCAACTAGGATAGTGCCATACGATACGGTGGAATAGAAATGGGCTGAGTTCTCGGCACCAAGTCAATATCCCTGTCGGGCGACATACCTGGCAGGTCTGCAGAAAACACATTCGAAAAATCTCGCACTGCCAGAACAGAATCAATAGTAGGAGTATCAGCACCAACATCCCTCACATAGGCCAAATAAGATAAACAACTCTTCCCAACCATCCACTGGGCCTTCAAATATGAAATCACTCTACTGGGAACATAGTCTAGAGAACCTCTCCACTCAATCCTTGGCAACCCCGGCATCGCCAATGTCACAGTCTTAGCGTGACAGTCCAGAATAACATGACATGGAGACAACCAATCCATACCCAAGATCACGTCAAAGTCCACCATACTAAGCAATAAAATATCAACTCTAGTCTCCAATCCCCCAATAGTTACTACACACGACCGATATACACGGTCCACAACAATAGTATCGCCCGCTGGCATAGATACATGAATATATGAAACTAAGGACTCATGGGGCATATCCAGATAATGAGAAAAATGCGATGATACATAGGAATAAATGGAACCAAGGTCAAATAATACAGAGGCATCCCTGTGGCATACTGAGACAATACCTGTGATCACTGCATCAGAAGCAACAATGTATGGCCTGACAGGGATAGCATTGAATCGGGCCTGGCTCCACCTGATCGGCCTACCCCTATTGGTTTACCCTTAGCTGATTGAGCCTCGCCCTGAGTTGGCTGGGCGGTGGTGAAGTACCTGGTGCTGAAGTTGCAGCCTGACTCCTCTACTACACTAGACCTCCCGGGCTACAAGGACACTACCTCCACATATCACCAAACTCCCTGCAATCGAAGCAACTCCTTGGTGCTGATGGTGGGGACTGATGGGAGCCTTGAACACTATTTTAGCTGCTGGAAGGACCCAGCATAGATAAACCCTAAACCGATGGAGCATGAGAAAAACTCTGAGCTGGAAGGGCATTGAGAGATGACTGACCCTGATGAGAACTGTATGAACCATGGTTGGATGATGCACCACGGTGAACTGGACGAGTCGTCTGATTGTGCCTATAGGGATGACCCCTGCCATGGTAGAACTGACCCCCAAAAGGAACACCGCTAAAACCACCCGATCCACGGGGCCTCTTGGCCTCCCTCTCTCCTCGCTCCTGGCTACGGACCATCTCTATCTGCCGAGCAATGTCAACCACCACATAAAAGGTAGCACCAGACACCCTTTCCCTAGTCATAAGCAACAACAGTTGATATGTGAGGCCATCAATGAACCTCTTAATCCTCTCCCTATCAGTGGGAACCAACCAAACTACGTGACGAGCCAACTCAGAAAACCTCATCTCTTACTGCATCATAGATATACCCTCTTAACATAACTGCTCAAACTGACTGTGTAGCTCCTCCCTGCAAGACTGTGGCATGAACTTCTCCAAGAAGAGAACGGAGAACTCCTACCATAAAAGAGGTATTGTACCGACCGGCATGCTCCTCTCATAAGCCTCCCACCATCCAAAGGCAGCCATAGTGACCTGAAAAGTAGTGAACAAGACCCCACTGGTCTCCAGAATACCAGCTGTGTGAAACATCCGCTGGTACTTATTCAGGAAACCCTGAGCATCCTCTGACTCAGCATCGCTAAATGATGGAGGCTGAAGCCTCCAGTCTCCTCTACTTATCATCAGTCATAACGGGGACCACCTGGCCCGAGCAGCTACAACTGGCTGGACTGGTAGTGCCCCCGGTGTTTGGAGTCCCTGCATCACCTGCTGTGGAGTACGGGCGGCGGGAGTCTGAGTACCTCCCCCGGCCTAAGAAGTGGCTGATATGGTCGGAATAGAGACCACCTGAGCAAGACTGGTGCACACGGTCAGAATCTGAGCAAAAGCCTCCTGAAGTCCTGGAATCATAATGGGCACAGCTGGTGCCTGAGCTGGCCCTATTGGCTCAACCACAGCTGGAACCTGATCCTGAACTGGGGCAACTGGCAAATCTGCAGGTGCTGCCCTAGATGCACCTCTACCCCTACCGTGACCCCTACCGTGATTTTGGCCTCTCGCGGCCCTAGATGGTGGTACTGGTGGCTATCCATCCCGTCCGGTAGCACGTGTCCTCACCATCTGTGAGAGAATTGAATACAAAAGTTTAGTTACCAGAATCAACAAATCCGCACGACAAGAATACAAGAGTTTCCTAAGGGTTTGACAACCTCTCTAAGATAAGTATAGACGTCTCCGTACTGATCCACAAGACTCTACTAAACCTTCTCATGACTCATGAGACCTATGTAACCTAGGCTCTGATACCAACTTTTCACGACCCAAAATCCCAACCTGTCGTGATGTCGCCTATCATAGTACTAGGCAAGACAACATTATAAAATAAATTCCAACACCTTTAACAGAAAATGATTCAAAGTAGTTTAAGTAATAAAAACTCACATAAAAAGGGATAGAAACCCAAAACATAACGCGGAAGTTCCCAACTATCGGGGTGTCACAGAGTACATGAGTATCTATACATCATAAGTCTGAAAAATATTGTCTATGATAGTTTGAAAGTAAATACAACAAGCGGAAAGATAGAGATGGAGAGACAAGGTGTGCGAAACGCTGGGAAGCTACCTTGGTATCTCCCAAAAGATCAACTGTGCAAGTAGATCAGCACCCACCCTATCCAGAAACACCTGAATTTGCACACGAAGTGCAGAGTGTAGAGTGAGTACAACCAACTCTGTAAGTAACAAGACTAAATGAAGAATTGAAAGTAGTGACGAGCTTCACAGTTAAAGTCCAATTACATTAATTTCAACATAAGAAGGTAGGCATGCCTTTAAGTTCGATAATTAAGGCCATAATAGTTAATTCATGTCAAGTTCAACTGAAACATAAGATAATATCTCTCAGAAATTTCAAGACAGTGATATATGACATCAGAAGTGCAACAATAAAGAAGTCAATGCATCCACTCAGGGAAACAGACACCGAGTCCTCCTAATCACTCCAACCTCACAATTACTCTTTCCTTACAGTCACTCATTCCTCTCAATCACTCAGAACTCGGCACTCGCACTCAGTGGTACATGCGCTCATTGAGGGTGTGTACAGATTCTGTAGGGGATCCTTCAGCCCAAGCGCTATAACAAGCCAATCATGGAATATATCAATAAAACATGCTGCGACGTGCAGCCCGATCCCATAAATATCCTCACAATCAAACCCTCGGCCTCACTCAGTCATCAACCTCTCCAGTCTCTCGGGCTCTCAATGATCATAAAAATTAGACCAAACATAAATGATGTAATGTATCATTAAGGAACAATAGAGACTGAGATATGATATGCAAGTAAAATTGTGACTGGGTACAAAATAGCAATTAGCAGATAATTCAACATGTACGCGACCTCTGTGGGTCCCAACATTGCCAACACATAATTTTAACATGATTTCTAACATGATTTGCAGTTCAATTTCTCTAACACATGGAGAATGTATAGGTAATAACAGATTATTCAACTACCTAGTTCCATCGGATTGACCAAGTCACAATCCTTACGGTGCAAGCCCACACGCCCGTCACATAGCATGTGCGTCACCTCTAAACCCAACACATAATCCGGGGTTTCATACCCTCAGAACCAAATTTAGAACTATTACTTACCTCAATACGGGCTAAAGGAATCAATTCCATACGAAAATGCTAAGTTATATTAATCAAAAGTCAAAAATTGACTCAAAAGCTGGCCCTAGGCCCACTTCTAAAAATTTGATAAAAGTCACAAAACTTAAAAGTCCATTCAACCACGAGTCCAACCATATCAAATTTATCAAAATCCGACACCAAATTGTCACCCAGATCCCCAAATCAAACTCTCCAAATCCCTAGCCTCAAACTCCCAAGTTACACCTTAAATACACACCAACTAGGGGGAAATCAATGGGAAAATAATATTATTGATCAAAAATGAGAACAATGGACTTACCTCAAGAATTCCCTCGAAAATATTCTCAAGAGTCGCCAAAACTCGAGCCCAAAATGTTAAAATGAGGCAAAAATTGCGAACCTTTTATTTATCTTTCTGTCCAGCCTTTTTTGCTTCTGCGGGCACTTAACCGCATCTGCGGTGTCGCAGAAGCAACCAAAATTCTGCTCCTCAGCTCGCACTTGTGAGCTCACACCTACGATCAAAGCTCCGCACGTGTGGTTACACTAGGAGACTTTAGCTACAGCAGTCCTCCAACTCAAACTTTGATACGAAAACCATCTGAAATCACCCCGAGGCCCCCGGGACCTCAACCAAACATACCAACAAGTCCTAAAATACAATAAGAACTTAGTCGAGCCCTCAAATCACCTCAAACAATATCAAAAATACGAATTGCACCCCAATTCAAGACTAATGAAACTAAGGAAATTCAACTTCAACAAACGACGCCGAAACTTATCAAATCACGTTCGATTGACCCCAAATTTTGCACATAAATCACAAATGACATTACGTGCGTACTTCAACTTCCGGAATCGGAATCGGAATCCGACCCCGATATCGCAAAGTCCACTCCCAGTCAAACTTCCCAAAAATCCAACCTTTTCCATTTCAAGCCTAATTCCACTTCGAACCTCCAAATCATAATCCGGACACGCTCCTAAGTCCAAAATACCCAACGGAGCTAACAGGGCCATCAAAACTCCATTACGGAGTCGTTTACACATAAGTAAATATCCGGTCAACCGTTTCAACTTAAGCTTTCAACCACGAGACTAAGTGTCTCAATTCATTCTGAAATCTCTCTGCACCCGAGCTGACTACCCCGGCAAGTCACATAACAACTTTAAAGTACAAAATGAGTAGTAAATGGGGGGACAGGGCTACAACTGTCAAAATGATCGTTCGGGTTGTTATATCTTCAAAACACTTGATGATATGAGCCCTCCGACGATTCAATGTCAATAGGTTCATCAGAGTGGGTAATTTTGTTTTAACCATTGACTTCTTCGAGGTATAGAGAAAGATGGAGAGGGTTTGGATTTAGCCATGAGAAGAAAACATTGATTCCGAGTCTGTGTGAGAGTGATATAAACGAAGGGGTGTCTAATAAAGAGAGAGATGGGTGATGAAAAGTTGACTCAATTAGAGAGAGGCGTGTGAAAGACAACTGAAAAGGTGCCTTCTAGAGACACATCGTTAATCACATAATTAATGCATGCATAGAGTAAACAAATTTTCTGCTTCAGTAGTAGAAAAGGCAACACAATTTTGTTTCTTGCTATGCCAGAAAATAAGTGGTTTTTCCAGCAACTAACAAGTTCCCCTCGTACTTTTTCTATCAATTGTCACCATAGCTTTGGCATCGGACATACCAAACTTCTTTATAAGCTCTTTTGTGTACTTTGTTTGGATGATAAAGATCCCTTTGGGGATTGCTTGATTTGCATCCCAAGGAAGAATGTTAATTCTCCCATCATGTTCATCTCAAATTCTCTTTTCATGATATTTGAAACGTCTTTGCATAATTCTGAGTTAGTACTTCCAAAATTTATATCATCAATGTAAATTTGTACAATCAAATTACCTTTGTCTGAACGTTTGATGAAAAGAGTGGTGTAAATACTACTTCAACTAAAGCCATGTTTGACTAAGAAAGATCTTAGTCTTTCATACCATGCTCTAGGAGCTAGTTTAAACCCATATAGAGCTTTAGACATCTTGTAGACATGGTTCGAAAAAGACTCATTTACAAACCATGGGGGTTGCTTGACTTTCATACTTCCTTAGATATGAATCCATTTAAGAACACACTTTTTACATCCATATAAAATAATCTAAAGAACTTGTGAGCAACATAAGCTAGTAGAATAAGAATTGATTCTAACTGGCAACTGGAGCAAATGTTTCTTCACAATCAACTCCTTCTTGTTGAGAGTATCCTTGAGCGACCAATCATGCTTTATTTCTTACTACTTAGCCGGACTCATTTAGCTTATTCATGTAGACCCATTTTGTTCCAACAATGGATGCGTTAGGAGGTTTAGGAATAAGCTTCCATACCTTTACTTTTTTAATTGACCAAGTTCCTCTTGCAATGGACTTATCTAGCAGTCATCTCCAAGGGCCACATCTACCTTTTTTAGTTCAAACTGTGAGATGAGAGAAATATTTGAAGTCTGGTTTTGCGATCTTCTGGTTTTCATCCCTTCTTGAGGAACAACAGTGATAAATTTATGGGGATATCTATGTTCACCATTCCATTCATTTGGTACAACTGTAGATGTTTCCTTTTGAACAAGACTTGATGGTTAGGGTGTATATGATTCATGATTTTCCATGTGACTGTCAGTCGAATGATGTTGCTGATCAGCGACTCCTTCACGAGTGTCCTTAACAGGTTTTAGAACTATAGTAATTTCCTCATCATCAGGAAGTTACTCATTCCTCGAAGAGGGGTTAGTAACACAACATGAACATATCCTTCAATAGATAAGGTTCGTTTATTGTAAACTCTATATGCTCTACTTGACAGAGAGTATTTGAGAAAAATACCTTCGTCACTTTTTGGATCAAACTTACCAAAGTTGTCCTTTCTATTGTTGTGAATGAACCATTTGCATCCAAATGGGTGAAAACAACTAATATTTGGTCGTTTACCTTTCCACAACTCATATGGAGTCTTTTTGAGAATAGATCTTATTAGACACCTGCTGATAATATGGCATGCAATGCTTACTGCTTCTACCCAGGAGTGGTATTGAAGTGACTTTTCTGCAATCATAGTTCTTGTCATATCTTGATGAGTTCTATTTTTGCGTTCCACTACTCCATTTTATTATAGTTATCTGGGGGATGAGAAGTTGTGCGAGATTCACTAGTCATTGCAGAAATTTTCGAATGATTTGCTTTCAAATCTCCTTCATGATCACTTCTTATGGAAGAGATATAATATCCCCTTTCTCGTTGAACCTTTTTGCAGAAGACTTCAAAATTCTTCAATGCTTCATCTTTATGACTCAAGAAAATAACTCAGGTAAATCGAGAAAAATTATCTAATATAACAAAAGTATATTTTCTACCACCAATGCTAGCAGTCCTGGTTGGGCTGAAGAGATCCATGTGCAACAGTTGAAGAGGTTTTGTAGTAGAAATAATGTCTTTAATTTTGAAAGAAGATCTGGTTTGTTTACCTAATTGACATGCATTGCAAATATGATCTTTTGAAAAATCTAATTTTGGAAGACCAATGACAATATCCTATATAGAAAGTTTTTGAATAGTATGCATGCTAGCATGACCAATTTTTCTATGCCATACCCAAGGATCACCAATTATAGAGACTAGACATAGTCGATTTGACATGATATCAATATTGCAAAGGGTGTACACATTTCTATTTCTACTTTCAGATAGAATGGTTTTACCTGATTCATCTTCAATTATTCACCCATTCTTTTTAAAACGAACCTCATAGTCATTGACACATAGCTGGTTAATGCTGAACAGATTGTATCCAAGTTCATCCACAAGGTAGACTTTGTCCACATCTCTGATGACCCAAAATGTCATCTTTAAATTTAATAATTATCTCTGTGTTATAAGACCTCAAAAAGTATTATTTATCATTCCTCGACTTGCGTGCGCAGTCTGTATAATTTTCCAGAAAGTTTTTATGTGGAAAATAGATTAAAATATGAAATATAGCTTTAAAACTTAATTGAGTTGACTTTGGTCAATATTTTGAACAAACGGACTCGGATCAATATTTTAACAGTTCTAATAGGTTCGTATCGTGATTTGGGATTTGGGCGTATGCCCGGAATCGATTTCTGAGGTCCCTAGCCCGAGATATGGATTTTTGATGAAAAATTAAGAGTTTGAAAGTTTGATGATTTTAAGAATTGACCGATGTTTGGTCTTGTTGATACCGGGTTCGTATTGTAGTTCTGGAGCCCGGTACATGTCCACTACAATATTTATGACTTGTCGGTCAAAATTGGCGAGAAACGGAGTTGATTTGACATGATTCAGGCGTCCTGTTGTGAAAATAATAAGTTTTAAAGTTTTCTTGAAAATTTCCTTTGATTTGGTGTCTGATTCATAGTTCTAGGTGTTATTTTGGCGATTTGATCATGCAAGCAAGTTCGTATGATATTTTAGGGCTTGGGTGCATGTTTGGTTTGGAGCCCCGAAGGCTCGGGTTGATTTCTGGTGGTTAACGGATCATTTTTGGACTTGGGAAAACTGCAAAAATCTGCTTTTGGTTTCCTTCTTCACGTTCGCGAGAGGGGTCTAGCGTTCGCGAAGGGAAAAAGACTGGCTAGTAAAATTTGCCTTCGCGTTCACTAAGGGTATCTCATGTTCGCGAAGGCCAAGCTAGGCAAGCATCGCGTTCGCGAGGTAGCCCTCGTGTTCGCGAAGGGTAAAATTTGGACAACACAAATTTGTGCTTCGCGAACGCGAGGCAATAATCGCGTTCGCGAAGGGTAAAAACCTGGGCAACAGAACTTAAGTTCTATAAATGGGATTTTGTCCCATTTTCAACCATTTTTCATTTTTGAGCTCGGGTAAAGCAATTGTTGGGCGATTTTCACGGAAAAATATTGGGGTAAGTATTCCTTATCCTATGTTGATTATATCTAACGATTCCATACTCATTTATATCATGAATCCGTGAAATTATGGGAGAAAAATCATATTTTTATAAAATCTTCCAAAAATAAAAATTTAAGATTTGAAGGTCCATTTGACATCGGAATTTGATAATTTTTGTATGGTTGGACTCGTCTCAGAATGGCTGTTCGGATTTCATAATTTTTTTCGAGATTTGAGATGTGGACCCCACTGTCGATTTTTAAAATGAATTTCGTATTTTTATCCGGAAAATTAATAAATTCATATGGAATTAATTCATATGATTCGTTTTAAGTATATCGAATTGTTTGTGAATAGATTTGACGCTTTTGGAGAAAAATTCAAAACGAAAAGCTATGGTCGAGTAATTGATTGGAATTTGCAAAGCGAGGTAAATGTCGTGGTTAACCTTGACTTAAGGGAATCGAACCCCTGAATTATTTGCTATGTGAATTTCGTGTGCAACGATGTATAGGCAAGGTGACAAGTGCCTATACTTTGTTAATTTAATTTGTTGTTTAATTATTTAAACATCTTAAATTGTTTTAAGATACGAATTAATTATTATAATAATTATTTCTCTCCTATTCTTTGTCAACTATTAATTCTTGAATTACTGCAATAATTGTTACATGCTTATTTGATTTATGTGTCTTAATTGCTACTTGACATTTAGCATATTAAATATTAAACTGTCTATTTTCTCCCTGACTTTCATAATAAATTGCTATTTGTCACTGTTTGTTTCATAATGAAATCATAATTATTGTATGCTTGTTATCTTATAATTTCATATTAATTATTGCATTTATTGGGAAATGTTTTTTTATAAGAATTGGTAAATGAATTTATTGGAGGAGTAAGTTGCACGCCGCAACAGAATTGATTGAATTGAACATATTGGAGGAACGAGTTGCATGCCGCAACAGACTTATTTAAAAGTTTATATTGGGGGATCGGGTTGCACTCTGCAACAGACTTATTAAAAGTCTATATTGGGGGATCGTGTTGCATGCTGCAACAGACTTATTAAAAGTCCATATTGGGGGATCGGATTGCACGCCGTAACAGACTTGTTTAAAACTATATATATATATTGGGGGGATTGGGTTGCACGCCGCAAACAGAATTGATTAAAATAAATATATTGGAGGAGCGGGTTGCACGCCGCAACAGAAGTGAATATGAATATATTGTGGGAGCGGGTTGCACGCTGCAACGGAAATTGATTGAAATAATAATTGGTTATGACTGCTGAGTTGGCTTCAACTCTTAAAATGAGTTACCTGATTTATTTCTATTATCGTGGTTATTACTATTAGTGCGTATGTTAATGTAAGTGACCTGCCTTAGCCTCGTCACTACTTCATCGAGGTTAGGCTCGGCACATACCAGTACATGGGGTCGGTTGTACTAATACTACACTTTGCACTTCTTGTGCAGATTTCGGAGTTGGTCTCAGCGGCGTACCATAGACTTGCTTGAATTTCAACTACTCAGAGGAGACTTGAGGTATAACTGCACAGCGCCCGTAGTTCTGAAGTCCCCGTCTACCTTATTTTAGTTGTGTGTTTGCTTTCAAATAGCTTTATTTTATGCAAACTTTTATTTGTATTATTCTAGAAGTTCGTGCACTTGTGACACAAATTCTGTGATGGTATTTAGACATCTCTATTTTTATGGATTAATCACTACATTTCAAACTTTACTTTCGCATTGGTTTCTTTGTTATTAATTAATTTAAAATCGTTTAAAAATGGCTAATATTATTCTAACGTTGGCTTGCCTAGCAAGTGAAACATTAGGCGCCATCATGGTCTCGAAGGTGAGAATTTCGACACCCAGAAGGATATTGTTGCATATGTAGCTCGGTGTCTAAATTGTCAGCAAGTCAAGTAAAAGCATCAGAGACCTGGTGATTTGATTCAGAAATTAGAAATTCCTGAGTGGAAGTGGGAGAGTATCACTATGGATTTTGTTGTTGGGATCCCATGGACTTAGAGAAAATTTGACGCAATTTGGGCCATTGTGGACAGGTTGACCAAGTCAGCACATTTCATTCCAGTGGCAATTACCTATTCTTCAGAGAGGTTAGCTGAAATTTACATTCGTGATATTGTCCGCCTTCACGGTGTACCTGTGTCTATTATTTCAAATCAAGGTACGCAGTTTACCTCACACTTCTAGAAGGCTGTACAGCATGAGTTAGGTACGCGGGTTGAGTTGAGTACAACATTTCAATCACAGACAGACGGACAGTCAGAGCGCACTATTCAGATATTGGAAGATATGTTTCGTGCTTGTGTTATAGACTTTGGAGGTTCTTGGGATCAGTTCTTGCCACTTGCGGAGTTTGCTTATAATAATAACTACCAGTCGAGCATTGTACGGAAGGCGATGTCGTTCACCAGTTGGCTGGTTCGAACCGGGAGAGGCTCGGTTGTTGGGTACCGATTTGGTACAGGATGCCTTGGATAAGGTCAAGGTTATTCAAGATCGACTTCACACATCTCAGTCTAGGCAAAAGAGTTATGCCGACCGTAAAGTTCGTGATTTTGCATTCATGGTTGGAGAAAGAATATTGCTCCGAGTTTCACCTATGAAAGGTGTAATGAGGTTCGGAAAGAAGGGCAAGTTGAGCCCTAGGTATATTGGACCCTTTGAGATTCTTGAAAAGGTGGGTGAAGTAGCCTACAGGCTTGCATTACCACCTAGTTTATCAGCGGTTCATCCGGTGTTTCATGTGTCTATGCTCCGGAAATATTATGGTGATCTGTCCCATGTGTTAGATTTCATCTCAGTCCAATTGGGCAAAGATTTGACTTATGAGGAGGAGACGGTAGCTATTCTAGTCTGGCAGGTCCGACACTTGAGGTCTAAGAGTTATCCTTCAATTCAGGTGTACTGGAGAGGTCAGTCGGTAGAGGCATCTACCTGGGAGTCTAAGTCGGACATGCAAAATAAATATCCACACTTATTCACCAGCTCAGGTACTTTTTCTAACTTCGTTCGAGGACGAACGTTTGTTTTAAAGGTGGAGAATATGATGACCCAAAATGTCATCTTTAAATTTAATAATTATCTTTGTATTCTAAGACCTCGAAAAGCACTGTTTATTATTCCTCGACTTGCGTACATAGTCCGTATAGTTTTCCGGAAAGTTTTTATGTGAAAAATGGATTAAAATATAAAATAGAGCTTCAAAACTCAACTGAGTTGACTTTGGTCAACATTTTGAACAAACGGCCTCGGATCAGTGTTTTGATAGTTTCGGTAGGTCCTTATCATTATTTGGTACTTGGGCGTATGCCCGGAATCCAATTCCGAGGTCCCTAGCCCAAGATATGGAATTTTGATAAAATATTAAAAGTTTGAAAGTTTACTGATTTTAAGAATTGACCGATGTTTGGTCTTGTTGATACCGTTGTATTGTGGTTTCGGAGCCCAGTACACGTCCACTATAATTTTTATGACTTGTCTGTCGAATTTGGTGAGAAACGGAGTTGATTTGACGTGATTCGGACGTCCGGTTGTGAAAATAATAAGTTTTAAAGTTTTCTTAAAAATTTCCTTTGAACTGGTGTCCGATTTGTATTTATAGGTGTTATTTTTGTGATTTGACCGCACGATCAAGTTCGTATGATGTTTTAGGACTTGGGTGCATGTTTGGTTTGGAGCCCTGAGGGCTCGGGTAGATATCGGGTGGTTAACGGATCATTTTTGGACTTGAAAAAACTACAGAAATCTGCTTCTAGTTTCCTTCTTCGCGTTCGCGATAGGGGTCTCGCGTTCGTGAAGGGAAAAAGACTGGTCAGCAAAATTTGCCTTCGCGTTCACGAAGGGTAATGGGTTGGTCAGGAAAATTTGCCTTCGCGTTCACGAAGGGCATCTCGCGTTCACGAAGGCCAAGCCAGGCCAGCATCGCGTTCGTGAGGTAGCCCTCGCATTCACGAAGGGTAAAATTTGGACAACACAAATTTGTTCTTCGTGAACGCGAGGCACTGACTGCGTTTGCGAAGGGTAAAAACCTGGGTAACAGAACTTAAGTTCTCTAAATGGGATTTCTTCGCATTTTCAATCATTTTCCATTTTTGAG
The DNA here is from genome assembly GCF_000715075.1 of Nicotiana tabacum. Classification (NCBI taxonomy): domain Eukaryota; kingdom Viridiplantae; phylum Streptophyta; class Magnoliopsida; order Solanales; family Solanaceae; genus Nicotiana; species Nicotiana tabacum. The sequence goes on from NC_134096.1 coordinate 7,823,816, forward strand.
CTCGAGTAAGGCGATTGCTGGGCGATTTTTACGGAAAAATATTGGGGTAAGTATTCCTTATCCTATATTGATTATATCTCAAGATTCCATACTCATTTATATCATGAATCCGTGAAATTATGGGAGAAAAGTCAGATTTTTATAAAATGTTCCAAAAATAAAAATTTAAGATTTGAAGGTCCATTTGACATCGGAATTTGATAAATTTTATATGGTTGGACTCGTATCGGAATGGGTATTTGGATTTTGTAAGTTTTCCCTAGATTTGATATGTGGGCCCCACTGTCGATTTTTAAAATAAATTTCTGATTTTTATCCAGAAAATTAATAAATTCATATGGAATTAATTCCTATGATTCGTATTAAGTATATCGAATTGTTTGTGAATAGATTTGACGCTTTCGGAGACAAATTCAAAAGGAAAAGCTATGGTCGAGTAATTGATTGGAATTTGCAAAGCGAGGTAAATGTCGTGGTTAACCTTGACTTAAGGGAATCGAACCCCTGAATTATTTGCTATGTGAATTTCATGTGCAACGATATATAGGCAAGGTGACGAGTGCCTATACTTTGTCAATTTAATTGGTTGCTTAATTATTTAAGCATCCTAAATTGTTTTAAGACACGAATTAATTATTATAATAATTGTTTCTCTCCTATTCTTTGTCAACTATTAATTCTTGAATTCCTGCAATAATTGTTACATGCTTATTTGATTTATGTGTCTTAATTGCTACTTGAAATTTAGCATATTAAATATTAAACTATCTATTTTCTCCCTGACTTCCATAATAAATTGCTATTTGTCATTGTTTGTTTCATAATGAAATCATAATTATTGTATGCTTGTTGTCTAATAATTTCATATTAATTGTTGCATTTATTGGGGGAATTTCTTTTATAAGAATTGGTAAATAAATATATTGGAGGAGCGGATTGCACGCCGCAACATAATTAATTGAATTGAATATATTGGAGGAACGGGTTGCACGCCACAATAGACTTATTTAAAAGTCTATATTAGGGGATCGGGTTGCACGCCGCAACAGACTTATTAAAAGTCCATATTGGGAAATCGGGTTGCACGCCGCAACAGACTTGTTTAAAAGTCTATATATATTGGGGGATCGGGTTGCACGCCGCAATAGAAGTAAATATGAATATATTGTGGGAGCGGATTGCACGCTGCAACGGAAATTGATTGAAATAATAATTGGTTATGACTGCTGAGTTGGCTTCAACTATTAAAATGAGTTACCTGATTTATTTCTATTATTGTGGTTATTACTATTATTGCGTACAAGTTAATGTAAGTGACCTGCCTTAGCCTCGTCACTACTTTGTCAAGGTTAGGCTCGGCACTTACCAGTACATGGGGTCGGTTGTACTGATACTACACTCTGCACTTCTTGTGCAGATTTTGGAGTTGGTCCTAGCGGCGTACCATAGACTTGCTCGGATTTCAGCTACTTAAAGGAGACTTGAGGTATAACTTCACAGCATCCGCAGTTCTGAAGTCCCCGTCTTCTTTATTTTAGCCGTGTGTTTGCTTTCAGACAGCTTTAGTTTATTCAGACCTTTATTTGTATTATTCTAGAAGCTCGTGCACTTGTGACACCAATTATGGGATGGTATTTAGACATCGCTATTTTTATAGATTAATCACTACATTTCAAACTTTACTTCCACATTGGTTTCTTTGTTATTAATTAATTTAAAATCGTTTAAAAATGGCTAATATTTTTCTAACGTTGGCTTGCCTAGTATGTGAAATGTTAGGCGCCATCACGATCCCGAATGTGAAAATTTTGGGTCGTGACAACATCGTAAGATGAGCTGAGGGGGACTTTTCCAACACTAATTACACTCCCTTTTGATTTGTCTCCAAAGGTGATTGACCCACCATCAAGTTTAGTGATTTGTGTTTGAAAAGTTGTTTTCCACCTATCATGTGCTAGAACACGCGCTATCAAGATACCATTTTCCTCTTCGATTCTTCTTGCGATGTTCCTGCAACAAAAAATTACTTTTTTTAGGTACCTAAGCTTGCTTGGGTCCTGATTAGTTAGTTTTCTAGTTGTTTGCCGGATTTGATGACTTAGGACACCAAACCCATCTTCTACCTAAACCCACAATGATTAGATATATGACCAGACTTTCCACAATAAAAGAAAGAGGGGCCATTAAAATTTTAAGGGACTTTTTCCCTTTCATCTCTTATCCTGCAGTGGTTAAGTCGTTGACCATTTTTACCAAAACGAATGCATGAGGAAGAATTGGTTGCCCCAAATGAGTTTTTATGAGGAGTTGAATGGTTTGATTTGATGGAACTATGGCTGGTGGATTTTCGTAATCCATTCCGCTGTAATTAAAGTTCCTGAACTTATTCCTGAAGCATGTCTCTTTTAATTTCACATACTTTTAGTTTTAGTTCCCAACCTTTCTTTTCTCGTTGAATCTTTTGAAGTTCATGTATAACTTTTTCAATATCTACAAGAGAAATATCAATAAATTCTTGAAGTTCATTGCATTTAGGACACATAGGTGAACGTACCTCACTTGTTCCTTCGTCTGCCATGAGACCTCACTCATTTACTTCCCCGTGGTCGGATTATTCTTCATCTTTGATCGCCATGAAACACATGTTGGTTGTCTCCTCATGATCAGATCCTTCTTTATCATTCCATGCTCCAAACGACTTCTTCTTTTGATAATTTCTGTTGAGTTTCTTTTTCAGTTCAGGGCATTCTACTTGAATATGACCATATTTTCCACATTCATAGCATCTTCCATCATTCTTCTCGTTTTGCATTCACTGTTGTTTTCCATTCCTGAAGTTTGTTTTGCCTCTTTTGCTATTTCGGTTTCTTCTCAACATACTTGATACTACTTTGGAGAGCATAGCTATTTTGGTTTTTCTTCTTCTTCTTCTTTCTAACTCAGCCAATGTTGTTTTAAACACAACGATTTTCTTCTTTTTATTCTTCTTCATATTCTGAATCAGCCAATGTTGTTTTAAATGCAATGGTTTTCTTTTTTTCTTATTTCACTCGTCTATTCAAGCGAGTCTTTTCAAAGGCAATAATATCACCTCTGAGTTCATCATATAACATTTTATCAAGGTCTTGTCATTCCAATGTGATGACTTTGGGTTTCCAGACTGTAGGTAGACTTCTCAATATTTTCCTGACTTGTTCTCCATTTTTTACTATTCTACCAAAGGATTTCAGGTCTCCAACAATTTTGCTGAATCGAGAGAATATCTCTTCCACTGATTCTCCATCTTTCATTTGAAATAGTTCACAGTCATGAATCAGTAGATTTATTCTTGTTTATTTGACTTTGTTTGTTCCTTTATAGGTAACTTCTAGCTTGTCCCATATTTGCTTCACAGTCTCATAGCTTGAGATCTTTTCATATTCCTCACCACTTATTGCATTATACATGAGGTTCTTGGCTTTGGTATTTACTTGCACCACATCAGCATGTTCGTTAGTATATTTATCTAAGTCTAGTGGATCAGAAGATACTCGGCCTTCAGTAGTTTTGTCCTTTTTTCCTTGTGGCAGGGGGAGATCTCCCTTTTTGATGACATGCCAAACTTTGATGTCATATGACTTTGCATATGGTTCCATACACACTTTCTAATGTGATAAATACTGTCAATTGAAGTAGGTGGCCTGACTTGTGAAGTTCCTTTCTTGAAATAGTACTCCAACAATAGTATCTGTTCACATGATGTTTACTCACTTTGCTTTTAAGCAAATATTTTTCTCTTGAGTGTGAGACTTGCTCTAATATCAATTGAAAGTACGGGGGGGGGGGGGGGGGGGGGGGGTTGTAAAAATTCTTTAGTCGACTAACTTTGTTCTTAGTTGACTACCAAGGTTCTGCAGACAATAATTAGTACAACAAATAAAAGTAATGGAGAGTAATAAAAATAAACAGGAGAGACATAGATTTTTATACTAGTTCGTGTACTGATGTAGCACCTACATCCAGTTCCCTTGGGTCACAAGGGTTCTCTTAGATCTTCAATCGAACAGTTACAAATGAGAGTGTGATTTTCTTCACGTTTACCACAAACGAGTTACAAATAAATTCTTGACACAATCTTTCAATTGCTTTCTTTTTTCTCTCTATCTTTTGAGACATTAGTAAGCTTAGGAATACAATATTTTTGTAAGTAGAAAGATTGAAAATTTTGTATGAAAGTTGCATAAAATCCTAGTCCTTTCTTCTTTTCTTATATAGAGCTTAATGAGGCTGTTGGTTCCTTTCTATGATATTTTGGAAAATCGTTGATTATATAATTTTCCTTTTGAGGCAATGTGTTCTAATAATAGGACCTGGGGGATTCCTCTTGAATCCAGCGCACGAAGCAGGGCCAGATTCATCCTTAGTTAATATGCTGGATTTGCCTTGAACTTATTTCCAATCACTGAAATTGAGTCTTTCGTTGATTTTGCACAATTGATTGATTCCCTCCTCCTTACTTGATAGTCTTTCGTCTATTTTACATAGTTGATTGATTCACTTTCCTTCCTTGTTTTCTTGATGTACACACTTGATAGAAGAATTTGGATGTGATAGTTGTCGTTGGACATTCCTTTGTTTCTTCCCTACTCTGATGCACTTTTCTTCTTGTGATTTGAATAGTTAACTTGCACATGTGATAGATACATTAGTAGAGAATATTCAACTTTTTTTTTAGTCATCACTGAATTTTGAAACCTAACATAACTTTGTTTGGATAATTGATGAAGATGCAACATCAACGTGATATAGTAACGGGAATTGCTCTGTGGCTTCTGTGTTAGGAAGTGTGCAGGTATTAGTTCCATGTTAATCTTTCTCATGCATTTATTTGCCCGGGCCTTGTGTATTTGCATTGCTGGTTGTGGTGGGAACATTGGGAGCTAAAGGTTATGGAGAGGATCGAAGCTCATATCCCATAAATCTTACCATTTGTTGAGCGACTTCACAACAATTAGTTCAGTACTATCAAAGGCGAAAAGTGCAAAAAGTCTCTAAGGTCCACTAGGGCTTTAAGCACAAGGTGCAAATAAAGCATGCCTTCAGGATTATGCATGAATATTAAATATACGGACAAAGAAATTAAAAAAAAGTATAGTAAAGGAAAGTATCAATCGTTTTAGTGTCGATCTTCAGGATTATGCTCATTGGCAAGGAAAAGCATGCCTTAGAGCCGTGATCACGGCACTGCAGTGCCCGCTAAGCGAGGCGAAGCTCTCGACATGGTTTGTACTCGCTTCAGGGCAAGCGCGCCTTTGACAACACTGAATTAGTTACAAATAAAGAGTTTGAACTCTTCCTGTTGTGCTGTTGAACAATGTTACTATTATATTTTTGGGTGGGAGGGGGCATGTACACTCGTGTATGTGCTATTTGCCATGACTCTTTTCATTGTTATAAATTTGTTGCTTTAATGTTGCGACTTTGTTAGATTGAGCCGAGGGTCTATCGAAAACAGTCTCTCGACTTGCATAAGGTAAGGGTAAGGCTGCGTACACACTACCTTCAGGGGCATATATAATATTAAGATAACGAGTTCTACTATATCCTCCATCAAAACGTCACCAAATCGTATGCATAATTCCTCTTTAAATACGGCCCAAGTTATTATCCCATTACTTAGAACAAATGAATTATACCAAGTCTCAGCCAATCCATTCAAATATAGAGCAGCGACTTCAACTTTTTGATTTTCACCAGTTTTGTACAAGTTAAAATACCTTTCGCATTTTCGGGTCCATACCTTGGGTTCATGGCCTTCAAAGCTGGGCAGCTCCCATTTGGGAGGTGGAATGGGCAATCCTTGCCTATTGAGTCGTGTGTTCGGTGCTGGCATAAGTAACAATCTATCTCCAGCTGGGTTAACAGTCTCCGACCCTCGATTTTGCTTCGGTTCCAATGCCGTCAGACGATCCAGAATGAGCTCCAAGGTGCCTTGGATCCCCACCTGCGTATTACCGCGTTCCCTTTGGCTATTGCACATCTCCTCCAACACTTCATCGTGCTTGACTAATTTTTTATCCATTACTTTCATCCTGGTTCCTTCCACCATTGATATTCACACAGGTCGTGAATGTCGTTCTCTCTCCAATTTGTTAGCTATGTAACTGAATTTGAAAGAGCTTAGCTGGCAATATCTCGGCCCTTGATACTCATTTATTCTTCTCTAATCTTAGCCGTCTATTTGGTAATTAAATGACTAATTCATTACCTCCAGTTTCGAACCCCGTTGGTTACATTTAGACTACAGCTCATGACAGAATCTTCCACAGTTCCTCTCCTGAACAGATGATTTCCATGGTAAGAAAATTGTTTTCCACCCACAAGGAAATTCCCAGCTATATTTTCGAGCTACTGTTCTTCTCTTGCCAATTTCGTAGAGAGAGAAAACTAACTTTTAGTCAAACTACAGTTAAGGGGTTGTTTATTAATTTAAATAAGTCTTGACCTTTAGATCTAAAAAGTGGACAGGTGTAAGATATCCAAGCATGTACTGAACCAACTGGAGGAAAAGTGTAATAGATGTGTAGTGTATTAAGTAAGAAAATTCAATTTTTTGAAAGCAAAATTAATCCTAACAACATCAAACCTCTTAGTTATTCCTCTTGGATGATTTAAGAAGATGACTGGTTGAAATATTCACGTTGCTCTAGGTGATTTATAGTTCCATCCGAACCTTCCTGTATTAGATTCTGTGTATGTAATTGCTCTAGGTGATATATATAGTTCCTCATAATATATTTTATTATTTGAGGAAAGTTATTGCATTTTCAATGAGCTTCTAATTGTGTGTTGTTACACAGCTAAAGGAGCAAGAGTTGCAGCCTCTGTACAGCTAAATTATCTATACATGTCAAGCTAGCTGCAGCTGCATCTAATTGCAAAGTCTGAGCAATAGCATACTTAGATATACTTATTGACAAACCAGAGGCAACACTTCCAAACCAACACAAATAACAAACTTGGAAACAACATAATATACGCCAGATATACAGCATTTCTCGCAACACTAGCTAAGCATATCTCATAGTCTTCCACTGCTTTGTGCATTGCCAATACTTTTCTTCGCCTGCCTTGACTTCTTTTTCCTTGAGCTTGAAATCGCTATCCATGTAAGTATATTATGAGCTTGAAATTACCTTAGAGATGAAACCACCAAAATTATTTTTTCGAGTTTGTCTATCAAGGCATCACCTTCAATCAAAGTGTATTTTTAAACAAACTTCTCGTCATTGAACTCATCGATCCAATACTTATATATGGACTTAAAGTTTCAACCTGCAGAAAAGAAAACACGGTTAAAAATTACTAAAGATTAAAAAGGGAGTCTAATCAACACTTCCATCACCCTGGAAAAATTCAATACTTTTTAATAGCTCGTGGCATCAACTTTGGTATGAAATTGTGAGAATCAACGATGAAGGCCTTGAAAGATTCTTGATGGAGGAACAGGAGAAGTAGTATGCTCATCAGTGAAGGAGGTAATAGCCATGTTCCGGTCTGTTGAAGATATTCAAAGCACAATGTATCAGTGAAGGAGGTGACAATTATATCTACATTTGGATTAATTTTTTCAGCTTTCCTTATATTATCACAACTACCAGCTGCGGTAGAAAGCAGAACAAATATGAATAGTAATAGTGGAAGTGACATTACACGCATTATTCTGCTTTACAAATTTGAGCCACTCAGTTGTGTGGCATTTGAGCTCAATTGGTGAAAGAGATGAGGAGAATGGCATTGTATTGCATTCATAACTTTTTCATCACTGTACCCGCCTATATTCAAGCATGTCACTTTCAGGTTATACAGTCACTTGAGCTCATTAGCACACATGAAAGACGTAGTGTTGTGGTGGTATTTTACATTTGCTCACTTAAAATGTTGGATTATCTTTGAACACAAAAAATAAAGGAACAGGAAAGATAAGATTATATCTTTGAACATGAAAAAGGAAGGAACAGGAAAGATAAGTTTATCTTTCTGGGCAGTTTACAACTTTTTGCATCATGAGTTAGTTTTTGCAGCCAAAGTTGGTGAGTATGTGACAGAGTGCTATCGAAGCTTAGCATCACCAAAACTATATAAGTATTCAACATCAAGACTCCAACATGATTAGTCCATATTATGATAGCATTTCTCGGAACACTAAGCATATGCATCAAGATATAGGCTTCCGCTGCTTTGTACATTCCCACAACTTTGTACTTCTTCCATGTTCAGTCTGCAGAAGGTATTGAAAGCACAAGGTATCAGTGAAGGAGGAGATAGCTTAGTGTCTCTTGCACATTTGGACTAAATTTTCAGCTTCCCTTATATTATCACAACTACTCAGTAGCAGTAGTACTCAAATTAAACTGAAATACTGCATCTTTACTCACATTAGGATGAGTACATTTTTCTGAAGTTTGCGATGGGATATCATGCATTAATGTATTGTACAGAAGCACCTATTGAAACATCTTGATCAAGATACAGCAGCCTCAACTCCAAATGCGTCGATGGGCTGATTCTTGCTGCCTGCATCACAATTAATCAATATCTGAGTGAATATTATCCCATCATTGCAGAGAGTTAGCAATCCCGTGTATGTTTCTGGACTTGAGGAGTAACATATGATATGCAAACAATTCAAGCCATGCCGAAGAAGAAAATAGATTATACAAGAACAACAATTTGAAAGAACAAATGCTGGGTATATTTACCCACAAAATGAAGAAAAGAAGAACGGAAATAGAATTTATATGTCTGAGGGTGTATTCCGTACATGCGTTCTGCAAAAGAAAATTACATTGGTCAAACTCTGCCACATATAATGAAAATGAGGAGGTAATAAATTCGTCTGTACTCACATATTTTCCCAGGGTAAAAGTGCTCATAACTTGATCAGTTATAAACAAGGACCTGAATATCCCCCGTCATATCTTCAACATCTTGCTTAATCTTCAGAGCAGATTCTTCAAGTTGAGGGTTCCTCCCCAACACTAGGTGGAATCTCCTCAAGCTTACGACAGTACCACAGTCGTAATTTCTCAAGCGCAGGAAAGGATTCCTCTCTAACCTCCCACTTAGCAAGATTCACTCGCTGCAACGTCAGACATTTGAGTTTCTGGAAGGTGTCTTCCTCCCCCATGTTCCATCCTTCCCCCTCGATGATTGCGTCTTCAAGGTACAGATCTTCAAGCTTGGGAAGTTTCGCTATTGTTGATAGTGAACCGGATGTCAAAGGAAACTGACACAACCACAGATCTTTCAAACTCGAAGGGAAATAAAAATCCCACAACGACCTATTTGTCGCTACAGAGAGCGCACTATCATTTGAATTTGAACTTTCAAAAGTTACTTTGAGAGATTCTAGTTCATTTAGGAAGTCCAATTTATGGAACCAATATCTCCCTGTTGAACAATCCCATGATTCCTTGAGATTAAATCTAAGCTCTTGAAGATTGGGAAACCTTTTGAAAATATCCTCTGTGTCTTTTGAATAAGAAACTTCGAGTCCGTGTATTAATCTCAAGTTCTCTGACTTTGAGTCCTCTGCTATCAGTATTGGCTCATTCTTATCCAAATCAAAGAAAGAACAATCATCTATGCCCAGCACTCGCAACTTTACAAGATTCCAAATTGTTGGTAATAGTACCATGGGTGGTCCGTATTTATACACCCATAGAGTTTCCAGATTCCAGAGATTTGAAAAAGACGAAGGCAGAGATTTAACTTGTGTCCGAATGTTTAAGTACCTCAAATGAACCAATGTGCATATTTCATTCAGCAAAGAATCATTCACAGTGATACAAAACCTATCCAGTTGCAACACTCTAAGAAGCCTCAAGTGTCTTAGGTGGCATATATCATTATTGTTGTTATATATGTTGTCAGTTATCCTCAAAGAATAGAGGTGTTTACCAGAATGCCTTTTATATTTTGAATCGAACAGGATAAAATTATTATGCCCTAAGTGCCCCTGACCATCCATGTTTATTTGACGTGGCATCAGATCTGAAGAAGATGATGATGGAGCACTTGAACTTATCTCGTCAAACAACTTTTCCTCTCTTGTTTTTATCAAACAAAAGTCATGCACAAGATCATGAATTTGGCAAGTCTGGATTTTACCTATCTCATTAAAAGAAATAACCAAGCTACTGGAAATTAAATTTTCCATATAAACATCCATCACTTCTTCCACACTGTTCATCTCTGTGTGTTCCGCAAATCCTTCAAGCCACACACTCCTTTTCTTTTCCTTCCCCGCAATGACTCCAGCAATCAAATCAACCACCAAAGGAAGCCGTTTGCAGTTTTGGACTATCTCTTTTCCAACATCCAGTAGTTCATCAGGGCAACTTTCTTTTCCAAAGACCTTTTTCTCTAATAACTCCCAACTTTCTTCCAGTTTTAGCAATCGAATGTCAAGAGGAACACTGTGGCGTTGTGCATGCATAGCCACTTTCTTTTCTCGAGTCGTCAAAATAATTCGACTTCCTTTCTCAACTTCAGGAAAAGGTCTTGTCAAGTCTTCCCATGCTGCAGTGTCCCACAAATCATCTAAGACTATAAGGTACCTCTTTCCAAACAGATGTTTCCGTAGCTCATCTAAGACAACATCAATATTCTTACCGAATTTCGAAGTTGAGCCAACAACTTGATTAAAAAGTTTTTTCAGCAACTCTATCTTGTCATACTTTTGATCGACTGTACACCATGCACGGATGTCAAAATGACCAAAAACTGACTTATCATTATACACTTTGTACGCCAAAGTAGTTTTACCAGAACCCGGCATACCAGTGATCGAAATGACATCTAGCGCTTTTGGTCCACTAGTGAGGTTCCTAATTATCAAGTATGTCTCTTCTTCAAAACCTACGATTATTTTACCAGATATTGATGATTTACGTGCAACTGGCTTGTTGGGAGAGTTCACAACAATGACGCCCATGTTCTTGGGAATCTTCTTAAGTAAATTTGAGACCTCTTTTTTGATAAGATTGATCTTTTCTATGGCAAAGGGAAGTGAGAAAATAAGATGTAAGAGACCATTATCTCTTTCAATAATTGAATCAATGACATCTTTTGTCTCGTATGCCACATCTGAAACACGTGCCCATAGATCTTTATATAATTCTTGCTCAACATTCCCGAAAAAAGATCTTATGAATTCTAGATCTTCTTTCACCAGCCTGATTTCTTCATTTATCAAAGCAACTAAATAAGCATTGGAATTGAGCAAATCGTTTAAGTGTCTAAGTAGAAGATGCATGAACAGGGGTCCATCACTCATGGGAAAGCAGAGTTGAGATGAGTCCGGGGCTTTCAGGTAAACATCTTTGAGTTCTCTCTTTAGGAGTTCAATATTTTTGAGCAATCCTAGAGTTGCACTATTTGTTTCTTTGGTACTCTCTCCATTCTTTGATTTCTCTTCTAAGTTGCGAGCAATAGTTGATATGTCCCTGGTAAGTGCTCCAACACGTGCTAGGAATTCAAACAACTTGCCATTATGAATAAAGTCCTTAGGCACATCAGTGAGAATGATTAATAGGAACTCTACCATGATATGAATGTTTCGAGCCCCTGGAGTGCTAGCGGTAATAACATTTATCATGTGATCTTGTAGATGAATCAGATATTCTCTAAGAATGTCCGGAGAGGTTTCTAGGAGTTGCTTAATAAAGTGTCCAACTTCTGCTGATGTTGAAGCGTTCAAATTTGTAAAACATATGTGCATAACCTCCAACTGAGTTGGAATAATCTCCAAGAATAGATGTTCTAGCTTGAAGAGTCGAGAGTGTCCACCAATTTGATAAGGCCATAGGAAGCGTCCTACTCTCTCAGCCATTAGTTGAAACTGAGGTAAGACATATTCAACAATCTCATGCCCAACACACCCATTCACTATCAACTCGTGGAAATCTCTTATGTTGCCACATACATTCTGAAGAATCTCATATTCAGTCATGAATGGAGAAAGTTGTTCGGCATGATACTTGGAAAGATGATGGAGATTCAGAAGGAGGAAGTCCAGCTCTAATATCAGCTTTTCAGTTAGAATCTAATTTCTTCATTCTTTAAGCTCTCTATGAAATCCAGAACATTGAGAGTGTCCTTGCGAAGGGTAGATAATGACACCTACAAAAAGACCAAACATTATATCAAATTATCACAAAGAAAGACAGTTAATTCTCTATATATTATGTTCTTAGAGTTTGAGCAACTGGTTATGGATCCAAAATAAGCATGTCAAGAAAATGGTTTACTATGCATATGTTCAGCTGGTGTCCCCCCTCCCCCCCCCCCCCTTCAATTTACTAGATTATGCACTAAAAAGGGCGATGGACGATTTAGTGAAGATATATTCTAACCATTCCGAGGAAGAGATGAATAGAAGTAACTGTCAAACATATAAACACAACCTCTTGAAAATCATAACTAACCAGGATTGATAAGCTTTATTATGTTTAATTGTTTATTTATTCTTACAACAAGAAGTTTATAATTCTATCAACAAGTTCCTATTCTTTGTTATAAAATAGTGAATGCACATGTCTGTGACAGCACAAACTTGCTCGTACTCGATATTTATATCAAATCATACTAACTTATAATGGTTAAGCGATTTAATAACGTAAGAACATATATTAAGTTAAATAAATTTATGTGCAGACACGTGGCATGCATCTGTTGGTTTAGTATATAAAGTCATAATTAATAGGAAAGAAATAAAATAAAACAAACAAGAAACAAAATTTATCCGATTCATTATATTAAGAGAAAAAGTAGTACGGACGTCATGGATTTCAATATCTTCAACCATAGGTTCATTTGCTGAAGTATGAGGTGAAGAAACTGAAGTAGAGGTGATTAAACGAAGGAGGGAATAATCACAACATACATCACGGATTTCAATATCTTCAACCATAGGTTCCTTTGCTGAAGTGGGAGGAGCAAGTTTCTGCAAATAAACACCAACAGCATTAAGGTACAACTCCGATCGCCCGTGAAATCCCACAATAGCTACACCTTCTTTCATCACAAAGTGAAAATGGGGTTCCACCGGCCTCACACCCAAATGGTCCATAATTCTTTGCATTAGTTATAAAACATAGAGATTTTATAACCGAATGGCCATAATAACGCCCAAATGTCCCCTTGATGCCTTTTAAATATTCCAATGAAGTTGCCTCAATAACAACCTGCGATTATTGCAAATCACATATCGGTTAAATAAGTAGCAAAGTCGGGAATTTTGACAAGAATTCATAAAAGTGCAAGAATGTCATATTAGGATTCGGAATCTGTGACCTAAAGCAAATTTGGACACTTAGTTAAATCCTCTCAATGCAAATGTAACACTCCTCAAATCTATAAAAGTTTCAAGACACGCTAAATATAGAATTTAATTTAATTTATTTTGTATCTTAAATTATACTTCTATTACGAATTTAAACCCTTGTGATTAATTTTGAGTTACTTCTCTATTTATAAATAATTGGATATAAAATTAGGGGAATATAAATAATTTTAATGTTATTAATTATTAAAAGTGTGTATAATTAAATACTAGTTAAGTCAAAAAAAAAAAGAAAGAGAAAACAAAAGAAAAAGGGCACGTGAGCCTTAAGCCCATAAAAGGCTCCTGGCAGGCAAAAGCGTGACAAGCCTTAGCCCTTTAAGGCAAAGGAACAAAGGGCTTTAAGAGTTGAATAGAAACAGAACACTGCTCTGTTCACGCAAGGCACGCAGACATCAAAAAATAAAATTTTAGGGTGCTTTACCAATCACTAATTCCTGAACTCAGGTATGTAAAATTCTCTATTGTCAATTATCCTTCACTGGTAATAGATAAGAATTGAATAGTTAATTTCCTTTCCCCCCTATATCAACAGTAAATTCCATGCTTAGGTTTGAAACTTTAAAATTAATTAAAATACACTGATTGTTGTAGAATCAATTATTTGACGGGTATAAATTAGACTGGGGCCTACGTATTGGCTCAAGGAGTTTTGAGGTGAGTTGATATAACCCTTTACTAAAGTGGTTTAACTCACAAAAACATGCATACAAGGTGTTTGATGAATCGCTTAAAAGAGTTTATATTTACTTAATTAGAGCGATTGAGTACCTATTAACTTAGAATTGTTCTAGCAAAATTTTAGATGATTTATTATGATATATGTGCATAAATTTTCATATTTTTGTGTTATTCTTATATGCCATTTTCATGTTGAAAATTTATGAAGAAGCAAGAATCTTTAGAAATACTTTTGAATGTTTATTTCATTCTTATGCCATGCTTTACATTTAAGGATACCAGTATGGATATGTATAGGATGTCCCAGAAAAGATTTAGACTTGAAAAATCACAAGAAGAAGTTTTAGAAAGAAAATATTTTTTTGGGAGTATCCTTTATTCTGTGAAGGGGTCATCGTCGAGGCCGAGGGTCCTAAGCAAGGCATTGACTTCTTGAAACTACTTGTGACAAAGTAGGCAGCACACGAGCCAAGGGTCCCGTTGCTAAGAATTTACTTAGCCATGCTAAGGTATGATACATGAGCACTGAGAACCATGAAGTGAGTGGCACCTCATGGATTGGGCCTATTCGATCAGGTTGGGATCGAACCCACGCCGATCACACGGTGACTAAGACAGAAATAGGTCAGGATAGTTGGAACTCCCAAAGTATAAAGTGAAGTATTTTATTTTTTTGGAAATAAAAAAAAAAATTCTTTTAGAATACTCATAAACTGTTATTATGCAATTATTCTAGAACTGTTCTTATAAGCTTTATGTTTTACATGCATTTAGAATCTTTGCTCGCAATGTATATGTCACTAAAGTTCCGCCCCCTATCGTTGAGACTCACTGAGTACAATGGATGGTACTGACGTTCTCTTTTGGGAACCTACGTTGGTCTGCGGTACAACGTAGGAACCGATTTTGCAGGCGAGTAGGCTACGGGTTAGGACTTCCCTCTCTTCCAGTGCTATTGGTGAGCTCCGCTTTTGTTCGTGGAGTATTCCTTAGAGTCATCTTTACTTAGCTATTTATTTGTTTACTTAGAGAACTTGCCAGGAAATCTCATGTCCTGAGCAGTGCGTCAGTCTATCAGTCGGTGGATTAAGATTCAGATGTTTTGATAATAACTTAGCAGTAATTCATTTGTTACTATGAATAAAGTTTTGGAGTTGGTTTATTTTAGATATTTAATATTAATTAAAAGTATTTGGTTACAGTATTGCCTTATGGCATATAAAGTTTGAAGTTATAGTAGATTTGATAAGCGCAGATAGTTCGCTCGGTCATGTTTAGTGATCGGGTGCCGGTCCCGGCTTGTTCAGAAAATGGGTCGTGACAAACTTGGTATCAGAGCCTCTGGTTTATGGAGTCCTAGGGGTCTATGAAGCCGTGTTAGTAGAATCTTGTTTATGGGTATTAAGTGCTCCATACTTATAAACAGGAGGCTATGAGCATTTAGAAAAAGTGTCATATTTTTCATGATTTAGATTGTGCAGTAGATCCTACCTCTAAGATATTATCTAATATATTCGTTTCTCCAAAACTCGCAAAAATGGCTCGTACTCACAACTCTAACACCGACACTCAGGATGCTACTCAAGAAACTATTGGTACTATTGTGGCTCAAGGTAGAACTAAGAAGGCTTTGACTCATAAAAGGAAGGGTAAATCCACAAAGGGGGTTCAAGTACCCCGGGTTGAACATGAAGAAGGGGTGGAGCATGATGATCCAGTACCTCAGGATCCAATACCGCCCCCAATAGCAGCTCCGACTCAGACAGCTATATCTCCAGAGGTGGGTCAGATGTTTAATGTTGTCAACAGTACTATGGAGATGTTTAAAGCTTTCATGGACAACCAGAATGAGAGAAGAGATGAGATTCCACCTCAATCAAATAGACAGAACAATTCTGAGCCCTCTAGAGTGAATGAGTTTTTGACGTTGAGTCCTCCATTGTTCCATGGTTCTATAGCTGATGAAGATCTAATGTTGTGGCTGGAGGGGGTCAAGAAAGCCCTTCGAGCGATGAAGGCATTTGATGATGAAGCTGTGGAGCTGGCTGCTTACCAGCTTAGAGATGTGGCTGGCGCTTAGTTTCAGATATGGGAAAAGTAGAGAGATGAAGATGATGGTCCTCCTACTTGGGAAGAATTTGAAGAGGCCTTCATGGCTAACTTTATCCCGGAAGAGGATAGGGAAGCTAAGGCTACAGAGTTCGATCAGCTCAAGCAAGGGAATAAAAGTGTGCAAGAGTACTATATGGAATTCATAAGGTTGGCTAAGCATGCTCCTCACATGGTTAAGACAGAAAAAGCAAAGATCCACATGTTTGTTGGCGGTTTGACTTACCACATTAAGGATACGACTTCAGCTGTAACGGTAGGAATGACAGCTTTCTCCTCCGTTGTGGGATTCGCCAAGCACTTAGAAAAAGACAGGCAACAAAGGAGAGAAGAAAAAGAGCATAACAAGAAAGCCCGGACAATGGTCAAGTTTAATGGTACATCCAGCGAAGGTGGAAGAGATTCCTCTAATAAGGAGTCATTAGCACCAGTTCAGTCCAGTCATCAGTCAGGTGGTGGGTCTTCCTTCAGATGTACTCAGAGTTATGGAAACCAGTCTCGCCAGAATCAGAATTTTAGGACATCATCCTCACATAGCCAGAGTCATGCTGAGCAACATTCACACCAACAAGGTCTTTGTGGAACATGTAAGCGGCAACATTCAGGTCAGTGCAAGCTCGGGTTTCATGGTTGCTATCATTGTGGAGACATTGGTCATATAAAGGCCAACTGCCCAAAGTTGCGACGTAATTTCAGTGGTGGATCAACTCGTCCTTCTAGTTCCTCCATCTCGGGCCCGTGGTTCTCATAATCAGACCGGGCATGGGGCAGGCAGAGGTGCAGATCGAGTTACTCAGGGAGGGGTACAACCCCGTTTGTTTGCTACACTTGATCGTCAGAGTGCAGAGGCATCTGCAGAAACTATTACAGGTATACTTTTAGTCTGCTCACATAATGCTTATGCCATAATTGATTCGGGTTCAACGTTTTCATATATGACTCCATACTTTGCAATTAACCTCGGGCTAGAACCTGAACAACTTAGTGAGCCATTCCTAGTAGCTACTCCAGTTGGCGAGTCAGTGAAAGTCACAAGAGTCTATAGAGGTTGTATAGTTTCAGTCCAAGGTCGCAACACCAAGGTCGATCTCATAGAGTTAGAAATGGTGAATTTTGATATGATCATGGGTATGGGTTGGTTATCTTCCTACTATGCCATGTTAGATTGCCGTGCTAAGATAGTCAGGTTCCAATTTCCAAATGAAGAAGTCTTAGAGTGGAAGGATAGTTTAGCATCGCTGGTAGGTAAGTTTATTTCTTACCTTAAGGCACAACGAATGATCGGTAAGGGTTGTCTCGCCTATTTGGCTCACATCTTTAATCCAGAATCAGAACCACCAGCTCTTCACTTTGTGCTAGTTGTTAGAGAATTTCTAGAAGTTTTCCTAGATGACCTTACCGGACTTTCTCCTGAAAAAATCATAGACTTTGGCATTGATCTCATGCCAGGCACTCAACCCATATCTATACCTCCTTATAGGATGGCTCCAGCAGATCTTAATGAGTTGAGAGAATAGTTGAAAGACCTTCTTGACAAGGGCTTCATCAGGCCGAGTATTTCACCGTGGGGTGCCCCAGTCCTGTTTGTCAAGAAGAAAGATAGGTCTCTCAGAATGTGTGTCGACTATCGGCAGTTGAATAAAGTTACCATTAAGAACAAGTACCCACTGCCAAGAATTGATGATTTATTTTATCAACTTCTGGGTGCAAAGTACTTTTCAAAAATAGACTTGAGGTCAGGGTACCATCAGTTGAGAATCAGAGAAGAGGATATATCTAAAACAACCTTTAGAACTCACTACGGGCACTATGAATTTCTAGTAATGTCCTTCGGGTTGACAAATGCTCCAGCTGCATTCATGGACCTCATGACCAGAGTTTTCAAGCCATTCCTTGATACCTTTATTATCGTGTTTATAAACTATATTTTGGTATACTCTAAGAACAAGGATGAGCATGCAGAACACCTCAGGATAGCCTTGCAGACCTTGAAGGAGAATGAGCTTTACGCCAAATTTTCAAAATGTGAGTTCTGGTTGCAGTCAGTGGCATTCTTAGGCCACGTGATATCTAGTGCCAAACCCTCAGAAGACAGAAGCAGTCAAAAACTGGCCAAGGCCGACAACGCCAACCAAAATCAGGAGTTTCTTGGGGTTAGCTGGTTACTATAGAAGGTTTGCAGAGGGATTTTCCTCACTTGCAGCTCCATTAACTAAGTTGACCCAGAAAGCATTTAAGTTCCAATGGTCAGACACTTGTGAGCAGAGTTTTCATGAGTTAAAAAAGAGGTTGACCATTGCACCTGTGTTAACCTTGCCGACAAGTTCGAGTGGGTTCACAGTGTATTGTGATGCCTCCAGAGTGGATACTGGTTGTGTTCTTATGCAAGATGGAAAAGTTATTGCTTATGCTTTCAGGCAGTTAAAGAATCATGAAAAAAACTACCCCACTCACGATTTTGAAACTTGCAGCAATGGTGTTTGCATTAAAGATATGGCGACACTACCTTTATGGCGAGCATTCTGAAGTGTTTACAGATCACAAAAGCCTCCAGTATATTTTCAAGCAAAAAGAATTAAATTTGAGACAGAGAAGATGGCTCGAGCTATTGAAAGATTATAACATCAATATCCTTTATCACCCAGGCAAAGCTAATGTGGTAGCTGATACAGTTAGTAGGAAGTCAATGGGTGTCTTGGCCCATCTTGCAGCACAAAGGTGAACTTTAGGTCGAGAAATTCAAAAACTGGCAAATGATGGAATTAGATTGGATGAGACCGAAGAATGAGGTATAACTGCTTATGCCTTAGCGCAATCCTCTCTAGTTGCGCATGTTAAGGCTAAGCAAGACGAATATCCATACTTAGTGAAGTTAAAAGAAGGAGTTAGAAACAAAAAAATCAATGCTTTCACTCTAGGAGGTGATGGATTTCTGAAGTTGAATAATCGGTTATGTGTGCCTGATGTAGACGGTCTTAGGAAGGCCATAATGGGAGAAGCTCACAGTTCGAGTTACTCTATCCACCGAGGTGCTACCAAAATGTATCTGGACTTGAAAGAGTTGTATTGGTGGAAAGGCATGAAAAAGTAAGTAGCAAATCATATGGCTAAATGTTTGAATTGCCAGCAAGTCAAAGCCGAGCATCAGAGGCCTGGTGGCCTAGCTTAAGATATAGAGATATCACAGTAGAAATGGGAGATGATTAATATGGATTTTGTAGTAGGTCTACCTCGCACATACCGTAAGCATGATTCAATTTGGGTTATTGTAGACCGACTGATAAAGTCCGCTTATTTCCTACGAGTAAAAATGACAGATTCCGCAGAGCAGTATGCGCAGTTGCACATCAAAGAAATAGTCTGATTGTATAGTACTCCAGTTTCAATCATATCTGACAGAGGCCCTCAGTTCACGACGCATTTTTGGCAAGCATTTTAGAAAAGATTAGGTACCAAGGTCAATTTGAGCATCGCTTTCTATCCGCAGACCGATGGTCAGGAAGAAAGGACCATTCAGGCTCTCGAAGATATATTGCGAGCATGTGTTATAGATTTTGGAGGTAGTTGGAATGATCACTTGCCAATTATAGAATTTGCTTACAATAATAGTTATCAGGTCAGCATTGGTATGGCTCCTTATGAAGTGTTGTATGGGCGAAGATGTAGGTCTCTAGTAGGTTGGTTTGAACCAGCAGAGGTGTCGTTGATTGGTCCAGAGTTTGTTTGTGAGGCCTTAGAGAAAGTTCAGCTAATCAGAAAAAGACTGAAAGCGGCTCAGAGTCGTCAAAAGTCTTATTCTGACAAGAGGCATCGTGGCTTAGAGTTCATGGTTGGTGACAAGGTGTTTTTGAAAGTTTCACCAATGAAAGGAGTTATGAGGTTTGGTAAGAAATAGAAACTTAGTCCTAGATTTATCGGACCTTATGAAATTCTAGAAAAGAAAGGAAACGTATCTTATGAGCTAGCGTTGCCGGTTGAGTTGTCCTTTATTCATATTGTCTTTCATATGTCTATGCTTAGAAAGTACATTCATGATGAGTCACATATAATACCTGCCGATACCATAGAAATTAAAGAAGGCTTGACTTATGAAGAGGTACCTATAGAAATTCTCGATAGGCAAGTAAGAAAGTTGAGAACAAAAGATTTAGCATCGGTAAAGGTTTTGTGGAGTAATCATGATTCAAAAGAGGCTACGTGGAAGGTCGAGGAAGATATGAGGAAGAAATATCCATATTTATTTGAGAAAAAAGGTATGTGAACCTAAGTTTGGTTTTGCATTTATATTTTATTTATTAAATACAAGTTAGCATGTGTTTACGTCTAAGCTAGATTATACTTAGTTGTTGAAGTAATTTAGTTTTTGTCAGAGTATATTTAGTTATTTAATAATTTAGTGTCATGTCAGATTACATTTAACTCATTAAAGTGATTTACTATTGCTAAAGTGTTGTGCTTTAGATTCTTGTTGGTTATTGTGGTACCTCCTTGCCGGAGTGTGAGTACTTAATTTATGAGTTGTATATGGTGCCTATGAATGGCCTGTTATGGTATATGTTTTGGTTGTTGTTGGTGTAGTTGTGGTATTTGTGACAGGGATAGTTTTTTGGATAGTCCAATTTACAAGGGAAACTCTACCTAAACTTTTGAAAATTTAGGGAGTTAGCCAAAATTTTGAGTCCCTTGGAAGAGTGAGTAGTGCTAAGAAAACTTAAGAGGTTCAAGGACCTAAGGAATGATTGTTAGCTTAAGAATAAGGCCCTAGCAACATTCGAGGAAGAATGTTTTTAAGGAGGGAAGATTGTAACACTCCTCAAATATATAAAAGTTTCAAGACACGCTAAATATATAATTTAATTTAATTTTTTTTATATCTTAAATTATACTTCTATTACGGATTTAAACCCTTATAATTAATTTTGAATTACTTCTCTATTTATAAATAATTGGATATACAATTAGGGGAATATTAATAATTTTAATGTTATTAATTATTAAAAGTAGGTATAATTAAATATTAGTTAAGTCAAAAAAAAAAGAAAAAAAAAAGAAAAAGGGCGCGTGAGCCTTAAGCCCATAAAAGAGCTCCTCGTAGGCAAAAGTGTGACAAGCCTTAGCCCTTTAAGGCATAGGAACAAAGGGCTTTAAGAATTGAATAGAAATAGAACACTCTTATGTGCACGCAGACATCAAAAAATAAAATTTTAGGGTTCTTTACCGATCACTAATTCCTGAACTCAAGTATGTAAAATTCTCTATTGTCAATTATCCTACCGTGGTAATAGGTAAGAATTGAATAGTTAATTCCCTTCTTCCTCTATATCAACAGTAAATTCCATGCTTAGGTGTGAAACTTAAAAATTAATTAAAATACACTGATTTTTGTAGAATTAATTATTTGACGGGTATAAATTGGACTGGGGCCTACGTATAGGCTCAAGGAGTTTTGAGGTGAGTTGATATAACCCATTACTAAAATGGTTTAACTCACAAAAATACGCATACAAGGTGTTTGGTGAATTACTTAAAAGAGTTTATATTTACTTAATTGGAGCGAGTGAGTACCTATTAACTTAGAATTGTTCTAGCAAAAGTTTAGATGATTTATTATGATATATGTGCATAAATTTTCAGATTTTTGTGTTATTCTTATATGCCATTTTCATGTTGAAAATTTATGAAGAAGCAAGAATCTTTAGAAATACTTTTGAATGTTTATTTCATTCTTATGCCATGCTTTACATTTAAGGATATTAGCATGGGTATGTATAGGATGTCTTAGAAAAGATTTAGACTTGAAAAATCACAAGAAAAAGTTTTAGAAAGAAAAGATTTTTTTGGGAGTATCCTTTATTCTGAGAAGGGGTCATTGTCCAGGCCGAGGGTCCTGAGCAAGGAGTTGACTTCCTGAAACTATTTGTGCCAAAGTAGGGAGCACACAAGCCAAGGGTCCCGTTGCTGAGAATTTACTTAGCCATGCTAAGGTATGATACATGAGTGCTAAGAACCATGAAGTGAGTGGCACCTCGTGGATTGGGCCTATTCGATCAGGTTGGCATCGAACCCGTGCCGATCACACGGTGACTAAGACAGAAATAGGTCAGGATAGTTGGAACTCCCAAAGTATAAAGTGAAGTATTTTATTTTTTTGGAAAGAAAAAAAAAGAATTTCTTTTAGAATACTCATAAACTGTTATTATGCAATTATTCTAGAACTGTTCTTATAAGCTTTATGTTTTACATGCATTTAGAATCTTTGCTCGCAATGTATATGTCACTAAAGTTTCGCCCCCTATCGTTGAGACTCACTGAGTACAATGGATGGTACTGACGTTCTCTTTTGGGAACCTACGTTGGTCTGCGGTACAACGTAGGAACCGATTTTGCAGGCGAGTAGGCTACGGGTTAGGACTTCCCTCTCTTCCAGTGCTATTGGTGAGCTCCGCTTTTGTTCGTGGAGTATTCCTTAGAGTCATCTTTACTTAGCTATTTATTTGTTTACTTAGAGAACTTGCCAGGAAATCTCATGTCCTGAGCAGTGCGTCAGTCTATCAGTCGGTGGGTTAAGATTCAGATGTTTTGATAATAACTTAGCAGTAATTCATTTGTTACTATGAATAAAGTTTTGGAGTTGGTTTATTTTAGATATTTAATATTAATTAAAAGTATTGGGTTACAGTATTGCCTTATGGCATATAAAGTTTGAAGTTATAGTAGATTTGATAAGCGCAGATAGTTCGCTCGGTCATGTTTAGTGATCGGGTGCCGGTCCCGGCTTGTTCAGAAAATGGGTCGTGACAGTAAAGGAAGCGGCAAAGTTCAATATGAAGCAACAAGTGCATTCACATCTTTGACTTGACAGATGCTTATCTAACTATAGATTTTACGTAGTGTACACTGGAAATGCAAAAAGTTGCTACACTATCATATTAAGTTGAGCTATAACTTGATTTTTCATATCAAGAGCTTGATAAGGTAACTTGAAGGCTGTAAGATAAATGAATTTGCCATTACTAGTTTAATTGTCTTAATAAATAATGTTTTACATAATTTGAGCTCATTGCTATGACATGACACAAATTTAAGTTGAGAAGAAAAAGGTGACAATCATGAGAAATATATATGTCGACCACAATTGTTTGGACTTACCTTGTTTCTTCGACCTCCATCCCCACCAAACTTTGCGGAGTCTATGGTAGTACCTTGTTCAGTAACGGTTCTGAACATGATGGAATCTATAATATCTCCATGAGCAATCAATATTTCTTTAATGGGACTTTTCAACTTGTAATTCCATTCTGATTCACCAGTATTGCCTCCCCATGGCTCCACCAATATCGAGTCCGCTTGATCGTAACTCACTTGATATCCCTTCACGTACATAACAAATCAATGGATCCATTATCAAATTTTATCCCTATATTTGTAGTATTATTTTGCAGTGAAGAAAGAATGAATATTTCTTATGATCATCTGTTCCTGATCATTGTTGGCGATTTGCTTCGATTTTTTGTCATTTTCCCTTTCTCTTAATATTTCTTATGATCATCTGATCCTGATCATTCTTTTTCTTTGTTAAGTTATTCATTCTATATAAGGAGTTAGAAGAGTAACATAAGTCATTAGTTTTAAGAAAGGGATCCGTGCTTGTGTGTAAGTATGAGGTGAAGTAAAGGAATTAGAGGTGATTAAGCAAAGGACGAAATAATCACAACATATGATACAGAGGCGGATCCAGGATTTCATGGCTACGGGTGCTACTATTTTCATGTAAAACGACTACTAGTGAAGAATATTGAATTAGGGTGTACATTCAGTCGATTCAATCCGTTTTGGATTACTTCGGTTCGATCCATTTTGAATTTATTCAATCCAATTTAAAATTTATTTTATGCATAAACGAATATGCGATACACCCCTTCCATCTACATGTAGTTGATTAATATTATATTATGTCTTTAATGCATCGCTATTAAAAAAAAATTGTAATTAATAAAATAACATTATATGGATAAAAAATGATTAGATTACATCCATCCAAATAAAATACGAACAAATATTTAAGATGAAGAAAATAAGAGAAATTAACAAAAAAGAACAGAAAAGGAAAATAAGAGAAATTAACAAAAAAGAACAAAAAGAGAACAACAATTGCATGCAAAGAGTCTTGATCCCAAGTGTTGTGCATGGAATTTCAGCACTTCAACCATAGCACCTTTGGTCATTTTGTGATTTGGGATGCCACTTGTTCCTTATGTAGGCGATTTTGTAAAAAATACTAGTATGTATATAAAACTTTATCCGAGCGACCGGGTGGCGTGTCACCCCCAACTCAATACATAGATCCGCCCCCGATATGACACCTCAAATCACACTACTAGCACAAACTAATTATGGCATACCTCAAAGTTTGCTAATTCCCCTTTTTCTCTTTCTCCGTCAATTTGTTTTCCTCTTTCCATGATCTGATGTAAAAACTTTATCAGGAGAAAGAAGTAAAAGTACAAAGAAATTGAAGAAAGAAGCATATATAGGAGAAAACATTTTTGCAGATATAGCCATGCATAAAAAGTAGTAATTGTTTTTTGTCCAAAATTAAACACACTTTTCTTAAGTTATTAGAGACTAAATGACTAACCTTTTTAGTTGATGTTGAAGACTGAAAAATCTGAGATATATATTGAGTCAACACAGATTATGTAATGGTTGCTCCTCTCTGTTTTTGTGTATGTATAATGTATGAATTCTCCCCTTTTCAACAAACCAACTACTTGAGATAAGAAGTTGAAAATTAGGATGAAGGTGAGATCATTGATGTTAATTAGGTAGAAAATGACAAAAGATTGGACGCCAAATTTGAAACTGAAGAAAGTCAATGCAGAAAACATTTTGCAGATATAACCATACATAAAAATTCAGTTAAATAAACTTTGTTTAGCTAATCGAGGCTAAGACCATGGTTGACTAACCTTTTTAATTGATGTTGAAGATGAAAAATCTGAGATATATGGCAACAAACCAACAACTTGAGATAAGAAGTTGAAAATTCGTGTGAAGAGGTAAGGGGATAAGGGCACCAGATCATTGATGTTAGGTAGAAAAATGACAAAAAAATGGTTGGGCATTAAATTTGAAATAGTCTCTTGAATATACTTCCGAGTTGTTTCTTTAAGTTTGGTAAAAGTAAGCATTTTTTATATATGTGATAAATTGTGATGTTTTTAACGGAACTCATATTTAGAGGTGAGAAGAGAAGCACTTGGAGCAATGATAAAATTATTTTCATGTGACCTATAGATTATAAGTTCGAGTCATGACTGTCCTTCCCTGGACCCTGCGCGTAACTGTGAAATGCTTTGTGAATCATGCTATCCTTTTTCATATTTGGAGGTGTAATTTTAAAATTAAATGATTTCATGATATAAAAATATGTTTTTGAAAACATACTAAAAAGAAAAAGTATATATAGTCTACATAAAATAGAGTAACCTTTTTTTCTTTTTGCAATTTATATAGATCAGTGCAAATACAATTTAAAAGCAATACAATATTATTGCAACTGTGCAAATTGCATCAAGTCCCAACTGCCAATTAAAGGAAAAGAATGATCTCCCAGGTGGGATAAATTAGTTTAGGGATTATAATTTCAGAATTATAATCCCGGGATAATTTAGAATTAATTATTTTTAAATATATAAAAGGTGTCATTCTAGGCACAGACTAAAAAGTAAAGTATGCCACATAAAAAGATAGCTCCAATACATTAATGAAGCTCCAACGACAAAAAATAGTTGGATTTTCATATGCACAACTGCAACTGTTTTCCGAAAACAGAACCCCTTTAACTTCATCAAACTTGAATGGCAGTTTTCATCTGTTAGTATTTCAAGCTCGTTCTGCAAATTTTCTAAATAGCTTAGCAGAAAAAAAAATGTTAAGAGACAATCTACTGAGTTCCAGAGCTAACTAATGTTAACACTTCAGCAACCGCGAACAAGGCTTCGAACTGCAACCTCGACAGTGCAACTAGACTTTAACTCAACTACTCAATCGCTTTCCTCTTAGTCCCTCCCCTCCTCAATGCTCCCTTTAACAAATTGGACAAGTGATCAAAGACATTCTCCATATCTGCGCGTGCATTTGGATCCTTGTCCGATCCAGACATTTCACTGCTATAGTCGTGATGCTATTAGCCATTAGCTCACCATCATCATCATCATCATCTTGGAGAAGTTATTTATTCACTGTCGACTTGTTTCCACCTTGGAGCTGCTCCTGAATCCAACAGTAGTGTGGAGTGAGAATTTCTTTGATATTGGCAAACAACTCCACAAGTAGAATACCGAACATGTATACATCAACTTTTAAAGGCTGAGCACCACCTTCATGGATCAGAAGCCATAGTAATGTAATGTCTGTTACTTGTTAGACAATAAAAAAAAAGACCGATTTTACACATAAAAATCACATCAACAGTCGGATGATCTCAACTCAAGATTCAGCAAATATTCAAGGAAATTTTAACACTCTGATACCACAACATGAATGAATAACAGTTATTTGTACATCCCATCACGGAGGCAATTGAATAGAGATAGACACTGATGATTCAAAAAGATTTTCCACCTGCGAGTTTGACGAACACCTGAACACAGATTATGATGGCCGAGATAATGGAAAGAAGTGGCGCTAGTAGAGGACCTCTATTTACTGGAGATTGAAGAAGGAACTCTTGGACCAGTTATGAAAACCACTCTCAATCTCCTAATGCTTCAGGGAGAGAGGAAAACACCGTTCTGAGTATGCCGTCATGCGCCTCAGCAAACAGTCAAGCCTATTCATGAAAATTAACAACAGAAGACGCCAAACAAATGGTCGCAATCAGGGGCATATGTGCTAGTCCAGGCAGAAGCGGATCCAGGATTTAAATTCTATGGGTTCAACTTTTCAAATTTTTAGCATTGAATCAATTTTATTTTTTAAGTTATGGGTTCATATCTACTTTTATTTAACTTTAATAATTTTTACACATAAGTTTTTACTCCACATCGAAAGTTATGGGTCGCCAGGTGTTGGTGTCGTGTTGGTGACTTTAATATCAAAAATTTTGCTGCAGAGAGAAGGAACAACAACAGAGTAACAATATTGATGCTAGAATTCTCTGATTGTGCCGAGAACCTGAAACTAGTTGCCCATTCTCACCCCCCACCCCCCACCCCCAAATCCCTTCTTATTTGGATGAAACATCACTTGAGCCTAAGGAGATATCTCTAATATCATTTTCAGAATTGACAGATTCCTATTCTTCGCCTCTGAAAATTCACCTATATTACTGCAATATAGGGAATAGGAAAGAAATAATTCCTACTTCAAATCTAAGAACAAGTGACCAAAGGGTTTCATCAAATGTTGGGAGAAGGAACCTGGGAGGAAGATCTCGAATCAACGGAAAATTTATAAATGAAACTGAAAGACGTTATGAAGAAATACCTAGGAGACAAAAGTCTGGATACTTACAAATGAAAGAAGGGGGGCAGAAACACAGTTTCCCAAAACATGACCAATGACCATAGAAGATATCATGCAATCACATAGATAAGTCGAAGGTAAATGATGAGTAAAAGGAAAATAGCGCCATTATGAAATTCTCAGCTACTACAAAAAGTTTACACAGATATTAGGCCCACTTACACACTAGAAGATAGCGCCAACAAAACTAACGCTCTTGACTAACTGCAAAGGTAACGCAAAACGTACGGAGAGCATATGGAAAGGGATACCAGGAAATGAAAAAAAAAAGGCTGGTAAGTTGGAACCATTTACACAAGATACATATTTGAAGCTCTATCAATGTGGAGCTAACAAAGGATGGAACATAATTTTCAAGGTAAACCTAAATGATTAAAAAGTGGGAACGATATCTGAATTCCTCAAAATTCTGGACATATTCCAAGGCTTGACTGATGATGCCGGTATACATTGCAGGAAAGCCCAAAGCAAAGGAATCTTGCTAAAACTCCCTATCTGTAATAACAATCAACTAATCAATTGGCCTCCGAAACAAATAAGGACATCCAATACTTGTCCTCCTTGCATG
The DNA here is from genome assembly GCF_000715075.1 of Nicotiana tabacum. Classification (NCBI taxonomy): domain Eukaryota; kingdom Viridiplantae; phylum Streptophyta; class Magnoliopsida; order Solanales; family Solanaceae; genus Nicotiana; species Nicotiana tabacum. Next base: position 7,852,090 of record NC_134096.1, read on the forward strand.
TGGTCTGTGGTGCTTGATTGACACAAGAAAACCTATATAAGAGAGGTCTCACTCTATGCAATAGGTGCTACTTACGTGAGAGAGATTGAAACCATCTGTCTGCTCTTCCTCCACCCAATATCAATACACCTCTGACAGTTATTCTCCAGCATCTCAGGGACCAGGGGCGGATTTATGGGGGCGGAAGGGGTTCACCCGAATCTCCTATACCGAAAAATTACATTGTATAATATATAAGGAAAATATTCATTCTGTAGCTTGCGCGCACCTCGACTAATTCCACGGGATACCTGTCACCTCCCACCAACAACATGCACCAGGTAACTCTATCCATCAAGGCTTAGATAGATGAGAAGAAATCACCTAGTATTTGCCTCCGCTGGAATTTGAACTTGAGACCTCAAGGTTCTCACCCACTTCATTGACCACTAGGCCACACCCTTGAGTGCTTTTGTGCCTCTATATATTATATTTTGAATCTCATCGCGACAACCAAAAAACATAGCTCAGTGGTAAAGGGGGTTTAAATCTTTGTGAGGTCATTGCAGGTTCAATTCCTATTGGCCAGGTCCTTTTTTATTTTTAACTTTTTCTTTTTTAGAACTCCTTGCTTTCATTTATTGACACAGAGAGAGAGAGAGTTCCCGGATGCTTCAAAGGCGACTACAACTGCACTCTGAAGATTAAGGTCAACTGCATACAGTTTTATTCCTTTTGGTGTAGAACGAATTACGTACATCAAGTTGAAACATTGCTAGATTTCATAGTCCTTATATATTGATAGTGGACATACTTGTGTTGTTTCAGTTTTTGCTTTTGCAGCCTTTTGATGAACTAACAGCACCTTTTGTGCAGTATACATCAATAAGATCCATTTTTTTATGACAAGAAAAACACAAATGTCCCTGAAGCACTCGAAAATTTAATATGTATATATCAGTACATCGGCTTATTAACAAATACAGAGAAAATTTCTTCTTTCACAAGTCATACTAACCACTTTTCTTAAAGGATTATAACATACAAAGTTGGAGCATAACTGGTTCAGATAATAAGTTAATTAAACAGAGAGGTCATTGACCATAATCCCTCACAGCTAAGTTCACTAGCAGTACAGACATTGCACTAAATAAGAAAAAAGAAGTCACAGAAACACACCGTCTACAAACTAAGGAGAATCTTTGTTGACTGGATAAATAAGGGGGTACACCGTTTTATTATCCTCCCTTATAGGAGCAAGGTAATTAAAGTCCGAACACTTTTATGTTGAAGTCCTGCAAGCCAATTGAACAGTCAATAGTAAAACGTCAACAAGTAACTAAGGAGGTTCTGTTACCTCGTCAATCATTATGCCAGAAGGTTTGATTACTCGGACTGTAAATCGCCTCTTGTGCAACCACGCAATGAGGCTTGCAAGTTGAGTTTCCACCTTTATTCTACCACGCAATCCAAAGTCAATGCCTGCCAAATGACCCATCAAGAGCATACAAAAGTAGTAAATTTATTTAGTAACAAACTATAGATTTCTTGAGTAGCTCTAATACCAAAATGAAGCTCCTCTGGCAAAAACCTAGTTGGCTTTTCATCATACACAACTGCAAGTGTTTCCTGAAAACAGAACCCCTTTATCTTCATCACCGGTTTTCATCCGTCAATATTTCAAGCTCATTCTGCAAATTTTCCAAATAGTTTAGAACCAAATGCTAAGATAGAGAGAAATGGGATCCAATATAACGATGATAACATACACAAAATCTGTATGGATGGTCACCATAGAACCTCTGGCTTGGAAAAAAGAAATCCCATGTCTTGATAGTAACTTTTTGCACTTGTCCGCCTTTGTCATCGCGAATGACACCTTTGTACAATCTCCCGTGCATAGTCTTTGCAATATCCCAGTCAAAGTTTTCAATCATATCTTTCAAATCGTCAAATCTGTTTGGTTTCGCATCACCCAAGGGTGTTGGAGTCATTTTCCAAAGAGAACTCCCGAAGGAATATATAATCTATCAGAGTTGAGAATTTGCAAATGAAGATCTCCTCAAACTATATAGTCATCTCCTTATAATTTTGGAACTCATATACGCTAGAAGAAGAAAACGGAGGTTATAATGATCTAACCAATTACCCCGAGTCTTAAAAATTTGAGTAAGAAATGCAAGTATATGTTTGTGTAATTTTCTTTCCCGGGAATGATTTGAGTTAAATTTACAAATGGGTCTATAATCGTTAAGGTGATGTGAAAAGAATAATTAAAATCTCATTATTATAACCAAATAATAGACAAAATCCAAGAAAATTACAGATCAAAAGAGCCAAAAATCGAGAGAGAGAGAGAGAGAGAGAGAGAGAGAGAAGAATATTGTTATACGATTGCAGGAGCTCGATTGAACTCGAGGACCGTAATGCTGATTCAGGAAGAACTTTGAGAAATTCAGCTATGGTTAGAGTTAACAGAAGAAGAAGAAGAAGAAGAAGAAGAAGAAGAAGAAGAAGAAGAAGAAGAAGAAGAAGAAGAAGAGAAGAGGAGAGAAGAAAAGAGAGAGATTGAGATAGAAGAATGTAATTTCATATATTATTGTAATTGTTCATGACAATTGTATTTATATCTATTACAATTGAATGAATTCCCCTTCTATAGATTCTCTACTACTAACTTTGCTAACAGATCTTCTAACCAACGATAGTTAGTTATTCTAACTAACTCAACTAACTCCAACTAACTTCTAACTAACTCTAATGACAATTTGAACTTCTAACTACTGCTCCTCTGCTTGACTCTTCATTCCAAAAAGGTGTATCAGTACTCCTCTCCAATAGAAGATCCTTTCCCACAAGGATCAAAGAATGGGAATCCGGTCTGTAAGATAGTAGCAATTTCCCACGTAGCAGCATCAGCAGGCAATCCTTGCCATTTGACTAAAACCTGTGCAACAACCTTATTACCTCTTTTAATCTTCCTCCTTTGCAAAATCAACTCAGGGTCATGACAGTAGGGGCTTGCCAAATTAATAACTGAGTGATAAGAGATTTGTGAGGGCACTTCATGGCACTTTTTTAGTAAGGAAACATGAATTGTAGGATGAATTTTCACCCCAGAAGGTAGCAATAAAGTATATGCAACTGGGCCAATTCTTTTAATAATCTCAAATGGACCATAAAATTTTGCAGCTAATTTGTGTGAGGAGTGATTTGAAATGGTTACTTATTTGTATGGTTGGACCTTCAAATAAACCCAGTCTTCAACTTCAAATTGTCTATCACTTCTATGAGAGTCTGCCTGTTGCTTCATCCTAAGCTGTGCTCTTCTCAGATGATGTTTAAGCAGCTGGAATTTGAGCTCTCTATTGATCAATGTGTTGTCAACTTCAATAAGAATGATTCTCCTGGTATATATGATAAATGCAATGGGGGTGGTCTTCCATACAATGCTTCATAAGGAGTAGTGTTATTGGAAGAATGGAAGGAAGTGTTCTACTAATACTCATCCATTGGTAAATAGGAGAACCAGTTAGTAGCATCCTCACTACAGTAGCATCTCAAGTAAGTTTCAAGGCTTCTATTCAGAACCTCAGTCTGCCCATCAGATTGAGGGTGATAGGCTGATAAGGTGTGCAGTTGTACTCCTTGGAGTGTGAATAGCTCCTGCCAGAATGAAATCAAGAAAACACCATCTCTATCACTTGTAATAGCATCAGGCATCCCATGTAGCTTAACTATTGTGTCAAGAAAAACCTTAGAAACTGACTGAGCAGTGTAGGGGTGTTTGAGTGGAATGAAGTGGCCATATTTGCTTAGCTTGTCTACTACTACTAGGGTTACTTCACATCCATTTGACTTGGGAAAACCATCAATGAAGTCCATGCTGATCTATGACCAAACTACATCTGGTATAGGTAATGGTTGCAATAGTCCTGGATAAGCAGCCAATTCTGATTTGTTCCTTTGACATACATCACATTTCTAGACAAATTCCTTTATGTCCTTTCTCATATTCTTCCAGTAGAACAATGTCACCAACCTCCTTAATGTAGCCTTAACATCTGAGTGACCACATTGAGGACTAGCATATCAAGCTATCTTGATTGCCCTCATTAGTTCTGGAATTTTCCCAATCACCAATCTGCCCTTCCTCCATAGTTGGTCTTGAGTCCAGGTGAACTGTTTATGAGCAGCATGATTATGTTGAAGTTCTTCAATAAGTTGCTTAAGCTCAAAATCTGAATTCCAATTGGATACTATGTTTTGGAATAAACCAGTGTCATGAGGTGATAGCATTAGTGCTAATAGTTCAGCACAAGTGACCCTTGAAAGAGCATCAACTACTTTCTTTTCCACTCCCTTCCTATATTCTATAGAGTAGTCAAAAGGCATCAGTTTTGTTAACCATAAGAGTTGAGAATTAGTGTGCAGTTTCTGCTCCATAAGGAACTTCAGAACCTTCTGATCAATCCTTATGATAAACTTCTGTCCCATCAAGTATTGTGACCATTTAGAAACTGTATGAACAACAACCAATATCTCCCTATCATAGACAGATAAGGCAGCATGTCTAGGTGTGAGAGTTTTGCTAATAAAGGCTATTGGATGCCCTTCTTGAATGAGCACTGCCCCTATCCCAGAGCCACTTGCATCCGTCTCCATAATGAATGTCTTGCTGGCATCAGGTAAAGCTAAGATAGGGGCCTGAGTAAGTGCTACCTTCAATTATGCAAAGGCTGCATCAGCTACTGGTGACCATTTGAAGTTGTTTCTTCTTGGTCAATTCAGTTAATGGTTTGCAAATAACACCAAAGCCCTTGATAAACCCCCTCAGTAGCCAGCTAGGCCAAAGAATCCTCTTAATTGTTTAAGAGTGGTTGGCGTAGGCCGATTCCTCATAACTTCTATTTTGTGGGGACCAATAGAGACTCCTTCAGCTATAATAAAGTGGCCTAGATATTCAATTTTGTGGACTCCAAAGAAACACTTGCTCCCCTTAGCAAATAATTGATGCTCCATCATCTCCACGAAGATAGACCTTAAGTGGATCAAATGATCTTCCATAGTGTTGCTGTAGATTAGGAGATAATCAAAGAAAACCAACACATGTTTCCTAAGAAACTTGTGAAAAAACAGAGTTCATTAATCCTTCGAAAGTTGCAGGAGCATTTGAGAGGCCAAAAGGCATAACCAGGTACTCAAAATGACCTGAGTGAGTTCTGAAAGCAGTTTTGGGCACATCCTCATTTTCCATTCTAAGTTGATGGTAGCCTGACCTTAAGTCCATCTTAGAAAAGATTCTGGATCCCCCTAATTCATTTAACAAGTCTTCAACAATTGGGATGGGAAACTTGTTCTTCATACTATGTTTATTCAGATCCCTATAGTCCACATAAAGTCTCCATGTACCATCCTTTTTCCCCACCAAGACCACTGGAGATGCAAAGGGACTACAGCTAGGTTGTATGATGCCTTGATCAAGCATCTGTTGTACTAGGCCCTCAATGATATCCTTTTTCACAGAAGGGTACCTATAGGGCCTTTTATTTATAGGTTCAGTACCATTTTGCAGCACAATTCTATGATCAAATACACCTCTAGAAGGAGGTAGTTCAATAGGTTCCTCAAAAAGTTTAGAATACTCAAATAACAATTGAGTTAGCCTAGCATATGTTTTAGGTTCTTCTTTATCCTTAAGTGCATGCCATTGTTCACCAGCACTCTCCATATGCACTACTTGAATCATGCATAGCTGAGAAGTGTTACCTGTATGTTTGGCTATCTTTCCATCTTCTTGAACCTTGACTTAGTTGCCAGCTCCTCTCAGAAGATGCTTTATTCCTCTGTACCAAAACTCCATAGTTAGCTTCCTAAAGTTCATTTTTATATCTCCCAGAGTTAGCAACCATTGTACCCCTAATACTACTCCACAGGAGCCTAGTGATAGTAGTAAGAATTTTGCTGAAAACTCAGCGCCTTGCAACAACCATGTGATGGTACACATTATGTCCACCATCATATTTCCATTACCAGCAGCCACTATTTGAGGGGTAGTTGATCGGATCTTACATCCCAAGTGATGAACCAAATCAGGATCTATGAAATTATATGAACTCCCAGTATCAATTAGTATGTTCAAGGCCTTTTTAGCATGATACCCAGTCACCTTCAGAGTTCTGTAGCCTAGAGAGCCATTTAGAGCATGGATAGAAATCTCCATCTGCTCTATGGGCTGAGCTGGTTCTAATTGCTTGAAGTCTTCCTCCTGTAGTATCAGTTCACCCTCCTCCTCTGTGTCATGTCCTTCCTCTATTTCCTCTAACTCCTATACATATATATGTTTGGCATTCTTACACTTATGCCCGGGTACATACTTCTCATTACAGAAGTAGCACAACCCCCTTTCCCTCTTGTCATTCATTTCTTCTAGACTTAGTGTCCTTCTACTGAACCCTTTAGACGTCCCAGCATTACCTTGGCTAGGAGTTGGCAACAATAGTCTGCTATTATTCCTTTGATCCATGATCCTTCTGGAAGCACTGGTTGGTACATAGCTGACTGAAGAAGGTTGTCTAATAGAAGCTAAATAAGCCGCTTGCATCCTAGCAGTTTTGTACACCTGGGATAAGGTAGTGGGATTGGTGAGTTTTACTGCAATATTCAACTCATGTTTCAGTCCACCAAGAAAACAACCGATGACATTTTCTTATGACAGATTAACTCTTGTGATATTTCTTTCAAAAACAGCTTGGTACTCCTTGACAGTACCTGTTTGCCTGATCTTCTTGATCTCTTCCATAAGATCATCAAAGTCAACTCCAAATCTTTCCACCATTGCCATCACATACTCAGTCCATGTAGCTGGTTGGAGATATTGTCTATACCTCATAAATACTAAATGACATTGTATAGCTTCACCTTCTAACTGCACTGCAGCCACCTCCACCCTTTCTTCAGTAGGAACCTTCTCCATGGAGAAGAACTGCTCAATTTTGAATAGCCATGACTTCAGATCTTCCCCATTAAACCTCAAGAATTCCATCCTCGACCACCTCGAGAAATTGGAGTTGTGATGGTTATAATTGGCATGACTTTTTTCTCTTGGTGACCTTTCATCAGATGGTTCACCTTCACGTTGTATATGAGTCTTATCCCTTCGATTTTATCTAGAATGAATCAAGTGTTCTTTTAGTTCTAGAACAGTTTGGTCCAGACATTTCAGATTTGAGACCTCTCAAGATAGAGCCCCAACATATGCGATTAATTTCTGCATCAATTCACGCACATCAGTTAGTTCTTCAGTTGAGTTATCAGTCAATCATGTGCCTTTCGCCATGATTCCAAGGATCGAGAGCTCTGATACCAATGTTATACGATTGCAGGAGCTCGATTGGACTCGAGGATCGTAATGTTGATTCAGGAAGAACTTCGAGAAATTCAGCTATGGTTAGAGTTTATAGAAGAAGAAGAAGAAGAAGAAGAAGAAGAAGAAGAAGAAGAAGAAGAAGAAGAAGAAGAAGAAGAAGAAGAAGAAGAAGAAGAAGAGAAGAAGAGAGAAGAAAAGAGAGAGATTGAGATAGAAGAATGTAATTTCAGATATGATTGTAATTGTTCATGATAATTGTATTTATATCTATTATAATTGAATGAATTCCCCTTCTATAGTTTATCTACTACTGACTTTGCTAGCAGATCTTCTAACCAACAGTTGTTAGTTATTCTAACTGACTCAACTAACTCCAACTAACTTCTAACTAACTCTAACGACAATTTAAATTTCTAACTACTGCTCCTCTGCTTGACTCTTTATTCCAAAAATATGTATCAGTACTAACTTCTAACTAACTCTAACGACAATTTGAATTTCTAACTACTACTCCTCTACTTGACTCTTTATTCCAAAAACGTGTATCAAATACTCATCGGTGGCCATCTGCTCCTTTATTTGCTCGCAAATCCTCATAAACGATTTAATAAGACACCGTTCACCGCATTGTTTGTGGGACTTAATATAATTGTCCTTTTGATAATAGAACGCTACATAGTCCCACCGCGCCAATTTCTTCCACATCGTTTCCAGGCGTTCCATTGATTTGCAGTTGCATGCAGTGAGAGGAATGTCATGTGGGGATTTCAAAGTTCAGTTATATAGGAATTGGTTATAGTTTTTAGGGGATTTTTGCGCTTTTAGTCCCTCAAATATGATCGAATCCTTATCTTGATCCTTCTGAATGTGACACTGACGAAATTTGTTAAATGACATATGCACTTTTGATCCATATGTTTGTGAATCTTCACAAAATTTACCAATTATTAATTATATACTTCATCTATTTCATTTTATCTCAACATATTACTATTTGGGGAGTCAAATAAACTCTGAAAAAGTTCACATAAAGTGAAACTGCATAGTATCAATGAGTATGGTAGTAATTTATCAAAAAACACATAGTATCGAGGCAATATACACAATTTGAGGAAGATTGGATGAACTGATTTTGGAGTCACAATTTGCAGTTGAAATCGAGTTAAAAAAATTGGGAGAAGGTCCAAAATTGCCCCTTTACTATCGCTTATTGTTTACATCTATCGCCCTTTATACTCTTTGTCCATTACAGTCCCAACCGTTAACAATCCTTTTTAAATTACCCCTAACCCTAACAGCCGTCCATTGTGGTAGCTGACCCCTCCAACTTCTTTTCCATCTCAACCGCCACATCAGATTACCCCACCAAATTAAAACCCATATCCACAAACTTGACCCTAATAATACCAACCCGATTCTAGTCGTAATTAAGGGTGTTCATGGTTCGGTTTGGATTGGTTTTTTCCTAAAAAGAAACTAAACCAAGTAAGCCGGTTCTTCAAATATTGGAACCAAACCAAACCAATTAAGTTGGTTTTTTATCGATCCGATTTTTATCTAGTTTTCGGTTTTTTTCTTAATATGAGACATACACTACCAAACACATATTCTGGCGACTACATTTTCAATGTAACACTATCAAACCAATTGCTCTTTGAGAAATCTATCATTTACCAAGATATATTGATGATAATTGAATCAAATAGTGATGAATAATTTAAGTACTTAATTAAAAAATAATTATTTTTAACATGAAATAAATTCCTGTAATAAGCAAAAGAAAAACTACCAATCAAACTAGAATGTAAAGGCAAGGAATTAGACTATTAAAATAGCAAAGAACTATACTAAAATTACAAACGACTAATATGCACCATAAAATATTATAAACTTTATATAAAAATATATACATATATATAGGTGTAATAATAAATTTAAATAGTTATTTATATAGTCGGTTTGGTTCGGTTTTTTTGGTTATTTTTTGATTAAAACAAAAATCAAACCAAATTTGATCGATTTTTAAAATTCAAAACCAAAACCAAACCAAACCTAAAAAGTATCGGTTTTCAGTTTGGTTCGATTTTTCGGGTTTTATGAACACCCCTACCCGTAATTCCCTACGCTTATTTAGGCTCCATTGTTGAAACATTAGGGCTCATATCTTTTACAAATTTCTCTCCTATCAATGTCGCAAGGTCGTTGTTCATCCCAGAACAGGTGTCGATGTGGCATTATTGCTAACCACTTGACTTCAACGACTGCATTTAACCCCAGAAGGAGATTCTATAAATGTCTGAAGCCTAAGGTATGTGTAATTCTAATTCTGTCAAAAGAGTTAGTGTTTTCTAAATTTGTTTTGATTTTTGGTCTACTTAAAGCTTTTCTGTTCTTCTTTGCTTTGTCATCCGCAGTTTAGTTCATGTAGTTATTTTGAATGGGAAGATGAAATGTCCCTGTTTACCCGAAAAATGGATAACAATTGAATTTATACGCGGTTCTAAGGATACTTAGTATAACTTGGTACAAATTGAGAAAATATATAAATGAATATCGAAATTAACTGTAAAAGAAACGAATGCAAACCGAATGGGTTAATTAGCCTAGGCCTACATGTTTGATCACTCTCAAACTGAATGGAGAGTAGGCTGATACACGAACAAAATCACTGACTATCGAAACTCCAACCAGTTACCATTGATCAACCTTATTCAGGCACATAAATCAAAGATCTTGCTTACCGAACCAGAAGAAAGGCAGTATATTGCTTTGTATTATATGAATCTGAATCTCAAACCCCCCTTTATATAGTAGGGAAGTTTTATTATTAATATGATTTTCCCCTGGCCATAGTTTCCACCGGGGGCTCTGGTCCGTGTCCGTCGATAAATGTATTACGTGTCCTCGCCATCTGCGAGAGAATAAAAATAGAATGGCTAAATCATCGATGATAGAATAAAATCGCACGACAGGATAAGAAAGAAGTGATATTGTTCCTAAACTTCATAGCCTCTAAAAGATAAGTATAGACATGTTCGTACCGATCCTTCAGACTCTACTAAGTTTGCTCATGACTCGTGAGACCTATGTAACCTAGTGCTCTGATACCAACTGTCACGACCCAAAATTTTCCACCTTCAGGATCGTGATGACGCCTAACATTTCACTTGCTAGGCAAACAAACGTTAAAATAATCTTAACTATTTTAAAGAAAATTTAATTAAATAGAAATCAATTACTAAGATAAAGTGCGGAAGGCAATAAATACCGAATTATCAAAATACATCCACGAATCTGGTGTCACAAGTGCACGAGCTACTAAGATAATACAAATAAAGGTCTGAATAAAATTCAAACTGTTTGAAAGATAATACACAGCTGAGATAAAATAGAAGGGGACTTCAGAACTGCGAACGCTGTGCAGTTATACCTCAAGTCTCCACTGGTAGCTGTATCCAGGAAAATCTAATGTACGCCGCTGGGACCAACTCCAAAATCTGTACAAGAAGTGCAGAGTGCAGTATCAGTACAACCAACACCATGTGCTGTAAATGCCGAGCCTAACCTCGACGAAGTAGTGACGAGGCTATGACAAGACACGTACATAAACAACCTGTACAAGTATATACAAACACAGAGTAACAATAATACAATAAATAACAATTTATAAATTGGGAGGGAACATGCGAAGAGGGATGATATAATAATTTCAGCAGGAGGTGCATCACTTGGCAGTCACTTAATTCATCAACAATAAAATGGGCAAATGATAATATAAAAATGGCACGGCACCACCCTTCGTGCTTTTACTCTCATTTGGCATGACATCACCCTTCGTGCTTTCACATTCTATGAAAATGACAAGGCAACACCCTTCGTGCTTTTACACTCACAAATGGAACGGCAACACCCTTCGTGCTTTTACACTCTTTCTTACCATGACAATGATATTATGAATAATTAAAATGGCACAGCATCACCCTTCGTGCTTTTACACTCACAAATGGCACGACAACATCCTTCGTGCTTTTACACTCTTCCTTACCATGAAAATAATAATATAAATTCGGAAGAATATTTAAGTGCGGGGATATACATTTATCAATCAATTCAATACCAAAATACGGACTTCACCTTCTAAAATATTCAACAATAATTAAATGAATAATAATTTCACGAATAATGATCAAATAATCAAAATAAACTTAAGCAGGAATATCTTAATTAAATAGATAATTATTCACAATAAACAAATTCCACTTGCATGCTTTGACTCAACCACAACGCATAAGTACTCGTCACCTCACATATACGTTGTACCCGCACATTAAATCATGTAGCAAATAGACAATTAAGTCCTACTTCCTCAAGTCAATGTTAACCACGACACCTACCTCGCTTGCAATCAAATTCAAGAATCCAATAAACCTTTGCCTCGCGAATTCGTGTCCGAAATCTTCAAATCTAGTCATAAACAATTCACTATACTTGATACAAATCGTAGGAATTAACTCCATATGAATTTACTAATTTTCCGGATTAAAATCTGAAATTCATCTAAAAAATCATCAGTAGGGCCCACGTCTCGAATATCGAAAAAACTTATGAAATCCAAACACCCGTTCCTAGACGAGTCCAACCATATAATAATTACCAAATTCCGATGTCAAATAGACTTTCAAATCTTAATTTTTCGTTTTTGGAAAGTTTTACAACTTGGAAAGTTTTACAAAAATTCCAATTTCTTCCATCTAAATCCGAAATAAATGATGAATATAGACATGGATTTATGAAATATAATCACTTTTGGTTATAGAACACTTACCCAATTCAAAGTCGTGAAAAATCCCCTTGGAATCGCCTAAATCCGAGACTCAAAACTCAAAAATGAGTAAAAATGGCTAACTTCCAATTTTATGGGTTCTGTCCAGGCCTTTCTGCATCTGCGGACGCTTGACCACATCTGCGGTTTCCGCTTTTGCGGAAATGGGGCTACTTCTGTGGACAAGAAGCCGCTTCTGCAGCTTTGCAGATGTGGCAAAAGTTCCGCACCTGCGCACACTGCCCAAACCCTTCCCTTTCGCTTATGCGAGCTCGCATCTGCGGTCTAAAATCCGTAGGTGCGATTACACAAGAAGGCCAAAATTTTGATTTTTCCTTAAGTCCAATATTTTGATCAGTTAACCATCCGGAATCCACCCGAGGCCCCCGGTACCTCAACCAAATATACCAACAAGTTCTAAAATATAACACGGACTTACTCGGGGTCTCAAATCACATCACACAACATCGAAATTACAATTCACAAATCGATTCGAACTTTTAAGTTTTCAAACATTTCAATTTACAAATCTTGTGCCGAAACATATTAAATGAATATGGAATGGCTTCAAATTTGGCACACAAGTCATAAATGACATAACGGAGATATTCAAATTTCCAGAATCGGATTCCGGCCCCGATATCAAAAAGTCAACTCTGTGTCCAAACTTGGAAATCTTTAGCCTTTAAATTTTTAGTTTCCGTTAAATAGTCATAACTTGAGCTAGGGACCTCCAAATTAAATTCCTGGCATATGCCCAAGTCCCAAATCACGATACTGACCTATCAGAACTGTTAAAACAGTGATCCGGATCCGTTTGCTCAAAATATTGACCAAAGTCAACTTAGTTGAGTTTTAAGGCTCTATTTAACATATTATACGGATTGCGCACGCAAGTCGAGGAATGATAAATAATGCTTTTCGAGGTCTTAGAACACATAATTAATTATTAAATTTAAAGATGACCTTTTGGGTCATCACATAAAGGTCCGCAGGAGAACCTGCTTGTACCAGCAATTTATATCACTAAAATGACTCTAACTCCATCATACGAACTCGAAATTCGACGATGCTTATTCCTATGAGTCACAAATAATAATACGAGCCTAGTTGTTCAATTGAAACTCAATTTGGAGCTCATTTGCTCAATGCGATAAATATTTCGCTCGTTAAACAATTAACTCATATTTCGCGCTAAAAACTCAATCGCGACTTGATGAAATTAGACTAAACATTCCAGATCATTCCTATAATTCATTATCATACTCCCAGAAGTCTCGACATCGAATTTCGATCTCTAGAACTAGAAATGGACCTTTGGATCATTACATGCTTATGCTCAAAACACCAAACACTTCCAAAACTCATCCAAGCCCTATGAGACCCCAACCAAGTATACTAACAAGTCCTATAACATGACACGAACTTAGTCGATGCCTCAAATTACATTAAACAACACTAAAACACGAATCATACCCCAATTCAAGCTTAGTGAAAACTAACGAATTACAAATTCTATATTCAATGTCGAAACCTATCAAATCAAGTCTGATTGACCTCAAATTTTGCACACAAGTCATACATGATATAACGGACCTATCAAACTTTCCAGAACTGGATTCGACCCCGATATAAATAAATTCAACTCCCAGTCAAACTTTTCAAAAATATTCTATTTTTCAACTTTCGCCAAAATACGCCGAATTATCCTATGGACTTCCAAATCCAAATTCGGACATGAGCCTAAGTTCGAAATCACCATACGAAGCTATTGGAATCATCAATATTCCATTCCGGATTCGTTTTCTAAAAAGTCAAATCTCCGGCCAAACTTTAAAAAGTTAAGCTTTATAAAATCAAACCTTTTATTATTTGTTTTCAAAAATTAACAAAAAACGTTCCTATGCACCTCGGAATAACTTCAAATTTTGTACATAAGTCATAAATATTGTTACGAAGCTGATCGAACTCTCGGAATCTAAATTGGGACCTAGTATCAACAAAAATTCCAATTATGGACAAATTTAAAAATTCTTTAGACCTTTAAATTTCTAGTTTCCGTCAAATGACGATAATTCAAGCTAGGGACTTCCAAATTTGATTCTGGCATATGCCCAAGTCCCAAATCATGATACGGACTCACCGAAATCGTTAAAATACTAATCCAGGTCTCTTTGCTCAAAACATTGACCGAAGTCAACTCAAATGAGTTTTAAATGCAAAATTTCACATTTTCTTTGGGTTTTTCACATAAAATTTTCCGGAAAAAGATACGGATTGCGCACGTAAATCGAGGAAGGCTGAATGGAACTATTCGAGGTCTCGAAATACATAAATAAAGGTTAAAATTAAAAAAGACCTATCGGGTCATAACATTCTCCACCTCTAAAACAAACGTTCGTCCTCGAACGTGGCAAGAATTATTCTGATGTTATCAAATTGCTGATTTTTCTCTTACACATATACTCGCGGGTGATTCTACGTCGTCGCAATCGACATACCTCTTACAACACCATCTCAATTTAGATTATTTCTTTTATCCACATTTATAACTTTAAAACCAAATTTCTTACACTCCAAATATTTTCAAAAAGCCCGATTTTCATATCAACGCACGGTATTAGCCTCAATCGGCGGTAGAAAATCATGCCTATGCACACATCATACGTATTCCCATAACCACATCTCTAGTCTTAATACTTGTTCATAATTAATTATAGCATCGTCAATTAATCTCATGTTAACAAAAATCTCGTTTCAAACCTTCACCTTACTAACAACGAGACACGAGGTATGAAAACCTCATAATTATTTACCCAAATTAACGAGTCACATTTAACGCCACCTGGGCACCTACCTCATAGGTTAAAACTCAATAATTACAATACAAATATGGTTAATATGCACAGGAAAATACATACAAGTATTATCAAATAAGCCTAAAAGGCATGACTCACTATTAGTAATATAGTACAAATTTAATTTCACAAGGGAGAATTTAAACACATAAAGTTTCATCACAAGGATCTCGTCCTTATATAACTTCCACCGTGGCTTGTAGCCCGGTTTAAACATATCAAATCATATTAAAATTTTCGTTAAACAAGGTCACAACACATAATGAACCCCCATACCAGTAGGGCATATAATTTACAAATTGTAGTCAGTTATCCGGAAATTACATCAAACTTACCACAATGAGTATCAGAAAGTCACTTTCAACCTCACAACTCTTTTTAGTGACTAACATAAAATGATAGACATGGCTATCTCCATAGAATCTCCCAACAAGAGTAAACACATAAGTAGATTATAGAATTACGAAGCTCACTCATAAGTGGAGCATATTAGGAGGACTCGCCTCGATACTCAGAACCGAATCAAGTTAAGGAAATTATTCTTTTATATTAAATTGAGATTGTACCTGTAATGACATCATCTGGTGTAGCGACCTCAGCCATACCATAACAAATATATCAATGGGTCGGGCCTCCACCTCTAGGACGCCCTCTACCCGCCCGTCCTCCACCCATAACTGGTCATATAGGTGGAGTAGTAACTGTAATAGGGCCTATAGCCTGAGTGCTTTGATGAAATATGTCTCTCCCAAGTCTGGGACAATTTCTCATGATGTGCCTAGTATCACCACATTCATAACCACTCCTCTGTGGGTTCGTCTGCTCGTACTGAGTCTGTGCCGGATAACTGAATAACCATTGTAGGAATCCCGTGTCAGTGGTGCATTAAAGAAACTTACTGGTGCACCCCGAGTCATCTGATATGCGGACTGAGCTGACTGACTGCTCGAGTCTCTGCCATAATGAGTTATAGCTGCAGAATATAATCTATCGAATTCTACCGAACCTCGAGACCACTTGGTCTCCTTAGTTTCCTTTTCCTCACCCCGAACACGTTCTAACTTCTTGGCAATTTCTACCACTAGCCAAAATGAAGTATCACCCTGTAGTTTCCGAGTCGTACAAAATTTTACGATCATAATTGAGTCCTTTAATGAATCCATGGACTCGCTCTATGGCTGTAAGAACCAAAGTAGGAGTATGACGGGCTAACTTACTGAACCTGATGACATATTTCTGACACCATCACGGTGTCCTGACGCAACCGTTCAAACTCTGCGCACCACACATTACGGAGGGTCTGGGGAACAAACTCCCTCAAAAATATTTCTGAAAACTGAGCCCAAGTAGGTGGTGTTGCATTGTCTAGTCTGCCCTTTTCATAAACTTGCCACAAACATCGGTGGAATATTACCTTTTATAATGCCAATTTCTTCCTTTGCTATGGTGACCCAACACTGCCGGGCTGACCCATTTCTTCACATACTCCTCGATTCTTCCTTGGGGGAACACTTCCCCCCATATTTGTACACAACGATCCCAAAAGTAAAGTTACATACAAACAAATCTTGGCAAGAACCACGTAGACCAGAAGCTCATCAACCACTGTACTTCCTCTGAAGCACCCCATAATGCCGCAACTGAGTCGGCCACGCTGAATAGACCTCCTGTAAATTTGGAGTTGCTTATCTAACTCCTTTGATTCTAAAGTATAGGATTATTAAGGATACAGACATACCGCAAGTCCCAACATTATCCCCTGCAAAATCTCAGGCCTTAAACATGTGCAAATTTTGGGGAACCTTTCAATACCACATATATACATCCCAGGCCAAAATTGTTATAACACATGACCCCGTAATCTGTCCATTGATAGTGAACTCCCCCACTTGGTGCGAAGTCATAGGTCACAACGTCAGATGATCCACAATATTAACCATTACAACTCGTACTCATCAACCAGGTTCCTGGATCCGCTGCACCCCCACGTGAATCACTAAGTGATCTTTCAATACATTCGCACCTTCAGTCAGGACCACACGTTGAGACAAAGTTTAATCACCTCTAGCTCCCTCATAGTCCAGCCGCGGCATCATGAACCGTTGGCGCACAGCTGATACTGAGTGCGCAATGTCATACACGAGTGGATACAAAGGAATATGAGATACATGTTTCAAGCTAAATCAATGTTGCACGATAAAGAAAGAAAGAAGTGGAATTTCCTAATAGTTTCTGTAGCCTCTCGAAGATAAGTACAGACGTCTCTGTACTGATCCGCAAGACTCTACTAAACCTGCTTATGACTCGTAGCACCTATGAACCTAGAGCTCTGATACCGACTTATCACGACCCAAAATTTCCACCTTCGGGATCGTAATGGCGCCTAACATTTCACTTGCTAGGAAAGCCAATGTTAGAATAATTTCATCCATTTTTAACAGTTCAGTTGAAATACTAATAAATCAACCAAATATTAAATTGAATATGAAATAGAAATTTTTTTACAATTTCCAAAACTGATAGTACAAGTTACAAGCTCTATAGAATTTACTAGAAAATCTCTAAGTACAAAGAATATTATCAAACAACACAAAGAAAATATCTGAAGGTGTCTTTGAGGCCTGCGAACGCGACAGCAGGTGTACCTTGAGTCTCCACAGAGATGCACGATCAGATAATAGGAATATCAACAACTTAGAGGTACTTGGATCTGCACAAAAATGTGCACAAGAGTAGTATGAGTGCACCACAGCGGTATCCAGTAAGTATCAAGCCTAACCTCGGTAGAGTAGTGACGAGGCCAGGTCAAGACACCTACCAGACATATAAATCTGTAAAAAATACTACATAAAGTTAATAAGGAAAGAATATCAATGTAAGGCCAATAACAGAAAGAATTTTCAATTCAAATCAACAATGAGAACAATGAGAACACGGATAACAACGAGAAAACAATCAAGTAATTAAGCAACAACATAGTCAGAGTACAAATGACATATGGATGGGTTCAAGTAAGGAATCATATGACAAATCAATTAATTAAATTATTTATGATGCATGTATTTCAACATAAATTACCCGAGGTGTCACTCCTCGAAATCTCAATTCATGATTCACAACTCTCATTTCTTACACATGTGGCAACTTGTTCCCACATCTTCCAAATTATTTTTGCACGGAAAAATCCTCACGCTACCATGTGTATAATTTCCGTATCAATATCAACCAAGATGACCAATGAATAATTTAAACACAATTAAATACAATTTCTAAATTAAATACAGTGAAGCATCAAATGAATCATTAAGCCAATTTAGGATTTAGATAAGGTAAAATAGTGGAGAGGTTGTACAAATAGAATACTAATTGAGTTTAGTTTAGAAGTATATGAGATCCGATAAAATATTGTATTTATACAAAATAAGACATTTAATCAAGTTTTAACGAGATAAATATGGGATTTATTAAAGTAAAACGAAATAACATTTTTTCATGCAATTTACACGACAATAAGATGATGAGAAGGTTGAGATATCAATTAGAGTAAAAATATAATTACCATTTAATTTAGTAAATCTCCGAATAAGACATGAGTTTTATTTTTAAAATACACACAAGTGGAATAGCTTGAAAATTCTTTCATTTACCTATGCTAAATTCTCAACAACTTAACATATCACATAAGATGCATGACTCACACTAGAAGTCCATATTGTTTCATTTTTAATATATTGACGGTTAATTAGTTATAATCAAAATACAATGAGGTGATTTAAGAAACCATAGTAACCGTCCTAGCATGAACTGCATCATGAGAATCACAATCAGAATTAACCTTAATATCACAATAATTTCATATTTGTATATTTGTTGCGGCGTGCAACCCGATCCCATGCAATAATAAATCATATATGTTACGACGTGCAACCCAATCCCACACAATAATAATCATATCTGTTGTGACGTGCAACCCGATCCCTCACAATAATAAATCATATCTGTTGCGGCGTGCAATCCGATCCCTCACAATAATAAATCATATCTGTTGCGGCATGCAACCCGATTCCTCTCAATATTAAATCATATCTATTGTGGCGTGCAACCCGATCCCTCACAATAATAAATCATATCTGTTGCGGCGTGCAACCCGAGCCCTCACAATATTAGTCAACCAATTTATAACCAACTACGATATACCATAAAATCAAAATAAATAACGAGGCTACACAAAGAAGTCACAACTAATGAAAAAGGCTACACGATATCTCACGAAATCAAATAGCAAGGAAATGACAATCCATAAGCCAAGGCACAATCTATGAGCATCAATTAACAATTAAGGCAAGTAATAGGTAAAGTATGAATTCAACGAGTGGTTACGATCAATAATTGGCATATAAGGTGGTCTTGACAACAAAGATGGAACATGTGCTAACAATTTCAAGTAAAGAACGTACAAACAATTCTAACAACAAAAGATGTAGTCATGAAACGATAGTTGAAATTAATTACATGAAGGAAACCTAACAGTCCAAACCGGTCAAATACCACATATAGGTTGTGTACCCACTCGTCATCACCTTGCGTACACGACCTTCACATAATACGAATGACACAATCATCTCAAATCCTAAGGGGTGATTTTCCTCACACAAAGTTAGACAAGACACTTACCTTAATAGAGTTAGGCCGATATTCCAAAATGTCCTTCTCTCGTAAAATGACCTCCCGGCTCAAATCTAGTCAAATTAATTACATAAAATAATTACAATTCATAGAAAATAATTCTGGATAATAATATATCAATTTTCAATTTTATTCTAAAAGTCAACTCGAAAGTCAATCCCGGGCCCGCATATCAGTTTTAACAATGACAAAACAATGAGATAAAAAAGGAGAAATAGAGAGAAATGAACACGAAGGGAATGAATGTGAAGTGCTTCTAAGGTTCTCCGACAGCTAATACATTTCTCTTCTTAATAGGGAGCATTGTTGTATATACATGCTGGGGTATAAATTATGAAATCTACACCAAAGGCGACAACAATGTATAAATACTTAAGTATGTTATCAGCGCAAAAATTAAGCTCTTTCATCCTACAATTTTTTGTAGATGAGTAGCTATTATAGGTCACAGTAGATCAAATTCATTTTAATGCCTTTAACTTTACAAGGCAATAACGTCAATAAGTATCCGGTTACGAACCTTTCAAAAGGAAAAAGTATATGATGAGATCAAAGACATTCAAAATTGCATCCAATGATTGAATTTGAAATGTTTTAGCCTGTAGATAATAAGAAGTTTTGTATAACCTTAAAAGAAAATGCAAGTAACCTATATTCTTTTAGAAAGCTGGGAAAGGCCATCAAACAACGGCATATAATTTAAGGATAAAATTAAAGGAAATTACCTTGGTCATAATAGCATGAGAGGAAGCAGTCAACCAATCCAAATCACACTAATTATTGGGCCTTTAAGTAATTATTCCATAAAACTGCAAGAGAATTTAAAGAAAATATAAGCATGAAATTCTTGAACAAAAAGAAATCAATTGATACAGACCTTAAGACAAACAATTGTAAGATTATGCCCCATTACTTTAACAATTTAAATTAATTAAACTGAAGAGAATGTAAAGGGAATTCATGAGAATCTTAAACCAAATGATTCAATTTATATAGACCTTAAGGATAACAAATAAGAGAAGATAATCACTTTGTGTTGTTACTGGTCAGACAGTTAAGGAAGTTATCCATAGAATTGCTATATCACAACGATAAAATCAAAGACTCGAAGAATGATAAACTTACTGGAGTATATCCAACGACAACAATATTCACATTGACGTGAATTCCTGTTTCTAATTCCTTAGAGGCAATGTCAACATGGGACCATGAAAATTTATAAGCTTTCAATGCTTCTTCTGGTTGTTGGTTATTGGGCAATTATGATTTTATCATTTCTTCGTTGGATAAGAAACAATATGCAGTGAAGCTAAGACAAAAAGGCAGCAGGTGAAACCTAGCAGAGAAGACAAAATTCTGGTAAAAGAAATTAGAGAATCGAAGTGCAGAAGTGAAGGGGACTGTTTTTGGATTCTTAGCTATGATGCAACTCTTCATTGCCCTCATCTGTTACAACTTTTTAGTACCCTCTTTCAGACTACTCGGCTGATACTAACTTTAGTAATAATTTATTGGATAGAAGTAAGAGAAGGGTAGAATAGCCATTTAGTTTTTGATGGCTATTTTGGTAATTTAACTCACTCTTAGTATAATATAACTAGTTTTTGACTAATTAGTACAAACGTTTTAATAGTATTATAGCAAGTGCGCAATAGAAGTTTTAGGGGAAATAATACAAGCTCAAGTTTGAATGTAAACCTATTTGATCGATACTTATTGTCATCACAAAACACAATCATATTTAGAAATTCTTCTTCATTGAAAAGTAATGTTCAACTTCAATTACGCAATTCTTATAATTTATCAAGTATTCAACTTGACAGTAATTATTTATTTTGTATGTTAATACATAATTTAGATGTTAATTTGAGCAACATAGGCTATGTTTGTAAATGTCTCACGTCTTAAAGTTTTTACATTTCTTTTTAAGAAATTGTAGCCTTCTCCTTTTTACAGTCACATACATATCAAGAAATTTTGTCAAATGAAAGTAGTATTTTGTAGAAGCAATACAGAAAATCGATCAATGCATGCATTTCTTAGGATGGCTAGGAGATCATTGCCGATATCATGATGTAAACCTACATAGAAGTAGAGCTATTATTTTGTATAGAGATAATAATTGTTGGAATATTTAATTGATGTATATCATGCCTAATTACACATACATGTACCATTTGTCCGATCCAAAATTATAAGTCCTTTAATATGTGAATATGTCAAAAATAAATATTAATTGAATCGTATAAATATAATCATATTATGAAATATAGCATGATCATGTGTGAAATATTGGTAGTTTGATGTTTACTACTTCATGTTTAACACTGTAACGACCCGGTCGGTCGTTTTGAGTATTACAACCCCGTTCCTCCATTTACTGCTCAATTTATGCTTAACATTGGTTATGTGACTTGTCGGGGTGATTGGTTCAGGTCCTGTGAGATTTTGGAATGAATTGGAACACTTAGTTCCAAGGTTTAAAAATTTAAGTTGAAAAGGTTGACCGGATATTGACTTATGTGTAAACGACCCCGGAATAGAGTTTTAATGATTCCAATAGCTCCGTATAGTGATTTTGGACTTAGGAGCATGTCCGAAAAATTATTTGGAAGCCCGTTGTTAAATTAGGCTTGAAATGGCTAAAATAGAAATTTAAGTTTGGAAGTTTGACCGGAGATTGACTTTTTGATATCGGGGTCGGAATCCGATTCTGGAAATTAGAATAGGACTGTTATGTCATTTATGACTTGTGTGCAAATATTGAGGTCAATCAGACGTGATTTGATTGGTTCCGACATCCTTTGTAGAAATTGGAAGTTTCAAAGTTAATTAGGCTTGAATCTATGTGTGATTCGTGTGATAGCGTTGTTTTATGTGATTTGAATGCTACTAAGTTCGTATGATATTTTAGGACTTGTTGATGTATCTGGTTAAGGTCCCGGGGGCCTCGGGCGAGTTTCAGATGGTTAACGGATCATATTCGGACTTAAGAAAAAATCTTGAAATTTCAGTCTTTTGGTGCAATCGCACATGTGGAATTTTGCTTGCAGGTGTGAGCTTAGGAGCGCAGATGCGATCGTGAAGGGAGCTGGGCAGAGCTCGCAAGTGCAATAATTTTTCCGCACATGCGTGGTAGCAGGCACGGTGACTGGCTCGCAGAAGCGCACCCGTAGGTGCGCGGTTTTGAGCGCAAGTGCACGAGTCGGGGACTGGGCGTGCCTTCACTAAAGTGAGAAATTGAGCCGTGGGTGCGAATGCACTGGGTAGTGTACAAAACAAAGGAGTTCCGATATTTTTGTCATTTTTGACATTTCAAGCACGGTTTTGGGCGATTTTATAGAGAGAGTTCATGGAAAATCTTGAAGCAAGTCATTTGTGATCATTGTTAATCAATAATATTGGATTATCAATGAGTTTTTCGACTAGATTACATATTTTTGAGGTGAAATTAGAGGATTTGGGTATAGGGATTTCAAAATATGAATTTGAGATTTGGAGGTCGAGTTACTGCCAAAATTTGGTAAAATTTATATGGTTGGACTAGTGGTTGAATGACCGTTCATAATTTGTAACTTTTATCGGATTCCGAGATATGGGCCCCATAGGCGATGTTTGGGTGCAATTTTGAGTTTTTTTTGGAAAATTAGTATTTTCTTATGGAATTAATTCCAATAATTTGTGTTGACTAAATCGTATTAATTGTGGCTAGATTAGTTGTAGGTAAGTAACAGTTCTAAATTTGGTCCTGACGGTATGAAACCTCAAATTTTTGTGATATGTGATTGGTCTTGAGGTGACGCACATGCTAGGTTACGGGCGTGTGGGCGCGCACTCTAGGAATTATGACTTGGTCAATTCTATGGAACTGTGTAGTTTAATAATCTGTTGATATCCATATATTTTCCACGTATTAGAGAAGTTGATTTATAAATCATGTTTAAACTATGTGTTGACACTGTTGGGACCCACAGAGGTCGTGTTGTAACGACCCATCCGGTCATTTTGAGTATTACAACCCCGTTTCCCCATTTACTTCTCAAATTGTACTTTACAATTGTTGTGTGAATTGCCGGGGTAATTGGTTCGGGTCCATTGAGGTTTTGGAAGGAATTGGAACACTTAGTTCCAAGGTTTAAAGCTTAAGTTAAAATAGTGATTGGATGCGTACTTATGGGTAAACGACCTCGGATTCGAATTTTGATGATTCCAATAGCTCCGTATGGTGATTTTGGACTTAGGAGCGTGTCCGAAAAATTATTTGGAAGTCCGTAGTGGAATTAGGCTTGAAATGCCGAAAGATGAATTTTTGGGATGTTTGACCGGGGGGTTTACTTTCTGATATCGAGGTCGGAATCCGATTCCGAAAATTTGAAAAGGTCTGTAATGTGAAATGTGACTTGTGTGCAAAATTTGAGGTCAATAGGACGTGATTTGATAGGTTTCGACATCGTTTGTAGAATTTGGAAATTTATTAGGCTTGAATCCGTGTGTAGTTCGTATTTTTGATATTTTTAGGTATGATTTGAGGCCTCGAGTGGGTCCGTGTTATGTTATGGAACTCTTTGGTATGCTCGGACGAGGACCCGAGGGCCTCGGGTGAGTTTCGGATGGTTAACAGATTGATTTTTGAATTTCGAAGACCGCTGGAACTGAAGCCTTCTGGTGTAATCGCACCTGCGGAAAAGTAGTCGCAGGTGCGAGCTCGCAAGTGCGAGCAGGGGTGCGCTGAAGAGAGATGCGCAGGTACGGAAAATGCTTCGCAGGCGCGGAATCGCACCTGCGCGAGAAGGAGCGCATATGTGGGCACAGGGCTGTGAGGCATTGGTCGCAGGTGCGAGGGAAAATTCCGCACCTGCGTGAGCGTAGATACGGACGGATGCGTGCAGAAGCGGAAACTGGGCAGGAGAGTGAAGTCTGCAAATGCGACATTTTGCTCGCACAAGCGGATGCACAGGTGCGCAAATTTTGTCCGCAGATGCGGAAATCGCTGGGGGTAGTACCTTAAAATTCGAGGGTTCAACATTTTCACCTATTTTCGGATTTTGGAGCTCGGGTTGGGCGATTTTGGAGAGAAAATTTTCCACACAACTTGGGGTAAGTGTTCTTAACTCCCTTGTAATTATATTCCATGAATTAATCTTCATTTTTGGTGTAAGATTATTGAATCTTCAAGAGAAATAGAAGAAAATTTCTATAATGTCACAAAATGAATTTTTCAAGTTTGAATACCGATTTGGAGTCGGATTTGAGTGAAATTAGTATGGTTGAACTTGTAATTGGATGGGTTGTCGTATTTTGTGAGTTTCGTCGGATTTCGAGACGTGGGCACCACGGGTTTTTTTGGGGCGTAATTTCTGATTTTGTGGAAAATATTAGCATTTTGACATGGAATTAATTCCTATAAATTGTGTGTACTGAATCAAATTAATTGTGGTAGATTCTAGCCGTTCGGGAGTTAATACGTGCGAAATGGAATTTCTGGAGCATTGCTTAGCTTGCTCGACTTTGGATTTGGCTTGTTCGAGGTAAGTAACTCTTCTAATCTTGGAGTTAAGGGTATGAACTCTGAATATATGTATTTCGTGAATTGTTGGGAGGTGACGCACATGCTAGGTGATGGGCGTGTGGGCGTGCACTATAGAAATTGTGACATAATTATTTCTGTGGAATTTTATAGTTAAATAATCTTGGCATTTTTCATGCGGTTTTATGTGTTAAAGAAATTGAGCTGAAAAGCATATTAAAAATCATGTTGAGGCTATGTGCCAGTATTATTGGGACCCACAGAGGTCATATTGCTGTGAATTATTGTGTCAAATTGAAATTCATACTCAGTCATATTCATTTCATTGCATATCATATCTCAGTCTCTGTTGTTATTTATTGATACATCATTTCATCATTTTTGGGCTATTTTTCATGATATGGTGAGCCCGAGAGACTGAAGAGATTGATGACTGAGTGAGGCCGAGGGCCTGATTTGTTAGGATATTTATGGGATTGGGCTACACGCCGCAGCATGTTGCATATTTATGGGATCGGACTGCACGTCGCAGCATGTTTGATATCGGTCGAGGGCCTGATTGTGAGGATGAGTGTGGATCGGGGCTGTCCGCCTGCAACATACTTTATTATTATAGCACGTGAGTTATCCGTACAACACGTGAGTTGTCCATGCAGATTATAGCGCTTGGGCTGAAGAAGCCCCTCCGGAGTCTGTACACACCCCCAGTGAGCACAGGTACCTACTGAGTGCGAGTGCTGAGTGCCGAGTGCTGAGTGACTGGGAGGCATGAGTGATTGTGAGGTATGCCCGAGTGGCATGAGTGATTGTGAGGTATGCCCGAGTGGCAAGAGTAATTGTGAGGTATGCTCGAGTGGCATGAGTGACTGTGAGGTTTGCCCGAGGGGCTGCTTATGATTTTTATCACCGAGTTGCATCGCATTGGCATGCACACATGACATACATGCATAGAGATGTATTTTTTTCTCATGTTGTACTGCATCACATCATTCATGCTTTTTACACATTTTTGACAGATGGGCATAGTGATGCATTTGTTTTTACACGGGTTATCCGGAAGGAAAATAAAACATCTTATTTATTATTGAAAAGATTTTGGGAGAAATTATTGTTTTCAAACTATTCATATTTTTGGCAACTTCGGCAAACGATTTGGGTTTTCACTGATGCATTTGAAATGAAGAACTATTATTTTTGAAATCATGATTTGGCTGAGCATTTTATCTCTGAGTTTCTTCTAGTATTATTTGCTTTATGTTGTTATGGATTGTGGTGGACAATTGGTTATGGACCCGATTTTGGTAGAAGCTCGTCACTACTTTCAACCTACGGCTAGGTTTGTTACTTACTCAGTACATGGGGTCGGTTGTACTGATACTACACTTCTGCACATTGCGTGCAAATGTTGGCTGCTGTGGTTGCTGTGCTCGATGGTTGCGGGACTTGAAGATGTTCCTGCGCTCCTGTTGTAGCTGCCTCTTGTTCAGGGTAGCCTTAGATTTATAAAAGCTTTGTTTATGTATTATTCAAACAGACTATGTATTTATTTCATTTCCGCTTTGTATACTCTATTCTTAGAAGCTCGTGATTTGTATTACCAGTTCTTGGGGATTGTATAAGATTAAGACCTTTATTTACTTAAATTTCTTTAATAATTATTATTGGAATTGGATGGTTTTTAATTGGCTTACCTAACGGGTTGGGTTAGGTGCCATCATGACTAGTTGGATTTTGGGTCGTGACACGTGTACATGTTGAATTATTTGCTAAATTGTTGTTTCATACTCAGTCACGAATTTTACTTGTATATTACATCTTAGTTTCTCGTGTTCATTATTGATGCATCATATTATTATTGTTGGGATGCTTATCATGAGTTCTGAGAGCTTGAGAGACTGGAGAGGTTGATGACTGAGTGAGGCCGAGGGCCTAATTGTGAGGATATTTATGGGATCAAGTTGCACGCTGCAACATGTTTCATTGATTATGCCATGATTTGGCATGTTATAGCGCTTGGGCTGAAGGAGACCCTCCGGAGTCTGTACACACCCCTAGTGAGCGCAGGTACCTACTGAGTGCGAGTGCTGAGTGCCGAGCGCCGAGTGCTGAGTGCTAAGTGATTGAAAGGAATGTGTGATAGTGAGGAATGAGTGATTGTGAAGTTGGAGTGAATGGGAGGACTGAGTGATTGTTGCTCTGAGAGGATGCATTGATTTCATTATTGCTGCATTTCAATTGTCTTATATCAATGTTTTTTTTGACATTTCTAAAAAACATTATTTCTGTTTAAATCGAAGTTGATATGAAATTATTGTGAAGTATTAAATGTTAAACTTGAAAGCATGCCTACCCTTTTTATGTTGGAAATTACTGTATTTGGACATAGTTGTGAAGCTCGTCACTACTTTCAATTCTTTATTTATTATTGTTATTTACTGAGTTGGTTGTACTCATACTATACCCTGCACTTCGTGTGCAGATTCAGGTGATCCCGGACACAGTGGGTGTTAATTCTTTCGCATAGTTGATTTTTCAGAGATTCCGAGGTAGCTGCCATGTTTCGCAAACCTTGTTTCTCCTTCCCTAGCTCCTTGTTTACTGTATTTGGTCTCAAACTATTATACACCATATTTTCTATACTTTTGATGTATAGATGTGCATGTACTCAGTGACACAGGGTTTTAGGGGTGTATTTGTACTAGTATTTGTGAGACTTCCTCTTAAATTAAATTATTATGTTTTCAGTATTTAAAAGAAAATGTGGGTTATTGATGTTGTCAGCTTGCCTTGTACTGAGATGGGCGCTATCACGACATGTGTGATTTTGGGTCGTGACAAGTTAGTATCAGTGCCTAGGTTACATAAATCTCCCGAGTCATGAGCAAGTTTAGTAGAGTCTTAGGGATTGGTATAGAGAGGTCTGTACTTATCTTCGAGAGACTGTCGAACCCTGAGGAAAATTTCACCTTCTTGTATTCTTTCGTGCGAATTTGTTGATTCCGGAAACCAAATTTCTGTTATTCTATTCTCTCACACATGGTGAGGACACGTACTACCAGATCGGATGGTCAGCTACCAGTGCCAGCAATTAGGGTTGCGAGAGGCCGAGGCCGTGGTAGAGGCCGGGGCTGAGGTAGAGGTCGAGGTGCAGCTCGTACAACAGTTGGAACAACACCTATAGCACCACCAGTTGCTCCAGCTCAGGAGCAGGTTCCATATATAGGTGAGCCGACGGGAACAACTCAGGCACCAGTTGTGCTTATTGTTATTTCAGGCCGTCAGGAGGCTTTGGCCCAGATATTGACAGTTTGCACTGGCCTTGCTCAGGTGGCTTCGGCTCAGGCCACACCTTCCACTTCTCAGGCCGGGGGAGGTACTTATACCTCTGTTTCCCGTACTCCAAAGCAGGTAGTGCAGGGACTTCAGATACTGAGGGCACTACTAGCCCAGCCAGTTGCAGTTGCTCACGCCCCGGTAGTCCCCGTTATGGCAGATGATGATCAGAGGAGACTTGAGAGATTTGGGAGGCTTCGACCTCCATCGTTTAGCAATGCTGAGTCAGAAGATGATCAGGGTGTTCTGGATAAGTGCCAGCGGATGCTTCAGACAACGGGAATTCTGGAGACCGGTGGGGTCTCGTTTACTACTTTTAAGTTTTTTGGGGCTGCCTTCAGTTAGTGGGAGGCTTATGAGAGGCGCAGGCCGGTCGGTGTAGTACTACATATATGGCAGGAGTTCTCCATTCTCTTTTTAGAGAAGTTCGTGCCACAATCTCGCGGGGAGGAGTTGCGGAGATAGTTTGAGCAACTTCGGCAGGATGGTATATCTGTGACCAAGTACGAGATGAGATTTCTTGAGTTGGCTCGTCACGTAGTTTGGTTGGTTCCCACTGATAGGGAGAGGATTAAGAGGTTCATTGATGGCCTCACATATCAGCTGCAGTTGCTTATGACTAGGTAGAGGGTATCTGGTTCTACTTTTGACGAGGTGGTTGACATTGCTCGTCAAATAAAGATGGTCTGTAGCCAAGAGCGTGGAGAGAGTGACGCCAAGAGGCCTTGTGAACCAGGTAGTTTCAGTGGTGTTCCTTTAGGGAGTCAGCTTTACCACGACAGGGCAGGCACGCTCAGATGGGTCATCTAATTCACTGTGGTGCATCGTCCATCCATGGTTCATACAGTTCTCATTAGGGTCTGTCATCTCTCAATATCCTTCCAGCCTAGAGTTCGCCCTGTTCCCCTTTAGTTTAGGGTTCCTTTGCACCGGGTGGTTCTATCAGTTATTATAGTTCTCGGGGCCCGATTCAGTCTGCACCACCACCAGTACCGGGGAGCTGCTTTGAGTGCAAAGAGTTTGGTCATATGTGGTGGTAGTGTCCTCGTTGCCCGGGAGGTCCACTGCAGCAGAGGAGTCAGACTACGACTTCAGCACCAGTTATTTTGCCACCCGCCCAACCAACTCGGGGCAGGGCTCAGTCAGCTAGGGGTCTCCCAAGACATGGAGGCCGATTAAGTGGAGGTCAGGCCCGATTCTATGCTTTTCTTGCCAGGCAAGATGATATTGCTTCAGATAAAATGATTACATGTATTGTCTCTATGTTCCACAGGGAGGCTTCTATATTATTTGACCCTAGTTCCACTTATTCCTATGTATCATCGTACTTTACTCATTATCTGGATATGCCCTGTGAGTCCTTAGTTTTACCTGTTCATGTATCAACGCCGGTTGGCGATACTATTATTGTGGATCGTGTGCATCATTCGTGTGTGGTAACTATTGGGGGACTGGAGACTAGATTTGATATTTTATTGCTCAGTATGGTTGATTTCGAAGTAATTCTAGGTATGTATTGGTTGTTTCCATGTCATGTTGTTCTAGACTTTCACGCAAAAATCATTACATTAGCAATGTCGGGGTTGCCAAAGGTTGAATGTAGAGGTTCTCTAGATTATTTTCCCAACAGGGTAATTTCTTATTTGAAGGCCCAACGTATAGTTTGGAAGGGGTGTTTTTTCATATTTGGCCTTTGTGAGAGATATTGATATAGATACTCCTTCTATTGATTCAATACCGGTAGTGCGAGACTTTCCGAATGTATTTCTTGCAGACCTGTCGGGTATGCCACCCGACAGGGATATTGATTTCGGTATTGATCTGTATCATATGGCACTAGCTGAGGTGAAAGAATTGAAATAGCAACTTCATGAACTCCTTGATAAGGGGTTTATTAGGCCTAGTGTGTCACCTTGGGGTGCACCGGTTCTGTTCGTGAAAAATAAAGATGGTACTATGTGGATGTGCATCGATTACAGGCAGTTGAACAAAGTTACATTCAAGAATAAATATCCTTTGCCGTGTATTGATGATTTATTTGACCAGCTTCAGGGAGCGAGGGTATACTCTAAAATTGATTTGAAATTTGGGTATCATTAGTTGAAAATTTGGGATTCAGATGTTTTAAAAATGGCATTCAAGACTCGTTATGGCCACTATGAATTTCTCGTGATATATTTTGGGTTGACCAACGCCCCAGCAATATTTATGCACTTGAAGAATAGCGTATTCCAACCGCATCTTGACTCATTTGTCGTGGTATTTATTGATGATATCCTGGTGTACTCACGTAGCTAGGAGGAACATGCACAATACTTGGGTATTGTATTACAAATGATAAGAGAGGAGAGACTTTACTTGGGTATTTGGGTATTATTTAGGTATTGTATTACAAAGGATAAGTGTGAGTTTTGGCTCAGTTCAATGGCATTCTTGGGGCACATAGTGTCTAGTGAAGGAATTAAGGTGGATCCGAAGAAAATAGTGGTAGTTCAGAGTTGGCCCAGGCCATCTTCAGCTACTGAGATTCAGAGTTTTCTCGACTTGGCCGGTTATTATCATTGCTTTATGGAGGGCTTCTTGTCTATTGCATCACCTTTCACTAAATTGACCCAGAAAGGTGCTCCGTTGAGGTGGTCGGATGAGTGTGACGAGAGCTTTCAGAAGCTCAAGACAGCTTTGACTACAGCCCCAGTATTGGTGTTGCCTATAGGTTCAGGGTCTTATACTATGTATTGTGATGCGTCGCGTATTGGTCTCGGCGTAGTGCTAATGCAAGATGGTAGGGTGATTGCCTATGTGTCTAGACAATTAAAGGTACATGAGAAGAATTATTTGGTCCACGACCTTGAGTTAGCAGCTATTATTCATGCCTTGAAGATTTGGCGGCATTATTTGTATGGTGTCCATTGTGAGGTTTATACCGATCACTAGAGTCTATAACATCTGTTTAAACAGAAGGATCTTAATTTGTGGCGGCGGAGGTGGTTGGAGTTGCTTAAGGATTATGATATCACCATTCTCTATCATCCCAGAAAGGCCAATATGGTGGCCGATTCCTTGAGTCGTAAGGCGGAGAGTTTGGGCAGCTTAGCATACTTACCAGTAGCAGAGAGGCCTTTAGCCTTGGATGTTCTGGTCTTGGCCAACCAGTTTATCAGATTGGATATTTCAGAGCCGAGCCGAGTTTTCTGTTGTGTGGTTTCTCAGTCTTCTCTTTATGATCGCATCAGATAATGGTAGTATGATGACCCTCATCTTCTTGTCCTTAAGGACACGGTTCAGTACGGTGATGCCAAGGAATACACTATTGGGGATGACGGCATATTACAGATGCAGGGCAGGCTATGTGTGTCTAATGTAGATGGTTTGTGTGAGTTGATTCTCCAGGAGGCTCATAGTTCGCAGTACTCCATTCATCCAGCTGCCGCGAAGATGTATCAGGATTTGAGGCAGCACTATTGGTGGAGGCGAATGAAGAAAGATATAGTGAGGTTTGTAGCTCGGTGTTTAATTTGTCAACAGGTGAAGTACGAGCATCAGAGACCGGGCGGATTGCTTCAAAGACTTGAAATTCCAGAGAGGAAATGGGAGCGTATTACCATGGATTTCGTAGTTGGGCTCCCATGGACCTTGAGGAAGTTTGATGTTGTTTGGGTGATTGTAGATCGGTTGACCAAGTCCGCGCATTTTATTCCAGTTGGTACTAATCATTCTTCAGAGTGGTTGGATGAGATTTATATCCGCGAGATTGTTCGCCTTCACGGTGTGCCAATGTCCATCATTTCAGATCGGGGCACGCAGTTTACATCACAGTTTTGGAGAGAAGTGTAGCGAAAATTAGGTACAGATGTTCAGCTGAGTACAACATTTCACCCTTAAACGGACGGACAGTCCGAGCGCACAATTCAGATATTGTAGGATATGCTTCATGCTTGTGTCATTGATTTTGGGGGTTCTTGAGATTAGTTTCTGCCACTCGCGGAGTTTGCTTACAATAACAGCTACCAATCGAGCATTCAGATGGCTTCGTATGAGGATTTATATGGGAGACGATGTCAGTCTACGGTGGGTTGGTTTGAGCCATGTGAGACTTGGTTATTGGGTACTGACTTGGTTCAGGATGCTTTGGAGAAGGTAAAATTGATTCAGGAGAGGCTTCGCATGGCACAGTCTAGACAGAAGAGTTATGCCGACAAGAAGGTCTGTGATGTTGCTTACATGGTTGGGGAGAAGGTTCTGCTCAAGATTTCACCAATGAAAGGTGTGTTGAGTTTCGGGATGAAGGGCAAGTTGAGCCCTTGGTATATTGGGCCTTTTGAAATAGTTAAGAAGATTGGATAGGTGGCTTATCAACTTGCTTTGTCACCTAGTCTATCGGGTGTTCATCCCGTGTTTCATGTATCTATGCTTCAGAGATATGTCGAGGATTCGTCTCATGTTTTGGACTTCAGGACAATGCAGTTCGATGTTTTGGAGCCTGTGGCCATTTTAGACCGACATGTTTGAAAGTTGAGATCAAAGAATATAACTTCAGTGAAATTGTTGTGGAGAGGCCAGCCAGTCGGAGAAGCTACCTGGGACATTGAGCGAGAGATGTAGAGCAAATATCCGCACCTGTTCGAGGCTCCAGATATGATTCTAAACCCATTCGAGGACAAACGTTTGTTTAAGAGTAGGACAATGTAACAACCCGGTCGATCGTTTTAAGTATTACAGCCTTGTTCCCCCATTTACTACTCAATTTATACTTTACATTGGTTATGTGACTTTCCGGGGTGATTGATTCGGGTCCAGTGCTGTTTTAGAATGAATTGGAACACTTAGTTCCAAGGTTTAAAAATATAAGTTGAAAAGGTTGACTGGATATTGACTTATATGTAAACGACCCCGGAATAGAGTTTTGTTGATTCCAATAGCTCCGTATGGTGATTTTGGACTTAGGAGCGTGTCCGAAAAATTATTTGAAAGTCCGTAGTTAAATTAAGGTTAAAATTTCTAAATTAAAAATTTAAGTTTAGAAGTTTGACCGCAGGGTTGGATATTTTATATCGGGGTCGGAATCCGATTCTGGAAATTGGAATAGGTACGTTATGTCATTTATGACTTTTGTGCAAAATTTAAGGCCAATCGGACGTGATTTGATAGGTTTCGGCGTCGTTTGTAAAAATTGGAAGTTTCAAAGTTCATTAGGCTTGAATCTATGCGTGATTCGTGTTTTTAGCGTTGTTTGATGTGATTTGAAGGTGCGACTAAGTTCGTATTATATTTTAGGACTTGTTGGTGTATTTGGTTGAGGTCCCAAAGGCCTCGGGCGAGTTTCGGATGGTTAACGGATCAAATTCGGACTTAAGGAAAAATTTGGAAATTTCAGTCTTCTGGTGCAATCGCACCTGCGGAATTTTGCTCGCATGTGCAAGCTTAGGAGCACATATGCGATCGTGAAGGGAGCTGGACAGAGCTCGCAGGTGCGACGATTTTTCCACACCTGCGTGGTCGCAAGCGCGGTGACTGGCTCACAGAAGCGCACCCGCAAGTACGGAATTTTGAGCACAGGTGCGCGAGTCAAGGACTGGGCGTGCCTTCGAAGAAGCTGCCTCGCTGAAGCGAGAAATTGAGCCGGTGGTGCGAAAGCACTAGGCAACGTACAAAATAGAGGAGTTACGGTATTTTTGTCATTTTTGACATGTCAAGCACGGTTTTGGGTGATATTTCAGAGAGAATTCACAGGAAATCTTGAGGTAAGTCACTTGTGATCATTGTTAGTCAATAATATTGGATTATCATTGAGTATTTCTACTAGATTACATATTTTTGAGGTGAAATTAGAGGATTTGGTCCTAGGGATTTCAAAATACGAATTTGAGATTTGAAGGTCGAGTTGATATCGGAATTTAGTAAATTTTTGTATGGTTGAACTTATGGTTGAATTGGCGTTCATATTTTGTAACTTTTATCAGGTTTCGAGACGTGAGCCCCACAGGCGATTTTTGTGTGCAATTTCGGATTTTATTGGAAAATTAGTATTTTCTGGTGGAATTAATTTCAATAATTTGAATTGACTGAATCGTATTAGTTGTGACTAGATTTGAGGCATCCAGAGACCGATTTGCGTGGTAAAGGCATAGTAGAATAAAGAATTACACTGTTTGAGGTAAGTAACAACTCTAAATTTGGTCCTGAAGGTATGAAACCCCAGATTTTTGTGATATGTAATTAGTCTTGAGATGACACATATGCTAGGCGACGGGCATGTGGGCATGCACCGTAAGAATTGTGACTTGCTCAATTCCATGGAACTGTGTAGTTGAATAATTTGTTGATATCCAAACATTTTGCACGTATCACAGAAGTTGATTTATTAGTCATGTTTAAACTTTGTGTTGACACTATTGGGACACACAAAGGTCGTGTCCATGTTGAATTATTTGCTAAATTGTTGTTTCATACTTTGTCACAAATTTTACTTGTATATTACATCTCAGTCTCTCTTGTTCATTATTGATGCATCATATTATTATTGTTGTGAGGATATTTATGGGATCGAGTTGCACGCCGCGGGATGTTTCATTGATTATGCCATGATTTGGCTTGTTCTAGCACTTGGGTTGAAGGAGCCCCTCCGGAGTCTGTACACACCCCTAGTGAGCGCAGGTACCTACTGAGTGCGAGTGTCGAGTGCTGAGTGATTGAGAGGAATGAGTGATTGTGAGGTTGGAGTGAATGGGAGGACTGAGTGGCTGTTGCTCTGAGAGGATGCATTGATTTCATTATTGCTGGATTTCAGTTGTCATATATCACTGCTTTTTTTTTGAAATTTCTGAAAGGCATTATTTCTGTTTCAATCGATGTTGATATGAAATTACTGTGGAGTTTTAAATGTTGAACTTTAAAGCATGCCTACCCTTTTATGTTGGAAATTACTGTATTTGGACTTAGCTGTGAAGCTCATCACTACTTTCAGTTCTTTATTTATTAGTGTTACTTACTGAGTTGGTTGTACTCATACTATACCCTGCACTTCGTGTGCAAATCCAGGTGATCCCGGACACTGTGAGTGTTGATTCTTTCGCAAAGTTGATTTTCCGGAGATTCCGAGGTACCTGCCGTGTTTCACAGACTTTGTCTCTCCTTCCCTATCTCCTTGTTTACTGTATTTGGTCTCAGACTATTATAGACCGTGTTTTCCAGAATTGTGATGTATAGATACTCATGTACTCAGTAACACCGGGTTTTGGGAGTGTATTTGTACCAGTATTTGTGAGACTTCCTCTTAAATTTAATTATTATATTTTCAGTATTTAAAAGAAAATGTGGGTTATTGATATTGTCAGCTTGCCTAGTACTTAGATAGGCGCCATCGCGATAGGTATCAGTTTGGGTTGTGACAAACACTCTATTAGATTAGGAAAAAGAATATCTTATAATTTTCAAATTCAATTTTTAATAATTAGAAAATAACTTGACAAACAAAACAAAACGAGAATAAATATTATTTTAATATTTGTGTGATGAGGAATTGTGGTACCTATGCTTTCCTGAACCGAGAGTCTATTGGAAAAAGCCTTTCTAACTCCACAAGATAGGGGTAATGTCTGCGTACACACTACCCTCCTCAGATTTCACTATGTGGGATTATACTGGGTATGTTGTTGTTGTTGTTTGTGTGATGAGGAATATAAAAAATTACAAGGTCCAACTAAAGAAAGAATAATAAAAATATGAAATACTAATAGAATCGAAGACAATTAACTGGAGGGAATTATAAGGCATCTCCTATGAGATTTGTTCGCGACAAATTAGTGTAAAGACGAATATATCATCTTTGCTATCTGCTTTGTAAAAAGATCTTATCAAAAACGGTACATGAAGTTTATTAATTAGGTAACATCAAAGTAGACTGGATTGTCGTAGATGCATCTTTGTGATGCAGAAGAACCACACAAGAATGAGGAAGACGTAAAAGATCACTTCTACATCTCGAAAAAGATAATTGTCTCACACAAAAAGGAGTGCAAAAGCTGATAAAATATAACAACTCCAAAATACAGATTATATTGATGGTAGCAGAGGCGGATACAGGATTTAGAGGCTCCGGGCGCCAAAATTTTTGAATGTAGTCATATTAAAATTTACATTGTCTAATAGGTTATAAATTTAATCGGTTTGGTCTATTTGAGTTTCAGTTTGGGTTATTCGTCTTTGGAGTTAATATAAACAAATTGATCGAGAAAAAAGATTACGTAATAATTATGATAACTTAGAAAAAAACATAAAAATACTAGATTATGCATTTTGTACAAGAAAAAAGACTCGTTATCACTTTATATTTAGATACTTATGTCAAAAACTTATACTAATAAGCACTCTAAATATTAAGTAAGTTTACAGACATTTTTTAATTTATATTTTTTATAATTATTAACTCACTCGATATTATATACAATTGTCCTACTTTAGAGCAATATGAAAAAAAAAATAAACTTTCATCATTGATTAAAACAATAACTTATTCAAGGATTTTTTTTAAATTTTTTTTTGGTTTCTGCAAATAGATTATCAGAGTTGTGGTCCTGGAAAAAATAGTTAATTTTTCTTAATCTATTGATAAATTACGGAGGAGTTAGAAAAGTGCAACAATAGAGATTTCTTTGAATAAAAATAAACTAATAAGATCAAAGAAAAAGTCAATAGAACCTATTAATAAATAAAAAAGAGCAATTAAGTAAAGAGAAAAAAGAAACAAAGGATGTGACAATTAAGTGAGCTAGGCTAGAATCGAACCCCTACCATTTGGGTGAATGTGGCAATACCTTGCCAGTGGCACCTTGAGCCTTTTTATCACTAACGGCGTCACTTAAAGTATTTGTATACATTCCTTCTATATATACATGCATATATACATACTATAGAATAGTTTTGGCCAAAACTTGCGAGTGGCGTACCACCACGTCCATTACACGTAGATCTACTCCTGGATGGTAGTATCTATAGATTACAACTCAATGAAGTAGAAAAACAGTAATGAAAATACAAAATGTAGAAGCTAAGTAATATAGAATAAAACTAAAGAAGAGGATGAGAAGCTAGACTCAGAATAGGGGAGGAGAGGACACAAACAATTTTCTCAATAGTATCTGCATGCCCTGCATATCCCGCTGGATCCCAAATATAACTCCCCAATATTCTATTCGGTTGTTTAATCCTTGGGCTTTCTCTTAAATTAGGTCCTAGCCCAATAGTCATAACTGGATCAGTCTTGTTCAACAAATATGGCCCATAAGTCCTTACTGCGTTAGCCTTGTTCACAACATAAACTACTGTAAATCAGAACCAAATTAATCAAATATAAATGTAACGGCCCGACATATCGTTTTGCACATTTATGCTCCTTACTACTATTTGAAATCTTGAATAACTTCATACTATGTATTATGACTTGTGTGAATTGTCGGTTTTGGTTTTCAGGTATTTCAGAGTTAGTTTGGAAGAATAAAATTCAAGGTTTAAAGCTTAAGTTAAAAGGTTTACCGAATGTTGACTTATGTGTAATCGACTCTGGAATTGAGTTTTGATGATTCCGTTAGGTCCACATGGTGATTTTGGACTTGGGCGTATAACCAGAATTTCATTTGGATATTTCTAGAATGTTTTGGCATCGAACGTGGAATTTAGAAGTTCATATGTTCTTAGGCTTGAATTGATGCGCGATTCGTATTTTTATCTTTTTTAGGTGTGATTTGAGACCTTGAGTAGGTTTGTGTTATGTTACGGGACTTGTTGGTATATTCGGTTGGGGTCTCGAGTGGTTCGGGTGTGTTCCGGGGCGAGTTTTGAACGACTTTGGGCATTTTGGTACTCTGATGAAGTTTTGGGAATAGTAGGAGTGTAAGGGCACATTTTGGAGTACTGAGGCAAAGCCTCATGTGCTGACCGCAGAAATCCTCTTACAGCCATAGAAAGGGGATTCTACAGGTTCAATGGTCTGATTTCGGAAGCTTATATCTTTTTATCTATAAAAAATTTGAGATGATCTAAAAATGAAAGTTGTAGCCCATTGAGTCTAGTTTTCAGAAAGTTAAACCATTCATAATTTGGACATTTGGATAGAAAGTTATGGTCAATTTACTGATGCCAGGTAGTGCAATAACTGCTGGACTACGACCGCAAAAACTTTTGTGGTCAGCACAATGGGAGATCAGATTTTGTACTATATGAACGAGAGTTAGAGTATTATTTCATATTTGGACTTTGGGAGCTGGGTTTGTGGCGAATATTCATGGGATTTTCAAGAAATTCATCGGGGTAAGTGATTTCAACTCGGATTTGGTTAATATACATAAATATATCATTATTTTTATCATTTAATTTGTATTTTGAGATGAAAATTTGGGTAAAATTGTAGAAATTTCATAAAGCATTTTTTGGGATTTGAATGTCGGTTCGGAGTCGGATTTGAGTGAAACTTGTATGGTTCGACTCGTAATTGAATGTGTTATCGAATTTTGTGAGTTTCGTTGGATTCCGAGATGTGGGCCCCATTGGCGATATTTGAGTGGAATTTCAAATTTTGTTGGAAAATTAGTATTTTCATATGGACTTAATTCCTATAATTTGTATTGATTGTATCGAATTAATTGTGATTAGATTCGTGGCATTCAGAGGTCGATTCGCGAGGCAAAGGCATATTGGAATAAAGAATTTGCATGGTTTGAGGTAAGTAACACTTCTAAACTTGGAGCTGAGGGTATGAACCCTCATTATACATATTATGTGATTTGTTTGGAGGTGACGCACATGATAGGTAACGGGCGTGTGGCCGTGCACCGTAGAATTGAGACTAAGTCGATTCCGTAGAGCTGTGTAGTCAATTAACTTGTATTTTCCATTTATTTTCCATATGTTAGAGAAACTGAACTGTGACTCATGTTAGAAATCATGCTTAGGCAAATGCTGGTATTAATGGGATCCACAAAGGTCATTTCTACTGTCGAATTATATTTTCAAACTATAATTTCATACTCAATCATATTCATTCATTTCATATCATATCTCAGTCTCTATTGTTATTTATGGATACATCAAATCATCATTTTGGGCTAGTTTCATGACATTGTGAGCCTGAGAGACTAGAGAGATTAGTGACTCAGTGAGGCCGAGCCCCTGATTATGAGGATATTTATGAGATCGGACTGCACGCCGCAGCAAGTCATATTGGCTTTATATATTTATTATTATATGGATCGGGTTGCACGCCGCAGCAGGTCATATAGGCTTTATTTTTATAGGATTGAGCAGCACGCCGTAGTAGGCCTAAATGGCTTATTAGAGTGCTTGGGCTGAAGGAGCCCCTCCGACGTCTACACCCCCACAATGAGCGCAGATGATACTATATTTGTGATGAACTTCCTAGGGCATGTAGTTGTCTTATTTGTTTATATTGGGGATTGAGTTCCCTAGGCATGGAGTTGCCTTATTTATTTATATTTGGGATGGAGTTCCCTGGGCATGGAGTTGCCATATATATTCACTTCTGGGATGGAGTTCCCTAGGCATGTAGTTGCCTTATTTATTTGCATTTGGGATGGAATTCCCTGCATGGAGTTGCCTTATTTATTTATTTATTTATTTATTTATTTATATTTGGGATGGAGTTCCTAGGGCATGGAGTTGCCCAATACATTTATATTTGGTATGGAGTTCCCTGAGCTGGATTGGCCCTGTACATGAGTGACTGAATGTCAATTATTATGTATATATATTTGGGATGGATCTTCCCTGGGCTGGATTGGCCATATATAGTACTGAGTTTGAGTATTCTGAGAGTGTGAGTACGTGAGTTCATCATTGTGCCGCATTGCATTAGACATACATATTTGACATGTAGGCATAAAGAAGTATTTTTCCTCATGCCATTTGATAATGAGATTTCTTTTCTGTCGTTAAAGTTTTGAGAAAAATCATAGATTTCAGACTTACTCATAAAGTTTTGAAAAGAAAATATTTATTTTTCATAAATGTATACGAGATGAGTATTTTATTATTCAGTTATTACTTGTGCTGCTTTAAATTATATTGTTATGAACTGTTGTTGGTTATTGGAGTTGGACTCTGACCTTGGTACAAGCTCGTCATTACTTTCAATCTAAGGTTAGGTTTTCTACTTATTATGTACATGAGGTTGGTTGTACTCATACTACACTTCTACACCTTGCGTGCAGATTTTGGATGTTGATGTTGCTGTATATGGCGGTAACTGGATCTGATGATGTATTTGCATTCCAGTCACTGTTGACTCTTGTTCATGGTAGCTTTGTAAATTATAATCTTAGAAGCTCATGATTTGTACTACCAGTCCTTGGGGAGTGTATTAGAGTTACTTAAATATTAATTTAATCGGGTTATTGTAATTTGGCTTATCTAGCGGGTGAGGTTAGGTATCATCACAACTAGTTGGATTTTGGGTCGTGACAAGTTGGTATCAGAGCTCTAGGTTCATAGGTTCTACAAGTCATGAGCAAGTGTCTATTAGAGTCCTACAGATCGGTATGATGACATCCAAACTTATCTTCTAGAGGCTACATGGAATTTAGGATAATCTCTCATATTTATTTCCTTATTGTGTGGAACTGATTTAGCTTGAAACATAACTCTTTGAATTCCTTCCACGTATTCGTGTGCGCATGTGAGCGTTCGGTATCAGTTGTGCATCGCCGGCTTGTGATTCCATGAACGAGGTTCGAGATGAGTATTTTGTATTTATGAGAACTTGTGCGTTTGGACTTATGCGTCCGGTAGTGTTCCTATGAGTGGAATTTGTGGCTCGATGAGGGGTTGAATGACTATGTGATGATTTGGATATGACTGCGGGATATGTTTAGATGGATTGAATGTGATGAAAAATGGGCTATTGGGTGCTTGATTTCTATCTTGATTTGACGTATAATCTCGAGTTATGAGTGTATTGAAGTACCTTTCACGTTGTTTATTTATGGAGTGAAGTTGATCTTTTTCATGTCTTGTTGATGAGTTTGGACTTAGGGATATTAAGTGATTGCATAGTAATTGTGGCTGCGGAAAGGTATATCAAGACGCCAATTTTAGGCTAAGCAGGTGGATAATCTCATGCTGAGTAATCTACGGAGGTGTTCTCCTTATAATGTTGAGTGGATAGTTTCTTTTCCACCAGCGAGGTGTATATGTTGAGATTTGAATTTGAATCTGGTTGAGAAAGTTAACTTGACTGTTAAGAGAATAAATGCGAGCTTAGTGGATGATTGAGGTATTTTATGGTTGGTTTTGCATGAGCTTGAGAAGAATTTTTGTTGAACTGACTGCGATATTATGGCAGTAATAGAGAAGGGTATTGTGAGTTACCGAGTCTTTTGATTTATGTCTTTGTGGAAAGTGGGGGAATCTGCTATCTACGATTTGACTACACGATTATGTGTTGTATTAGTTTTGGTTTGAGGCATATTTGTGGATTAGTTATGACTTGCAGAGATTGAGATCGAGGATGACTCGTGTAAGGAAATTCCTAAATATGAGTTATATTGCACTTTATAAAAATATGAAAATCATGGAATGATTAAATTTTTACTTTGAAGGATGTAGTGTGCATAAAGTATGAATTTGATTGGTAGTGTTAAGGCAGGGTTACTTCTTTGAGGGTTGTTGTGCTAATGAGGCTTGTGTCTTTCGGCTTGTTTAGGCGGTGCAATTTAGATTTGGGCAGAGAGGATGACTTTCGAAAGGGTTCTAAAGGATTCAAATGTATATGTGTCAATTGAATTTTTTTTTCAAATTTTGTATATCACTAGAATCGGTTATTTACATTGGATGGTGTCGGGACTTGCGGTAATTCTATATGACTATGGGTTCTACATTCCAGTATAAGAAAGGTAAAAGAACAATTTAAAGTTCACATAAGGTCTTTTCAGAGTGGGTGTCTCAATTATGGTATTTATGTGGGGTAACTATGATGTGGTGAGGCTCTACAGATGTTTTGGTGGCAACATTCTTGGGTTTGGTGACCTGCGTGGCTTGGTCGTTTTAGAGGAATTCAGTTCTGATAGCTTGGTTATGTGCAAATAGATTTCAAAGTATTCTTGATAGTTTCTACCATAGTTTCAATCGGCTATTTTCTACCGGTGTGGGGAACATGTTGTGTATTGTGATTTCCTCCTAGAAGGAAGCAAATGGGAGGTTTCTAACTAACCGGTATGTATTTTGTTGCTGACTTAGAGTATTAATGAGGTTCTCGTGTTTTAATGTAATGGCCTAATAGAGGAGGCGCAAGGAGTGAGATTGGGATTTGCATGCACAAGTATTCGATTCAGTTTTGAAGGTATGGTCATAAGTTCTTAGACAACATCGGCGGTTTCATATGACTAGATTAATACTATTACTACTTGGTATTTCCTGAGATGGGTGCACATTTCAGAAGGCACATTGTGTTTTGACTTACGGATGTTTCGTTGGTATTGTGATACTCGCCTGGTTGGTCGACTGCTCATATTCAAAATTTTGGTAGGTGGCACGGAGGAATTATAGAAGTTTTTCTCGTGGGATGATCGTGCATGAAATATGTGTTAGTTATTCAAGTGCCGGAGTTGGGATCAGTTACGGTGATTCATGTGTTCTGTGAATTTGGAGACTGGGAGTTCTCAGAAGCATATTGTTCAGGGTTGCGGCCTATTTGAAGTTAGTGTTTTATTTAAACTCAGTGGAGGCACTAGTTGCACTAATTATTTGTGATAGCTATGCTCTATGAGTGCGCATATATGTGAGTTTTGAGCCCATGTGCGGACATCAGAGCAAGTATACATACTCGAAAAAATTCTTAGGCTATGATATTCCTAGAGTTGACTGTTAAGCGTAAAGTTATAACGTTTCTTGTATTTGTACCTTTGTTGAGAACTATCTGGGCTATACTTGAGGTTACAAAGAGACTAATTCCCTGAATAAACTGGGTAGTTACTATTTCTACGTTAACTAACCGATTTGAGTTGTGATAGCACACTTTACACATGCCTACTATATGGCGTGTTATTTATAACAATCCAGGAGCATGAAAATATTATTTCATAATCATATACATGCTTACTTATGTAACTGCCCCTGTATAATATGCTTGGGCTGGAGGCCTGTGACCATACCAGGCAGATTATGTTATTGGTTGACTTGACCATGCAGATCCATATATTGATATCATTGACACGTGAGTTGTCTGTGCGGGTCTAGATATTGATATTATAGCACATGAGTTGTCCGTGCGGTTGATATTAATATGAGCTCTATGAGAGATGGTTACCGTTATTAGATTCGTGTGTCTTGGTTATATTATATATGATGAGCTTATAGCATTGCGGTTGTTGTGGTGCTTGTTGAACCTGCAAAACGGTTCTCTTCTTTGAGACATTTTCCATTTTTGGGTAAACGAATTATGTAGTTTGTGGCTTGAGTTATATAGGTGTGGCATGTCTGTGGAATAGTTGTGTTTGATAATATAAGGTCATTGGACCTAGAATGGGTACTATCAGGTTTGATTACGGCGTGTTGGGAGAATAATTTAGAATTCGTCTTAAATAATTGTCTATGGTACTTGTTGAACGAAGGTTTTGGAACGCGATTCTATTGAATGTAGGGTTTTACACTAGTACGTGGTTGGTTTTGAGTAGTTACTTTGATCGGGAATGGTGTTGCGAGTATGCGAGTTGTGTAGTATGTTATGTGATTATATCTGGGGCTATAGTTATTTCTTGATATAGCTTGTTCAGACTTATACAATATGTAGATGTGAGATTCGGGTCTTGTAAGAAATTCTGAATGTTGGAAA
The DNA here is from genome assembly GCF_000715075.1 of Nicotiana tabacum. NCBI lineage: Eukaryota > Viridiplantae > Streptophyta > Magnoliopsida > Solanales > Solanaceae > Nicotiana > Nicotiana tabacum. The sequence continues at coordinate 7,896,502 of NC_134096.1, forward strand.
TTGGGTTGTAAGATTTACAGACTAAGGTTAAAGTAATGATCTTCAATTATGTTGTGTTGTCAGGCCTATATGGAATCGGGTGGTGTGGGATCACCCCCGGGTATGTGCGTGGTAAGGTTGAATAGAGATTTAAAGATCTAGGAACAACTCTTGGTACGTTCGAGGACGAACGTATGTTTAAGTGGGGGAGAATGTAACGATCCAACTGGCCGTTTTGAGAATTTATGCTCCTTTCTACTATTTGAAGTCTTAAATAGCTTCATACGATGTATTATGACTTGTGTGAATTGTTGGTTTTGGTTTTCATGTATTTTGAAGTTAGTTTGGAAGAATGAAATTCAAGGTTTAAATCTTAAGTTGAAAGGTTGACCGGATGTTGACTTAGTGTAAACGACTCCGTAATTGAGTTTTGATTATTCAGTTATGTCCGGATGATGATTTTGGACTTGGGCGTATACCCGGAATTTCTTTTGGATATTTCTAGAATATTTCGACACCAATCCGCGAAAGTTGGAAATTTGAAGGTTAGAAAGGTTCATTTGTTTGACTGGGAGTGGACCTTTTGATATCGGGGTCGGATTCCGATTTCGGAAGTTGGAATAGGCCCGTAATGTCATTTAGGACTTATGTGCAAAATTTGAGGTCGATCGGACGTGTTTTGATATGTTTTGGCATCGAATGTGGAATTTAGAAGTTCACAAGTTCTTAGGCATGAATCGATGCATGATTCGTGTTTTCATCTTTGTTAGGTATGATTTGAGACCTCGATCAGGTCCGTGTTATTTTACGGGACTTATTGGTATATTCGGATGGGCTCTCGAGTGGTTCGGGTGTGTTCTGAGGCCAGTTTTGAACGACTTTGGGCATTTCGGTACTCTGATGAAGGTGTGGGAATAGTAGGAGTTTAGGGGCACATTTTGGAGTGTTGAGGCAAAGCCTCATGTGCGGACCGCAAAAATCCTCTTGCGGCCGTAGAAAGGGGATTTTGCAGGTTCGATGGTCTAATTTCGGAAGCTTATATCTTTTGATCTATAAAGAATTTGAGATGATCTAAAAATGAAATTGTAGCCTTTTGACTCTAACTTTTATAAAGTCAAACCATTCATCATTCAGACATTTGTACAGAAAGTTATGGATAATTTATTGAATCCTGGTAGTGCAGTCGCTGTTGGATTGCGACCGCACAATTTGGATTGCGGCCACAGAACCTGGAATGTGCGGACTGCACAAAACCTTTGCGGTCTGCACAATGAGAGATCATATTTTGTACTATATGAATGAGGGTTAGAGTATTATTTCTTATTTGGACTTTGGGAGCTCGGTTTGTGGCGAATATTCGTGGAATTTTCAAGAAATTCATTGGGGTAAGTGATTCTTACTCGGATTTTGTTAATATACATGAATATATCATTGTTTTCATCATTTGATTAGTATTTTGAGATGGAAATTTGGGGAAAATAGTAGAAATTTCATAAATGAATTTTTGGGATTTAAATGTCGATTCAGAGTCGTAATTAAATGGGTTGTCGGATTTCGTGAGTTTCGTTAGATTCCGAGATGTGGGCCCCACTGGCAATTTTTGAGTGGAATTTCGAATTTTGTTGGAAAATTAGTATTTTTCATATTGAATTAATTCCTATAATTTGTATTGACTGAATCGAATTAATTGTGACTAGATTTGAGGCGTTCAGAGGCCGATTTGCAAGGCAAAGGTATAGCAGTATAAAGAATTACATGGTTTGAGGTAAGTAACAGTTCTAAATTTGTTCCTGAGGGTATGAAACCCAGTTTTTTGTGATATGTGATTGGTCTTGAGGTGACGCACATGCTAGGTGATGGGCGTGTGGGCGTGCACCGTAGAGTTGAGACTCAGTCGATTCCGTAGAGCTGTGTAGTCAATTAACTTGTATTTTCCATTTATTTTTCAAGTGTTAGAGAAACTGAACTGTGACTCATGTTAGAAATTATGCTTAGGCAAATGTTGGCATTATTTGGACCCACTGAGGTCATTTCTACTTTCGAATTATATGTTGAAACTGTAAATTCATACTCAGTCATATTCATTCATTGCATATCATATTTCAGTCTCTGTTGTTATTTATTGATACATCATATCATCAATTTGGGCTAGTTTCATCACATTGTCAGCTCGAGAGACTAGAGAGATTGGTGACTGAGTGAGGCCGAAGGCATGATTATGAGGATATTTATGGGTCGGGCTGCACGCCGCAACATGCCATATTGACTTTATATATTTATTATTATATGGATTGGGTTGAACGCCGCAACAAGCCTTATAGCCTTTATTGTTATGGGATCTGGCTGCACGCCACGACAGGTCTAAAGGCTTATTATAGTGCTTGGGCTGATGGAGCCCCTCAGAGTCTGCACCTCCATAGTGAGCGCAAATGATATTATATTTGAGACGGACTTCCTAGGGCATGGAGTTGCCTTTTTTATTTATATTTGGGATGGAGTTGCCTTATTTATTTATATTTGGGTTGGAGTTCCATGGGCATGGAGTTACCATATATATTCATTTCTGGGATGGAGTTCCATGGCATGGAGTTGCCTTATTTATTTACATTTGGGATGTAGTTGCCTTATTTATTTACTTAATTATATTTGGGATGGATTTCCCTAGGCATGGAGTTGCACTATACATTTATATTTGGGATGGAGTTCCTTGAGCTGGATTGGCCATGTACAGTACTGAGTGACTGAATGTCAGTTATTATGTATATATATTTGGGATGGATCTTCCCTGGGCTGGATTAGCCATATACAGTACTGTGAGTTTGAGTACATGAGTTCATCATTGTGTTGCATTGCATTGGACATGCATACTTGACATATAGGCATAGAGAAGTATTTTTCCTTATGCCATCTGATAATGAGATTTCTTATCTATCGTTAAAGTTTTGAGAAACATCACAAATTTCAGACTTACTCATATTTTCGGTTACTTTCGGCAAAAGATTTGAGTTTTACTGTTATATTGAAAAGAAAATATTTATTTTCCAGAACTGTATACGAGCTGAGCATTTTATTATTGAGTTATTACTTGTGCTGCTTTAAATTATATTGTTATGAACTGTTGTTGGTTATTGGAGTTAGTCTTTGACCTTGGTACAAGCTTGTCACTACTTTCAACCCAAGGTTAGGTTTGTTACTTATTTAGTACATGAGGTCGGTTGTACTCATACTGCACCTTGCGTGATTTTGGATGTTGATGCTGCTGTACATGGTGGGAACTTGATCTGACGATGTACCTGCATTCCAGTCTATGCTGCCTCTTGTTCATGCACTACTAAAAATTCTGGTTTTAGCGACAGACAAATTCTGTAGCTAAACAGAAAAATCCATCGCTAATCTCATTTAGCGACGGGTTAGCGACAGATTATCAAGAAATTCTGCTAGCTACGGGCGATTTAGCGACAGATTAGCGACGGCGTTTGTAGCTAATTCTAATTTTTTTTGTAGTGATGGTAGATTTAGAATTTTAATCTGTTCATGTATATTTCAAACAGATGACATATTTTTATTTCACACCAGCTTTGTAAATTCTAATCTTAGAAGCTCATGATTGGTACCAACAGCCCTCAGGGGTGTATTAGAGTCAGTTAAATATTAGTTGAATCGGATTGTTGTTATTTGACTTACCTAGCGGGTGAGGTTAGGTGATATCACGACTGGTTGAATTTTGGGTCGTGACAAAAAACCTCTCAATATCAAATATTTGTAGTAGGCAATATAGAGCAACAAGCAAAATTGAAAGATTGTATTTTACTATTTCTCTTTCAAAAGGAAAAGGAAAATGCTGTAAGGATTTTACCCCTTCCAAAATCACTTGCTATACTTTTTGGTATGTTGGTCAAGGAAAAAAGACTACCTGATATCCCCGTTTTGCAAGTGATATAGTGGTTAGATAATTTAATGTGCACTTTTATAGTGTGAAATAAAGAATGTAAAAAGACCGTGCAAAAATATTTATACTATCGTGGAAGATCAAAGAAACAAAATTGAAATATGATGACAGCCTACATTACATCTACCTTGGAAGATGAAAAAAAAAAAAAAAAACTGAAAACTGCTTCTGCGTGATTTTATAATTTTAGAAAAGGTATCGTTTGATAGGATCCCAATTAAAGATCAAACTTTATTTTTCAATTCAGTTGACAGAAGGTGAAAGAGCTTCGGTTGTGCTACAAACTGCTTTTCAATTCACATGTAATAGTTATACCTTACCATTTAATAGGATCAAATTAAACGGTCAATTTTATTTTCCAACCTTTCCATTCACAATTTCACGTAGTAGTTATAGTTTTACCATTTAATAGGATCCCATTTAAATGACCACCTTCATTTTCCAATTCACACGTTCACACATTAATTGTATGTATAATTTACAGATAATAGCATCCCAATTAAGTGGCCAACCTTATTGTCCAATTCATAATTACACGTAGCATCTCAAATAAATTTAAAGTAATATTACTTTTAGGTAGAGGGTAATTTAGTCACTCAATTTTTGAAGAGATTTTAGTAAAATAACTTTCGCTAAAAGTTTTCACACTTATAATATAGTATGATGATATGATATGATTTGATAATATGATAACTAGTTCATAATTCTTCACGTCATGAATTAGCTTTCGTGATCAAAGTCAAACGAGTTCGTGATCGAATGTATCAAAACTAGTCTTACCTCACCTCAGTACGACAATTGAGTCGGGCGGTTGAGCAACATAAAGGGCGTTGCAGATTCAGGTGTAACGCTTAGCAAGAAATACGGTTGGCCTCATATTAAAGAGGAAAAGAAATTGTAGATGTGAGAATGAGGAAAATAGAAAGAAAATCCCATATCTACCTACCATTTGATATGAAATCTTTGACTTTGATATTCATTGGAGTTGGCCTACCATCTGCTAACTTGGCCAGTGGTCCCAAGCCAGTCCAGCTGTACCACCAGAATGAAGAATCACCGTCGCTTATTCTCCAGAGAATGAAAGGTTTAACTGCATCTTTGATCTCCACCATCCTTCTCCAGATATATAACTGGCCATATCTCCTCTTTTTGGACATAGGGTGACCCCTATTACAATATTTGGCAGTAAGAATTTCACTCAACAAGGAGTTGTTAGTTATGAAATTCCACCACATCTTGGCAGCAAAAGCATTACAAAACTCTTGGATGGTTCTAAATCTTACCTCTCCTTCAGAAGTTGGGTAGAATAAATTAGACCACTTCATCCAATGAAATTGTGTTTGTCCTCCAATTTTCCCCGGAAAAAATTAGTCTTAATTTTTTCTATTTGTTTAATGATAGTTTTAGGTGGAGATAGCACTGACAGTTGATGAAGAGGCCGTGCTTGCAACTAGTGGTAGAAAAATGGATAAGAGAAAATACTAATTCACCCATATTATTCATTAAAAAATAGGTTGGATAATGAACTTTTTAAAAATGGGTCAAATATGGATAAAAACCATATCATCCATTTAGAAAATGGATAACCAATGGATTACTAATAAGTTTAGCTTTTACATTTGTAAAGTCTCAAATTGGGGGTTCCTCAAGTTTGGGGGACTAGGTGTCACGACCCAAAATCTCACAACAGGCGTCGTGATGACACTTAGTCTCTAAGACTAGGTAAGCCGATTACAATTTCATTTCAAGCCATTTTTTTGAAACATATAATTTAATACAAGTGTAGAAACCAATAGCGGAAATAATTATAACAACCTCCAAGACTGGTAATACTGTGTCACAAACTCTAACTGCTGATCTCGAGCATCGAATATACAATATTATTCGAATAAGACATTAACAGTACATTAAAAATGGAAAGACTCCAAGGGACTGCGACGACCAAGCAGCTCTACCTTAAGTCCTTGCAATCACACTCTAACTTTGTCTGAGTCTGATATCTCCAATACCTGGCTCTGCACAAAAATGTGCAGAAGTGTAGTATGAGTACACCACGTTCAATACACAGTAAGTATCAAAACTAACCTCGGTGGAGTAGTGACGAGATACAGTCAAGACACTCACTAGTCTATTAACCTATGCAATATAGCATACAAAAATAATAGAAAACTGTAATGACCCGACCGATCATTTTTGGCATTTATGCTCCTTTCAGCTATTTGAAGTGTTGAATAGGTTCATATGATATATTATGACTTGTGTGAATTATCGGTTTTGGTTTTCAGCTATTTCGGAGTTAGTTTGTAAGAATGAAATTCAAGGTTTAAAGCTTAAGTTGAAAAGGTTGGCCAGATGTTGACTTATATATAAATGACCTCGGAATAGAGTTTTGATGATTCCAATAGCTTCGTATGGTGATTTTAGACTTGGGAGTGTGTCCGGAAAATTATTTTAAAGCTCGTAGTTAAATTAGGCTTGAAAGGGAAAAAAATATAAAGTTTAAGTTTGGAAGTTTGACATGGGAGTTGACTTTTCGATATCGGGGTCGGAATCCGATTCTGGAAATTGGAATAGCTTCGTTATGTCATATGACTTGTACGCAAAATTTGAGGTCAACATGACTTGATTTGATAGGTTTCAGCATAGAATGTAGAAGTTGAAATTTTTTAGTTTCATTAAGTTTGAATTGGAGTATGATTCGTGATTTTAGCGTTGTTTGATGTGATTGGAGATTTCGACTAGGTTCGTATGATGTTTTAGGACTTTTTGGTGTATTTAGTTGAGGTCCCGGGGGCCTCGGGGTGGTTTCAGACCAAGTTTGGCTGAGTCGCTACTGCTGATGTCTGGTGCGTGGTTTTGTTCTTCGCGAACGCGAAGGTGTTCACGCATTCGCGAAGAAGGATCTGTTGGGCACTATTTTTGTGCTATGCGTTTGCAACCAGGGCCTCGCGTTCGTGACTAGAAGATCGCATTCACGAAGGGAAAACTTTGCCTGGGAAATTTTAGCCCTCGCGTTCGCGGAGGGAGCCATACGTTCGCGAAGGGTTATTGGTGAGGCAGGTGAGATCACACTTCGTGTTCGCGAAGGAGGGGCTACATTCGTGAAGGTCAAGCTCAGTGTTCATCGTGTTCGTGTGGGCTGTCTCACGAACGCGAAGAGAAATTTGACAGTAGTGAAATTTTGTGCTTCGCGAACGCAAGGAATGTTCTGCGTTCGCGAAGGAGATAAGCCTGGGCAGAAACTTTAGGTTCTGACGTCCCATTTTCCATTTTTGATGAATTGGAGCTCGGGAAGAGGCGATTTTCGAGAAATTTAAAAGGAAAACAACGGATAAGTATTCTTAACTCAATATTGGTCAAATTACCCGAATCCATAGTTGATTTTAACATTTAATTGGTGAATTAAGTTGGAAAAATTAATAAAACCCTCTTGGTTTAATTTGAAGATTTCAGGGGAAATTTGGTAAAATTTGTATGGCTGGACTCGTGGTTGAATGGGCGCTCATATTTTGTACCTTTTGTCGGGTTCTGAGATGTGGGGCTCACGAGCAATTTTTTTAGTGTAATTTCGGATTTTGTGGGAAAATTAATATTTTGATATGGAATTAATTCCTATAATTTGTGTTGACTGAATCAAATTAATTGTGACTAGATTCGAGCCGTTCGGAAGTTGATATGCACAAAATGGAATTTCTGGAGCATTGTTTATCTTGATCGACATTGGATTCGGCTTGTTCCAGGTAAGTAACTCTTCTAATCTTGGAGTTGAGGGTATGAACCCTGATTATAGGTGTTATGTGTTTGGTATTGGGGTGACGCACATGCTAAGTGACGGGCGTGTGAGCATACACCGTATAAACTGTGACTCTGTTATTCCCGTGGTACTGTGTAGTTACCTAAACTTATCTGAAATCATGAAAATCTCTACGTACTAGAGCTATTGAGTTGTGATCCATGTTAGAAACCATATCTAGGCTACATGCTTATTCTGTTGGGAACCATTGAGGTCGTTACTACTGTTGAGTTATTTGCTTACATTGCAATTTCATACTCAGTCATGTTCATTCATTTCATATCATATCTCGGTATCTATTGCAACATATTGACACATCATATCATCATTTTTGGGCTAGTTTCATGACATTGTGAGCCCAATAGACTGGGGAGATTGATGATTGAGCGAGGTTGAGGGCCTGATTGTGAGAATATTGATACTATGGCACGTGAGTTGTTCGTGCGGATACAGAAATCGATACTATAGCACGTGAGTTATCCGTACATCACGTGAGTTTCCCGTGCGGTTTACAACGCTTGGGCGGTAGGAGCCCCTCTGGAGTCTGCACACAATCCTAGTAAGCGCGGTTCATTTATATTGAGGAATAGATCTTGTCCGAAGAATTTATATCTGGGAATGGATCTTCCCCACGGGCTGGATTGGCCCTACTCGGTACTGAGTGACTGATGGTCAGTTGATACATATATTCCGGGATGGATCTTCCCTGGGCCGAATTGGCCATATACAGTATTGAGTGATTGACCATGATGAGTGAAAAGTGTGAGACAATGAGATTGAGTACTCTAAGAGTGTGAGTATATGATTTCATCTATGAGATACATTGCATTGACATGCACACATGTCATACATGCATAGAGATGTATTTTTCTCATGTTGTACGGTATCACGTCATACATGACTTTTCACACATATTGACATATGGTCATAGTTATGAATTTTACACTGGCTATCTGGAAAGAAAATAAAATATCTTATTTATTGTTGAAAGAAGTTTTGGGAAAATTTCTGTTTTCAAACTTATTCATATTTTTGGCAACTTCGGTAAACAACTTGGGTTTTCAATGATACACTTGAAAGGTAGAACTATTTTTAGAAATCATGATTAAGCTGAACATTTTTTATCTGAGTTACTTCTTTTATTACATGCTTTATGTTGTTATGAACTGTTGTTGGCTATTGGTGTTGGATCCCAACCTATGTTCCAGCTCGTCACTACTTTCAACCTAAGGTTAGGTTTTAATCACAAAAATGGTTATGGAATGGAATGAAAATTATATATTTGAGTTTTTGATATTATGGGTAACGATTTCCTCCGAATATTTTCGAAATCCGGACACGTGCACCCGGAGTGAATTTTAAGAATTTTACCAATTTGGGTTGGGTAATTAATCTAATAGTCTAATTTCAAATTATTGAGCATGAATTGATTAAATTATATAACATTTGGCTAGTTTCGTATTTTTCGGCACCAAATTGAGGCTTTAACGCGAAGTTGTGATCGGTAAGTGAACTTTGAGACGAGGTAAATCTCCTGTCTAACCTTGTAAGAGGGAATTTACCCTATAGGTATTGTAAATAAATATTTGCTTATAATTGTGGGGGCTACGTACGTACGAGGTGATAAGAGTCCGTGCGTAGCTACTATTATGCTATTGTTCGGCTAGTTTTAGGACCCAATTCATGAACTATTTGGAATTTTTCACTATACTTGTTAAATTAAAGTGCCTAAATTATATTAGAACTTGTTAGAGAAATTTTTGAAAGGTAGTTAACGAAATTTGTATTACCTTGAAAGGTAGTTAATCACAAATGCTTATAAAATATTCACTCTCTTAAAATGGAGCGGGTCGAACGCCTCAACAGTAGAAACATGCATTTATGGATTGTGCCGCACATCTCTCGGCAGTGTACACGTCACTCTGGATTGGTCCGTACGACCTTGGCAGAAATCGTGGTTAATAATAATAACTACACGATGCCTTGACATTTTATTGCAGCTTGTGAAGATAAATGATTTATTGGAAATTATCGAATTATGAAGGAACTAATTATTTCTGCTTGATAAGGAAATTATTGTTATTCACATAAATCATGTTTATTTAAATATTTTTATTTTAATATTATTGACCCATGGTGAGTGTCGAATCCCACCTCTCGTCACTACTTCTTCAAGATTAGACTTGATACTTACTGGGTACACGTTGTTCACGTACACATGCTACGCTTGCGACACTTTTTGTGCATGATATGAGACAGGTGCATCAGGCGGTCCTACCAGTGCACATCCCCGTTATCCCAAGGCCTAGTGGTGAGTTGCTTTTCCTGAGTCGTTCCGCAGCACCTACTGCCTCTCTTGTATTTGTATTCTGTCTATCTTATATTCAGACAATATTTAGAATTTTGTATAATCTACTAGATGCTCATACACTTGTGACACCAGGTCTTGGCACACACTTTAGTAGAATTGTGGGTTGAAATTATTATTTTCATTTTTATTTATTTAGATTTTCTATTTTCCTTAAATCTTGCAAGTAAGGAGATTTTAATTACTCAGAAATTTATTAAAAGAGAAAATATATGTTTAATTCACTAGTTGGCTTGCCTAGCTGGATGTTGGGCGCCATCACGACCTGTAGGTGAAATTGGGTCATGACAGTTGGATGTTGGGTCGTGACAAGGTGGTATCAGAGCTTTAGATTCGTAGGCTCTACAAGTCATGAGCGAGTGTCTGGTAGAGTCTTGCGGATCGGTACAAAGGCGTCTGTACTTATATTCGCGGACCTTGCGGAAGTTTGATGTAGTTTGGGTCATTGTCGACAAGCTGACCAAGTCGACACACTTCATTCCGGTTGTGACTACGTATATTTCAGAGAGGTTGGCCCAGATTTATATTCAGAAGATAGTTCGGTTGCATGGTGTGCCAATTTCCATCATATCAGATAGAGGCCCTTAGTTTACTTCGCATTTCTATAGGACAGTACAGAGTGAATTGGGGACCCGCGTAGAGCTCATCACAGTCTTTCATCCACAAACCGACGGGCAGTCAGAGCGGACAGTTCAGATCTTGGAGGATATGCTCAGGGCATGCGTGATTGACTTCGGAGATCAGTGGGATCATTTCTCGCCTTTGGCCGAGTTTGCTTATAATGACAATTACCAATCCAACATCGAGATGGATCCATTTGAGGCTTTATATGGTCGGCGATGTCGTTCACCCATCGGATGGTTTGAGCCCGACGAGGCTAAGTTATATGGTACTGATTTGGTGAAGGATGACTTGGACAAAGTAAAGTTGATTCAGGAGCGAGTTCGTACAGCACAGCCCAAACAGAAGAGTTACGCGGATCAGAAAGGGCGTGATTTATCATTTATGATGGGTGAGAAAGTTCTCTTGAAGGTTTCGCCGATGAAGGGAATCATGAGATTCGGGAAGAAGGGTTAGTTGAGCCCAAGGTTAATAGGCCCATTTGAGGTGTTGAGACGAGTTGGGGAGGTTCCTTACGAGCTTGCTTTGTCTCCCAGTCTATCAGAAGTTCATCCGGTTTTCCATTGTTGACAGGCAGGTTCGCCAATTGAGGTCCAAGAAGATTTCTATGGTAAAAGTTCAGTGGAGGGGCCAACCAGTCCAGGAAACAACTTGGGAGGCCGAGGAGGACATGTGGAATAGAGATCCACACTTATTCAGCACTCCAGATAGGATTCTAAACCCGTTCGAGGGTGAACGTTTTTTTAAGAGGTGGAGAATGTAACGACCCAACCAGTCGTTTTGCATTCTAGAACCCCGTTCTAGAAAGAAGACTCCCCATATGTGCTTTTACTATTTTATAACTTGCGGGGATGGTTAGTTCAAGAATTTGAAGGGTTCAGGTAGATATCGGAACACTTGGTTCCTTAGTTGGCTTTAAAAGGGCTAAGTTTGACTTCGATCAACATATTGAGAAAACGACCCCGAAATCGGGATTTGACGGTTCTAATAGGCTTGTATGAAGATTTTTGACTTGGGTGTGTGTTCGAATCAGGTTTTGGACAACCCAAGAGCGTTTCAGAGCTTAATAGTGAAAGTTGACTATTTGAAGTTTTAAGGTTATTCAAATTTGGTTTGGAGTAGGTTTTAGAGGAATCGAGGTCCGTTTGAAATTACGGGCTTCCGAATAGTTCCATATGGTGATTTAAGACTTGCACGCAAAATTTGGTATCATTCCGAGTAGTTTAAGTATGTTTCGGCGCGTTTGGAGTAAGTTTGAAGAATTTGAAATATCTAAGTTAAATCAATTTGGTTTGAGAGAGTCCATTTTATGATTTCAAACTTGTTGGTATATTCGAGCGGGGGCTCGGGAGCCTTCAGTGTTAACCGGACAAGGCTCGAACCAAGTTTGGACTTGGGAGGAATATCCGAAGCTTGCAGCTTCTGGTGCGATCGCACCTGTTCTTGGACAGTCACAGGTGTGAGCCAGTGAGAGCACCCCAGCCATCCAAAGGTGCGGATGTTTTGGCGCACCTGCGAGCGCACATGTGTGAAGGCAGTGGCGCATAAGCGGAGCTGGCGCAGGCACGAAGGATGTGTCGAACCTGCGGACGCGCAGAAGTGGTCCTCTGGTCCGTAGGTGCGGTGCCTGTCTAAGTGGGGGAAACTCGCACCTGCATGAAATTTTCGCAGCTGCGGCAAATTGTCCACAGGTGCAAAAATCGCAGAAGGCAGAACCTTCATTTAAGTCGGGAGTTGCATATTTTTGACCTATTTTTCTCCATTCTTGGGAGATTTTGGAGCTTTTTGAGAGAAGTATTCACCTAGAAATTTGAAGGTAAATTAATTCTACCTATTGTGAGTTAAATACATAGATTATGGGTAGATTATAACATGTAAATTATGGAAATCAAGGGTTTAGCTAAAAAACCTAGGTGTTGATAAAATTGAGATTTTAACCACGAAAATGGTTATGGAATGGGATGAAAATTGTATATTTGAGTTCTTGAGATTATGGGTAACGATTTCTTTTGGATATTTTCGGAATCCGGGAATGTGCGCCAGGGGTGAATTTTAAGAATTTTACCAATTTGGATTGGGTAATTAATCTTATAGTTTAATTTTGAATTATTGAGCATGTATTTATTAAAATATATAGCATTTGGCTAGTTTCGGATTTTTCGGCACCAAATTGAGGCTTTAACGCGAAGTTGTGATCAGGAAGTGAACTTTGAGACGAGGTAAGTCTATTGTCTAACCTTGTAAGAAGGAATTTACCCCGTAGGTGTTGAAAATAAATATTTGCTTCTACTTTTGGGGGCTACATACGTACGAGGTGACGAGAGTCCATGTGTAGCTACTATTATGCTATTGTTCGGGTAGTTTTCTGACCCAATTCATGAACTATTTGGAATTTTTCACTATACTTGCTAAATTAAAATGCCTAAATTATATTAGAACTTGTTAGAGAAATTTTTGAAAGGTAGTTAACGAAATTTGTATTACCTTGGATATAAATCATTAAAATGTTTAAGCCAAATGCTTATAAAATATTCCTTCTCTTATTGTGGATCGGGCCGAACACCTCGACAGTAGATAGATACATCTATGGATCGTGTCGCACGTCCCTCGGAAGTGTACACGTCACTTTGGATTGGTCCATACGACCTCGGAAGAAATCATGGTTAATAATAATAACTACACGATTCCTTGACATGTTATTGCAGCTTGTGAAGATAAATGATTTATTAGAAATTATGGAATTATGAAGGAACTAATTATTTCTGCTTGATAAGAAAATTATTGTTATTCACATGAACCATGTTTATTTAAATATTTTTATTTTAATATTATTGACCCATAGTGAGTGCCGAAGTCGACCTCTCGTCACTATTTCTTCGAGATTAGACTTGATACTTACTGGGTACACGTTCACGTACACATGCTACGCTTGCGACACTTTTTGTGCATGATATGAGACAGGTGCATCAGGCGGTCCTACCGGTGCACATCCCCATTATCCTAAGGCCTAGTGGTGAGCTACTGTTCCTGAGCCGTTCCGCAGCACCTAGTGTCTCTCTTGTATTTGTATTTTGTATATCTTATATTCAGATAATATTTAGAATTTTGTATAATCTACTAGATGCTCACACACTTGTGACACCAGGTCTTGCCACACACTTTAGTAGAATTGTGGGTTGATATTATTATTTTGGTTTTTATTTATTTAGACTTTCTATTTCCTTAAGTCTTGCAAGTAAGGAGAGTTTAATTACTTGAAAATTTATTAAAAGAGGAAATATATGTTTAATTCACTAGGTGGCTTGCCTAGCTGTGATGTTGGGCACCATCATGACCTGTAGGTGAAATTGGGTCATGATAGTTAGATTTTGGGTCGTGACAAGGTGGTATCAGAGCTCTAGGTTCATAGGTTCTAGAAGTCATGAGTGAGTGTCTGGTAGAGTCTTGCGGATCGGTATGATGTCGTCCATACTTATCTTTGATAGGCTACAAGACATTTAGGATAATTTTTCTTCTTTCTTTCCTTATCGTGCGGAATTGATTTTGCTTCAAACATAACTCTTTGAATTCCTTCCACTCATCCGTGTACGCATGTGAGCACTAGGTATTAGTTGTGCATCGTCGGCTTGTGATTTCAGGGATGACGTGCGAGATGTGTATTCTGTGTTTTGGTGATAGGCCAGTCTGGAGGTCTTGAGGCTAGGTTTTGACCACAGCTTAGGCTCTGTAGCTTCAGTTATGTGAAATTGTACATTTGGACTTATGCGTCCGGTAGTGTCCCTATAAGTGGAAGTTGTGACTCGATGGGCGGTGGAATGACTAAATAATGATTATGATGCGACTGTGGAATGTGTTCAGATGGTTTGAACACGAAAGGGAAGAGTTTCTCAAGATATAAAAAGGGCCATTGGGTACTTGATTTCTGTCTTGATTTGACGTATAGTCTCAAGTTGTGAGTGTATTGAAAGACCTTTCACGTTGTTAAATTGTGGGACAAATTAAATTCTTATATTTTGTCAATGAATTTGGACTCAAGAAGGTTAAGTGGTTACATAGTAGTTGTGGCTGTAAATGGGTATAGAAAGATGTCAGTTTAAGGCCAAACAAGTAGGTTATCACCTGCAGGGTAACTTACGGATGTGTGATCCTTATAATGTTGAGTGGAGAGTTTCTTTTCTACCAGCGGAGTGTATGTGTTAAGATTTGAATTTGAATCTAGGTGAGAAAGTTGACTTGATTGTCAACAGAATAAATGCGATCTTAGCGGATGATTGAGGTATTTTATGGTTGGTGTTGCATGAGCTTGAGAAGAATTTTCGTTGAACTGACTGCAGTATTATTGGAGTAATAGAGTATGAGTATTATGGGCTATCGAGTGTTTTAATCCATGGCTTTGAGCCAAGTGGGGGATCCTGCTATTGACAATTCAATTTAATCGTTATATGTTAAATTTTAGTTTTGTTATGAGACATACTTGTGGGTTAGTCATGACTTGCAGAGGTTGAGATCGAGGCTGACTCGGGTAAGGAAACTTTTTGAATACGGGTTACACTACACTTTATGAAAATCATGGAATGATTAAGTTGTTACTTTGAAGAATGTAGTGCGCACGAAGTATGAATTTGATTGATGGTGTTAAGGCAGTATTACTTCTTCGAGTATTGTTGTACTAATGGGACATCTGTCTTTCAGCCTATTTGGGCGATGCAATTTGGGTTTGAGAAAAGTGTGTGACTCTCGAGAAAGTTCTAATGGGTTCGAGATTTATGTATAACAATTAAGAATTTCTCTGGACTGGTGTAAGGTTAAAATATGAGATTTGCATTTGATGGTGCCTGGACTTGCGGTAATTCTGTATGACTATGGATTCTACATTCCAGTATAAGAAAGGTAAAAAAATAATTTTAAATTTACGTAAGGTATTTTCAGAGTGGGAGTTTCGGTTGTGGTACTTATGGGGGTGCTTAAGAAGAATATAGTGGTTTATGGGTCTTAGGGCGGTGTCGTTTTATGTTAGGATGTCTCGTAGTGAGATTTTGGTAATTATGATATGGTGAGGCTCTACAAATGGTTTGGTGGCAATATTCTTAGGTTTTGGTGACCTGCGTGGTTTGGTCGAGTTAGAGGAATTTAGTTCTAATAGATTGATTATGTGCAAATGGATTTCAAAGTGTTCTTGATGGGTTCTACCATGGTTTGAACCGGATAATTTCTATCGGTGTGGGTAATGTGTTGTGTATTATGATTTCCTCCTAGATGATAGCAAATGGAAGGTTTCTAACTAACCGGGTATGTAATTTGCTGGTGACTCAGAGTTGATAATGGGATTCTTGTGATTGTCACGTGATGGCATAATAGATGTGGTGTGTTGTGCGGGATTAGGATTTACATGTGTAAGGTGGCAGTTCAGTCTTAAAAGGAAGATCATGAATTTTGGACGGAATGGTCAATTTCAGATATTTAGATAAATGTTATAACTGCTCGGTAATTCCTGAGAATGGTGTGCATTTCAGAAGGCGCGTTATGTTCTGACTTACGGATGTTCGTTAGAATTGAGGTACTCATCCGGTTGATTGACTGCTGATATTCAGATTCTGGTATGTGACATGGGAGAATTATAGAAGTAATCCTCATGGGATGATCTTGAATGGAAGATGTGTTAGTCATTATAGTGCTGGTGTTGGGATAAGTTACGGTGATTCATATGTTCGATGAATTTGGAGACTGGAGTTCTCATAAGTATATCGTTTCGGGTTGCGGCCTGTTTGAGGTGAGTATTTTATTTTAACTCAGTGGAGGCACTAGTTGCGTTAATTATTTGTGATAGCTACGCTCTATAAGTGTGCATATATGTGAGGTTTGAGCCAGTGTGCGGGCATCGGGGCAAGTATTCATACTCGAAATAATGCTTAGGCTATGATATGCCTAGAGTTGACTGTTAAGCGTAAAGTTATAATGCTTCTCGTGTTTGTACCTTTGTTGAGAACTATCTGGGCTACACTTGAGGTTACAAAGAGGCTAATTTCCTGAATAAACGGGGTTGTTACTATTTCTGCGTTAACTTGTTGATTTGTAGTGTGATAGCAGACTTTGCATATGCTTACACTATGGCGTGTTATTTACACTAGTCTAGGAGCATGAGAATCTTATTTCATTATCATATACATGTGTACTTGCTTAGTTGCTCCTGTATGATATGCTTGGACTGGAGGCCTGTGACCATGCCAGGCGATTTATATTATTAGCACGTGAGTTGTCTGTGCCGTGTGTGAGAATTTTATTTCTATGATCATTTATCTGATTCATTACTTTCCTTCCTCTACAATTGTGCACATTAGACTACGGTTATCCTCTTCACAAAATTTGAGGAGTTGGTTGTAACCTTGCGGTTGTTGTGGTGCTAGTTGAACTTGCAATACGGTTCTCTTCCTTGGGATATCTCCCATATATGGGTACACGGATTGCACAGTTGTGGCTTGAGTTATATTGGTGTGGCATGTCTGTGGGATATTTGTGTTTGATAATATAAGGTCATTCGACCTAGAATGAGCACTATCAGGTTTGATTACGGCGTGTTGGAAGATTAATTTAAAATTCATCTTAAACAATTGGCCATGGTACTTGTTGAACGAGGAAAAGCTCTGTGACATGTTGATATGGTGAGTGGTTATTAGTTCATGTATGTTTCTTTCATTATCAGCAGTGTACGAAGGTTGTGGAATAAGGTTTTGTTTGATATGGGGTTTAATATCAGTACCGGGTTGGTTTTGGAGTAGTTACTGTGATCGGGAATGGTGCTATGAGCATGCAAGTTGTGTAGTATATTATGTGATTATATATGCAGTTATGGCTTGATACAGTTTGTTCAGTCTTATATAGTGTGTAAATGTGAGATTCGGGTCTTGTAAGAAATTCTGAATGTTGGGAATTGAATTCCAAGGTTTTTGGGCTAAGGTTAAATTAATGATTTTCAGTTGTGTTGTGTTGTCAAGCCTATATAGAATAGGGTGACGTGGGGTCACCTCCGGGTATGTGCTTGGTAAGGTGGAATAGTGATTTGATAGCTTGTAAACAACTTTTGGCACATTCAAGGACGAACGTATGTTTAAGTGGGGGAGAATGTAACGACCAGACCGGTCGTTTTGAGAATTTACGCTCCTTTCAGCTATTTGAAGTATTGAATAGATTCGTACGATGTATTATGACTTATGTGATTTTCCGGTTTTGGTTTTCAGGTATTTCGGAGATAGTTTGGAAGAATGAAATTCAAGGTTTAAAGCTTAAGTTGAAAAGGTTGACCAAATATTGACTTATGTGTAAACGACCCCGGAATAGAGTTTTGATGATTCCAATAGCTCTGTATGGTGATTTTGGACTTAGGAGTGTGTCCGGAAAATTATTTGGAAGCTCATAGTTAAATTAGGTTGGAAATGGCGAAAATATGAAGTTTAAGTTTGGAATTTTGACCGGGGAGATGACTTTTTGATATCGGGATCGGAATTTTAATCTGGAAATTGGAATAGCTTCATTATGTCATTTATGACTTGTACGCAAAATTTGAGGTCAATCGACCTTGATTTGATAGGTTTCGGCATCGAATGTAGAAGTTGAAATTTTTTAGTTTCATTAAGCTTGAATTAGGGTATGATTCGCGGTTTTAGCATTGTTTGATATGATTGGAGGATTCGATTAAGTTCATATGATGTTTTAGGACTTTTTAGTGTATTTAGTTGAGGTCCCGGGGGCCTCGGGTGTGTTTCGGGGTGGTTTCGGACCAAGTTTGGCTGAGTCGCTACTGCTCATGTCTGGTGCATGGTTTTGTTCTTCGCGAACGCGAAGGTATTTATGCATTCGCGAAGAAGGATCTATTGGGCACTACTTTTGTGCTATGCATTCGTGACCAGGGCCTCGCGTTCATGTAATATAACAAGGTGAGGCTACGCGTTCGCGACTGGAAGATCAGGTTCGCGAAGGGAAAACTTTGCCTGCGAAATTTTAGCCTTCGCGTTCGCGGAGAGAGCCATGCGTTCGTGAAGGGTTATTGGTGAGGCAGATGAGATCATACTTCGCATTCGCGAATGAGGGACTGTAATCGCGAAGGTCAAGCTCAGTGTTCATCGCATTCGCATGGGCTGTCTCACGAATGTGTAGAGGAATTTGACAGCAGTGAAATTTTGTGCTATGCGAACGCATGGAATGTTCCGCGTTCGCGAAGAAGAAAAGCGTGGGCAAAAACTTTAGGTTCTGACCCATTTTCCATATTTGACGAATTGGAGCTCGGGAAGAGGCTATGTTTGGGAGATTTTCAAGAAAAACAACGGGGTAAGTGTTCTTAACTCAATATTGGTCAAATTACTCGAATCCATTGTTGTTTTTAACATTTAATTGGTGAATTAAGTTGGGAAAATTTAGAAAATTGTCTTGGTTTAATTTGAAGATTTGGGGGTCGAGTTGATGTCGGAATTTAGTAAAATTTATATGGTTGGATTCGTGGTTGAATGGGCGTTCATATTTTGTAACTTTTGTCAGGTTCCGAGAGGTGGGCCCCACGAGCAATTTTTGAGTGTAAATTTGGATTTACTGGGAAAATTAGTATTTTGATATGGAATTAATTCCTATAATTTGTGTTGACTAAATCAAATTAATTGTGACTAGATTTGAGCCGCTCGAAAGTTGATACGCGCATAATAGAATTCTTGGAGCATTGTATAGCTTGCTCGACATTGAATTCGGCTTGTTCGAGGTAAGTAACTCTTCTAATCTTGGAGTTGAGGGTATGAACCCTGATTATGCGTGTTATGTGTTTGGTGTTGAGGTGATGCACATGCTAGGTGACAGGCGTGTAGGCGTGTACCATGTGAACTGTGACTCCGTTAATCCTGTGGTACTGTGTAGTTACCTGAACTTATCCGAAATCATGTAAATCTCTACATACTAGAGTTATTGAGTTGTGATCCATGTTAGAAACCATATCTAGGCTACATGCTTATTCTGTTGGGACCCATTGAGGTTGTTACTGTTGTTGAGTTATTTGCTTACATTGCAATTTCATACTCAGTCATGTTCATTCATTTCATATCATATCTTGGTCTCTGTTGCTACATATTGACACATCATATCATCATTTTTGGGCTAGTTTCATGACATTGTGAGCCCAAGAGACTGGGGAGATTGATGAATGAGTGAGGCCCAGGGCCTAATTCTGAGGATATTGATCCTATGGCACGTGAGTTGTATGTGCAGCATGTGAGTTATCCGTGCAGATCCAAATATTGATACTATAGCACATGAGTTGTCTGTGCAACACATGAGTTGTCTGTGCAGCACGTGAGTTGTCCGTGAGGTTTTATAGCGCTTGGGCTGAAGGAGCCCCTCTGGAGTCTTCACACACCCTGAGTGAGCGCGGTTGATTTATATTGAGGGATGGATCTTCCCTGGACATGGATCTTATCCGAAACATTTATATCCGGGGAAGGATCTTCCCCACGGGTTGGATTGGCCCTACTCAGTACTGAGTGACTGATGGTCAGTTGCTGTATATATTCTGGGATGGATCTTCCCTATTGGGGATTGGCCATATACAGTACTGAGTGATTGAGCATGATGAGTGGAAAGTATGAGACCATGAGATTGAGTACTCTGAGAGTGTGAGTACATTATTTCATCTCTGAGATACATTGCATTGACATGCACAATTGATATACAGGCACAAAGGTGTATTTTCCTCATGTTGTACGATATCATGTCATTCATGACTTCTCACACATATTGACATATGGGCATAGTGATGCTTTTTACACTGGCTATCTGGAAAGAAAATGAAACATCTTATTTATTGTTGAAAGGAGTTTGGGGAAAATTACGTTTTTCAACTTCGGTAAATGACTAAGCTGAGCATTTTATCTCTGAGTTACTTCTTTTTTACTTGATTTATGTTGTTATGAACTGTTGTTGGCTATTGGTGTTGGACCCCGACCTATGTTCCGGCTCGTCACTACTTTCAACCTAAGGTTAGGTTTGTTACTTATTGAGTACATGGGGTAGGTTGTACTCATACTATACTTATGCACCTTGCGTGCAGATTTCTGATGTTGATGTTGCTACGTACGGCGGGAGATAGATCTAAAGATGTACCTGTGTTCCAGTCATTGCTGCCTCTTATTCATGATAGCTTTAGAATTTTGAATCTGTTCAGGTATATTTCAGACAGATGACGTATTTTTATTTCACACCAGTTTCGTAAATTCTAATCTTAGAAACTCATGATTTGTCCTACCAGTTCTTGGGGAGTGTATTAGAGTCAATTAAATATTACTTTAATCGGATATTTATAAATTGGCTTATCTAACGGGTTGGGTTAGGTGCCATCACGGCTAGTTGGATTTTGGGTCGTGAGAAAAGAAAATAGCAGTGATAGCAACAACAATCAACTAGTGATATAAACAGCAAGGCAGCAAGAACACCATAAATATTGTCCAAACGAATAATGAACACAAGCACAACCAATTAATCAAGCTTTTTGAATAGAGATCTTTAGAATATATTCCTTTCAAATAAGTATCTTACGAATATAATTCTTTCAAATAAATATCTTTCGAATATAATTCTTCAAATAAATAACTTTCGAATATAATCCTTTCAAATAAAAGTCACCATGTGACACCTCATTTAACTTTCCTAGTGTGAGAAATATATTCAAAATATCACATCAAATGGCACGGCAATACCTTCGTGCACTTGTCTCATTCTCACCAAATACATATATGTAGATCAAATTAATTGGCACGGTAACACCTTGTAGATCAAAACAATTGGTACGGTAATACCCTTTGTGCATTTATCTCTTTCTCACCGAGCATACATATAACATTACCAACTAGGTGGGGGAAATGTCAATAACAATAAAAGAAATAAAGTGAGAGGCACATAGGAAGCGACAACGACTATAAGTCCCATAGAAAACATAGGTGCACAATAACAGCTTAATATAAAGGCATGAATGTATACACAACGAAACGATATCACAAAATAATGTATATCTCTTGTCCTCGCCTGCATGGAAACACCCTTCGTGCCATGAACATATTATAATATAAAAATAATAGCACGACATAACCCTTCGAGCTTTTACTCTCATCCTCACATGATAATATAAATGAAATGGCACTGCATTATCCTTCGTGCATATTAAGAATGGCACGGCACCACCCTTCGTGCTTTATACCTTTCCTCACTTGATAATATAACTGAAATGCACGGTATCACCTTTCGTGATTTACACTCTCCCTCACATGATAATGTATATGAAATGGCAGGGCATCACCCTTCGTGCTTTACAATGTTCCTTACCAAGCACATGTATATAATTGACAAGCAAGGTAGGAAGCGTAAATAACATCAAGTAGAATGTTTAAACGACAACACAATACAACAATTCATGTCACAATTTGCCAATAGGTCACAACTAACTCCACAGATATAACAAAATCAATTAATTTCACATCAAAAATTCCAAGACTCCACACAACGTATATAAAACCTCAAAACAACAACATAGATAGAAAAGTAACTCAGCATAGGACAACGCCTTCTTTAATCCAATTTTTTGATAAATATATATTAATGCCTCATTTTAAACTTTTTAATAATTATTTGCATATAAGGAATCCATAATGAGATTATTTCCAAGAAAGGTCAACCCAACTAACCACGATATTTCACATAAAATAAATCAAAGTGGCAATCACACCAAATTATCATATAAAAACAACCTCGGCAAATAAGGAATGAGGAATGACAAATAAAAGATTTAATAAGTGCCAACAATATCCAATTTAATACATAAAGCCGTCTACAAATTTTAACCAATATAATTTGCACATATAAACCAAGTACTTACTCGTCAACTCGCGTACATGATTTTCAATTACACAATTTACACATAAGACGCAATGCCTAAGTGGTAATTTTTCCTGCTCAAGGTTAGGCAAGATACTTACCTTTTTGAAGTTAGGCCGATATTCCAAAATAACCTTCTTGCTTGAATTGACCTCCGGACAGCTCACAACTATCCAAATTGATTGTATAACTCCATTAAAATTCATCAGAAACAATTTCGGATAAAATAACGTCAACTTAAAATTTACATTAAGTCAACCAAAAGTCAACGCGGGGCCCGCCTCCCGGAACCCGGCAGAAATTTCACAAAATCCAAACACCCATTCTGATACGAGTTCAACCATACCAATTTTATCAAATTCCAATAACAAATCGCCCTCCAAATCATGAATTTCCGTTTTTGAAAAGGTTTTACAAAAATACCAATTTCCTCCATTAAACTCGAATTCAACGATGAATATAATATTAGATTCGTGAAATATAATCACTTTTGGATATAGAACACTTACCCCAACTAAGATTGTGAAGAAATCCTCAAAATCACCCAAGAACCGAGCTACAAAAATCAAAAATGAAGAAATTACCACTTTTGGTCCTGATGATTCTGCCTAGATTCCTCTTTTGCAGATTATTAGTCGCGCCCGCGATCTTGCTTTTGCGGGAAAATTCTCGCTTCTACAATTTTGCTGCCCAGCTGACCCCATCGCACATGTGGCAGAAGGTCTGCTTCTGTAATCACGCTGGTGCGAAATGGAACTCTGCTTCTGCGCTAGCATCGCTCCTGCGTTCCAGGCACCACACCAGCAGTGTCGCAGGTGCACATTTTGCTTCCGCTTCTACGACCAAACAATATACCTATACAATGTCTCTTCTGCAATGGCTGCCTCGCTTCTACAATCAAACCTCTGCATAAGCGATTGCACCAGCAAATAAAATTTCCAACAGCTGCAACCAAGGTTCAAACGATCTGAACCCCGTGCTAAATTCACCCGAGTCACCCGGGACCTCGTCCGAATATACCAATAAGTCCGGTAACACAAAACGGAACTGCAGGTTTCAAATTACATCAAACAACGCTGAAATTACGAATCGCACCTCGAATCGAATTATGAGTTTTCAAATCTTCCAACTTCTATAATTTGCGCCAAAGCGTATCAAATCAATTCGGAATGATTTCAAATTTTGCACACAAGTCATAAGTGACATAATGAACTTGTTCCAATTTTCGGAATCGAATTTAGACCCTATATCAATAAAGTCAACTCCTGGTCAAACTTTCTAAAAATCTTCTATTTTTCAACTTTTGCCAAAATACGTCAAATTGTCCTACTGACTTCCAAATCCAAATCCGGACGCGCCTAAGTCCGAAATCACCATACCAAGATATTGACATCATCAAAATTCTATTCTGGAGTCGTTTGCTCAAAAGTCAAACTCCGGTCAACTCTTTTCATTTAAGCTTCAAAAATAAAAATTGTTCTTTCAATTAAATTCCAAATCTTCCGAAAATCAAACTCGACCGCACACGCAAGTCAAAATACACACCACAAAGCTGCACAGGACCTTAGGTTGCTGAACGAGACGCTAATTCACAAAATGATAATTCGGGTCGTTACATTCTCCTCCTCTTAAACATACGTTCATCCTCGAACATGCTAAGAAACGTTTTGAGGACTTTAAATTACTAACCATATTCTTACACACATACTCACGGGTGATTCTACGTCCCGCAATCGTCATAAGTCCGACAACACCATCTCAGTTGAGATTATTTCTTTTATCCATATTTATACACTTTAAAACCAATTTCTTACACTCCAAACATTTTCAAAGGTCTTATTTTCACATCAACGCACGGTATTAGTTTCAACCGGCTATAGAAACTCGTGCCTAGACACACATCGTACGTATGCCTGTAACCACATCTCTGGTCATAATAGTTATTCATAATTAATTCCAGCATCGTCGATTAACCTCATATTAACCAAAACCTAGTTTCAAATCTTCACAACGCTGACATCAAAACGTGAGGCATGAATACCTCATATTATTTACCCGACTTAACGAGTGACATTTAACGCCACCTGGGCACTCACTTCGTAGGCCAAAACTCAATAATTACAGCACATATATGGTTAAATATGCACAAAAACACATAAAAGTATTATCCAATAAGCCTAACAGGCATGACTCCCTATTAATAGTACAAATTAAATTTCACAAAGGGAGAATTTAAAACACATGAATTTAATCACAAGGATCTCGTCCTGATATAAGTTCCACCACGGCACACATCCCGAGTTAAACATATCAAATTACATCATATAAAATTGCGAGTATCTCGCCCTCAACTCTGAATCACAACTACTTTGCATATTGTGCCAACTGAAATTTTCCATTTCTTTTCTTTCTTCTTTTTAATAAATTCAGTGAAACAATTTCACAACACATAATGAACCCCCATACTGGTAGGGCATATAATTCATAAAATTGTAATCAATTATCCCGAAATTACATCAAAACTCACTGTAGTGTGTAATAAAAAGTCATTTTTGGACTCATAGCCCTCAATAATGTACGAAACAAAAATGATAGACACGGGCTAACACCATCAAGTCTCCCAACGGGAGTAGAGTAAATAATAGTGCTCCTCTATTCACAACTCACCATATAGGTAGCATGAAAGAAGTTTTCACCTCGATAATCGGAACCGAATCAATATAAGAATAGTGCTCCTCTATTATAAATCAAATCATACATGTAACTACACCATCTGGTGTATCGGCCTTAGCCAATTCATAGCAATTATATCAACGGGCGGGGACTCCCCCTTTTGGGCGTCCTCTACCTGCCTGTCCTCCACCCCTAAGTAGCTGTGTACATGGAGTATTAACTGGAATAAAGCTTGTATCTTGAGTGTTCTGATGAAATCCACCCCTCCCAAGTCTGGGACAATCTCTCAGGATGTGCCTAGAATCACCACACTCATAACAACCCCTCTGAGGTCGCGGATGCTCATACTGTGATCTGTGCCGGATAACTGGAATAACCTCCGAAAGAACCTCGTGCCAGTGGTGCACTAAAAGTATTAACTGGAGAACTACGAGTACTCTGAATTGCGGACTAGGCTGACCGACTGCCCGAGCCTCCGCCATGATGAGTCATAGCAGCAGAGTAGAATCCACTGAATCCTCTCGAGTTCCGAGATATTTTGACCTCCTTAGACTCATTTGCCTCACTTCGAACACGTTCTAACATTTTGTCAATCTCTACTACTTGCTGAAATGGAATATCAGTCTCCAACTCTCGAGCCATACATATTTTAAAATCATAATAGAGCCCTTCGATGAATCTGTGAACTCGCTCTCTAACTGTAGAAACCAAGATAGGTGCATGACGGGCTAGCTCACTGAACATGATAGAATATTTTGACATTGTCATGGTGACCTAACGCAACCATTCAAACTCTGTAGGCCACGCATCCCGGAGAGTTTGGGGAACAAACTCTTTCAAAAACATTTTTGAATATTGAGCCCAAGTTGGTGGCGAGGCATCAGCTGGTCTACCCTCTTCATAAGCTTGCCACCATCGATACGTTGCTACTGACAATTGAAATGTAGTAAAGTCAACTCTGCTCACTTCCACAGTACCCATGGTACGGAGAATACGGTGGCAGTTTGTTTTTTCTAGAAATCCCTGGTCATCCTCAGTAGTTGTGCCACTGAAGGTAGGTGGACTATATCTCTTAAGTCTCTCAAGACTCTTTTGTTATTATTCTGATGCCTCTAGCCTGAACTCATGCTGAACCAGAATAACATGATGTACCTGTACTATTCCCGGAACCTGACCAATATAAACTTGTTGTTATGGAGCACGGGCGGTAGGAGTCTAAACTCCTCCCCCAATCTGTGAAATATTTGGTGAAACGGAGATCAATTACGCCTGAGTTAATATACCAAACATATTTAGGAACAGTGCTAAAGTCTCCTGATGTCCGGGGGTAACAACAAGTGTCTTTGGTGCATGTCCCCCAACTGGAGCTACTGGTAGCTCCCGAACTACTGCTCTGACATATGTTCTAGTTGCGACACATGCCCTTCCTCGGCCTCTACCTCGGCTTCTACCTCAGCCTCGGCCTCTTGTAGCCCTAGCAGTATGCGCGGGTGTCTTCTTAGCTGACTCGGTAGCACATGTCCTCACCATCTGTGAGAGAATAGAGATATAAATGCTCAAATTCAAAAATCAACAAATTTTATATGACGGTAATGAAAGAAGTGGAAATTTCCTAACAGTTATGTAGCCTATCGTAGATAAGTACAGATGTGTCTGTACTAATTCGCAAGACTCTACTAGACTCGTTCGTGACTCATAGAACCTATGAACCTAGAGCTCTGATACCAACTTGTCATGACCCAAAATCTCACCATAGGCGTCGTGATGACACTTAGTCTCTAAGACTAGGTACGCCGATAATAATTTTATTTCGAACCATTATTTTTTTTTATACATATAATTTAATACAAGTGTCGAAACCAACAACGGAAATAATTATAACAACCTCCCAAGACTGGTAATACTGAGTCACCAACTATAACTGAATACATGAAATGATCTCGAGGATCGAATATACAATAATGTTAGAATAAGAAATTAACAGTACATTAAAAATGGAAAGACTCCAAGGGACTACGACGACCAAGCAGCTCTACCTTAAGTTCTTGCGATCACACTCTAACTTTGTCTGAGTCCGATATTTCCAATACCTATATCTGCACAAAAATGTGCAGAAGTGTAGTATGAGTACACCACAGTCGGCACCCAATAAGTATCAAAAACAACCTCGGTGGAGTAGTGATGAGGTACAGTCAAGACACTCACTAGTCAATTAAACTGTGCAATATAGCATACAAAAATAATATAAAGCAAATAGTAGTGATAGCAACAACAATCAACTAGTGATATAAATAGCAAGGCAGCAAGAACACCGTAAATATTGTCCAAACAAATAATGAATACAAGCACAACCAATTAATCAAGTTTTTCAAATAAAATCTTTAGAATATATTTCTTTGAAATAAATATCTTACGAATATAATTCTTTCAAATAAATATCTTTCGAATATAATCCTTTCAAATAATAGTCACATTGTGACACCTCATTTAACTTTCCTGGTGTGAGAAATATACTCAAAATATCGCATCAAATAGCGCGGCAATACCTTCGTGCACTTGTTTCATTCTCACCCAATATATATATATATATATATATATATCAAAACAATTGGTACGGTAATACCCTTTGTGCATTTATCTCTTTCTCACCGAGCATACATATAATATTACCAACTAGGTGAGGGAAGTGCCAATAAGAATAAAAGAAATAAAGTGGGAGGCACACAGGAAGCGACAATGACTACAAGTCACATAGCAAATATAGGTGCACAATAACAGCTCAAGATAAAGGCATGAATGTATACACAACGAAAAGATATCACAATATAATGTATGTCTCTTTTCCTCGCTTGCACGGAAACACCCTTAATGCCATGGACATATTATAATATAAAAATAATGGCACGACATCACCCTTCAAGCTTTTACTCTCATCCTCACATGATAATATAAATGAAATGGCATGATATTATCCTTCGTGCATATTAAGAATGGCACGACATCACCTGTCATGACCCAAAATCTAACCGTCGTGATGGCGCCTAACGTGGAACTAGGCAAGCCACAACTCAACATCTCAACACAGTAAAATCTTTGAACATAAAGACAGAAGCAATTTAATAATTAAGGAAAGCCATTTTGAAAATAGAAATATCCAAAATACGATACAATCCATCCCAAACCCGGGGTGTCACAGAGTACATGAGCGTCTAAACCAGAATACAGTCCACTACAGTGTCTAGAAAATAAAAATAAAAAACTGAAATACAGATTATAGATAAAGAAGGAGAGTCAAGGTCTGCGAACACCATGCAACTACCTCGATAGTCTCTGGGATCTGGCTCCTCAATCAACAGTCGTCGTGACCAGAAACGCCTGGATCTGCACATGAGGTGCAGGGAGTAACGTGAGTACAACCAACTCAATAAGTAACAAATCCAACCTTTGGACTTAAAGGTAGTGACGAACTCAACCGGTACAGTAAAAAAATAGAAATAACTGTGCAGAAATGTAGGCATGCTTTCAAATTAAATAGATAGTTCAAAACAGTAAAGTAGATTGAGTCTGAACAATATGAAGAATATAACTCTTCTACTTCTACATGCTAATGCATCTGTTGTATATGATGCATCGTGCTCACAGCCTCATGTGCTCACGCCCTCAATGCTTAACCACTCGGTATTGTATATGGCCCATACGGCCCAGGGAAGATCCATCCCAGAATATATACATCACTGACCATCAGTCACCCAGTACCGAGGAAGGCCAATCCGGCCCGTGTAGAAGATTCATCTCTAGGTATCAAATGCTTCATACAAGATCCATGTCCAGAGAAGATCCATCCCTCAATAATATCAACTGCGCTCACTGGGGGTGTGTACAGACTCCGGAGGGACTCCTACAATCCAAGCGCTATCATAAAATATGTATAACTGATGCGGTGTGCAGCCCGATCCCATAACTGTCACTCATAATCAGGCTCTCAGCCTTACTCAGTTATCAATCTCTACAGTATCACTCACGGGCTCACAATGTCATGAGAAACTAGCCCGAAAACAATGATATGATGTATTAATAAATAACAACTAAGAGTGAGATATGATATGAAATGAATGAATATGACTGAGTACGTAATATCAATGAAATCAGTAAGGTGACAACAAGAAATGACCATTATGGATCCCAACAGTACCAACACAAAGCCTAAACATGATATCTAGCATGATTGACAGCTCAATTACTTTATCACATCATGAAAACACGGATATCAACAATATAGAATCACTATACGGTGCCATGGAATCAACCAGGTCACAATTCTCTCGGTGCACGCCCGTCACTTGGCATGTGTGTCACCTCAATACCAACCACATAACACATAAATTCGGGGTTTTGAACCCTCAAAGCCAAGTTTGAAAGTATTACTTACCTCAATCCAGGAAAAACTCTACTCCAAAATGCCTTTGCCTCTCAAATCGGTCTCCAAATGTCCCCGAATCTAGCCACAAGTAGTACAATGCAATCAATATAGGCTAAAGGGATCAATTCCACAAGAAAAGTACTAAATTATAGCCAAAATCCGAAATCGGCTCAAACTCGGCCCCCCGGTCCACGTCTCGAAATCTAACAAAAGTCACAACACCCGAAAAACCATTCACTCACTAGTCTAACCATACCAAATTTATCAAAATCCGATCTCAAATGGCCATTCAAAACCCAAACATTAACTCTCCAAATTTCTAGCCTTAAACCCCCAAATTTCACCTCAAAAACTCACCAACTAAGTGTAAAATCAGTGGGGGAACGTAGTCATTGAAAAAAAATGGACACAAGGATCTTACCTCAAGAATTTCCCTTGAAAATCCCTCTCAAAATCTCTAAAATCCGAGCTCAAAATGTTGAAATGAGACTAAAATCGTGAACCCTTATTTTTAAACATTCTGCCCAGGCTTTTCGCACCTGCGGCCACTTAGACGCTTCTGCGGCACCGCTTCTGCGGTCCATCATCCGCTTCTGTGGAAACTCACTTAAGGCAACCAACTGCTTCTGCGGTCCAAATCCCGCTTCTGTGGACTAATGGCTCCCAGCCATTTCCGCTTCTGCGATCCTCTACGCGCATCTGCAGACACGTTGGTGCGGAAAGGACCTCGCACATGTGACTTCTGCCAGCCTCCTCCTTAACTGCATTTGCGACCCCCTACTCGCTTCTGCGAGCTCGCACCTGTGGTGCCCACTCCGCAGGTGTGGTTACACCAGTAGCAGCAAAAACTTCAGTTGTTCTTCAAATCAACTCCAAGTTCGTTAACCACCCGAAACAACCCGAGGTCCCCGGGACCTCAACCAAACACACCAACAAGTCTTATAACCCAATAAGAACTTAGCCGAATCTTCAATTCACCTCAAACAATATCAAAAGTACGAATTACACAAGGATTTAAGCCTAATGAACTTTGAAGTTTCCAAATTCTACAAACGACACTGAAACCTATCAAATCATGTCCGATTGACCTCAAATTTTGCACACAAGTCATAAATGACACCACGAACCTACTCCAACTTTCGGAATCGGAATCCGACCCCGATATCAAAAAGTCCACTCCTGGTCAAACTTTCCAAAATTCCAACATTCTCCATTTTAAGCCTAATTCTACTTCGGAATCACAATCCGGACACACTCCCAAGTCCAGAATTACCCAACGGAGCTAACAGAACCATCAAAATTCAAATCTGAGGTCGTTTACACATAAGTCAATATCCAATCGACTTTTCCAACTTAAGCTTTCAATTAGAAAACTAAGTGTCTCAACTCACTCTGAATTCTCTCCGGACCCGAACCAACTAACCTGATAAGTGATAAAGCAACAGTGAAGTACAAAAATGAGCAGAAAAGAGGGAACGGGGCTACAACTCTCGAAATGACCGGTCGGGTTGTTACATCACCCTTCGTGCTTTTTATTTTTCCTCACATGATAATATAACTAAAATGACACGACATCACCCTTTATGCTTTACACTCTCGAATGGCATGACATCACCCTTCGTGCTTTACACTCTTCCTTACCAAGCACATGTATATAGTTAACAAGCAAGGTAGGAAGCGTAAATAACATCAAGGAGAGTGTTTAAACAGCAACACAATACAACAATTCATGTCACAATTTTCCCACAGGTCACAACCAACTCCACAGATACAACAAAATCAATCAATTTCACAGCAAATAGCCTAAGGCTCCACACAACATATATAAAACCTCAAAACAACAACAGAGATGGAAATGTAACACGGCATAGGAAAGATAAATATATATTAATGCCTCATTTTAAACGTTTTAATAATTATTTACCGATAAGGAATCCATAATGAGATTATTTCCAAGAAAGGTCAACCCAACTAACCACGGTATTTAACATTTAAAAAAAATCAAAATGTCAATCACACCAAATTATCATATAAAAACAACCTGGGCAAATGAGGAATGACAAATAAAGGATTTAATAAGTGCCAATAATTTCCAATTTAATACATAAAGGCGTCCACGAATTTTAACTGATATAATTTGCACATATAAACTAAGTACATACTCATCACTTCGCGTACATGATTTTCAATTACATAATTTCCACATAAGACTCAATGCCTAAGGGGTAATTTCCCCCTTTCAAGGTTAGGCAAGATACTTACCTTTTTTATGTTAGGCCGATATTCCAAAATAGCCTTCTTGCTTGAATTAACCTCTGGACAGCTCACATCTATCCAAATTGATTGTATAACTTCATTCAAATTCATAAGAAATAATTTCGAATAATATAACGTCAACTTAAAATTTTACATTAAAAAGTCAACAAAAAGTCAATGTAGGGCCCGCCTCCCAGAACCCGACAGAATTTTCACGAAATTCGAACACCCATTCTGATACGAGTTCAACCATACCAATTTTATCGAATTCTAATAACAAATCGTCCTCCAAATCATGAATTTCCGCTTTTTAAAAGTTTTTACACAAATCCCAATTTCCTCCATTAAACACGAATTAAACGATGAATATAACCATAGATTCGTGAAATATAATCACTTTCGGATATAGAACACTTATCCCAACCAATCTTGTGAAGAAATCCTCAAAATCACCAAAGAACCGAGCTCCAAAAATCCAAAATCGAAAATGTAAAATTGACCCTTTTTGGTCCTTATGATTCTGCCCAGATTCCGCTTCTGCGGACTATTAGTCGCGCCTGCGATCTCGTTTTTGCGAGAAAATTCTTGCTTCTGTGATTTTGCTGCCCAGTTGACCCCATCGCACCTGCGGTATAAGGTCCGCTTCTGTGATCACGCATGTGCAAAATGGAACTTCGCTTCTGCGCTAGCATCGCTCCTGTGTTACAGGCACCGCACCTACGGTGTCGCAGGTGCGTATTTTGCTTCCTCTTCTGCGACCAAACAACAGACTTGTTCAATGTCGCTTTTGAGATGGCTTCCTTGCTTCTAAAAGGTCGCTTCTGTGATCAACCTTCCGCAGAAGCGATTGCACCAGCAAATAAAATTTCCAGCAGCTCCAACCAAGTATCAAACGTTCCAAACCCCATCCGAAATTCATCCGAGTCACCCGGGACCTCGTCCGAATATACCAATAAGTCCCGTAACACACCATGGGCCTGCTCGAGGTTTCAAATTATATCAAACAATGCTGAAATTATGAATCGCGCCTCGAATCGAATTATGAGTTTTCAAATCTTCCAACTTCTATAATTTGCGCCGAAACGTATCAAATCAATTCGGAATGACTTCAAATTTTGCACACAAGTCATAAGTGACATATTGAACCTGTTCTAATTTCCGGAATCGAATTTCGACCCCGATATCAATAAAGTCAACTCCAGGTCAAACTTTCTAAAAATATTGCATTTTCTAACTTTCGCCAAAATGCGTCAAATTGTCCTACGGACTTCCAAATCCAAATCCAGACATACGCCTAAGTCCAAAATCACCATATGAAGCTATTGACATTATCAAAATTCTATTTCGGAGTCATTTTCTCAAAAGTCAAACTCCGTTCAACTCTTTTCATTTAAACTTCAAATATGAGAATTGTTCTTTCAATTAAATTCCAAATCTTCCGAAAATCAAACTCGACCGCACACGCAAGTCATAATAGACATCACAAATATGCCAGGGACCTTGGGTCGTTGAACGAGACGCTAATTCATAAAACGACAATTCGGGTCATTACACTAGGAATTCTCCCAAAAGTGAGCATGTTCAAGAAACAATGGATAATATAGATATCGATATTATCCACAGATTAACTAATTTTTTATTCGTATTAAACATGGATAGGGTCGGATAATTTATCCGTATTTACGTTACCCATTTCTGACCCGCCCACATCCAACTCGCCCTGCTCGTTTACCACCCCTACTTGCAACACAAATTCGACAAGAGTAGATTTATCACCATAAGAAACCATATTTCCTTGCATGCCTTGTAATCTTGCAACTACCTTTGCCACCATATTGTTAAAGTACGCAACCTTTTATCTTCTAGCATAAATAGGACACCCAAGGTATTGCATAGGGAATTCTAAAGCTGTGACACCAGTGATTCTGCCCACCCCTGCAATTGTATCATCGGGAGAATTAGGATGCATAAAGAAACATTACTTCTGCTTATTTACCAATTGGCGTGAGCATTGTTCATAGATTTTCAAATTAGCCATCATCATCTTCAAAGATTATGGATCATCAGAGGAGAAAAGAATAGTGTCATCCACATAGGATATAATAATAGGCCCTTTCCTATCAACAACATAAGGAATAAATCCAGCATTTACTAAATTGTCTATCAATCTTGAAAAAAGTTTATCTCCTATGACAAATAATAAGGGTGATCAAGGGCCCCCCTGCTTGATTCCTCCAGTTTACTTAAAGAAATCATATCTACCCCTGTTTATGTTCACTGAGTACCATACATACATTTGAGAGGGTCCTCCATACTTTGTCTATCCATAGTTCATTGAATTTAAGTTGTCTAAGTACTTGGCATAGATAGTTCCATTCAACTCTGTCATAAGCCTTTGTCATGTCAAGCTTAAGTACTAGATTTTCATGGTGCTTAGGTTTTCTAATGCTATCTAGCATCTCCTAAGTCAACATAATATTTTTTGTGATTGATCTCCCTTTAATAAAGTCTGATTGGTTAGGAGATATCAACTTCGGCATCAATGGGGCCACTCTCCAATTCAACGAGTTTGAGATGATCTTGCAGGTGAAGTTACTTAGACTTATTGGTCTGAGTTCACTAAACTGTTGTGGGCACCTCATCTCAAGTATGAGTACAAGGCATGTATGTGTGAATGCCTTTGGTAATTGAGTACCTGCAAAAAAATCAAGTATCATTAGTAAAAGATCATTCTTGATTCCTAACAAGAGTGATAGAAATTTCCAGACATTCCATCAAGTCCCGGTGCACTATGGCTGCTCATCGACATCACCACCTCCCTTATTTCCTATATCATAGGGATATCATTCAGTGCCAAATTTTGTTCACTCCCTATAATCTTTGGTAGTAGGTTCACTAGTGATAGGTCTCTATTCTGTATTTCCTAAGAAAATTGTTTCTGAAAAAGTTCCACAGCTTCATTGGCTATGTCTTCCTCTCCTTCAATCCAGTAGTCATCCCCTTTCCTTATATTCTTAAGAGAAAGGCTCTTATTCCTTCCCTTAACAACTAAATGAAAACAATGGATAATATGGATATCCATATTATCCGTCGATTAACCCATTTTTATCCGCATTAAATGTGGGTGGGATCGAATAATTTATCTATTTTTGCATTACCTGTTTCTAACCCGCCCATATCCGACCTGACCCGCCCGTTTTTTACCCCTACTTGCAACACAGATTTGAAAAGAGTAGCCTTACCACCATAAGAAAGCATTTTCCCTTGCTAGCCTTGTAATTTTGAAGCTACATTTGCCACCATAGTGTTAAATTACACAACATTTTTGCTTCCAACATAAATAGGACACTGTCACAACCCAAAATTCCCACCTTCGGAACCGTGATGGCGCCTAACATTTTACTTGCTAAGCAAGCCAACGTTAGAATAATTTAAAGTATTTTTAACAATTTAATTTAAATAATAATAAAGAAACTAATAACTTGAATAAAATTTGAAAATAAGTGAATAAGCCAAATTAATAGCGATGTCTAAATACCATCTCAGAACTGGTGTCACAAGTGCACGATCTACAAGAATAATACAAATAAAGGTCTGAATGAAAATAAAGTTGTCTGAAAAAAATTCACAGCTAAGATAAAATAGAAGGGGACTTCAGAGCTGCGAACGTCGTGCAACATACCTCAAGTCTCCTCTGAGTAGTTAAAACCGGGCAAGTCTACAGTACGTCGTTGTGACAACTTCGGTATCTGGACAAGAAGTGCAGAGTGTAGTATGAGTACAACCGATCCCATGTACTATGTAAGTGCCAATCCTAACCTCGACGAAGTAGTGACGAGGCTAAGGCAGGTCACTTACATTAACCTGTACGCAATAATAATAACAATAATAATGACAATAATAATGACAATAATAATGACAAGAACAATGACAATAACAATGACAATAACAATAATAATAACAATAACAATAACAATAATAATAGAATAGAAAGACAGGAATAAAAGTAAGGCATGTATCTCATATAACCAATCAAGTCCAATTCGATAGTTACAATGAATTATTTCTTTTATCAATTCGGTTGTGGTGTACAACCTGATCCCACAATATAGCTCTTTAAAATCAATTTTGTTGCGGCGTGCAAACCGATCCCACAATATAATTATTCTCATCTCTGTTGCGTCGTGCAACCCACTCCCCAGACAATATCAATTCTCAACTTATGGATGAAATTACTTCAATCAATGCAAAAATTAATACAAAACTATAAGACAACAAGGTATACAATAATTATGATTTATTTAGGAAACAAGCATAGACAAGTAGCAAATAAATATGGAATCATGGAGGAATTAGACAATTATATATATAATGGCAAATGTCAAATAGCAATTATTACACATAAGTCAAATAAGCATGTAGCACTTAAAGCATGAATTCAGGGCATAATATTAAGCAATGAGGATAAGAGAAATAATTAATAAAACAATTAAGTAATGAAATAAAGCAATTTATGAAATAGGGATAAACAAGGAAACAAGCAATTTGACGACGTATTGACACTCGTCACCTTGCCTATACGTCGTTACACATGAAATTCACATAATATATAGTTCAAGGGTTCTATTCCCTCAAGTCAAGGTTAACAACGACACTTAACTTGCTTTGCCATTCAAGAGGGTTTTCAAATTTTTCCAACTTAAATCTATCCAAGAGGGTTTTCAAATTTTTCCAATTTAAATCACCAATTAAATGTTAAAAACAGTGATGGATTCGGGTAATCTAATCAAGATTGAGTTAAGAACACTTACCCCAATGTTTTTCCTTGAAAATATATCAAAAATCGCCTCCGCTCAAGCTCCAAGTTGTTAAAAATGGCGAAAGAGGATGAAGCCCCCCTGTTTTTATAACTTACAGATCTGTCCAGGGTGACCTCGATCATGGAGTCCGATCCTGGACCTCGATCATAGGAGTCCGATCATGGGGAGTCCGATTAAGGGGAGTCCGATCATATGGAGTCTGATCATGAGGAGTCCGATCATGGAGTCCGATCATGGGAAGTCCGATCATGGGAAGTCTGATCATTGGGAAGTCCGATCATGGGAAGTCCGATCATAGTCCTCGATCATGGACCTCGGTCATGGCCTTCGATCATGGCTTCGATCATGGCCCTCGACCCTGGGGCTCGATCACAGACATCGATCCTGGCTATCGATCACGGCTTCAATCTCTATGGCCTTCGATCACTGGCCTTCGAGCTTGCCTTCGATCATGGCTCTCGAGCCTGCCTTCGATCATGGCTCTCGAGCCTGCCTTCGGTCCTCGGCTTGATTTCTTGGCTCGACTTCTTACCTTCGATTATTGGGCTCGATTACACAGCAGAAGAAAATTTGCAGCACCTGTTTAAGTCCCATTTTTGATCTGTTAACCATCTGAAATTCACCCAAGGCCCTCAGGACCTCAATCAAATCTACCAACAAGTCCTAAAATATCATACGAACTTATTTGAAATCACAAATCACATAAAACAACGTTAAAACCACGAATTATGCTCCAATTCAAGCTTAATGAAACTTAAAATTTCCAACTTCTACAT
Organism: Nicotiana tabacum; assembly: GCF_000715075.1. Classification (NCBI taxonomy): domain Eukaryota; kingdom Viridiplantae; phylum Streptophyta; class Magnoliopsida; order Solanales; family Solanaceae; genus Nicotiana; species Nicotiana tabacum. The sequence goes on from NC_134096.1 coordinate 7,934,055, forward strand.
TCGATGTCGAAACCTATCAAATCAAGTCCGATTGACCACAAATTTTGCAGACAAGTCATAAATGAGATAACGGAGCTGTGAAAATTTTTAGAACTGGATTCCGACCCCGATATCAAAAAGTCAACTCCCCGGTCAAACTTCCAAACTTTAAATTCCTATTTTAGTCGTTTCAAGCCTAATTTCACTACGGACTTCCTAATAAAATTCTGATCACGCTCCTAAGTTCAAAATCGCCATACTGAGCTGTTGGAATCATCAAAATTCTATTCCGTTGTCGTTCGCACATAATTCGACATCCGGTCACTATTTGAACTTAAACTTTTAATTTTTCATCAAAATTCCATATCTCAGGATAGAGACCTTGGAATTTGATTCCGGGCATACGCCCACGTCCCCATTCACGATACGAACCTACCAGATCTGTCAAAATATTGATCCGAGTCTGTTTGCTCAAAATGTTGATCAAAGTCAACTCAATTGAGTTTTAAAGCTATAATTCATATTTTAATCCATTTTTCACATAAAAATTTTACGGACTGTGCACGCAAGTCGAGAAATGATAAATAGTGTTTTTCAAGGTCTTAGAATACATAATTAATTATTAAATTTAAAGATGACATTTTGGGTAATCACACCACCTAACCCTACCCCACCCCCTCTCTCCAAAATCACCACCCACCCTACTACTCCCCCGATAATTTTTATTTTTTTTGTACTTTCAAATTTCTATTTTTTCATTTTTCTGCATCACCCACCCCCACCAAACCCCCACCCACTGCCCCCACCCCCGCACAAAAAATGTTTTTTTTTTACTTTTGTTTAGTAATTTTCAAATTTCTATTTTTTTTCTGCACCACCCATCCCCCCACCCTCCCCCACCCAGCACAAAAACAAATCTTTTTTTTTTACTTTTTTTTTCATCTTTCGGTTTACTGGTTCGAAATTTTACTAGTTCCAAAGTTATGAGTTCGAAGGTTTATGTGTTTGGAAGTTTACGGGTTTAGAAATTATAAAGTTTACGGGTTCAAAATTTTGCGGGTCGAAAGTTTAGCGGTTAGGAAGTTTATGAAATTTGTGGGTTCAGAAGGCTGTTGGTTCGAAAGTTTATGGTTTCGTGTTTAATGTATCTAAATTATTTATGAATATTCTTGAGAAATTAATGATGTAAATAAGTATGAAATCAATAAATATAACTAATTTCAGATAAAGAAAACTTACCCAACTCAAACTTTTGAAAACTCTCTCTGCAATCATCCAAACCCGTGGTCTAAAACTGTAAAAATGAACAAAAATGTCGGACAACATACTTCTACATTTTGTCCAGGCAAGTCGCATATGTGAAATGCGACTTGTCTCATTATTTCCAAGCAGTATCAGCCTTCACTTAATCGATCATAACACTCTGTACAATTGTCCAAATGATGAAGGGTTTATCTTTCTGGAAACTAGATTCAAAGGGCTACAACTTTCATATTTTGATCATCTCCAATTCTCTTATAGATTGTGAGATATAAGCTTCCAAAGTCAGCCCTGTGCAGCAGAAATTTTCTCACGATGCACACTGCCAGGCAAAACAACTGCAGTACCAGTTTTCTGTAAATTGATCATAAATTTCGTTACAAATTGCCCAAATAATAAATGGTTTACATTTCTATAACTAGACTCAAAGGGTTACAACTTTAATTTTTGGATCATCTCCAAATTCCTTATAGATTACGAGATATAAGCTTCCACAGTCAACCCTATGCAAAACAGAAAGTTCTCGCGATGCACACTGTTGTAGCCAAAAACTAGCAATTAAAAATGGCCTAAAAATGGTCTGAAACTCACCCGAACCACTCAGGACCCCATCCAATTATGCCAACCAGTCCCGTAACATAACGCGGACCTACTCAAGATCTCAAATCATGTCAAACAATGTCGAAACTACAAATCACAACTCGATTCGGACTTAAGAGTTTATGAAATTTTAAATTCTATAACTCGCGCTTAAACGCGTCAAATCAATCCGGAATCACCTCAAATTTTACAGGTAAGTCCCAAATGATATAACGGAGATATTCCAAAACTTGGAATCTCAATCTGAGTCTGATATTGACAAAGTCAAATCTACGGTCAAACTCTGGAAATCTTTAACCTTTAAATATCTAGTTTTCGTCAATTGACGATAATTCGAGGTAGGGACTTTCGAATTTGATTCCGAGCTAGGTAATTGCTATTGGAATGAAATGTGCTGACTTGGTCAACCTGTCCATAATGACCCATACTACGTCAAACTTTCTCTGAATCCATGGGAGTCCAAAAACAAAATCCATAGTGATACGCTCCCACTTCCACTCAGAAATTTCTAACTTTCTAAGAAAACCATCAGGTCTCTGATGCTCGTACTTGACTTGCTGACAATTTAGACACCGATATACATATGAAACTATACCCTTCTTCATTCTCCTTCACCAATAATATTGCCGCAAATCTTGATACATTTTGGCAGCACCCGGATGAATAGAATACCTGGAAATGCGGGCCTCCTCAAGAATTAATTCACGAAGACCATCCACATTAGGCACACAAATACGACCATGCATCCGCTGAACTCCATCTTCCCCCATAACAACCTACTTGGAACCGCCATGCCGCACCATGTCCTTAAGGACAAACAAATGAGGATCATCATAATGTCACTCTCTGATGCGCTCATACAAGGAAGACTGAGCGACTGTGCAAGCTAGAACCCGAATTGACTCTGAAACATCTAACCTCACGAACGGATTGGCCAAAGTCTGAACATCTGCAGCTAATGGCCTTTCACTAACTAGAATATACGCAAGACTACCCATACTCACAACCTTTATACTCAAAGCATCGGCCACCTCATTAGCCTTTCCGGAGTGATACAAAATGGTGATATCATAGTCTTTCAACAGCTCCAACCACCTTTTTTGCCTCAAATTGAGATCTTTTTGTTTGATCAGATATTGTAGACTACGATGATCATAGTCATTGTTCTTCAGTGCATGAACAATGACTTCTAATTCTAAGTCATGAACATGGTAATTCTTTTCATGAACTTTCAACTGTCGCGACACATATGCAATCACCCTACCATCTTGCATTGATACTGCACCAAGCCCAATGCGAGATGCATCATAATACACCGTATAAGATCCTGAACATGTGGGCAATACCAACACTGGTGCCGTAATCAAAGCAGTCTTAAGCTTCTGAAAGCTCAACTCACACTCGTCTGACCATCTGAATGGGCACCCTTCTGGGTCAATTTGGTCAACGGGGCTGCTATGGATGAAAATTCGTCCATGAATCAGCAATAATAACCTGCCAAACCCAGGAAACTCCGGATCTCTGTAGCTAAAGTAAGTCTAGGCCAATTCTAAACTGCTTCAATCTTCTTAGGATCCACTTTTATGCCTTTTGCCAATACAACATGCCCACAAATGGCAACTCAGTCTAACCAAAATTCGCATTTTGAAAATTTGGCATATAAATGATTATTTTTCAAAGTCTGAAGCATAATTCGAAGATGTTGCTCATGCTCCTCTCGATTGTTGGAGTAAATCAAGTTATCATCAATGAATACAACCACAAAAGAATCAAAATAGGGCTTGAACACCCGGTTTATCAAATCCATAAATATTGCTAGGGCATTTGTCAGCCAAAATAACATCACTAGGAATTCATAATGCCCATACCGAGTCCAAAACCTTTTCTTAGGAACAATGCATGCCCTAATCTTCAACGATGGTAACCAGACCTCAAATCAATCTTTAAAAACAACTTGGCACCCTAAAGCTGATCGAATATGTCATCAATTCTTGGCAACGGATACTTGTTCTTGATAGTAGCCTTCTTAACCTACCGATAATCTATACATATCCGCATTGAACCATCTTTTTTCTTTATAAATAACACAGGTGCACCCCAGGGTGAGACGCTAGGCTAATGAATCCCTGATCAATAAAGTCTTGTAACTACTCCTTCAATTCCTTTAGCTCCGGCGGGGCCATACGGTATGGTGGAATATAAATGGGTTGAGTGCCCGGAGCCAAATCAATACAAAAGTCAATGTCTCTGTTGGGTGGAATCCCCAGCAAATCTGCAGGAAATACATCTGGAAACTCACGGACAATTAGGACTGAATCCATAGAAGGAACATCCGCACTAGGATCCCGAATATAAACAAAATAAGCTAGGCACCCCTTCTCGACCATACGCCGAGCTTTCACATAAGAGATAACCCTGTTGGTAAAATGGCTAGGAGTCCCTTTCTACTCTATTCGAGATAACCCGGGCATGGCTAAGGTCACCGTTTTAGCGTGACAATCCAATATAGCATGATAGAGTGACAGCCAATCCATACCCAAGATGGTATCAAAATCTACCATATCAAGAAGTATAAGATCCATGCTAGTCCCAAGACTCCCAATAGTAACCACACACGAACGATAGACATGATCTACAATAATAGAATCCCCCACCGGTGTAGACACGTGCACAGAAGCACTCAAAGAATCATGAGGCATAACCAAATATGAATCAAAGTAGGAGTACACATAGGAATAAGTAGATCCTGGATCAAATAGAACTGAAACATATCTATGACAAACTGCCGTGGCTGCTGAAGCTAAAGCTGACTCGGCCTCATGCCTATCTGGAAAAGCATAAAATCAGGGTCGAGCGCCACCACTCTGAACTGCATCTCTAGGACATGTCTTAGCTGGCTGGCCTCCACCTCTAATAGTCTAACTTCCACCCCTAACAGTCTGACCTCCACCTCTAGCTACCTGACCCCTTCCCCTAGATGGCTGGACGGGCGGTGGAGCAACCGGTGTCGGTATGATGGCACGAGAATCCTGATGCGGTATGTTTCTCAATAACTAATGGCAATGCCTCCTGATATGACCAATATTCCCACACTCATAGCACCTATCCTGCTGTCGTGGCTGCTGAAGCTAAAGCTGAGCCGAACGAGACGGATAATCGATGTAGTGACTTTGAGTGGTAGTGCAGCGATAGGAGCTGAATGTGCACTAAATGTTGGCTGCCCAGAGTAAGGCATATCAGGACCATGACTCCCTGAAGCACCGTCAGATGTCTGAAATGCTGAATAAAATGGCCTAGGAGGATGACCCTTACCATAAGTACCCTTGCGTCCAGATGAGGCACCTCTGAAATTACCGGAATGGCGGGGCCTATTATTTAACACTATTCCTCTTTCCTGAGCACGAACTAACTCGATCTGCCTAGCAATACTCACAGCTGTCTGGAAGGAAATATCAGTCCTTGTCTCCTTAGCCATCTGAAGCGTGATGGTATAAGTAAGTCCATCAATGAATCTCCTCACTATCTCCTTTTTAGTATGAAGCAAGACGATGGCATGGTGTGCTAAGTCCACAAATCGGGTCTCATATTGGGTAACAGTCATACTACCCTGCTGGAGACGCTCAAAATGCATACAGTATTCCTCTCTTATTGTAATAGGAATAAACTTCTCCAGAAATAGCTATGAGAACTGCTCGCAGGTAAGTGCAGGCGAATCCACTAGTCTAGCAATTACATAATCTCTCCACCACCTCTTGGTGGAGCCAGTCATCTGAAACACAACAAAATCGACCCCGTTGCTTTTAACTATTACCATATTCCGTAGCACATCATAGCAGCGGTCAAGGTAATCATGTGGGTCCTCGGAATGTGTACCACTGAAGTGAACTGGAAGTTCTTAGTAAACTTGCCCAATCTCAATAAGGCCTCAGAAGACATGGCGGACCTATCACTGGCCTGGGCCACAACAGCCGGCTGAACTACCCCAACTGGTGGAATTGCTGGAACCTGATATTAGGGGAGCTAACTGCTCCGGAAAGGGAGTAGTGGGAGTTTGTGCTCCTCCTGCAGCTTGTGAGACGGACGGTGCCACTGGAAATGTACCATTCTAGATCACACCCTCCATTAGGCTCACCAAACGGACTAGAGCGTCTTTAAGTACTGAGTAGCTATGAATCCTTCTAAGACCTGAACTGGTCCAACAGGTAAAGTCTGAGCTGGAACCTCCACTTCAAAATCCACCTGAGGCTCCACAACAGGTGCTGCTGCTCGAGCTCGAGGTTGGGCTCTGCCTCTGCTACGGTATATGCCCCCTAGTCGTAGCTGTCACTGGGGGCTCCGGCTCCTATCAGGCTGTAAGTGTAGTGCGTGTTCTCGCCATCTGCAAGAGAACAAGAATAGAAGAGTTCAATCATCAATGATAGAATAAAACTGCACGACAGAGAAAAATAGAAGTGAAATTGTTCCTAAACTCCATAGCCTCTGGGAGATAAGTGTCGACATCTCCGTACTGATCCTTCAGACTCTACTAAGCTTGCTCGTGACTCGTGAGACCTAGGTAACCTAGTGCTCTGATACCAACTTGTCACGACCGGAGATTTCCACCTTCGGAACCATGCTAATGCCTATCATTTCACTTTCTAGTCAAGCCAACGTTAGAATAATTTTAATCATTTTTAACAATTTAATTTAAATAATAATAATAATAATAATAATAAAGAAACTAATAACTTCAATAAAATCTGTAAATAAGTGAATAAGCCAAATTAATAGCGATGTCTAAATACCATCCCAGAACTGGTGTCACAAGTACACGAGCTACTAGAATAATACAAATAAAAGTCTGAATAAAAATAAAGTTGTGTGAAAGAAAATACACAGCTAAGATAAAATAGAAGGGGACTTCAGAGCTACGAACGTCATGCAACTATACATCAAGTCTCCTCTGAGTACCTGAATCCGAGCAAGTCTACAGTACGCAGCTGGGACCAACTTCGGTATCTCCACAAGAAATACAGGGTGTAGTATGAGTACAGCCGGCCCCATGTACGCTGTAAATGCCGAACCTAACCTCGACGAAGCAGTGACAAGGCTAAGGCATTAATCTGTACGCAAATGCAGGTATCTCATATCAACAATCGAGGCCAATTCGATAGTTACAATCCATCATTTCTTTAATCAATTCGGTTGCAGCGTGCAACCCGATTCCACAATATAACTCTTCAAAATCAATTTTGTTGCGGCGTGAAACCCGATCCCACAATATAACTATTCTCATATATGTTGCGACGTGTAACCCGCTCCCCAAACAATATCAATTATCAATACTTACGGATGAAATTTGTTCAAACTATAAGACAACAAGACATACAATAATTATGATTTATTTAGGAAACAAGCGGGGACAAGTAGCAAATAAATGTGGAATCGTGGAGGAATTAGACAACTATATATATATAATGGCAAATATCAAATAGCAATTATGACACATAAGTCAAATAAGCACGTAGCACTTAAAGCATGAATTCAGGGCATAATATTAAGCAATGAGGATAAGAGAAACAATTAATAAAACAATTAAGTCATGAAATAAAGCAATTTATGAAATACGGATAAACAAGGAAACAAGAAATTTGACAACGTATAGACACTCGTCACATCACCTATACGTCGTTACACATGAAATTAACATAACACATAGTTCAAGGGTTCTATTCCCTCCAGTCAAGGTTAACCACGACACTTACCTTGCTTCGCAATGGAATTGATCACTCGACCACAACTTTTCCTTTCGAATTAGTCTCCAACCTAATCAAGCATATCAATTTATTGGCCAACAATTCAATTGGAGCTTTATAAATTATTCACAATTCGAAAAATACTTAGTGTAAGTCATTTTCAGAAAAGTCATTCGAAAGTTAACGTGGGGCCCATTTTTTGGAACCCGACAAAAATTCACAGAATCTAAACACCCGTTTCGATACGATTTCAACCATCTACAAATTATCGAATTCTGACATCGGATCGCCTTTCAAATCTTCATTTGTCATTTTGGAAGAATTTACAAAAAAAAACCCCATTTTCTTCCATTCAATTCACTAATTAATGATGTAAATAAGTATGAAATCAAGAAATATAACTAATTTCGGATAAAGAATACTTAACCAATTCAAAATCATGAAAAGCTATTCTGAAATCGCCCAAAACCGAGGTCTAAAACTCTAAAAATGAACAAAAATGCCGGACTCCGAACTTATACATTCTGTCCAGACGAGTCGTATGTGTGAAATGCGACTTGTCTCATTATTTCCAGGGAAATCTTTGCAGCATCAGCCTTCAGTAAATGGATCATACCTTTCTGTACAAATGTCCAAATGATGAATGGTTTACCTTTTATATTTTGATCATCTCTAAATTCCTTATAGATTGCGGGATATAAGCTTCCAAATTCAGCCATGTGCAACATAAATTTTCTCACGATGCACACTACCAAGAAAAATAATTACAGTACCAGTCTTCAGTAAATCAATCATAACTTTCTGTACAAATGTCCAAATAATAAAATATTTATATTTCTGGAAACTAGACTCAAAGGGCTACAACTTTTATATTTAGATCATCTCCAAATGCCTTACAGATTACGAGATATAAGCTTCCAAAATCAGCCCTGTGCAGCAGAAAGTTCTCGCGATGCACACTGCTGTAGCCAAAAACCAGCAATTAAAAATGGCCTGAAACTCGTCTGAAACTCACCCGATCCACTCGGGACCTCGTCCAGTTATACAAACCAGTCTCGTAACATAACGAGTACCTACTCGAGGTCTTAAATCACATCAAACAACGTCGAAACTACAAATCACAACTCGATTCGGACTTAAGAGTTTATGAAATTTTAAATTCTATAACTCGCGCCGAAACATGTTAAATCAATACGGAATCACCTCAAATTTTGCAGGTAAGTCTCAAATGACATAACGGAGCTATTCCAGCTCTTGGAAACTCAATCGGAGTCTGATATAGACAAAGTCAAATCTATGGTCAAACTTTGGAAATCTTTAACCTTTAAGTTTCTAGTTTTCGTCAAATGTCAATAATTTGAGTTAGGGACTTCCGAATTTGATTTCGGGCATACTCCCAAGTCCAAAATTATAATACGGACCCACCGGGATCATCAAAATAAAAATCCGGGTCCATTTGCTCAAAATACTGACCGAAGTCAACTTAAGTGAGCTTTAAAGCACTATTTCATTTTTTCACATAAAAGTTTTTCGAGAAAATATACAGACTGTGCACGTAAGTCGAGAAATGTTGAATGGTGCTATTCGAGGTCTCGAAGTACAGAATTGAATGTTAAATTTAAAAATGACCTATTGGGTCATCACAGACACCCAAGGTATTGCATAGGGAATTCTGAAGATGTGACACGAGTGATTCTACCCACCTCTATAATTGTATCATCACGAGAATGTGAATGCATAAAGAAACCCGACTTATGTTTATTTACCAATTAGCGTGAGCATTGTTCATAGATTTTCAAATTAGCCATCATCATCTTCAAAGATTCTGGATCATTAGAGGAGAACAAAACAGTGTCATCCACATAGGATAAATGAGTAATAATAGGATCTTTCCTATCAATAACATAAGGAAAAGATCTTTCCAGAATCGAATTTCGACCCCAATATCAATAAAGTCAACTCCCGGTAAAACTTTCTAAATAAAATCTTCCATTTTTCAACTTTTGCCAAAATGCGTCGAATTATTAGACGGACTTCCAATTCCAAATCCGGACATACACCTAAGTCTGAAATCATCATATGAAACTATTGAAATCATCAAAATTCCATTCCGGAGTCGTTTGCTCAAAAGTCAAAACTCTGGTCAACTCTTTTCATTTAAGCTTCAAAAGTAAGAATTATTCTTTCATTTTAATTATGAATCTTCCGGAAACCAAACTGGACCGCACATGTACGTTATAATACATATTGTGAAGTTTTTCGGAATCGTATGTCACTGAACGGAACGTTAATTCTTAAAACGACAAGTCGGGTCGTTACATATGATAAAGGATCATTGACACAAGGGAATCTAATCATATGGCAGATTATTTAAAATTATTGCATAATATGCATAAAATGTATAGATGTCTTGTTACTTTACCTGATGGAAGCAATGTTGTAGCCACCAACGGGGGTTCAACAAAAATTTAGTAAATTTAGTTTTGAAAAATATTCTATATGTGACCGGCTTAACATGCAATTTGATATCTCTATCGCAATTGATGGATCACTCAGATTGTTTTCCTATGTATTAAACTATAATGTGTTATACAGAACATGATCACCTCGAGGATATTGATTGGAGCGTGTGAACAAAGAGATGGACTCTACTATTTTTAAAACAAGACGAGGGTGTGTGCCTGAAGATAGGTGGTGTTGACTCGTTTGATCTTTGGTACAAGCATTTGGGACATCCTTCTCTACAAGTGACCAAATTAATTTTTGATGTAGATTTTAAGGAAAAGTTTGACGTTTTGAATAAGAGTTGTGATGTGTGTCATCTGGGAAAACAAAAGAGAGAAAATTTTCCTATGAGTAATTTTAGAGTTTCTAGCATTTGTGAATTAATTCATTGTGATTTATGGGGACCTTATCGAATGATTTCGTCTTCTGGTGCATCATATATTTTACTATTGTAGATGATTATTCGCGCGCTGTATAGATTTTCTTATCGATTGATAAGAAAGAAGTAGCCAAACTGTGAAGAAATGTTTTGCTATGGTAGAGAGACAATCCATTAAACGAGTTAAAATTTTCAGGAGCGACAATGGAACAAAGTTCACTGGTATAAAAAATTATTTTCTGAAGTGTGGGGTTATTTTCAAACTTCATCTACAAGGGCACCAGATCATTGATGTTAGGTAGAAATTGGTTGGACGCCAATTTTGAAATAGTCTTAGTTTCTTTAACTTTGTGAGCACTGTTGATATATTTACTCTTTTATATGTCGGTGTTTGACTTGTCACCAAGTTCAAAAAAAAACTTTTGAAATTTGTGGTCTAAAATAAACCATAAATATTTGTGTGGCTGTAAATAAAATTAATAAAGTAGAAATATTAAAGATAGATTGTTTCTAAATAAGAAAATATGACATTCTTTTTGGGACTGATTAAAAAAAAAGTCTCACATAAAATTTGACTATTTCTTGTGGAAGTGCAATTTTTAGAGTTTCTGCTATTTTGGTCTATTTCTTGTGGAAGTAATTTCTACTATTTTTTCCTATTTCTTATGTGTGGTGCAGTGTTTGGTGCTCCAATTTTTGAAATTTGACAGATTTTCCTAGTGTTTCTTCTTAATTTTTTTTTTATCAAAGTTCCCGCTAAATCTAACAAATAGAGTTTTTAAAATATTTTGACAGTGACCAAACATGATCAATTTTGGCAAACCTAAAGTAGCAAAACAATTCAGGAATATAAGCTTATAACTAGTTCACAACTTTTCACCTCATGAATTAGCTTTGGTGATCAAAGTCAAACGAGTTCGTGATCGAATGAATCAGAACGAGTCTCACCTCACCTCAATGCAAAAATTGAGTCCGGCGGTAGAGCAACATTAAGGGCATTGTAGATTAGGGTGTAACACTTAGCAAGAAATAACGTTGGCCTCATATAAAAGAGGAAAAGAAATTTTAGATGTGAGAATGCTGAAAATTATCAGTGTGAATACAAAGAAAATTCCATCTCTACTTACCATTTGATATGAAATCTTTGACTTTGATATTCATTGGAGTTGGCCTACCATTTGCTAGCTAGGCCAATGGTCCCAAGCCAGTCCATCCGTCCCACCAGAATGAAGAATCACCATCGCTTATTCTCCAGAGAATGAAAGGTTCCACTGCATCTTTGATCTCCACCATCCTTCTCCAGATATGTGACTGGCCATATCTCCTCTTTTTTGACATAGGGTGACCCCTATTACAATATTTGGCAATCGGAATTTTTCTCAACAAGGAGTTGTTATTTCTGAAATTCCAAAACATCTTGGCAGCAAAAGCAATACAAAAATCTTGGATGGATCTAAATCCTACCTCTCCTTCAGAAGTTGGGTAGCATAAATCAGACCACTTCATCCAATGAAATTTGTGTTTGTCCTCCAATTTTCCCCAGAAAAAATTAGCCATAATTTTCTCTATTTGTTTAATAATAGTTTTAGGTGGAGATAGCACTGAGAGCTGATGAAGAGGTAGTGCTTGCAACTAGTGGTAGAAAAATGGATAAGAAAAAACAGTTATTCACCCATATTATTCATTAAAAATGAGTTGGATAATGAACTTTTTAAAAATGGGTCAAATATGGATAAGAACCATATCATTCATTTAGAAAATGGATAACCAATAAATGACTAATGGGTTTAACTTTTACATTTGTAAAGCCTCAAATTGGGGGTTCTTCAAGTTTGGGGGACTATGAATTCTCCCAAAAGTGAGCATGCTCAAGAAACAATGGATATTATGGATATCGATATTATCTGCCGATTAACTCATTTTTTTATCAGTATTAAAAGTGGGTGGGGTCGGATAATTTATCAGTTTTTGCGTTACCCATTTCTGACCCGCCCATATCTAACTCGACCCGTATGTTTGCCACCCCCACTTACAACACAGATTTGACAAGAGTAGCTTTACCACTATAAGAAAGCATTTTCCCTTGCCATCCTTGTAATCTTGCAGCTACCTTTGCCACCATATTGTTAAAGTACGCAACCTTTTTTTCTTTCTAGCATAAATAGGACACCCAAGGTATTGCATAGGGAATTTTGAAGTTGTGACACCAATGATTCTGCCCACCTCTGCAATTGTATCACTGGGAGAATTTGGATGCATGAAGAAACTTCACTTCTGCTTATTTACCAATTGGCGTGAGCATTGTTCATAGATTTTCAAATTAGCCATCATCATGTTTAAAGATTCTGGATCATCATAGGAGAAAAAAATAGTGTCATCCACATAGGATATATAAGTAATAATAGGCTCTTTCCTATCAACAACATAAGGAATAAATCCAGCATTTACTAAACTGTCTATCAATCTTGAAAGAAGTCTAGATCCTATGACAAATAATGAGGGTGATAAAGGCCCCCTGCTTGATTCCTCCAGTTGACTTAAAGAAATCATATCTACCCCTATTTGTGTTCACTAAGTACCATACATTTGAGAGGGTTCTCCATACTCTGTCTATCCATAGTTCATTAAATATAAGTTGTCTAAGTACTTGGCATAGATAGTCTCATTCAACTCTGTCATAAGCCTTTGTCATGTCAAGCTTCAGTACTACATTTCTATGTTGCTTTGGTTTTCTGATGCTATATACCATCTCCTGAGTCAACATAATATTTTTTGTGATTGATATCCCTTTAATAAAACATGTTATGTTAGGAGAGATCATTTTCTACATCAATGGGTCCAGTCTTCAATTCAACACCTTTAAGATGATCTTGCAAGTGAAGTTACTCAGACATATTGTTCTGAGTTCACTAAACAGTTGTGAGCACCCCCACATTAAGTATGAGTACAAGGCATGTATGTGTGAATGCCTTTGGTAATTCAGTACCTGCAAAAAAATCAAGTAGCATTAGAAAAATGTCATTCTTGATGATCTCCAAACAAGAATGCTAGAACTTTCCAGACATTCCACCAGGTCCTAGTGCACTATGGCTGCACATCGACATCACCACATCCCTTATTTCCTCCATCGTAGGATATCATTCAGTGCCAAATTCTCTTCACTCCCTATAATCTTTGGTAGTAGTTTCACTGGTGATAGGTCTTTATTATGTATTTCCGAGAAAATTGTTTCTAAAAAAAATCCACAGCTTCATTGGCTATGTCTTCCTCTCATTCAATTCAATTGCCATACCCCTTCCTTATTTTCTTAGGAGAAAGTATCTTCTTCCTTCCCTTTACAACTGAATGAAAAAAAATTGGAATTGATTTCACCCTCTACAAATCATCCAATCCCAGCTTTCTGTTTCCAATAATTCTCCTCTTTCTTTACTGCTCTAATCAGTTCTACATTAACCTGGTAGAGAGCAATTCTATTGTATTCAGAGTTACTAGCAATGGATATAGCCTCTAGGTCTGCTACCCTATCTTCTAGCTCCTTTACTTTATCAAAAATGTTACCAATAGAGTGTCTACACTACTCATATAACCTTTTTGCTGTATTCTTTAGTTTCAAATAAAATCTCCACATTGGAGAGCCATTAATCTCCTCATTCCATACTTGTTTCACCACCTCCATGAAGTCAGGTTCATCAACCCAAAAGTCCAGGAATTTAAAATATTTAATAGGTTCCTTACTCTTGGAAATCCCTTCGATGAATAGAAGGAAATGATCATAACCAGTTCTAACTAAGTGTGTGACATTTGTAGTAGCAAACTAATTCATCCATTCTTGATTCAACAGCACTCTATCCAATCTCTTCCAAAGTCTCATATTAGGACTCCATCCTTTACACCAAGTAAAATTGAAGCCAGTATACCCAACATCCATCAGGTCACAATATATGATACACTGTAAAAAAAGCCATTCTTTTAGCCATTCTATGTAGACTTTCTCCCATTTTTCCATAGGATGAAGAATGCAGTTAAAGTCTCCAGCCACAATCCAAGGTATCTTATAAGTATCAGATATAAGCTTAAGACTATCCCATTGAACTTCTCTCTCACTTGCTTTACATTTAGCATAAACAAATGACATCAAAAGAGAACTTCCATCCACTGTCACTTCACATGTAACTTGTTGCTCATCATACTGCACCACCTGACATACCACTAGTTCATCCCAAAATATCCATATCTAACTATTAACATTGGAGAATACATTTGCATAGCCCAACATTCTTTTGTATTGGTCCAATTTTTCAACCTTGTAGAAAAGTTTTGATATTGCAATAATTGGAAATTTTTAGCTTCCAATCATTTGTATAAGTCTCTCAAGGGCACCCATAAGTTTTATGCTCCTAAAATTCCAAAAAAGAGATTTAATCATGATAAACTTATTTAGAGAGTTTTTGACCTTATGATAAGCTCACAGGATGTTTGTTGGATTGCCTTCCACCCCTTCCTCTTTTTGAACCAGTACCTTCCTTTGGATTTGAGCTGCCTCTAGATGACGGATGAGCCTTTCCAAGTACTTCATCCACTGCCATTGCAAAGTTTTCATTTGGGTTAGTTTGAGGAGCAAACGCTTCAATAAGTGACTCCATATTCTCATCACTATCTTCACTATTACCTTCATTGTTATCCTCATTGTCAACGCTAGCATAGTCACCACTATCTTCTAAGCTTTCACCATCCTCATAACCATCCTCTTTTGCACTATCCTCTTCATCCTCAAATGACTCAAACAATTCTTCTGGACTCTCATTGTCAATCTCAAGTTTCTTCTATGAGGTCTCCAAGTTGGTTCCACCTATTAACTTGTTGAAAGCATTTTGCATTTGTCCAAGATCAATAACATGAGATGTGGTCGCTTCCTCCCTTTGTCTACTTAGCCTCTCCTTTACAATTGAGGTCTTCTTATTGTTATCATTTTTCTTTGTACTTGTGTCAACATTATTTTTCTCCATAAGAGTAGTAGGTGTTGTGTTTCTACCCTTCATGTGTCTTGCTAATTCCTTAAGAGTCATTTCAAGTGACTCGTGAACTATTTCTTCTAATGTAGCCTGATCTTCCCTAGTGTTCATTGACTTCTCTACCTCCTAATCTTCCTTCCCCATCCTCATATTTTCCATTTTATTGCCTTCTATCTCCTGTCTAGAAATATTTGTATTTGCCTCTACTTCCTCATTTTGTACATTTGACACTTGTTGTTCTTGCCATTTGACTTGTTTCTTTTCCTTGTTTATTCTCTTTTGTTTTCTCTGCTTATTTGGATTCTTTGTGGATATCTTTTCCTGACTCCCCTGAATTTTCTTTCCCCTGAATGTCTCATTCATCTCCTCTAGAATTTTATCAACTCCATTACCCTTGCCTGGAACTTCAACTATACTCTTTTCTGAATGTGTGATGCTTGGTTCCTTGAAAACTACCCCATTACTCTTCCTGCTATTGTGTTTGTTAGTTTGTGTGGCGTGTGGTTTGCTAGTGGTTACTTATGGTTTTTCTTTTGTTGGATTATCTCTTGTTTTCCTTCTTCTGCTTACACTCTGAAAATCATCCTCCATCTCTGTGACATTGGCACTGACCTGTTTTTCTTCCACTTGAGCTTTGTTCCTCTCATACCTTATTTTATTTCTACAATGACTTTCCAAATGGCCCTGCATGAAACAATATTGACAATAGATAGGGTCACCCCAATATTCAATCTTCATCCATACCCCACCTTCCTTTCCATCTAAAGTGTTGAACCCAAGTCATAACTCATCTAACTTTGGTTTTAGCAAGTCAATTTCAACTTTCATTCCGCATTTCCTCTAGACTTGGAATATGTGGCCATATCATGAGCTACAAAAGTCCGAATTGCAATTACCATTCTAGAAACAACGTCCCACCTGAATAGATGCCATGGCAGCTGATGTATTAATATTCAAACTGGAACAATAGATGTTTCCACTTCTGGCCTAAAATCTAGGGTCTATTTCATGATTTTCATTAGGGCTATTCCAATATTCACAAATGATTGAGTTCCCACATAAGTAAAATCAACTTCATTATCAAAATTCAGATACACATGCTAATAATCAAAATATGAAATTATAACAGTTCAACTGAAATTGACTAACTAACTCTCTCCTTGTGTCATCCATCGTTGGTTTTCCCCTATAAAACTTCCCAATAACGGTAAATTTACAATATTGAGAAATATACACAAAATAATCAACAGCAATAAAAAAGACAGTCATTTTTCCAAGATGCATACCATGTTTGATTGAAACTGGATATTACCTGAATTCCCAATTGCCAACTTTGCCTGAACATCAGCCGAAAAGATGGTTTGGAAGTACCTAGATTGTTTTTTCTATTCATAGCTATGGTAGATATTCTAATCCCAGCACCATGTGGATACATAGATATTGCACTCTGTAATTGATTTGATGTTGGCCTAGTCGGATTAGCACCTATCTGTTCATTCCCATTTGGAGCCTCTGATGCATTTGCCTTCTTATTGTGATTAATCTATCAAAGTTTAATGATACCTTCGGGAAATTCTAAACTAAACTTTTACTATTGTGGTTAGTCTTTGCTGCTTGAGAATCTGGAACTTCATCTTCCATCTCCGATTGCCCAGAAGGCTCTTGTTTATGTGTTTCAAAATCATTGTTGTTGCTATTGTTTTTGAGATGTACCTCTGACTGAGAACTAGTGGATTTCTCCACTGCCTTCATGAATTTGGGGTTTCCAGATTTGGTGGTCGGAAGAAATTTGGTTGTGGTGGTAGGTGGGTTTAAGCTACGTGTCAATGTGGGAATTGATTAGGTTAGTTGTCACTTTTTCACTAGGTGTGGGCTTTGATAGATCTGGTGGGTCCTGGGGTGGTTGGTCATTGGGTGGGTCATAGTGAGAGAAAATCTAAAGAGAAGGGAGAGAAAATCTTTTTGTTTTTCTGATCTTCAATTCCCTGTGTCATCAATTTCCACTTAATGTGATACCAATTTCTCTGTTAACTTTTGCATTTTGATATTTTCCCAGTGGATTTCAGAATAGTACTGTAGCGCGAGCTACGCATAGTACTTATTTAAGCAATGTATACATTTCTATTATCGAGTTGATTCTCTCCCTCTCTAGAACGCCTACTTGGTTACTATTGTAAGGTATTGTCCTAACATGATCTTATTTTGTTCGTGTATAATCAAGCCTCAAAATCCTGATTACTTAACTATTGGACCACTTGAAGATGGTATTAGGGAAATTGTGCAACACTGCAAGGAATTGCATTGACTTTTGCTTTCTGTCCTCCTTATAGATTGTATGTTTGAGTACATTGCGGTCCATGCTAAGAAGTTAGAGATACTTTCCATAGATTTTGCTGGGGATAACAATCTAGGCTTTCACTACGTGCTCTCTACTTTTTAAAGCCTCAGTAAGTTGGTTGGAGGCATATTGTGGTTGTTTCGCTACTTCTGTTAGTCTTTCACCTCTATTGAGTAATGCCTGAGTCGCAGCATCAAGGTCTGAGCCGAATTGAGAAAGGGCAGCCACTTCGCGATATTGTGCCAATTCCAGTTTTGAACTACTGCAGACTTATTTCATAGTTTTCAACTGATCGGCAAACCCGACGTGACTGACATCAAAGATTTCCCCTTTTGCACTGAGGCTATGTTGGCCAATGCTACAAAGCTTGAGACTATGGTTCAATAATTTTTGGAGCATATAAGCTTCTAGGTCATAAGTTACCAGAGCTTAATTTTGAAGTTATAGATGAGAGGGGTGATCTGTAAATGAGACCAGAAAGTTGTGCTATCGATAAACTTTACATATATAGGACAGTGGCATGATGGAGGTTTGACGCCCCTAACTTGAAAGTACAAGAGGGTGAATTGTAAAAATTCTTTAGTTGACTAACTTTGTTCTTAGTTGACTACCAAGGTTCTGCAGACAAAAGTTAGTACAAGAAATAAAAGTAATGGAGAATAATAAAAATAAACATGAGAGATAGATATTTTTATACTGGTTTGTGTACCGATGTGAAACCTACATCCAGTTGCCTTGGGTTATAAGGGTTCTCTTAGATCTTCAATTGAATAACTATATATGTTGTTTTCTTCACGTTTACCACAAACGAATTACAAATGAATTCTTGACACAACCTTTAAATCAATTTCTTTTTTCTCTCTATCTTTTGAGACACTAGTAAGCTTAGGAATACAGTATTTTGTAAGAAGTAGAAAGATTGAAAACTTGTATGAAAGTTGCGTAAAATCCCAAGTCCTTTCTTCTCTTCTTAAATAGAGCTTGATGAAGTTGTTGGTTCATTTCTGTAAGATTTTGGAAAATCGTTGATTAAATGATTTTCCTTTTGAGTCAATGTATTCTAAGAGTAGGACCCAAGGGTTGCCTCTTGAATACATCACACGAAGCAGGGCCAGATTTTGCCTTGAACTTCTTTCCAATGACTGAAGTTGAGTCTTTCGTTGATTTTGTACAATTTATTGATTCCCTTTCCTTCCTTGATAGTCTTTTGTCAATTTTGCATATGGATTGATTCACTTTCCTTCTTTATTTTTTTGATGTACGCACTTGATAGAAGGATTTGAATGTGATAGTTGTGGTTGTACCTTCTTTTGTTTCTTTCCTACCCTGGTGCACTTTCCTTCTTGTGATTTGAATAGTTAGCCTACACACGTGGTAGATACATTAGTAGAGAGTGTTTAACTTTTGTTTTGAGTCATCATTGAAATTCGAAACCTAACAATCTCCCACTTTTTTGACAATAAACAAAAGAGTTTCAAGGATTTTGTAATGCTTTCCTTCACATTATATCCTTTTATATGTTGTTCTCTCTCGTCTTCATCCTCCCCCTATCTAGCCCCCCTGTCTTTATACTCTTTTTTCTCCCCCTTTGATATCAATAAAAAATAACAAGAGAAGATACATAGAAAATGATAGATAATGACATAAAATAACCATCATGTAGTACTTATATATACAACCAAGTAGTCTTAGTTGAAACATCCCAGACAACAATTCCTTCCAAGGAAATACTTTAGAATGTTGATCGCGTTGGTGTAGAAATTGTCATAAGAGGCATCAATCTCCTTGGTGACTTTAATCAAATGATCAGTGACATTCTGCATAGCTCTGATCCTTTGTCTTTTTGTGGTCTGAAGATTGATTCTTAATCTAGCCACATCTATTCCAGTTTTCTTTGTTACTTTCCTGATTTTGCCTACTTGTTTCCTACATAGTGGTTAGCAAATCCTTGATACTTACAATATTTTGATACATTAGCAACAACTGATCTGAGGATGAAGATTGGTTGACTTCAGACATAATTCCTCCAGTACCCTGTTATGTTGGGGTTGTAGATTCTGGGGGTTTGTCTTTCTTGACCCAAGTCCCTTCAACTAAGGTGTACCCCATCATAGCGATTGTTGTTTTGTCATAAGTGCTAGAGAAGATCTTAGGGGAAAAGGGAGATAAATCTACTTTCATCACTTGCAAAATATGAGAGATTAGTAGGCCATAGGGCAAACTGTTCGCAGAGGAAGAGACATCCCTAATACTCTCAAGCGTGAATTGACGTATCCAGGTGAACCAATCAATAGTTTTTTCCATTAATAAGACAGTACAAAACAAACACGTGTATGATAGACAAGGTGCTAAGGGACCCAATGCAAGGTAGGATGGTGGTAACAATAATGTGGGCTAACACAAAATGCTCAAAACTTTAGGAATCAAGAAACTTAGTTTGAAAAGATATTTTCAAACTGATACCCAAGAAACTTAGTTGAAAAGATATTTTCAAACTGATAAGAATCAAGAATGATGCAAGTCCCAAGAACCATAAATTCCAAATCATCTTTGTCATCCACAAACAAGTTGCATATAACATACGCACAAGATTTTCATAAATGGTATCACCAACAATAGCAAATAGAGATAAGAGTTTTTGAGTTTCAAACACAGAGACAACATCACAGTGAGAATTCTTCATAGATTTTAAACTTACAGTGCATCCATAAGCAATCGACCTCCCTTTGTAGGCAACCAATTAGGACTTTTCCTCAGGACCATAAAAGTTCATCTTGTCCTCGGGGCCTAAATCCATGCTTTTGATTTTCCCTTTCTTCTGTGATGATTGTTTGAGATTCGACTCCATTAGTCGTTTGCTGGTCCTTTTTTGAGTAATGAGAATTTCTTCTAGAGAATCACTAGATTCTTCTTCAAAACACTTGATGATCTGAGCCCTTCGACGATTCAATGTCAACATGTTCATCAATGTGGGTAATTTTGTTTTAACTGGTGGAAGCATAGGGAAAGATGGAGAGGGTTTGGATTTACCCATGAGAAGAAAACATGGTTTTTGAGAGTGTGCGTGAGTAATATATGAATGAGGGGGTGTCTAATAAAGAGAGATGGGTGATGAAAATTTGCCTCAATTAGAGAGAGACGTGTGAAAGACAACTGAAAAGTTGCCTTCTAGAGACACATCGTCAATCTCATAATTAATGCATGCAAAGAGTAAACAAATCAATAAAAGATATTTTGGGCGGAAATTTTAAAACATTGTAACAGAATTTCGAAACAAATATGGAACTAATGAGAATTATAAGGAAATTGAAAATATACCTATTTTATCGCAAAAGGAACAAAATCTTTCTTCAAGCAGAGGTTTTGTAAAAATATCGGCAAGCTAATTTTCAGTGTTAACAAATTCTAACACAATATCACCTTTTGCAACATGATCACGAATAAAATGATGCTTGATTTCAACGCACTTAGCTCTAGAATGATACACATAATTTTTAGAAAGATAAATAGCACTAGTATTGTCACACATAATTTGAACAATTTGAGATGAAAATCATAATCTAAAGTTGATGCATAATCCATAGAACTTGTGTACAATAGTTGCATACAATCAGATATTCTACTTCACTAGTAGACAAGGCTGTTTCTTGCTATGCCAGGAAATAAGTGATTTTTCCAGCAACTGACAAGTTCCCCTCGTACTTTTTCTGTCAATTGTCACCTGCAACATCTGCATCTGAGAAACCTTTAAGATAAAAACATTTAATCTTTCATACCATAGTCCATAGTCGACTGTTCCTATCAGATATTTAATAATTCATTTAACAAGAGTTAAATGAAACTCTTTGGGAGCTGAATGATACCTTGCGACTTACAAATGCCGAACATAATATATGGTCGACTTGCAGTAAGATAAAGTAAAGATCCAATCATACCTCGATACATTGTTTCATCAACACTCGTACCATTTATCTCTTCATCAAGGATGGTTGACAGACTCATGTGAGTCCCTATAGCTTTGGTATCGGACTTACCAAACTTCTTATAAGCTCTTTTGTGTACTTTGTTTGGCTGATAAAGATCCCTTTTTGGGATTACTTGATTTGCAGCCTAAGGAAGATTGTGAATTCTCCCATCATGTTCATCTAAAATTATCCTTTCATGATATTTGAAACGTCTTTGCACAATTCTGAGTTAGTACTTCCAAAAATAATATCATCAACGTAAATTTTTACAATCAAATTACCTTTGTCTGAATGTTTAATGAAAAGAGTGGTGTCAATATTACTTCGATTAAAGTCATTATTGACTAAGAAAGAGCTTAGCCTTTCATACCATGCTCTAGGAGCTTATTTAAGCCCAAATAGAGCTTTAGAGAACTTGTAGACATGGTTCGAAAAAGGCTCATTTACAAACCATGTGGGTTGCTTGACTTTCGTACTTCCTTAGATATGAATCTATTTAAGAATGCACTTTTTACATCCATCTAAAATAATCTAAAGCACTTGTGAGCAGCATAATCTAGTAGAATAATAATTGATTCTAGCTGGCAACTAGAGAAAATATTTCTTCATAATCAATTCCTTCTAGTTGAGAGTATTCTTGAGTGACCAATCGGGCTTTATTTCTTACTACTTAGCCGGACTCATTTAGCTTATTCCTATAGACCCATTTTGTTCCAACAATGGATGCATTAGGAGGTTTAGGAATAAGCTCCCATACTTTTTTTGTAATTGATCAAGTTCATCTTGCAATGCACTTATCCAGCAGTCATCTCCAAGGGCCTCATCTACCTTTTTTAGTTCAAACTATGAGATGAGAGCAATATTTGAAATCTGCTTTTGCGATCTTCTAGTTTTCATGCCTTCTTGAGAAACAACAATGATAAATTTATGGGGATATCTAGGTTCACTTTTCCATTCGTTTGGTACAACTGTAGTTGTTTCCTTTTCAATAGGACTTGATGGTTCAGGTGTATGTGATTCCTGATTTTCCATATGACTGTCAGTCGAATGATGTTGCTGATCAGCAACTCCTTCATTAGTGTACTCAATTGCTTGAACAGATTTTAGAACTATAGTAATTTCCTCATCATCAGGAAGTTTCTCATTCCTCGAAGAGGGGTTAGTATCAATAAACACAACATGAACAGATCTTTCAATAGATAAGGTTCGTTTATTGTAAACTCTATATGCTCTACTTGGCAGAGAGTATCCGAGAAAAATACATTCGTCACTTTATGGATCAAACTTATCGAGGTTGTCCTTTCTTTTATTGTGAATAAAGCATTTGCATCCAAATGAGTGAAATTAACTAATGCTGGGTCGTTTACTTTTCCACAGCTCATAGGGAGTCTTTCTGAGAATAGGTCTTATTACACACCTGTTGATAATATGGCATGCAATCCTTATTGCTTCTGCACAGAAGTGGTGTGTAAGTGAGTTTTCTACAATCATAGTTCTTGTCATATCTTGAAGAGTTCTATTTTTCTATTCCACTACTCCATTTTATTGTGGTTATCCGGGGGATGAGAAGTTGTGGGAGATTCCCTGGTTATTGATGAAATTTTCGAATACTTTGCTTTCAATTCTCCTCTATGATCACTTCTTATGGAAGAGATATAATATCCTCTTTCTCGCTGAACCTTTTTGCAGAAGACTTCAAAATTCTTCAATGCTTCATCTTTATGACTCAAGAAAATAATCCAGGTAAATCGAGAAAAATCATCTAATTTAACAAAAGTATATTTTCTACCACCAATGCTAGCAGTCCTGGTTGGGCCAAAGAGATCCATGTGCAACAGTTGAAGAGGTTTTGTAGTAGAAACAATGTCTTTGATTTTGAAAAAAGATCTGGTTAGTTTACCTAATTGACATGCATCACAAATATGATCTTTTGAAAAGTCTAATTTTGGAAGACCAGTGACGAGATCCTATTTAGAAAATTTTTTAATAGTATGCATGCTAGCGTGACCAATATTTCTATGTCATACCCAAGGATCACCATTTATAGAGACTAGATGGAGTTGATTTGACATGATATCAATATTACAAAGGGTGTATACATTTCTATCTCTACTTTCATATAGAATGGTTTTACCTGATTCTTCTTCAATGATTTACCCTTTCTTTATAAAACGAACTGCATAATCATTGACACATAGCTGGTTAATGTTGAGCATGTTGTATACAAGTTCATCCACAAGGTAGACTTTTTCCACATTGTAAGATGAGCTGAGGGGGACTTTTTCAATACCAATTACATTCCCTTTTGATTTGTCTCCAAAGGTGACTGACTCACCATCAAGTTTAGTGACTATTTTGAAAATTTGTTTGTCACATATCATGTGCTGGAACACGCGCTATCAAGATACCATTTTCCTCTTCGATTCTTTTTGCGATGTTCCTGTATCAAAAATGTACTTATTTTTAGGTACCCAAGCTTGCTTGGGTTCTCATTAGTTAGTTTTCTGCTTGTTTGCTAGATTTGATGCCTTAGGTCGCCAAACCCAGCTTCTGTTGTTCCTAAACCTACAATGATTAGATATATGACCAGACTTTCCACAATAAAAGCAAGAGGGACCATTAAAATTCTAAGGGATATTTTCCCTTTCATCTCTAAACTGAGCGAATGCATGATGAAGAATTGTTTGCCACAAATATGTTTTATGAGGAGTTGAATGGTATGATTTTATAGAACTATGGTTAGTGGATTTTCATAATCCATTCAGTTGTAATTGAAGTTCACGAACTTCTTCTTGAAGCATGTCTCTTTTAATTTCACATACTTCTAGTTTTAGTTCCCATCCTTTCTTTTCTCGTTGAATCTTTCAAAGTTCGTGTAGAACCTTTTCAATATCTGCAAGATCAATATCAATAAATTCTTGAAGTTCATTTCATTTAGGACACATAGGTGAGCGTACCTCACTTTTTCTTTCATTTACTTCCTCGTGGCCGGATTTTTCTTCATCTCTGATCGCCATGAAGCACATATTGGGTATCTCCTCATGATCAGATCCTTCTCCATCGTTCCATGCTCCAAACAATTTCTTCTTTTGATAATTTCTGTTGAGTTTCTTTTTCAGTTCAGGGCATTCTGCTTGAATATGACCATGTTTTCCACATTCATAGCATCTTCCATCATTCTTGCCGTTTTCATTCACTGGTTTTTTCAATTCCTGAAGTTTGTTTTGCCTCTTCTGCTATTTCGGTTTCTTCTCAACATGCTTGATACTACTTTAGAGAGCACAGCTATGTTCTCCTCCTCCTCCTCCTCTTCCTCCTCTTCTTCTTCTTTTTCTTCTTCTTCTTCTTCTTCTTCTGATGATGATGATGACTCAGGCAATGTTGTTTTAAACGCAGCGGTTTTCTTTTTTTCTTCTTGCACTCGTCTGTTCAAGTGAGTCTTTTCAAAGACAATAATATCACCTCTGAGTTCATCAAATCATCATATAACATTTTATCAAGGTCTAGGCATTCCAATGTAATGACTTTGGGTTTCTAGACTGTAGGTAGACTTCTCAATATTTTCTTGACTTGTTCTCTATTTTTGACTGGTCTACCAAAGGATTTCAGGTCTCCAACAATTTTGCTGAATCGAGAGAATATCTCTTCCACTGATTCTCCATCCTTCATTTGAAATAATTCATAGTCATGAACCAGTAGATTTATTCTTGTTTATTTGACCTTGTTTGTTCCTTTATAGGTACCTTCTAGTTTGACCCATATTTGCTTCGCAGTCTCATAGCTTGAGATCTTTTTATATTCCTCACCACTTATTGCATTATACATGAGGTTCTTGGCTTTGGTATTTACTTGCACCATATCAGCCCGTTCGTCAGTATAATCATCTAAGTCTAGTGGATCAGAAGATACCCAGCCTTCAGTAGTTTAGTCCTTTTTTCCTTGTGGCGTGGGGAGATCTCCCTTTTTTTATGACACGCCAGACTTTGATGTCATATGACTTTGCATATGGTTCCATACGCACTTTCCAATGTGATAAATATTGTCAATTGAAGTACGTGGCCTGACTTGTGATGTTCCTTCTTTAAATAGTACTCCAACAACAATGTTTGTTCACATGATTTTTTACTCACATTGCTTTTAAGCAAATAATTTCTTTTGAGTGTGAGACTTGCTCTAATATCAATTGAAAGTACAAGGAGGGAGGGTGAATTGTAAAAAATCTTTAGTCGACTAACTTTGTTCTTAGTTGACTACCAAGGTTCTGCAGACAATAATTAGTACAACAAATAAAAGTAACTGAGAGTAATAAAAATATATAGGAGAGACATAGATTTTTATACTAGTTCGTGTACTGATGTAGCACGTACATCCAGTTCCCTTGGGTCACAAGGGTTCTCTTAGATCTTCAATCGAACAATTACAAAATGAGAGTGATTTTCTTCACGTTTACCACCAACGAGTAACAAATAAATTCTTGACACAATCTTTCAATCGCTTTCTTTTTTCTCTCTATCTTTTGCAACACTAGTAAGCTTAGGAATACAATGTTTTTACGAAGTAGAAAGATTGAAAACTTGTATGAAAGTTGCGTAAAATCCCAGTCCTTTCTTCCCTTCTTATATAGAGCTTAATGAGGCTGTTGGTTCATTTCTATGAGATTTTGGAAAATCGTTGATTATATAATTTTTCTTTTGAGGTAATGTATTCTAAGAGTAGGACCCAAATGTTGCCTCTTGAATCCGGTCTACGAATCAGGGCCAGATTCATGCTTAGTTAATATGTTGGATTTGCCTTGAACTTATTTCCAATCACTGAAGTTGAGTCTTCCGTTGATTTTGCACAATTGATTGATTCCCTCCTCCTTCCTTGATAGTCTTCTGTCTATTTTGCATAGTTGACTGATTCACTTTCTTTCCTTGTTTTCCTGATGTACGCACTTGATAGAAGGATTTGAATGTGATAGTTGCCATTGGACCTTCCTTTGTTTCTTCCCTACTCTGATGCACTTTCCTTCTTGTGATTTGCATTGTTAACCTGCACATGCGATAGATACATTAGTAGAGAGTGTTTAACTTTTGTTTTTAGTCATCACTGAAATTCGAAATTTAACATAACTTTGTTTGGATAATTGATGAAGATGCAACATCAACGCGATACAGTAACGGGAATTGCTCTGTGGCTTCTGTTTAGGAAGGGTGCAGGTATTAGTTCTATGTTAATCTTTCTCATGCATTTATTTGCCCGGGCCTTGTGTATTTGCACTGCTGGTTGTGGTGGTAACATTGGGAGCTAAAAGTTATGGAGAGGATCGAAGCTCATATCCCATAAATTTTACCATTTATTGAAAGACTTCACAGCAATTAGTTCAGTATTATCACAGGCGAAAAGTGCAAAAAGGATTGGGGCTTTAAGCACAAGGCGCAAATAAAGCGTGAGCTCTATTGAAGAAAAGCGCAATAGAGAAAAAAAAATACATATATGTAAGTATCGTCCAAAACTAATAATCATAAGCATGAATAACAAATATATGGACAAAGAAATTGAAAAAAGTATAGTAAAGGAAAATATCAATTTGGTATCGATCCTCAGGATTATGCTCATTGGCAAGGAAAAACATGTCTTAGAGCCGTGATCACGGCACTGAAGTGCCCGCTAAGCGAGGCGAAGCGCTCAACCTGGTTCGTGCTCGCTTCAGGGCTTAAGAGGTCTTTAAGCGCGCCTTTGACAACACTGAATTGGTTACAAATAAAGAGTTTGAACTCTTCCTGTTGTTCGTTACTATTATATGTTTGGGCGGGAGGGGGCATGTACACCCGTGTATGTGCTGTTTTCCATGACTCTTTTCATTGTTATATATATGTTGCGACTTTGTTGGACTGAGCCGAGGGTCTATCGAAAACAATTTTTCGACCTGCACAAGATAGGGGTAAGGTTGCGTACACACTACCTTCAGGGGCATATGTAATATTAAGATAACGGGTTCAACTGAATTCATAACTTTCAATGCGGAGCATAAATTTATGTGTAAGAATCTATTAAAATTGCAACAATAATAGATATGAACTCATAACTTTAAAAATATAATGGGTTCATTACTAAAAATTCCAAAAGTTGAACCCATAGAATTTAAGTCGTGGATTTGCCTCTGACTACTCTCCCCAGATCCCACTTGTGGATTTGTCAATTGCATGTCATGACCTTTCAACATGATGCAAATGGAATTCCATTTGTTGAACTTTTAGTATCTGTTATTTGCCTATTTGTAGGCTCTTCTTTTTACAATTGATTAAATTGCTTCGAAACTACAAACTTATCACACTGTTCATTAATGGCATTGTATTGCATTCATAACTTTTTCATCACTGTACTCGCCTATATTCAAGCATGTCACTTGCAGGTTATACAATCACTTGAACTCATTAGCACACATTAAAGGCGTAGTGTTGTGGTGGTATTTTACATTCACAGACTTAAAATCGTGGATTATCTTTGAACAGTAAAAAGAAAGGAACAGGAAATATGAAAAAAGATGCCATAGCGAAAAAGAAAGAAAACATGGCTTCAACCCAAGTTGAATGCCCAAGTAGCCTACATTGGAGAGAGATTTCCGGACAGTTTACAAGCAGTTCACAACTTTTCACATCATGAGTTAGCTTTTGCAGCCAAAATTGGCGAGTCTGTGACAGAGTGCTATCGAAGCTTAGCATCACTAAAACTAGTGCTGCAGTTGAGCCGGGCTGTTGAACAACAATCAAGGCATTGTCAATTTGGGAGGATGAAAGTGTGAGCTTCTTGTTTGTTGTTTCACAGAAGACCGAGCAAGAGTAGCAGCAGCCTGTGCAGAAAAATTATCTACACATGTAACTACAGCTGCATCTAATTGCACTTGTTTCTTTCATCCCATGTGCATCAACTTGTTGCGCCTCACCACTGGCAGCCAGCGAGGTAGGTATAAAGACCAGAGAATTTGAATTTTCTGCATTACAGTTGAAGTTGCACCACCATCTACTCTTTCTTCACTGTTATGTAAAGTGAATTCACATCTTCACTGTTATACAGCCAGCCTCAACTCCAAATACGTCTATGGGCTTATTCTTGGTGCGTGTGAATTCCACCAGCCTGCATCACAATTGAAACTCTATGCTGGACTGATTGTGAAAAATATATAAAAACTTGAAAAAGCTGAGATATAAGATAACATTCATATAGTACAGAGGTTTCCCACTTCTTGCTATCCTCCAAATCCACTTCCTAAAAGTATTATTCCATCATTGCACTCCCATGTATGTTTCTGGACTTGAGGAGTAACATATGATATGCAAACAATTCAAGCCATGCCGAAGAAAAGAGATTATACAAGAACAACAATTTGAAAGAACAAATGTAACTAGCAGGGAGAATGCTGGATTTATCTTTAGCCTCTAAAGCTGGATGTATTCCTTACATGCATTCTGCAAAAGAAGATTCAACTGGTCAAACTCTGCCACATATAATAAAAATGAGATAATAAATTCGTCTATACTCACATATTTTCCAAGGGTAAAAGTGCTCAAGACTTGATCAGTTATAAACAAGGACCTGAATATCCCCCATCATATCTTCAACATCTTGCTTAATCTTCAGAGCAGATGATTCAAGTCGACGGCTCCTCACCAGTTCGATACTTTTTAAGGAACAAATATCCCCGAAACTAGGCGGAATCTCCTTAAGCCTACGACAGTACCGCAGTCGTAATTTCTCAAGCGCAGGAAAGGATTCCTCTCTAACCTCCCACTTAGAAAGATTCACTCGCTGCAATGTCAAACATTTGAGATTCTGGAATGTGTCTTCCTCCCCCATGTTCCATTCCTCCCCCTCGATGATTGCGTTTTTAAGGTACAGCTGTTCAAGGTTGGACAGTCTTCCTATTGTTGATAGTAAATCGGATGTCAGAGGAAACTCACACAAACACAACATTTTCACACTCGAAGGGAAGTGAAAATCCCAAAGCCGATTTGTCGCTACAGAGAGCACACTATCATTTGAATTTGAACTTTTAAAAGTTACTTTGAGAGATTCTAGTTCATTTAGGAAGTCCAATTTCGGGAACCAATATCGCCCTGTTGAACAATCCCATGATTCCTTGAGATCAAATCGAAGCTCTTGAAGATTGGGAAACCTTTTGAAAATATCCTCTGTTTCTTTTGAATAGGAAACTTCGAGTCCCAGTAGTAATCTCAAGCTCACTAACTTTGAGTCCTCTGCTACCAGTATTGGTTCATCTGTATCCAAATTAAAGAAAGAACAATCAGCTATGCCCAGCACTCGCAACTTTACAAGATTCCAAATTGTTGGTAATATTACCAAGGGGGGTCCACTTTTATTCACCCACAGAGTTTCCAGATTCCAGAGATTTGAAAAAGACGAAGGCAGAGATTTAACTTCTGTCCGAATGTATAAGTACCTCAAATGAACCAATGTGCATATTTTATTCAGCAAAGAATCATTCGCCCTGATAAAAAAGCTATCCAGTTGCAACACTCTAAGAAGCCTCAAGTGTCTTAGGTGGCATATATCATAAAGAAGACTATTGTCATGATATATGTGGTCAGTTATCCTCAAAGAATAGAGGTGTTTACCAGAATGCCTTTTATTTTTTGAATCGAAATTGTTATGCCCAAAGTGCCCCTGACCATATTCAATGTTCATTTGACGTGGCATCAGATCTGAAGAAGATGATGATGGAGCACTTGAACTTATCTCGTCAAACAACTTTTCCTCTCTTGCTTTTATCAAACAAAAGTCATGCACAAGATCATGAATTTGGCAAGTCGTGTGTTTACCTATCT
Organism: Nicotiana tabacum; assembly: GCF_000715075.1. NCBI lineage: Eukaryota > Viridiplantae > Streptophyta > Magnoliopsida > Solanales > Solanaceae > Nicotiana > Nicotiana tabacum. The sequence continues at coordinate 7,964,656 of NC_134096.1, forward strand.
CATTGAAAGAAATTACCAAGCTACTGGAAATTAAATTATCCAAATAAACATCCATCACTTCTTCCACACTGTTCATCTCTGTGTCTTCCGCAAATCCTTCGGCACGCCAGAATCTTTTCAAAAGTTCGACTGGAATTGCTCTGTCCTTCCGATAACTTGCAAAGTAAAGTAAGCACGACTTTAAGGGATCAGGTAAATGGTCATAACTTAATTCTATAACCTTCATCACGTCCTCCTCTTTCTGGAAAATGAAGGAATTCAAATTATTTCGAACTTCAAGCCACACACTCCTTTTCTTTTCCTTCCCCGCAATGACTCCAGCAATCAAATCAACCACCAAAGGAAGCCGTTTACAGTTTTGGACTATCTCTTCTCCAACATCCACTAGTTCATCAGGGCAACTTTCTTTTCCAAAGACCTTTTTCTCTAATAACTCCCAACTTTCTTCCGGTCTTAGCAATCGAAGGTCAAGAGGATCACTGTGGCGTTGTGCATGCATAGCCACTTTCTTTTCTCGAGTCGTCAAAATAACTCGACTTCCTTTCTCAACTTCAGGAAAAGGTCTTGTCAACTCATCCCATGCTGCAGTGTCCCACAAATCATCTAAGACTATAAGGTACCTCTTTCCAAAAAGATATTTTCGTAGCTCATCAGCAACATCAATATTCTCACTGAATTTCAAAGTTGAGCTAGTAACTTGATTAAATAGTTTTTTCAGCAACTCCATCTCGTCATACTTTTGATCGACTGTACACCATGCACGGATGTCAAAATGACCAAAAACTGACTTATCATTATACACTTTGTACGCTAAAGTAGTTTTACCGGAACCTGGCATACCAGTGATCGAAATGACATCTAGCGTTTTCGGTCCACTGGTGAGCTTCCTAATTATCAAATATGTCTCCTCTTTAAAACCTACGATTATTTTTCCAGCTATTGATGAATTGCGCTCAAATGGCTTGTTGGGAGAGTTTACAACAATGACGCCCATGTTGCTGGGAATCTTCTCAAATAAATTTGAGACATCTTCTTTGATAAGATTGATCTTTTCTATGGCAACGGGAAGTGAGAAAATAAGATGCAAGAGGCCATTATCTCTTACAATAATTGAATCAATGACATCTTTTGTCACGTATGCCACATCTAAAATACCTGCCCAGAGATCTTTATACAATTTTTGCTCAACATTCCCGAAGAAAGATCTTATGAATTCTAGATCTTCTTTCACCAGCCTGATTTCTTCCTTTATCAAAGCAACTAAATAAGCATTGGAATTGAGCAAATCATTTAGGTGTCTAAGTAGAAGATGCATGAACAGGGGTCCATCACTCATGGGAAAGCAGAGTTGAGATGAGTCCGGAGCTTTCAAGTAAACATCTTTGAGTTCTCTCTTCAGGAGTTCAATATTTTCAAGCAAGCCTAGAGTTGCACTGTTTGTTACATTGGTACTCTCTCCATTCTTTGATTTCTCTTCTAAGTCGCGAGCAATAGCTGATACGTCCCTGGTTAGTGCTCCAACACGTGCTAGGAATTCAAACAACTTGCCAATATGAATAAAGTCCTTAGGCACATCAGTGAGAATGATTAATAGGAACTCTATCATGATATGAATGTTTCGAGCCCCTGGAGTGCTAGCGGTAATAACATTTATCATGTGCTCTTGTAGATGAATCAGATATTCTCTAAGAATGTCCGGAGAGGTTTCTAGGAGCTTCTTAATAAAGTGTCCAACTTCTGCTGATGTTGAAGCGTTCAAATTTGTAAAACATATGTGCATAACCTCCAACTGAGTTGGAATAATCTCAAAGAATAGATGTTCTAGCTTGAAGAGTCGAGAGTGCCCACCAATTTGATTAGGCCATAGGAAGCGTCCTACTCTCTCAGCCATTAGTTGAAACTGAGGTAAGACATATTCAACAATCTCATGCCCAACGCAACCATTCACTATCAACTCGTGGAAATCTCTTATATTGCCACATACATTCTGAAGAATCTCATATTCTGTCATGAATGGAGAAAGTTGTTCAGCATGATACTTGGAAAGATGATGGAGATTCAAAAGGAGGAAGTCCAGCTCCAATACCATCTTTTCAGTTAGATCCACGTCAACAGCTTTTTGAATTTCTTCATTCTTTAAGCTCTCTATGAAATCCAGAACATTGAGAGTGTCCTTGCGAAGGGTAGAAAATGACACCTGCCAAAAGACCAAACATTATATCAAATTCTCACAAAGAAAGACAGTTAATTCTCTATATATTATGTTCTTAGAGTTTGAGCAACTAGTTATGTATCCAAAATAAGCATGTCAAGAAAATGGTTTACTATGCATATGTTCAACTGCATTAAAAGAATATGTTCGGCTGGTGTCCCCGTCCCCACCCCCCTCAATTTACTACATTATGCACTAAACAGAGGGATGGACGATTTAGTGAAGATTTATTCTAACCATTCTGAGGAAGAGATGAATATAAGTAACTGTCAAACATATAAACACAACCTCTTGAAAATCATAACTAACCAGGATTGATAAGCTTTATAATGTTTAGTTGTTTTTTTCTTTATTCTTACAACAAGAAGTTTATAATTCTATCAATAAGTTCCTATTCTTTGTTATAAAATAGTGAATGCACATGTCTCTGGTAGCAAAAACTTGCTCATACTCGGTATTTATACCAAATCATACTAACTTATAATGGTTAAGCGATTTAATAACGAAAGAATATATATTAAGTGAAAGAACTTTATGTGCAGACACATGGCATGCATCTGTTGGTTTAGTATATAAAGTCACAATTAATTGGGAAGAAATAAAATAGAATAAACAAGAAATAAAATTTATCCGATTCATGATATTAAGAGAAAAAGTAGTATAGACGTCATGGATTTCGATTTCTTCAACCATACGTTCATTTGCCTCAATATTTTTAGCTTCGGGTTCATTTGCTGAAGTATTTAGTGAAGAAACGGAAGTAGAGGTGATTATGTGAAGGTGGGAATAATCACAACATACGTCACAGATTTCAATGTCTTCAACCATAGGTTCCTTTGCTGAAGTGGGAGGAGCAAGTTTCTGCAAATAAACACCAATAGCATCAAGGTACAACCCAGAACGCCCGTGAAATCCCACAATAGCTACACCTTCTTTCATTACAAGTGAAAATGGGGTTCCACCAGCCTCACACCCAAATGGTCCATAATTCTTTGCATTAGTTATAAAACATAGAGATTTTATAACCGAATGGTCGTAAAAACGTCCAAATGTCCCCTTGATGCCTGTTAAATATTCCAATGGAGTCGCTTCAATAACAACCTGAGTTTATTGCAAATTACATATCGATTAAATAAGTAGCAGAGTCGTGAATTTTGACAAGAATTCAGAAAAGTGCAAGCATGTCATATTAGGATTCAAAATCTCTGACCTAAAGCAAATTTGGACACTTAGTTGAATCCCCCAATGCAAAGGAAGCATCAAACTTAAATATGAAGCAACAACAACAACGACCCAGTATAATTCCACTAGTGGGGTCTGGGAAGGGTAATTTGTACGCAGACCTTACCCCTACCCTGGGGTAGAGAGGCTGTTTCCGATAGACCCTCGGCTCCCTCCCTCCAAGAACTCCCCACCTTGCTCTTGGGGTGACTCGAACTCACAACCTCTTGGTTGGAAGTGGAGGGTGCTCACCACTAGAGCAACCCACTCTTGTTTAAATATGAAGCAACAAGTTCATTCACATCTTTGACTTGAAAGATGCTTATATAACTATAGATTTTACACTGTGTATACTAAAATTGCAAAACGTTGCTACACTATCATATTAAGTTAACCTATTACATGATTTTTCATATCAAGAGTTTGATAAGGTAATTTGAAGGTTGTAAGATAAACGAATAACTGGTTTAATTGTCTTAATAATTAAATTTTTTACATAATTTAAGCTCATTGCTATGACATGACACAAAATAAACTTGAGAAGAACGTGACAATTACGAGAAATAAATATGTTGACCACAATATTTTTGGACTTACCTTGTCTCTTTGACCACCATCCCCACCAAACTTTGGTGAGTCGATGGTAGTACCTTGTTCAATAATGGTTTTGAACATGATGGAGTCTATAACATCTCCATGAGCAATCAATATTTCTTTAATAGGACTTTTCAGCATGTAATTCCATTCTGATCCACCAGTGCCTCCCCATGGCTCCAACAATATTGAGTCCGCTTGATCGTAACTCACTTGATTTCCCTTCACATACATAACAAATCAATGGATCCATTATATGCCGTGAAAAAAATAGAATGAATATAGATACAGTCATGTAATAGAAGAGAAGGCAAGGTACCATTGTTGGCGATTTACTTTGATTTTTTTTTTCAATCCCTTTCTCTTAATATTTCTTATGATCATTCTATTTAAAGTTATTCATTCTATATAGGGAAAATGCATAAGTACCCCCATGACCTATAGTCGGATTTCAACTACACACTTTATCTTTACGGGGGCTATTACCCCTGAACTATTTTGAAATAGAATTATTTGCACCCTAAAGGCTTATGTAGCAGAGCGTGTGTATATTTCACTCTCCCTGAGAGAGTGAGGCAAAATTATAATTTTAATTTATAGAAAAAATTTACTTTCTTAATATTTTAAAATTAAATATATAATTTCTCACGTTTCCTTTTTTCTGTTCTTTTCCTTTGACTTCTTTTACTTCTTTTCTTTTCTCCTACAGTTCCGTCTTCACTTTTCGACATCATTCGCCGGCGACGTTGTCTGGCTTTTCTTCTTTCATTTATCATGCTAATATGCTTCTTCTTTCTCCTCCTATCACACACAATAACACTCTCAAAAAGATTTATTCATATGCAAAACAAAATATACTCAGATCTGAAAAAATATCTATCATCGGAAAATCTTTTCTACGCCGGAAAAAAATGTGGTCAATGAAATTTTAACCGAAAGAATTTTTTTTCTAACCCAACAGCACATATATACTCAAGATCATTCACCATCACTCACCTTTTAATTTTGATTACGCCGCCCACAACCACCATCCAAAACCCTCAACCACAGTAGCCATTAAAGACCTTAAGCCAAGCTTAACAAAAAACAAAAAAAAAAAAGAAGTCACTGATTGAAGACATTAAGGTGAATCCTTGTTGTTCAGCTTGGCTAGGTGACATAAATCAAATAGATAAAGAAGAAAGGAAAAAAGAAGAGAAAATGAGGAAGAGAATAAGAAATAAATAAAAAATTTAATGAAATACCATGTGTCAAGCGAGTGTGGTTCACCTCCTAAAAAAAATATTGTGGTGTTTTAAGGGTGAATTTATTCTACTTCAAAATAGTTCAGGGGGATAATAGGACCCCCGCAAAGATAAAGTGTGTAATTGGAAATCTGACTATAGGTCAGGGGATACTTATGCATTTTCCCTTCTATATAAGGTGTTAGAAGAGTAACATAAGTCATTAGTTTTTTTTTTCAATCCCTTTCTCTTAATATTTCTTATGATCATTCTATTTAAAGTTATTCATTCTATATAAGGTGTTAGAAGAGCAACATAAGTCATGAGTTTTAAGAAAGGGATTCGTGCTTGTGTGTAAGTATGAGGTGAAGTAAAGGAAGTAGAGGTGATTAAGCAAAGGAGGAAATAATCACTTAAACCTAGCATTTAATCACATTTTCATCTTTATATTTCTTTGTTGCCCAATGAATACTAAGATTCAAAGGTTAGAGGATCAATTTAGGGAGAGGAAAAGAGGCATAACCTCAAAAATTAACATATTGGAACCAAAAAGAAAGATCATAAAGGATCATTGACACATGGACATCTAATCATATGTCGGGTTGTTTAAAATTATTGCATAATGTGCGAAAAATATATAGATGTCCTGTGCTTCGCCTGATGAAAGCAATGTTGTAGCCACCAACGAGGGTTCAACAAAGCTTGTAGGAAATTTGGTTTTGAAAAATATTCTTTGTGTCCGGCTTAACGTGCAATTGAAATCTATGTCGCGATTGATGGATCTCTCAGATTTTTTTCCTATGCATTAAACTTTTATGTGTTATACATGACATCACCTCAAGGATGTTGACCGGAGTGTGTGAACGAAGAGATGGATTCTACTATTTTTAGAACAAGTCGAGGGTGTGTGCGCTGAAGATAGGTGGCATTGACTTGTTGAATCTTTGGTACAAGCATTTGGGACATCCTTCTCTACAAGTGACCTAATCAATTTTTGTTGTAGATGTAAAAAAAAATTGACGTTTTGTATAAGAGTTGTGATGTGTATCATCGGACAAAACAAAAGAGAGAAAAAATTTCTTTGAGTAATTTTAGAGTTTCTAGCATTTGTGAATTAATTCATTGTAATTTATGGGGACCTTATTGAATGACTTCGTCTTGAGGTGCATCGTATTTTTTATTATTGAAGATGATTATTCGCGTGCTGGTAGATTTTTTATTGATTGATAAGAAAGAAGTAGCCAGACTGTGAAGAAATTTTTTGCAATGATAGAGAGACAATTCAATAAGCGTGGAAAGAAAACATCATCACATATTGAATGTAGCACGGGCCTTGCATTTTCAAGGTAATTTACCTATAGAGTTTTTTTTTTTTTTTTTGGGGGGGGATGTATTTGGCAGCATGCCATTTGATTAATCGAGCTCTGTCCTTAACTTTGAATGGAAAAACCCCTTATGAGCTTTTATACGGTCGAGTGCCTATGTATGGGCATGTTCAAGTATTTGGATACATGTGTTTATGCACATAATTCAGGGAGGACGGGTGACAACTTTTCGAGTAGAAGTCGTAGGTGTATTTTTTCATATTTGTTAGGACTAGGATTTACTATTTGTATATATATTCTTGTTACTCAATAGATGAAGGCAAGGCTTTTCTCTTCCTTTTTATATTTTGGCAACCATTAAGTAAATTGTATATATCTTGTATGTCGGTTGTATAAACGGCATACAATATATACAACTAACATAATTTTATACAAGTTGTATATAAGTTGTATGTATATATAATTTTTTTACCTCATTCTGTACAATAAAAGGTTATATTCAAATTGTATATAATTGTAGCTTTTGACTGAAATTACTGTTGAGAGTCCCATTATCATAAATTCAAAGGCTTCCTCTTTCGAGAATTCTTAATATTACTTATATTAGGGAGAAAATTAGAAAAACGATTTATGAGCGAGTGAGAGAAAAAACACTTTGGTTTTCTTCTGGCAGAAACCTATTGGTAACTTTGAACAGATACTACTATTAAGGGTTGTGTGCCTTCCCTTTTATATATGACTGTACAAATTGTATGACATACCGATAATTTGATTGCTTTCCCTTTCTCTCTTTCTCCTTCAATTTCTTTTCCTCTTTCCATTGTTGTAACTGTTCCTTCCCTTCCTTTCATGTTCTCAAGATCTGATGCATAAAACCTAATCAGGAGAAAGAATACAAAGAAGCTGAAGAAAGCCATTGCAGAAAACACGATTGCAGATATAAAAATTCAGTTAAATAAACTTTGTTTAGGTAAGACCATGGTTGACTAACCTTTTTAATTGATGTTGAAGATGAAAATTCTGAGATACATACTGAGTCAACACAGATTATGTAATGGTTGCTCCTCTCTGTTTTTGTTGTTTTTGTGTATGTATGAATTCTCCCCTTTTCAACAAACCAACTAAGAGATAAGAAAAAAAATTCGAAATAGGATAAGGGCACCATATCATTGATGTTAGGTAGAAATTGGTTGGACGCCAATTTGAAATATACAGTCTTTAGCAGAGAAAATACCCCAAATAGTCCACTATCTTTTGTATTTTAACTCAAACTAATTCTATTTCTTTTACATCGAGCACTAATAATCTACATTCTTTAATAAAATGATACACTTTTAGTCTTCAGATATGAAAAAACAAAATTTCATAAGAAAATATTTTCCTAAAAAAAGAGTTCTTATCATTTATTTTTCATTGTTTGTTTGGTTGGTTTGTTTAGAGAATAAAATATTTTTTAGAAATTATTTTATGCTACTTTTCTTACCCCTCCCCCTTCTCTCAAATCACCATGTTTCTCGTGCTCCCCTTCCCCCTCCCGTCCCCTTCTCCCAACCCCAATTACCCAACATTTTCAAAACTCTATTTTCTTCAAAAATTTAATTATTTTTTAAAAAATTTATAAAAACCTAAAGGGACTAATGTGTTGCTTTACTTTTTCTCACTAAAACAACATTGAAATTTGTGTTACACAACTAAAAAGAAAATACTCTTTTTTTGTTGAAAAAGAAAGTACTCTTTCTACAACATGAAAAGGTACTTATTTTATTAAAATGAAATAAAATACATTTTCTATATCATGAAAAAAAAATACTTTTTGCTACATCATTTTGTTGAAATGAAAGAATACTTTTTCTACATCATAAAAAGAAGAAGAATTAACCCAAGTAGCCGCCTACCTAACTACTTAAACTAAAAATAGCTGGTGGATGTATAATATATGTATAATTTATGTATTATATGTGTATAATTATGTATAATAAATGTATAGTCTATGTATATGGCCAGAAAATGTAAATAGTGAAGAAAAGCTTGAAGAAAAGGGTGTGGAAGGTTGAAGAAATATTTTGGAAAATGTTTTCTTCTCTTGACAGGGAAAATATTTTTCTCCAATTGGAGAAAAATGAGTTGATGAGAAAAATATTTTTCAAAACATTTAAGCCAACCAAACATGAGAAAATTGAAAAATACTTTTCGGAAAATATTTTTTTTTCATATCAAACATGGAGACTAAAAGTGTATCACTTTATTAAAGAATGTGGATTATTAGTGCTCCATGTGAAAGAAATATGTCACGGCCCAAAATTCTCACCTTCAGTACCGTGATGGCGCATAATATTTCACTTGTTAGGCAAAACAACGTTAGAATAATTTAAACTATTTTTTTTAACAATTTTAGATTTCTTAATAACAAAGAAACAAGTGCGGAAATAAAATCTGAAATAAAGTGAATAATCCATAATAATAGCGATGTCTAAATATCATCCCAAAACTGGAGTCACAAGTGCACGAGCTTGTAGAATAATACAAACAAGGGTCTGAATAAAATAATGTTATATGAAAGAAAGCACACAGCTAAAATAAAGTAGAAGGGGACTTCAGAACTGCGAACGTCGTGCAGCTATACCTCAAGTCTCCACTTGTAGCTGAATCTGAGCAGAATCTACAATACGCCGGTAGGACCAACTCCGGAATCTACACAATAAGTGCAAAGTGTAGTATGAGTACAACCGACTGCATGTACTCTGTAAGTGATGAGCCTAACCTCGACGAAGTAGTGACGACCCTAAGGCAGGTCACTTACATTAACATGTACGCAATAATAGTAATAACAACAATAATAGAAATAAAACAAGTAACTCATTTCAACAGTTGAAGCCAACTCGGCAGTCATAACCAACTATTATTTCAATCCATTTCCATCGCGACGAGCAACCCACTCCAACAATATAACTCTTCAATAAATTTTTGTTGCGGCGTGCAACCCGATCTCCCAATATATTCCTTTTCATTTCCGTTGCGGTGTACAACCCACTCCAACAATATAATTTAACAACTCTTAAATATAATAAAAATACTCCAATAAATGCCACATTCAGTAAGTAATTATTAGGCAACAATGAACACAATATTTATAAATTATTTAGGAACAAGTAATGACAAGTAGCAATTAATTGAGGAAATCAGAGAGAAAATAGGCAATTTAATTTCTAATATACTAAATGTCAAGTAGCAATTAAGTCACATAAGTCAAATAAACATGTAACAATTATAGCATGGATTCAAGGCATAATATTGAGCAAGGAATATGCGAGAAATAATTAATATAATAATTAATTTATGTCTTAAAATAATTTATGATTTCAAATAATTATGCTAACAAGTAATTTGACGACATATAGACACTTGTCACCTCGCCTATACGTCATTCACATGAATTTCATATAACAAATCATTCAAGGATTTTATTCCCTCAAGTCAAGATTAACCACGCCACTTACCTCAATTTGCAACCAACTCAAGATTTCAATACACCCTTGCCTCGCGAATTAGTGTCCAAAAACTTCAAATCTAATCACAAATAATTCAATATACTCAACACGAATCTTAGGAATTAATTCCATATGAATTTTACTAATATTCCGGATTAAAATCCAAAATTTATTTTAAACATTGACTGTGGGACCCATGTCTTAAATCTAATAAAAATACATAAAATCCGAACACCCGTTCCGATACGAGTTCAACCATACAAAAATTATCGAATTCCAACATCGGATTGACCTTCAAATCTCAATTTTACATTTTTGGAAGATTTTATACAAATCTGACTTTTCTTCCATAAATTCACGGATTCATGATGTAAATGAGTATGAAATTATGAAATATAATTAATATAGGATAAGGAACACTTACCCCAATATTTTCCCGTAAATATCGTCCAAAATTCGTCTTACACGAGCTCAAAATCGTGAGAAGTGAAAAATGGGACGAAATCCCATTTCCAGAACTTAAGTTCTGTTGCCCAGTCATTTACCCTATGCGATCGCGGCCAAACTCCCGCGATCGTGAAGCACAATAATTTTCCAGCATTTTTTACTCTATGCGATCGCGGCCATTCTCCCGCGATCGCGAAGAACAAATTTTTCCAACATCCTTCTCCAACTCTTCCAGACAGCCTATAGTATAATAGTCATAACTATTTGTACAAAACTCCAAATAACAAATGGTTATCTTTCTGAAAACTAGACACAAATATCTACAACTTTCATGTTTTGGCCATCTCCTAATTCCTTATAAATTTCGAGATATAAGTTGTCAAAGTTACCCCTGTGTAACACAAATTTCTTCATCGCGATTTCCAAACATCTTCCCGGACAGACTGTAGAGTAATAACCATAACGTTTTGTACAAAACTCTAAATGCCAAATCGTTTACTTTTTTGAAAACTAGACATAAATGGCTACAACTTTTATTTGTGGATCATCTCCAAATACTTATAGATTGCGAGATATAAGCTTCCAAAGTCGGGTCAGTGCAGCAGAAGTTTCCTCTATGCGATCGTGAAAGGTAATCCGCGATCACGAAGCACTGGTCAATTTCTCCCATTTTACTCATCGTGATCGCGAACAATGACCCACTATCGCATAGAACACAGCTGTAGCCAAAAACCAGCAGCTAAAATGGACTAGAAATAGTCCGAAACCACCCGAAACTCACCCGAGCCCCTCGGGACACCGTCCGAATATTCCAACAAGTCCCGAAATATAATACGGACTTACTCAGGGTTTTAAATCACGTCAAACAACATCGAAATTACAATTCACACCTCGATTCGGACTTATGAGTTTCAAACTTTTCAATTTACAAAACTTGTGCTGAAACATGTTAAATGAATCCAGAATGACTTCAAATTTGGCACACAAGTCATAAATAACATAATAGAGCTACTCCAATTTTCGGAATCTCAATCCGAGTCCGATATCAATAAAGTCAACTCTACGGTCAAACTTTTAAAATCTTTAGCCTTTATATTTCTAGTTTCCGTTAAATAGCGATAATTTGAGCTAAGGACCTTTGAATTCAATTCCGGGCATACGCTCAAGTCTCAAATCACGATACGGACCTACTGAAACTATCAAAATACTGATCCGGGTCCGATTGCTCAAAATGTTGACCAAAGTCAACTCAGTTGAGTTTTAAAGCTCTATTTCATATTTTAATCAATTTTTCATATAAAAACTTTCCGAAAAATTATTTGGACTGCGCACACAAGTCGAGGAATGATGAATAGTACTTTTCGAGGTCATAGAACACATAAATAAATGTTTAAATTAAAGATGACATTTTGGGTCATCACATTCTTCACCTCTAAAACAAACGTTTGTCCTCGAACGGAATTAGAAAAGTACCTCGGCTGGTGAAAAGGTGTGGATATTTACTCCGCATGTCCGACTTAGACTCCCATGTAGATGCTTCTACCGGCTGACCTCTCCATTGCACTCGAACTGATGGATAACTCTTAGACCTCAATTGTCGGACCTGCCGGGCTACCGACTCCTCCTCATAAGTCAAATCTTTGTTCAATTGGGCTGAGCTGAAATATAACACATGGGACGGATCACCATGATATTTATGGAGCATAGACACATGGAAAACCGGATGGACTGCTGATAAACTAGGTGGTAATGCAAGCATGTAGTCTACTTTGCCCGCCCTTTCAAGAATTTCAAAGGGTCCTATATACCTAGGGCTCAACTTGCCCTTCTTTCCGAACCTCATTACACCTTTCATAGGTGAAACCCGGAGCAATACTCTTTCTTCAACCATGAATGCAATATCAAGAACGTTACGGTCGGCATAACTCTTTTGCCTAGACTGTGCTGTGCGAAGTTGATCCTGAATAATCTTGACCTTATCCAAGGCATCCTGCACCAAATCGGTACCCAACAACCGAGCCTCTCCAAGTTCAAACCAGCCAACTAGCGAACGATACTATCTACCGTATAATGCTTCATATGGATCCATCTGAATGCTCGACTGATAGTTATTATTATAGGCAAATTCCGCAAGTGGCGAGAACTGATCTCAAGAACCTCCAAAATCTATAACACAAGCGCGAAACATATCTTCCAATATCTGAGTAGTGCGCTCTGGCTGTCCGTATGTCTGTGGATGAAATGTTGTACTCAACTCAACCCGCGTGCGTAACTCACGATGTACAGCCCTCTAGAAGTGCGAGGTGAACTGTATACCTTGATCAGAAATGATAGACACGGGCACACTGTGAAGGCAGACAATCTCGCAGATGTAAATCTAAGCTAACCGCTATGAAGAATAGGTATTTGCCACTGGAATGAAATGTGCTGACTTGGTAAACCTATCCACAATGACCCATACTGCGTCAAACTTTCTCTGAGTTCGTGGGAGTCTAATAACAAAATCCATAGTGATACGCTCCCACTTCCACTCAAGAATTTCTAATTCTGAAGCAAACCACCAGGTCTCTGATGCTCGTACTTAACTTGCTGACAATTCAGACACCGAGCTACATATGCAACTATATCCTTTTTCATTCTCTTCCACTAATAATGTTGCCACAAATATTGATACATTTTGGCAGCACCCGAATGAATTGAATACTGGGAACTGTGAGCCTCTTCAAGAATTAATTCATGAAGCCCATCCACATTAGGAATACAAATATGACCCTGCATCCGCAAAACTTCATCATCTCCCACATCAACCTGCTTGGCACCACCATGTCGCACCGTGTCCTTAAGGACAAGCAAATGAGGATCATCATACTGTCGCTCTCTGATGCGCTCACAAACTGATTGGCCAAAGTCTGAACATCTGCAGTTAATAACCTCTCACCAACTGGAATATACGCAAGGCTGTCCATACTAACATCCTTTCTACTCAAAGCATCGGCCACCACATTGGCCTTTCCAAGGCGATACAAAATGGTGATATCATAGTCTTTCAACAGTTCCAACCATTTTCTCTGCCTCAAATTAAGATCTTTTTGTCTGGATAGATACCGTAGACTACGATGATCTGTGAATACTTCACATGACACACCGTAAAGGTAGTGTCTCCAATTCTTCAGCGCATGAACAATGGCTGCCAATTCGAAGTCATGAACAATGGCTGCCAATTCGAAGTCATGAACATGATAATTCTTCTCATGGACTCTCAACTGCCACGACGCATAAGCAATCACTCTTCCATCTTGCATTAATACTACACCAAGTCCAATACGAGATGCATCACAATACACCTTGTAAGACCTCAAACCTGTAAATAATACAAATACTGGGTTGTAGTCAAAGTTGTCTTGAGCTTTTTAAAGCTCTCCTCACACTCTTCGGTCCACCTGAACGGAGCACCCTTCTGGGTCAATCTAGTCTTAATAGTTGTTCATAATCAATTATAGAACCGTCAATTAACTTCATGTTAACAAAAATCTCATTTCAAACCTTCACAATATTGTTAACGAGATGCGAGGCATGAAGACCTCATAATTATTTACCCAAATTAACGAGTCACATTTAACGCCACCTGGGCGGGCACCTACCTCGTAGGTTAAAACTTAATAATTACAACACGAATTTGGCAAGTATGCATAGAGAATTTCATACAAGAATTTTCAAATAATCCTAACAGGCATGACTCCCTATTAGTACTAGTACAAATTTAATTTCATAATGGAGAACTTAAACACAAGAATTTTCCTCACAAGGATCTCGTCTTTATATAACTTCCACCGCAACTCGTAGCCCGATTTAAACATATCAATTTATATTAAAATGCGAGGATCTCATCGTCAGTTCTGAATCACAAGTTATATGTGCATCGTGCCAATTGAAACTTTCCATTTTCTCCTTATAAATAATTTTCGTTAAACAAAATCACAACACATAATGAACCCCACACCGGTAGGGCATATAATTCATAATTTGTAATTAATTATCCAAATATTACATCAAAACTTACCGAAATGAGTAACAGAAATCCTCCTTAAACCTCGCAGCTCTTATTAGTAACCAACATGGAATGATAGGCGTAGTTATCCCCATAGAATCTCCCAACAAGAGTAAACACATAAGTATATTATAGCATTATGAAGCTCACTCATAAGTGGAGCACAATAGGAGGACTCGTCTCGATACTCAGAACCGAATCAAGTTAAGGAAATTATTCCTTTATATTAAATCGAGGTCGTACCTGAAACGACACCATCTAATGTAGCGACCTCAGTCATACCATAAAAACAATATATCAACGGCTGGACCTCCACATCTAGGACGCCATCTACCCGACCGTCCTTCACCCCCAACTGATCGTGTGGGTGGTGTAGTAACTGCAATGGGGCACATAGCCTGAGTGCTTTGATGAAATATGTCTCTCCTAAATCTGGGACAATTTTCTCATTATGTGCCTAATATCACCGCATTTATAACAACCCCTTTGCGGTTTTGGCTACTCATACTAAGTCTGTGCCAGATAACTGGAATAACCATTTTACAAAACTCATGTCGGTGGTGCATTAAAAGAACTTACTGGAGCACCCCGAGTAATCCGATGTGCGGACTGGAGCCCCCGCCATAATAATTTATACTTGCAGAGTAAAATCTACTGAATCCTCCAGAACCTCGAGACTTTTTTGTATTCTTAGTTTCCTTTTTCCTTACCCCGAACACGTTATAATATCTTGGCAATTTCTACCACTAGCAAAAATAAAGTATCAGCCTGTAGCTCCCGAGTCGTACAAAATCTTACAATCATAATTGAGTCCTTTAATGAGTCTGTGGACTCGCTCTCTGGCTGTAGGAAGCAAAGTAAGAGTATGACGGGTGAACTTATTAAACCTAATGGCATATTCTCACTGTAATGGTGACCTGACGCAACAATTCAAATCCTATGTGCCACGCATTACGGAGAGTCTGGGAAACAAACTCTTTCAAAAGTGTTTCTCATAACTGAGCCAAGTGGGCGGTATTGCATTGGTTGGTCTGCCCTCTTCATAGGCTTTCCACGAACACCGGTGGAGAATTATCTCCCCCAAGGCCAATTTCTTCTTTTGATATGCTGACTCAACACTGTTGAGTTATCCCATTTCTTAACATACTCTTCGATTCTTTTTTGGGGTAACCCTTACCGCTATTTATACACAACGATCACAAAAGTAGAGCTCCATATAGACAAATCTTGGCATGAACCACAGATTCCTGAATCTCGTCAACCACTGTACTTCCTCCGAAGCACCCCAAAATCTACAACCGTGACGTCCACACTAAGGGTTAAATTTGTGGGCAGTCTAGTTGTGCTTCACGAACGCGAGGGACCTGTCGCGTTCGCGAAGAAGAGAGGTCCGGACAGAAAGTTTAAGTTCAGAAAATGGGACTTCGTCCTATTTTCCATTTTTAACATTTGGAGCTCGGATTGGGGCGACTGTTGGGAGATTTTCATAGGAAACAACGGGGGTAAGTGTTTTTAACTCAATATTGGTTAAATTACCCGAATCCATAGTTGTTTTTATCATTTAATTGGTGAATTAAGTTGGAAAAGTTTGAAAACCCTCTTGGATAAATTTGACGATTTCAGGGGCCGAATTGTTATTGAAATTTAGTAATTTTTCTATGGTTAGACTCGTGGTGGAATGGGCTTTCCTATTTTGTAATTTTTACCCAATTCTGAGACGTGGGCCCCACGGGCAATTTTTGAGTTAATTTCAGATTTTTTGTTAAAGTGTTGATTTCATTAATTAGATGAGTCTATTTTGGTTGTATTTATGATATGTAATTGCTTTTGGCTAGATTTGGGCCATTCGAAGCTGGATATTCGTGGGAAAGGCATTGTGACCGGTTGATTGAGTTTGGTTCGAGGTAAGTGGCCTTCCTAACTTTGTGTGGGGGAAAGCCCCTTAAGATTTGGAACTATTGTAATATGTGAGCCCCGTGTACGTGAGGTGACGAGTACGTACACGGGCTAGTTGTGGTAAAACCCGATTTTCTTACTGAGCGACAACAAGTTTTTTCCTGTTATTTTGAGTTATTCCATTTTAATGAGTACTAATATATTTTCATTCTTAATTGAGTTATTCCAATATGTGTAGCTATCATGTTTAGTCTAATCCAACATGTCTACGTGTCTTAATTGTTATTGTGAATTCTGTGCAGCATGCTTAGGGAATTTCCTGCTTTTTCCCTGACTGGTACTTAGTCTAAATTATAAGAATTTCGTGATGTAGTTATATTTTTATCATTCGCGCTGTATATTTACTTTGGGACTACGGAACGGTATTCCGGGAGATCCTTCTGTCTTGCATATTTACTTTGGGACTACGGAACAGTATTCTGGGAGATCCCTCTGCACATTTACGTTTGGGACTACGAGATGGTATCTCGGGAGATCCCCTGTTGTGATTTCTGTGTACTGAGCTATTACCTTTTATGATTTCATTGTTGTTAAATTTCAGCCTTTATTTTATTGCGGTATTATACTCTATATTATTTTTATTATATATTTGCCAGTAGGGCCCTGACCTGATCTCGTCACTACTCGACCGAGGTTAGGCTTGGCACTTACTAGGTACCGATTGTGTGTACTCGTGCTACTCTCTGCACATGTTTTTCGTGTACAGATCCAGGTGCACCTTATCAGCCGAACTATCAGTGAGCCGGGACAGCTTTGGAGACTTCAAGGTATATCTGCCGCGTCCGCAGACCTCGGAGTCCCCTTCTACTCTTTCTCATGTCCGTTATCTTCTGTATTTTCCTTGTTAGATTCTGATGTATATAGACACTAGATTTTTTTTTCTTCTGTAGTTTGTGATTCACGATATTTCAGGTTTTGGAATTTGTTGTGTATTTTTAAATAGTTGGTTAAATTTATATTTTTATTTCAATATTCTCCAAAGAAAAATGTTAGTCTTACCTGTTATAGATACTAGGTGTCGTCACGATGTCACACGGAGGGGAAATTGGGTCGTGACAATTTCATATAACAAATCATTCAAGGATTTTATTCCCTCAAATCAAGGTTAACCACGACACTTAGGTCGATTTGCAACCAACTCAAGATTCCAATACACCCTTGCCTCACAAATTAGTGTCCTAAAGCTTCAAATCTAGTCACAAACAATTCAATATACTCAAAACGAATCGTATGAATTAATTACATATGAATTTTACTAATTTTCCGGATTAAAATCCGAAATTTATTTTAAAAATTAACTGTGGGACCCATGTCTCGAATACCGGGAAAACATATAAAATTCGAGCACTCATTCTGATACGAGTTCAACCATACAAAAATTATCGAATTCCGACATCGGATTGACCTTCAAATCTTAGTTTTACATTTTTGGAAAATTTTATAAAAAAATGATTTTTCTTTCATTAATTCGCGAATTCATGTTGTAAATGACTATGCAATCATAAAATATAATCAATATAGGATAAGGAACAATTACTCCAATGTTTTTCCGTGAAAATCGCCCAAAACCCGTCTTACCCGAGCTCAAAATCGTGAGAAGTGAAAAATGGATTATCTTTATGCAATCTTCCGGATAGCCTCAAGTATAATAATAATAACTATTTGTACAAAACTCCAAATAACAAATGGATTATCTTTATGAAAACTAGACAGAAAGATCTACAACTTTCATGTTTTGGTCATCTCCTATTTCTTTATATATTGTGAGATATAAGCTATCAAAGTAAGACAAATTTCTTCTTTGTGATTTCCAAACATCTTCCCGAACAGCCTGTAGTGTACCAACTATAACTTTTTGTACACAACTCCAAATGCCAAATGGTTTGCTTTTATAAAAACTAGACACAAAGGGTTACAACATTCATTTTTGAATCATCTCCAAATTCTTATAAATTGCGAAATATAAGCTTCCAAAGTCGGGTCAGTGTAGGAGACATTTC
The DNA here is from genome assembly GCF_000715075.1 of Nicotiana tabacum. Taxonomy (NCBI): domain Eukaryota; kingdom Viridiplantae; phylum Streptophyta; class Magnoliopsida; order Solanales; family Solanaceae; genus Nicotiana; species Nicotiana tabacum. The sequence continues at coordinate 7,983,170 of NC_134096.1, forward strand.
CTCTATGCGATCGCGAAAGGTAATTCGCGATCGCGAGGCACTAGTCAATTTCTCCCATTTTACTGATCGCGATCGCAGACAATTACCCGCTATCGCATAGCACATTGGTGTAGTAAAAAACCAGCAGCTAAAAATGGCCTGGCAATGGTCCGAAACTCACCCGAACCCCTCGGGACCTCGCCCGAATATTCCAACAAGTCCCGAAATATAATACGGACTTACTCGGGGTTTCAAATCACGTCAAACAACATCGAAATTATAATTCACACATCGATTCAGACTTATGAGTTTCAAGCTTTTTAATTTACAAAACTTGTACCGAAACATATTAAATGAATCCGGAATAACTTCAAATTTGGCACACAAGTCATAAATTACATAACAAGGCTATTCCAATTTTCGAAATCTCAATCCGAGTCTGATATCAATAAAGTCAACTTCGCCGTCAAACTTTGGAAATCTTTAGCCTTTATATTTCTAGTCTCTTCTAAATAGCGATAATTTGAGTTAGGGACCTCCGAATTCGATTCCGGGCATATGCCCAAGTCTCAAATCACGATACGGACCTACTGGAACTGTCAAAATACTGATCCAGATCCGTTTGCTCAAAACGTTTATCGAAGTCAACTCACTTAAGTTTTAATACTTTATTTTACATTTTAATCAATTTTTCATATAAAAACTTTTCCAAAATATAATTCGGACTGCGCACGCAAGTCGAGAAATGATGAATAGTACTTTTCGAGATCATAGAAAATATAAATGAATGTTTAAATTAAAGATGATATTTTGGGTTAACACAAAATAAGACTAGTTTGAGTTAAAGTCCAAAGATACTAGACTATTTTGGGCCTTTTTTCGTCTTTAGTTTCTTTATGTTTATTAGAAGTGAGCACTGGTGATATATTTACTCTTTTATAAGGCGATGTTTGACTTGTCACCAAGTTCAAAAAAGAAGGCAAGGCTTTGAAAATTTACAGTTTAAAAAAATTTATAAATGTATGTGTGGCTTTAAATCAATTCATTAAGGATAAAGTTGAAATATTAAAGATAAATTGTTTTTAAATAAGAAAAGATGATATTCTTTTTGGGACTGATTAAAAAAAAAGAGTGTTACATAAATTGCGATGGAGAGAATCATAAACTCTGGTTGTAAAATTTAGCGGAATTATTCATAGTTAGAAGTGAAATTTTTAGAGTTTATGCCATTTTGGTCTTTTTCTTGTGACTAGTGTTGTATTTTGGGATGTAATTTCTACTATTTTGTTTTTTGTGGTGCATTCTTTGGTACTCCAATTTTTGGAATTTGACACGACTTTCCTAGTGTTTCTGCTGAAATCTTCTTTTATCAAAGTTCCCACTAAATCAAACAAATAGATTGTTTAAAGATATTTTGACAGTGACCAAACATGCTCAATTTTGGAAAACCTAAAGCTTACGTGGCAGAGTGTGTATTTCACGCTCCTTGGGAGAGTGACAAGCAAGAAAAAAAGATTTTTAGATTTTTTCTTTTTGCTTTTTTACTATTTTTAGTGAGTTATATAATTTCTTAATTTTTTTTTCTTTTCCTTTTCCTTTACCTCTTTCTTTTTATTTGTCTTTTTCTTTTACTTCTTTTTTCATTTCTTCTCTAATTCAGGCGGATATTCACTCGACGACGACTTTGTCTAACCATTCTTCTTCCATTTATTCTGTTTTTCTTCTTCCTCTTTCTATCCTTTTCACACATAAATTAAACTCTCAAAAAGATCTATTCATAAGCAAACCAAAATACACTCAAATTGGGGGGGGGGGGGAGTGAAAATTCGTCATCAGAAAACCTTCCCATGCCCGGAAAAATAAAGGTATTGAAATTTTAATTAGAAAAAATTTTCTTCTAACCTAGCAGACACACTTTTTCTCATACTATATATCATCACTCACCTCTTAGTTATAACATCCATCATGTTTATGCCACTCAAAATCACCAATTATAGCCACCATCCAAAAATCTTCTACTGTAATAGCCATTAAAGAAGCGTAGCAACAGAAATAGAAAAATATGAGTGAATCTTTCTTATTTGGGTTTACTGGAGTAATGAAGAAGAGAAAAGAGAAAGGAAAAGAATTTTTTTTTTTTTAATGAAATCTTATGTGTCAAGCGAGTGTGGTCACTGCCTAACGAAAATTTGGTTATGGTACTTTAAGGGTGAATTTATTCTATTTTAAAATAGTTTAGGGGGTAATAATAACCCCGCAAAGATAGAGTATGTAATTGAAAATCCGGCTATAGGTGGGGACGTACTTATGCATTTTCTTTATCATGCACTAATAGAACTAGGGAGTACCATGGCTATCTACATTGTCCATTTGATAAATCCTTAATTATGCTCAGGGGAGTTAACTAAGAAAGAATTATTATTTTTTATTTATTATATAGAATTGGAAAGATGGTCCACCAAGGGCATATATGTAATTTCTAAAAAACTCCTACATTGTTTGCAATTCTTAAATGCAAAGTGTCATTGATACACGTGGATCCCACATTTCCGTAACCACAACACTCCTTTAAATGTTCTGTTGCTTAGACTACTTTTGCATAGAGTACTCTTAGCAAATACTCATTTGGCACATTCTTTTTCTTATTTGGTAAAATTATTAATTTTGGTTTAGTCAACTAGAAGTTTCCATAGAGAAAGTAAACTTAATTTTTAAATAATAGAGCAACAAAAAGAAATATCGGTAAATATTTACAAGATTTTCATATTTACACATACTGTTTTAAAGCAATTTAAAAATTAAAATTAAAAGGTTTTCATCTATCCATACTATTTGAAGGCGATTTCAAACTAGAAAATTTCATATTCAAAAGTAATTTTAAAAAGTAAAGTTTATTAAATCTCAAAAGTTAATTTAAGTGATGAGATTTATTCATACTGTATTAGGAGGTTATCTCTTACTATATGCTTAATTGATGTAAAAATTTAATCTGCATGGTTTGAACTCATTCTTTCTTGATAAGTTTTCAACTATCAATAAATTATCCTAAACATTATTTGTTATAATTTTTTTATTGTTTCATTATGAAAATTAACATATGATAAATCTATAGAAAAATAAAAACATTTCTCTTATCTCCTAAATTTAGAAAAAAATTAAAATCCCTATAATAATTTATATAGACTTCTATAACGACCCGGCTGGTCGTTTTGAGAGTAATAACCCCGACCCCCATATTTACTGCTTCCCCCGTATTTTTTCTGCTTATGTGACTTGTGGAGGGGGGGTTGTTCGTAGTTTCAGAGTATTTTGGGACACTTAGTCCCTAAAACGGAAGCTTAAATTTTAGAATTTTGACCGTAGTGGGTACTGTGTGAAGACGGCTCCGGAATGGAGTTTCGTCGGTTCTGTTAGCTCCGTTGGGTGATTTTAGACTTAAGAGCGTGTCCGAATTGTGTTTTGGAGGTCCGTAGCTAAATTAGGCTTGAAATGGCGAAAGTTGAATTTTTGGGAAGTTTGACCGGCAGTGGACTTTTTGATATCAGGGTCGGATTCTAATTCCGGAAGTTGGAGTAGGTCTGTAATGTCAATTATGACTTGTGTGCAAAATTCGAGGTCAATCGGATGTGGTTTGATAGGTTTCCGCATCGTTTGTAGAAATTTGAAGTTTCAAAGTTCATTAAGTTGAATTGGAGGGTGATTCGTGTTTTTAGCATTGTTTGATATGATTTGAAGGCTCGACTAAGTTCGTATGATGTTTAAGGACTTGTTGAATTGGAAGAAGACCGTAGAAGCTGACCATTGTCTGCAAGTGCGCACACGCAAGTGCGGCCACCTGAACCCAAAAGCGGTCCCAGATACCTTAAGTCATTTCCGCGGCGTCACAGGTGCGACTGGAAGCCCGTAGATGCGAAATCGCTGGGCAGAAAAGGGCCAAGTTCAAGGGTTTTATCCCATTTTCAATTTTGGGACTTTGAGAGCTTGGATTAAGGCGATAATTCAAGGATTTTCATAGAGAACTTTGGGGTAATGATTCTTAACTCGTTTATAGTTATATTCCACTAACCTATAGTTAATTTCATCATCTAATTAAGGAATTTGGGGGAAAATGGGAGAAGTTCTTCAACTAAATTTTTGAGTTTTGATTGGGATTTTGATATTGGATTTAGATAATTTTGGTACGAGTGAACTCGTGAGTGAATGGGTATTCATATTTTGTGATGTTTACCCGATTCCGAGTCGTGGGCTCGGGGAGGCTTTTTAGGACGATTTTCGAATTTCTTGTTAAAACTTGATTTCATTACTTAGACTAGTCTATTATAGTTGTATTTATGATATGTAATTGTGTTTGGCTAGATTTGGGTCATTCAGAGTCGGATAATCTAGGAAAAAGCATTCTTACGGATTGATTGAGCTTGGTTCGAGGTAAGTGGCTTGCCTAACCTTGTGTGCAGGAAATCCCCTTAGGATTTGGTACTGTTGTGATATGTGAGCGTCGTGTACGCGAGGTGACGTGTGCGTGCACATGCTTTTATTTAAAAACCTTATTTTTACTAAGTAGTAACTTGTTTCCATTCTTAATTGACTAATACCAACATGTGTAGTTATCCTGTCTAGTCTAATATCGCATGTCTACGCGCTTTAACTGTTTATTTTAACTTTGTGCAGCATGCCTAGTTGATTTTACTGCTCTTTCCTTGTTCTTTATCAGTCTTAACTATAGGATTCTTACCGTTAACTACTGTATTCATCGGTTTGAGTTGTGTGTTTACTTTCGAGACTACGAGGCGGTACCTCGGGAGTTCTCCCAGCACATTTACTTTTGAGACTACGAGGCGGTTCCTCGGGAGTTCTCCCTGTATATTTACTTTTGAGACTACGAGGCGGTTCCTATGGAGTTCTCTATGTATATGTTTTGAGACTACGAGGCAGTACCTCGGGAGTTCTCCCTGCACATTTACTTTTGAGACTACGAGGCAGTACCTCGGGAGATCTCTTTGCTTATTTACTTTGGGACTTTGAGACGATATCTCGGAAGATCCCCTGTTGTTTACCCCTATGTGTTGTACTGCTATTTTTGATGTGTTTCCTTTTGTTAAATTCCAGTCTCTTAATATATTGTTATATTCCCCTGCCTTATTTATTACATACCAGTGGTCCTGACCTGACCTCGTCACTACTCGACCGAGGTTAGGCTTGACACTTATTGGGTACCATTGTGGTGTACTCATGCTACTCTTCTACACATATTTTGTGTGAAGATCCAGGTACTCATTATCAACCACGTCATCAGTGAGCAGTGACAGTTGGAGACTTCAAGGTATATCTATCGTGTTCGCAGACCTCGAAGTCCCCCTTTATTCTCCTCTGTGTCAATTACCTTCTGTACTTCTAGTATCTTTTATAGAGATACTAGTTTTCTTCTGTAGCTTGGGACTTATGATGTTCCGGGTTTTGGAAATACTGTGTATTTCTAGAGTGTTGGTTATTGTACATGTCGAGCGGCATTATTACCAGCTATTTGGTTATCTGTTGTAGTTAGTTGTTAAATATTACTTCTATTTTTGTTATTTCAGCAATTAGATAGGCTTACCTAGTCGTAGAGATTAGGTATCATCACGACATTTTTGGAGGGAGTTTTGGGTCGTGACAAGTTGGTATCATAGCTCTAGGTTCATAGGTGTCGTGAGTCACAAGCAAGTTTAGTAGAGTCTCGCGGATCGGTACAAAGACGTCTGTATTTATCTTAGGGAGGCTATGGAACAATTAGGAAAAATTACACTTCTTTGATTCCTTGTCGTGTGAAATTGTTGACTTCGAAATTCTAAACTTCTGTATTCTATTCTCTCAAGATAGTAAGGACACATACATGCGGATCTGATGACCAGGCACCTGCTTCTCATACTAGAGCCGCAAGAGGCCGGAGCCGGGGTAGAGGCCGAGGACGTCCATGTGGTGCAGCCAGAGCACCCGTACAAGCTGCTATAGAGGAGCCCCCAGTAGATCCAGCTGGAGGGAAAGCACCTGAGGTAACTGTTCCTGCACCAGCCCTCCAAGAGACTCTAGCCCCGTTTCTAAGCATGTTTAGCACCTTAGCTCAGGTTGGATTGATTCCACTTGCTCCTGCCACATCTCAGGCCGGGGGAGGAGCACAGTCTCCCGCAGCCCGTACCCCATAGCAACGGGTTCAGGTTGACCAAGTTCCAGAGATTATACCGATGCAACCGTTAGCTCCTATCCAACCCGAGTCTAGTGCAGCAACGTTTGAGCTGGAGAAGCTCAGACTTGAGAGGTACAAGAATTACCACCCTCCTATCTTCAATGGATTGGCAACAAATGATGCCCATGGTTTTATGGATGAGTTTCATCGTATTCTCCGTACTATGGATGTAGCGGAGTCGAGTGGGGTTTCTTTTACTGCATTGAGGGACTCCACCCCAGTATCAGGCTTAGCATGGTCCGGGAGTTGGAGATAGATATTTCTTACCGGTAGGTTGTGAGTATTGCTAGGAGATTGGAGGGTATACTTGCTCGGGAGAGAGAGGAGAGGGAGGCCAAGAGGTCTCGAGAGTCTAGCACTTACAGTGGTACTCGTGCCCCAACTGCAGTTCGTCATGGAATGGGCTATGTGACTCACCCTGTTCACTCAGCTCTTCCAGCTACTAGTGGTATTCCGTCCCCTTCTAGGCCCCAGGAGCCTTATTATGCACCGCCAGTATCTAGTGCACCTCCTACACGAGGTGCTCTTAGCGGTCAGTCTAACATACCTGGCCCGAGCCAGTCACAACAGCCACGCCCTCCGAGAGATTTTTTTGAGTGTGGAGACACTCTCCATATGGTGAGGGATTGACCCATACTTAGGAGGGGTGCACCGCCACAGATTTCTCAGCCACCGCGTGCTCCACCGGGTCCTCAGGCTATGATTACAGCACCAACTACCGCCCCACCTGCTCAGCCAGCTCGAGGTGGAGGTCAGGGAGGTAGAGGTCGCCTTAGAGGGGGAGGCCATGCCATATATTATGCTCTTCCTACTTGTACAAAGGCAGTTGCTCCCAACTCTGTCATTGCAGGTATTGTTCCGATCTGTCATAGAGATGCGTCGATTTTATTTGATCCAGGATCCACTTATTCCTATGTGTCCTGTTATTTTGCCCCGTATTTGGGCGTATCTCGTGATTCTTTGAGTTCTCATGTTTATGTGTCTACACCTGTGGGAGATTCTCTTGTTGTAGACTATGTGTGTCGGTCGTGTTTGGTTGTTCTTAGTGGTTTTTAGACCAGAGCCGATTTATTATTGCTCAACATGGTAGACTTTGATATTATTTTAGACCAGAGCCGATTTATTATTGCTCAACATGGTAGACTTTGATATTATTTTCATCATGGACTATGCTACGATTACTACGATTAGAGTGGAGAGGTAACTTAGAGTATACTCCCAGTAGAGTTATTTCATTTCTTAAAAGCTCAACGAATGGTTGAGAAGGGGTGTGACGCATATCTAGCTTATGTGAGAGATGTCATTGTTGATACCCCTACAGTTAAGTCAGTTCCAATAGTAAGGGACTTTCTAGATGTATTTCCAGCTGATCTTCCGGGCATGTCTCCCAACCAGGATATTGATTTTGGCATTAATTTGTTGCCGGGCAACCAGCCCATCTCTATTCCTCCATATCGTATGTCTCCTCCTGATTTGAAAGAGTTGAAGGAGAAATTACAGTAGTTGCTTGATAAGTGCTTCATTAGGCCTAGTGTATCACCTTGGGGTGCTTCGGTCTTGTTAGTGAAGAAAAAGGATGGTTCTATGCGTATGTGCATTGATTATCGCCAGCTGAACACAAAGTTACAATGAAGAACAGGTATCCATTACCTCGTATTGATGACTTGTTTGATCAGTTATAGGGTGACATGGTATTTTGCAAGATTGACTTACGTTCAAACTACCATCAGTTGAAGATTCGGGAGCTAGATATCTCGAAGACTGCTTTCAGGACTCTGTATGGTCACTACGAGTTCCTTGTGATGTCATTTGGGCTGACCAATACCCCAAAAACATTTATGCACTTGATGCACAGTGTGTTCGGCCCTATCTTGACTCATTTGTCATTGTATTTACTGATAACATTCTGGTATACTCCCAGACTCGGGAGGATCATGAGTAGCACGTGGATCCGAAAAAGCTGGAAGCAGTGCAGAGTTGGCCTAGACCATCCTCAGATACGGAGATCCGGAGTTTTCTTGGGCTGGCGGGGTATTACCGTCGATTTGTAGAGGGTTTATCATCTATTGCAGCACCTATGACCAGGCTAACTCATAAGGATGCTCCGTTCAGGTGGACAAAGGAGTGTGAGGAGAGCTTTCAGAAGCTCAAGACAATTTTGACTACAGCCTCAGTATTAGTATTGCGTATAGGTTCGGGGACTTATACTGTATATTATGATGCATCATGGATTGGTCTCAGCGCTATGTTAATGCAGCACGGTAGGGTGATTGCCTACGCGTCCAGACAATTGAAGGTGCATGAAAAGAACTTTCCTGTCCACGACCTTGAGTTAGCAGCTATTGTTCATGCCTTGAAGATTTGGTGGCACTATTTGTACGGTGTCCTTTGTGAGATTTACACAGATCACCTGAGTTTACAACACCTGTTCAAATAGAAGGATCTTAACTTTTGTTAGCAGAGGTGGTTGGAGTTGCTTAAGGATTATGATATCACCATTTTGTACCATCCCGAGAAGGCCAATGTGGTGGCTGATGCTTTGAGTCGCCGGGCAGAGAGTTTGGGGAGCTTAGCATATCTACCAGCGGTAGAGATGCCCATGGCATTGGATGTTCAAGCCTTAGCTAGCTATTTTGTGAGATTGGATATTTCTGAGCCGAGCCGAGTATTGGCTAGTGTGGTCTCTCGGTCTTCTCTTTATGATCGTATTAGGGAGAGTCAGTATGATGACCCTCATCTGCTTGTCCTTAAGGACACGGTCCAGCACAGTGATGCTAAGGAGGTCACTATTGGGGATGATGATGCATTGAGGATGCAGGGCAGGCTCTGTGTGCCTAATGTAGATGGTTTGCGTGAATTGATTCTCTAGGAGGCTTACAGTTTGCGGTATTCTATTCATTCGGGTGCCACGAAGATGTATCAGGACTTGAGGCAGTATTACTGGTGGAGGAGAATGAAGAAGGACATAGTGGAGTATGTAACTCAGTTTCTAAATTGCCAGCAGGTGAAGTATGAGCATCAACGGCTAGGTGGGTTGCTTCAGAAGTTAGAGATTCCAGAGTGGAGATAGGAGCAGATCACTATGGATTTCGTTGTTAGGCTTCCACGGACTCAATGGAAGTTTGATGTTGTTTGGGTGATTATAGATAGGTTGACCAAGTCAGCTAATTTCATTCCTATGATGACTACCTATTCTTCCGAGCAGATGGCTTGAGTTTATATCCGCCAGATCGTCAGGCTTCATGGCGTACCAGTATTCATAATCTCTGACCGAGGTACGCAGTTTACATCACGGTTCTGGAGGGCCATACAACATGAGTTGGGTATTTGAGTGGAGCTGAGCATAACATTTCACCCTCAGACGGACGGGCAGTCCGAGCGCACTATTCAGATATTAGATGATATGCTCCATGCGTGTGTGATGGAGTTTGGAGGTTTGTGGGATCAGTTCTTTCCACTTGCGGAGTTTGCCTACAATAACAGCTATCAGTCTAGCATCCAGATGGCACTGTATGAGGCTCTATATGGTAGACTGTGTCGGTCTCCAGTAGGTTGGTTCGAGCCGGGTGAGGCTAGGTTATTGGGTACAGACTTGGGTCAAGATGCTCTAGAGAAAGTTAAGGTGATTCAGGATCGAATTTTCACAGCCCAGGCCAGACAGAAGAGTTATGCATATCGGAAGGTTCGCGATGTCGCATTCATGGTTGGAGAGTGGGTCCGGCTCCGAGTGTCACCCATGAAGGGTGTTATGAGGTTCAAAAATAAGGGCAAGCTGAGCCCAAGGTTTATCGGCCCATTTGAGGTGTTGCGAGGTGTTGGGGAGGTTGCTTATGAGCTTGCCTTGCCTCCTAGTCTAGCAGGGGTTCATCCAGTATTCCATGTTTCAATGCTTCGGAACAATCACGACGATCTGTCTTATGTGTTCGATTTCAGCTTAATCCAGTTGGACAAGGATTTATCTTATGTAGAGGAGCCGGTGGCTATTTTGGACAGGCAGGTTCGAAAGCTGAGGACAAAGAACATTGCTTCCATGAAGGTTCAGTGGAGGGGTCAGCCAGTCAAGGAGGCGACTTGGGAGACCGAGCATGATATGCGCAACCGTTATCCTCATCTTTTCACCACTTCAGGTATGTCTCTATACTCATTTAAGGACGAATGGTTGTTTTAAGAAGGGGAGGATGTAACGACTCGGTCGATCGTTTTGTGAGTAATAGCCCTGTTTACGGCTTCCCCCGTATCCTTTTCTGCTTATGTGACTTGTCGGGAGGTTTTGTTCGTTGTTTCATAGTGTTTTGGGACCCTTAGTCCCTAAAATGGAAGCTTAAGTTCTAGAATTTTAATCGTAGTGGGAGGTATGTATAGCCGACTCCGGAATGAAGTTTCATCATTTCTGTTATCTCCGTTGGGTGATTTTGGACTTAGGAGCGTGTGCCGATTGTGTTTTGGAGGGCTGGAGCTAAATTAGGCTTGAAATGATGAAAGTTGAATTTTTGGAAAGTTTGACGGGTAATGAACTTTTTGATATCGGGGTAGGATTCCAATTCCGGAAGTTGGAGTAGGTCTGTAATGTTAATTATGACTCATATGCAAAATTTGAGGTCAATCGGACGTGATTTGATAGGTTTCGTCATCGGTTGTAGAAGTTTGAAATTTCAAAGTTCATTAAGTTGAATTGGAGGGTGATTCATATTTTTAGAGTTGTTTGATGTGATTTGAGGGCTCGACTAAGTTCGTATGATATTTTAGGACTTGGTGGTATGTTTGGTTGAGGTCCCGGGGGCCTCGAGTGTATTTTGGATGCTTACCGGATCGTAATTGGACTTGTGTAACTACTGATGTTTTTTTTTCAACTTCTGGTGTCATCGCACCTGCGATGGGGTTGGCCGCAGGTGCGGACACGCATGTGCGAATCGAGGAGCGTAGAATTGGAGTTGGGAGGTTTGGTCAGGGGTCACAGGTGCGAGGAAAATGCCGCATCTGTGATGTCTGCAGATACACTAGAGGAACCGCAAGCGTGGGGGAAGACCACAGAAACGGACCATTGTTCGCAGGTGCGGCCACCTAACCACAGAAGCGGTCCCAGATACCTTAATTCATTACCGCATTTGCGATGGAACCCCGCAGATGCGAAATCGCTGGGCAGAAAAGGCCAAGTTCGAGGGTTTTATCCCATTTTCTATTTTGGGATTTTGATAGCTCGTATTAAGGCGATAATTCAAGAATTTTTCAGAGAGAACTTTGGGAGTAATGATTCTTAACTCGTTTATGGTTATATTCCACTAATCTGTAGTTGATTTCATCATCTAATTAAGGAATTTGGTTGAAAAATTTGGGGAAAATGGGAGAAGTTCTTCAACTAAGTTTTTGAGTTTTGATTGGGATTTTGATATCGGATTTGGATAATTTTGTTAGGAGTGAACTCGTGAGTGAATGGGTGTTCATATTTTTTGACTTTTACCCGATTCCGAGTCATGGGCCTAGGGAGGCTTTTTAGGGCGATTTTTTGAATTTCTTGTTAAAGTCTTGATTTCATTAATTGGATTAGTCTATTATAGTTGTATTTATGATATGTAATTGTGTTTGTCTAGATTTGGGCCATTTGGAGTCGGATAATCGAGGAAAAGGCATTCTTACAGATTGATTGAGCTTGGTTTGAAGTAAGTGGCTAGCCTAACCTTGTGTGGGGAAAATCCCTTTAGGATTTGGTACTATTGTGATATGTGAGCGCCGTGTACGCGAGGTGACGAGTGCGTACACAGGCTATTATTGAAAAACATGATTTTTACTCAGTAGTAACCTGTTTCCATTTTTAATTTAGTTATGCCAACATGTGTAGTTAACATATCTAGTCTAATATCACATGTCTACGTGCTTTAACTACTTATTTTAACTTTGTGCAGCATGCCTAGTTGATTTTCCTGCTCTTTCCTTGTTCTTTATCAGTCTTAATTTTAGGATTCTTGCTATTAACTGATGTATTTATCGATTTGAGCTGTGTGTTTACTTTTGAGACTACGAGGCGATACCTCGGGAGTTACCCCAGCACATTTACTTTTGAGACTACAAGGCGGTTCGAGATTCCTCGGGAGTTCTTCATGTATATTTACTTTTGAGACTACGAGGCGGTATCTCGGGAGTTCTGCGTGCACATTTACTTTTGAGATTACGAGGCGGTACCTTGGGAGATCTCTTTGCTTATTTACTTTAGGACTACGAGACGGTATCTCGGAAGATCCCCTACTATATACCCTTGTGTGTTGTACTGCTATTTTTGTTGTGTTTCCTTTTGATAAATTCCAGTCTCTTAATATAGTGTTATATTCCCCTGCCTTATTAATTACATTATAGTAGGCCTAACCTGAACTCTTCACTACTCGACCGAGGTTAGGGTTGGCACTTACTGGGTACCATTATGGTGGACTCATGTTACTCTTCAGCACATGTTTTATTTGCAGATCGAGGTGCTAATTATCAGCCACGTCATCAGTGAGCAGTGACAGTTGGAGAGTTCAAGGTATATCTGCCGCGTCCGCAGACTTCGGAGTCCCCCTATATTCTCCTCTGTGTCAATTACCTTATATACTTCTAGTATCTTTTATAGAGATACTAGTTTCCTTCTGTAGCTTGTGACTTATGATGTTCCGGGTTTTGGGAATACTGTGTATTTCTAGAGTGTTGGTTATTGTACATGCCGAACGACATTGTTACCAGCTATCTGGTTATCTGTTGCAGTTAGTTATTAAATTTTACTTTCATTTTTATTATTTTCGCAATTAGATAGGCTTATCTAGTCGTAGAGATTACCACTCTCATCCGTCAATATTTCATGCTCATTCTGCAAATCTTCCAAATAGTTTAGCCACAAATACTCAGATAGAGAGAGGGAGAGGGAGAGGGAGAGAGAAAGAGAAACGGGATCCGATATGTAACATACACAAAATTTGATGGTCACCATAGTACCTCTGGTTTGGAAAAAAGAAATCCCATGTCTTGATAGTAACTTCTAGCACTTGTCCGCCTTTGTCATCGCGAATGACACCTTTGTACAATCTCCCGTGCATAGTCTTTGCAATATCCCAGTCAAAGTTTTCAATCATATCTTTCAAATCGTCAAATCTGTATGGTTTCGCATCACCCAAGGGTGTTGGAGTCATTTTCCAAAGAGAACTCCTGAAGGAATATATAATCAATCAGAGTTGAGAATTTGCAAATGAAGATCTCCTCAAACTATATAGTCCTCTCCTTATAATTTTGGAACTCATATACGCTAGAAGAAGAAAATGGAGGATATAATGATCTAACCAATTGCCCCGAGTCTTAAAAATTTGAGTAAGAAATGCAAGTATATGTTTGTGTAATTTTCTTTCCCGGGAGTGATTTGAGTTAAATTTACAAATGGGTCTATAATCGTTAAGGTGATGTGACAAGAATAATTAAAATCTCAATATTATAACCAAATAATAGACAAAACCCAAGAAAATTACAGATCAAAAGAGCCAAAAATCAAGAGAGAGAAGCATACTCATCGGTGGCCATCTGCTCCTTTATTTGCTAGCAAATCCTCATAAACGATTTAACAAGACCCCGCTCACCGCATCATTTGTGGGACTTAATATAATTGTCCTTTTGATAATAGAACACTGCATTGTCCCACCACGCCAATTCCTTCCTCATATTTTCCAGGCTTTCCAAGCGTTCCATTGATTTTCACTTGCATGCAGTGAGAGGAATGTCGTGTGTGGATTTTTTTTAAAACTCCTCCCAAATTAGGAGGATCTATAGTGTTTTCACATGACTCAAACCCAACAGCCGTAGGTGGAGGTGCTTTTACCATCAGAACAAGCCTCATTTGTTCACATGTGAATTTAAAAGTTAAGTTATAGGAGGAACTACTTACAGTTGTTAGGGAATTTTTGTATTTTTAGTTTAGTCCCTCAAATATGATCGAATCATTATCTTGATCCTTCTGAATGTGACATTGACGAAATTTGTTAAATGACATGTGCACTTTTGATCCACGTGTTTGTGAATTTTCACAAATTTTATGAATTATTAATTATATAATTCGTCTATTTCATTTTATGTGAACCTATTATTATTTGGGGAGTCAAATAAACTCTGAAAAAGTTCACATAAAATGAAACTGAATTGTTTCAATGTTTTATCAAAAACACATAGTATCGAGACAATATACACAATTTGAGGAAGATTGGATGAACTAATTTTGGAGTCAAAATTTGTAGTTGAAATCGAGTTAAAATTTTTGGAGAAGGTCCAAAATTGCCCATTTACTATCGCTTATTGTTTACATCTAACCCTGTTATACTCTTCGCCCATTACAGTCCCAACCGTTAACAATCCATTTTAAAACCTAACCCTAACAGTCGTCCACTGTGGTAGCTGACCCCTCCAACTTTTTTTCCATCTCAGTCGCCACATCAGATTACCCCACCAAAGTAAAACCCCTATCCAAAAACTTGACCCTAATAATACCAACCCGATTCTACCCGTAATTAGGGGTGTTCATGATTCGATTTGGATCGAATTTTCCCTAAAAAGAAACCAAACCAAGTAAGTTAGTTCTTCAAATATTAGAACCAAACCAAACCAATTAATTTAGTTTTTTATCGATTTAATTTTTGTCGGTTTTTGTCAGTTTTTCGGGTTTTTTCTTAATATGAGACATACACTACCAAACACATATTCCTGCGACTACATTTTCAACGTAACACTATCAAACCAATTGCTCTTTGAGAAATCTATCATTTACCAAGAAATATTGATGATAATTGAATCAAATAGTGATGAATAATTTAAGAACTCAATTAGAAAATAATTATTTTTAACATGAAATAAATTCTTGTACTTAGCAAAAGAAAACTACCAATCAAACTAGAATGTAAAGGCAAAGAATTAGACTATTAAAATAGCAAAAAACTAGCCAAAAAATATAAACGACTAATATGTACCATAAAATATTATAAACTTTATATAAAAATATACATATATATATATATATATATATATATATAGATGTAATAATAAATTTTAAATAGTTATTTCTATAGTCGGTTTGATTTGTTTTTTTCGGTTATTTTTTGATTAAAACCAAAACCAAACCAAATTTGACCGATTTTTAAAATTCAAAACCAAAACCAAACCAAACCTAAAAAGTATCGATTTTTTGGTCGGTTTGATTCGGTGTGGTTCGGTTTTTCGGATTTTTATGAACACCCCTACCCGTAATTCCCTATGCTTATTTAGGCTCCATTGTTGAAAAATTAGGGCTCATATGTTTTACAAATTTCTCTCCCATCAATGTCGCAAGGTAGTTGTTCCTGCCAGATCAGGTGTCGATGTGGCATTATTGCTAACCACTTGACTTCAATGACTACATTTAGCCCCGGGAGGAGATTCTATAAATATCCGAAGTCTAAGGCATGTGTAATTCTAATTCTATCACAAAAGTTGGCTTTTTATTAGTTTGTTTTGATTTTTGGTCTACGTAAAGCCTTTATGTTCTTCTTTGCTTTGTCTTCCGCAGTTTAGTTCTTGAGGTTATTTTGAATGGGAAGATGAAATATCCCATAATAGGGATTTGGTTACAATGTTGTCTTTGGAAGCGGTTAAAATTGAAAGGAACAAATTGAAAGAAGAATTAATTGCCATGAAGGTTCTACACCAAGCTGAAACTTCCAAAGTCAGAAAATTTGAGGACAAAGTGTTAAACATGAGGATGTTGCTTATGATTTCATGGGCATTGTTTGTTGGATTTATTGCAGCGTCGATATTAAAGTGACCTTCTGTAGAATCATCTTTGATGTGTATTGTTATGATATTTGTTTAATGAGTATGTATGTGTAATATTTTTAGTGAATTCTGGTTTGATTATTTAGTAATCCTATGTTTAGATTCTGCATATGTAATATTAGTGTTACGACTAATAATGTAATTTTGGTGTTATGTAAACTATTTTGTGTTCGAGGTATCTTTATCAGATTTTTGGTTCTGAGTGTTAGCTACATCCTAAATAAAGTCCACTTGTCCAGTTATCATTCAAATCCCATCAGAGTTCAGCTCCTTACTATTACCCCTTCTTGCTTGCAACCTGACTAGTTTTTGTCTATTAAGTTGATTACCAGTTATAACAGATTTACCCTGCCAAGTCAGTTTTTTTGCTGAGTATGGAAGTTTTGATGGCTCACTCACACTACTTGCATCACCAACAAACCCAATTGCCCTTGTTCTAACTGTTTTATATTGTTGTTGCCTCATTTGGAGTCTAGTCTTTGCCTTTGATATACTCTTTGGCCGTACATTCATGTCAGGTTCATCATCAAAGTCAGGGTAGTCGAAATTTGGAAAAGCACTATTTCTTGTCTCATTTGGAGTCTAGTCTTTGCCTTTGATATACTCTTTGGCCGTACATTCATGTCAGGTTCATCCTCAAAGTCAGGGTAGTCGAAGTTTGGAAAAGCACTATTGCTTGCTTCATGTCTTGGCACTGAAGGGGTTGGCATAAACTTGAAGTTGTTGGATTGGATTATCTAGGTAGCTTGGGGTGCATATAATAGTATTTCATCTTCATTTAGCATATTTTCAGTAGTTGGGGATCTGAGTTGGTCATCATCAGTGGCTTCATCCAGTACAGTTTTTTGCCTTTTCTTGTGCATCCCTTTTGATCTTCCTCTAATGGACTGCTTTTCTTTAGATTGCTATTAGTAAAAAAGAAAGCTATTGTTAGATGATGAAAGCAAAAATATTAAATTAAAAATAGTAATGTAAAACAATTGATTACCTTGGCACACCCCCTTGCATTGTGTCTAGGTTCACCACAAGTACTACATGTCATAACCTGCCTTTCTTTTATTGAGACCAATTTTCCTCTATATACCTTACACAGAACCTAAAGTGTGCCTTAGGGAGAACATTTTAGATTGAACTAATCAACCCCTGCAGAAAGATAAAACTCTAGTAACTACATATTTAAAGTATTAATTGACAACAAAATAAGCTAGTAAATTATTCATACCTTCTGCATATCTGATATAAAAGTGATGCCTTCACCCACCTTGAGGTCCAATGACTTTTATATATGACTTAGGAACTAGTTCCAAGTCAATTTTGTTTCTTTATCAACAATAGCTCAAGCCAATGGATAAAAATAATCTGTGGAGTCTTGAGCAACGACCACCAAGAGCTGACCTTTAGCTTTCCCTCTTAAAAATGTTCCATCTAGCCCAATAAAAGGTCACAGTCCACTCTTAAACCTAAACTTCATTGCTTGAAAACATATATACATCCTTAAAAACCTTCTTTTCCCTTCAGCAAGAGCATCCTTTGATAAATTAATTATCACATCAGTACCAGGATTACTAAACTTAAGTTCATTACCATAAGCACAAGCTTATTATATTCATTTTAAAAAACTACCTTCAAGTTTCTCCAAGATCATTCTCTCTGCCCTCTTACAATTAGATTCACTAACATTGATCTTAAAAGCAACTTTCAAGCTTACCCGCATCTCTTTAACCTTAACTTTTGGATCATCTTGCAACCCTCTTTTGAAGTATGCAACTATTGTATTTGCTTCAACTCTAATGTTCTCAAATACAGGTTCATATTTGTGCTCTAATTTTAAGGTCTTGAATTTAACCCCACCTCCTGCAAAATCCTTAGAAATATGACAAACAAAGGGGCAGAAGGGATCTTCACAGATGTACCTGAGCCTTGATGGATCACTTTTAAGTTGTTTTCATTCATACCCATTTGCAAGACAGTACATGTAGATTACTTTCCTAGTTTGAGGTATATATTTGAATGACACTGACTTATCTAACTCCTTATAGTTAGTCAACCTATCATTGATGCACCTTTTTCTTTTGTGCTTGAAGTTGCTCCAGTCCATCAGAATCATATTCTGAAAAATTTGGAGCATCAGGCTCATTTTCTTCACTTTCAGTACCACTGCAGTTAGTGGCAACTTCAAGTTCTGATGTGTGTGACTCAATGTAGTTAACTATGTTAGGTACATCAATTGTAAGTTCACAATCTTCTACAGCGAAGAGGTTAATAACAGTAAACTAGTCACTAACAAAATCCAACAAAGTCCTAATCCCAGCATCCCCTTCTATCCTATAGTATCTACCTGAGGGACCCATAACTATTAGTTGTTGCACCCCTATATACCCCAATTTTGGATTATATTCATCCACTAAGTCTTCAAAAGAAAGCAAGTCAGTGTCATAACCTTTTTAGTGTGCACATTCTTGCTTGAATAACCAGTTGTGGCTTTTTAATCCAATCTTCACCATGATGAAACATTAAATTAACTAATACCATTGATAATAGGCTGCAGAATAAGAACAAAACAAGTAAGTAGTTAAATACAAGAATACAACATAAATGCATAGAAAAGAGAAAACAAATGAAGTACAACACATAAAAATACTTCAAAAGCAGAAAACCTAAATAAACAATAGAAAAGGCATAGAAAATAGAAATAACAAGAAGTACAGAAGAAGTACAACACATAAAAAATACTTCAAAAGTAGAAAATCTAAATAAACAATAGAAAAGACACATATTAAATAGATAAGGTACAAATATAGATGAATAAAGAAACCAACTTTAATAAGGTACACGCTGTAAGAAAGGGACACACGCATTATTGGGAGGGGGCCATAAAATAAAGTAGCAAATTAAGAGCCCCACTACAATAAACAAAGTAGGGAACACAACACTATGACACCCACATAACCATCATTTTCAAAGCAAATGTATGTTACACAGGGGACCCAATATTTGGTAGCAACCAATAAATCCAAAACAAGCTAAAAGAAACACAGAAAGTTGACATTTCTTGTCACGGCCAAAAAGTTACGCATGTCGTGATGGCGCCTATCCCGATACTAGGCAAGCCGACAACATCAATAACCCACAACTTCTTTTAAATATTGGAAACATGATAATTAATTTAAGGGAAAAAGTACCACCAATACTGAATATAAATTTACTCCCAAAATACGGTGTCACTGAGTACATGAGTATCTATATGTTTCAAGTCTGGAAAATACGGTCTATAATAGTCTGAGACCAAATATAGTAAACAAGGAGATATGGAAGGAGAGACAAGGTCTGCGAAACATGGCAGCTACCTCGGAATCTCTGAAAAATTAACTGTGTGAAAGAATCAACACCCGCGGTGTACGGGATCACTGGATCTGTACACGAAGTGCAGGGTGTAGTATGAGTACAACCAACTCAGTAAGTAACAATAATAAATAAAGAACTAATAGTAGTGACGAGCTTCACAACTATGTCCAAATACAGTAATTTCCAACATGAAAAGGTAGGCATGCTTTCAAGTTCAACATTTAAAACTCCATAGTAATTTCATATCAAATTTGACTGAAACATAAGTAATGTCTTTCTGAGTTTTTCCAAAACAGTGATAATGAGAACTGAAATGCAGCAATAATGGAATCAATGCATCCTCTCAGAGTAACAGTCACTCAGTCCTCCCATTCAATCCAACCTCACAGTCACCCATTCCTCATAATCACTCAGCACTCGACACTCGGCACTCGCACTCAGAAGGTACCTGTACTCACTAGGGATATGCACAGACTTTGGAGGGGCTCCTTCAGCCGAAGTGCTATATCATGCCAATCATGGCATATGGCAATGAAACATGTTGCGGCGTGCAGCCCGATCCCATAAATATCCTCACAATTAAGCCCCCAGCCTCACTTAATCATCAACCTTTCACGGGCTCAAGATGTCATGAAAATTAGCCCAAAAATGATAATATGATGCATCAATAAATAGCAACAGAGACTGAGATATGATATGAAATGAATGAACATGACTGAGTGTGAAATTACAATTTGAACATATAAT
The DNA here is from genome assembly GCF_000715075.1 of Nicotiana tabacum. Taxonomy (NCBI): domain Eukaryota; kingdom Viridiplantae; phylum Streptophyta; class Magnoliopsida; order Solanales; family Solanaceae; genus Nicotiana; species Nicotiana tabacum. The sequence goes on from NC_134096.1 coordinate 8,003,271, forward strand.
TCAACCACAGAAATGACTCTAGTGGATACCAATAATAACAACATATATCTAAGCATGATTTTTAATACAAGTCTCAGCTCAATTTTCTCTAACACGTAGAGAATGTACTGATATCAACAGATTATTTAACTACACAGTTCCATGGAATTTGACCAAATCACAATTCTTACGGTGCATGCCCACACGCCTGTCACCTAGCATGTGTGTCACCTCAAAACCAATCGCAAAACACATAATCCAAGGTTTCATACGCAGGACCAAATTTAGAATTGTTACTTATTTCAAACTGTAAAATACTTTATTCCGCTATGCCCTTTCCACGAGAATTGGTCTCTGAAAGCCTCGTATCTAGCCATAATTAGTTATATTCAGTCAATACCAATTATTGTAATGAATTCCATAAGGAAATATAAATTTTTCAATAAAATCCAAATTTAACTCAAATATCGCATGTGGGGCCCACATCTCGGAACCCGACAAAAGTTATAAAATATGAACGCCCATCCAACCACGAGTCCAACAATATAAATTTCACAAAATTCCGACATCAACTCGATTCTCAAATCTTCAATTAAAGTCTTTAAAGATTTCTACCATTTTCAACCTAATCTTTACCCATTTGAACTCAACAATCTTTTCACAACCCTATTCGTATGTGTATGTATAAATGATACTCTTAATCTCTCATATTTTATCCCAAAAATCGAAATTGAAGAATTGGGGGAAAGAGATGCTTACTTCTTTGAAGCCTAGCAAGATCCTTGTGAAATCTTCAAGCCTTGAACAAGAATTGATGAACAATTGACTAAATCTTCACTTTCTCTCTCTAAGATGCTCTCACCACTCTCTAAAAAATCAAATGAAACCCTTTAAAATGACCCACAATAGTATTTTATAAGAATGAGTTCGGGTTTGTAAAACCAAAAAAATAAAGCTTCAAAACTCACTCTACGATCGCATATGCGACCGCATAATGCTTCCGCGACCCGCATAATGGGTCGCACAAATGGCCTCTGGAACTAGGCAATGCTGCCTCAATCTGCGACCATTATGCGGTCCACATAGTGATTCTGCGACTGAATAGTGGGCCTCAGAAATGGCCTTCTTCCGGCAAAACTTTTTCTTTTACTTCCCAGTGCATTGTTCAACCTAAAATGTCCGAGCTACAACCTTTGTACTAATTAATCTTCCTCGGCACCACAAAACCTTAGTTTTCATAGTAAAAATTCTTCTGGGTCGTTATACATAAGTCAACATCTGATTAACCTTTTCAACTTAAGTTCTAAACCTTTGAACTAAGTATTCCAAATTATTCCAAAGCCTCACCGGATCCGAACCAATTAATCCGGTAAGTCATAAAATAACTGTAAAGCATAAATTGAGCAGTAAATAGGGAAACGGGATTGTAATACTCAAAACGACCGGCCAGGTCATTACATTTCTATTCTTCAGTTAACTACCACAAACATACACATCTAAAATTTAAAATAAGTTGGGACCACTAACCCGAAAACCAAAAGAGTTTTTTAAAACTAGATATCAACAATTTCACCTCTGAACCTTAACTGAGCCACAGAATCCCATAAAAATTAGGGTATGAAGAAAAAAGACACATGCAAGCATAAAAAACAACAAAGACACACACAACGTAAAAGCATTAAATGATCTAGGGACAAGTCTACAAACATATATGAGCAAACCCTAAGCTACAAAGCATAAATCTGAAAACCCTATGTTTAATAGACAACACAAAGCCCAAAGACGAAAAATCTTCATTTAGATACAAGAAACTAAGAAAAATAACAGAAATCGATAGATTTACGGGAAAAAATGGTGCCTTTGAGCGCATTAAGCACTAAACGCAAAGGTTTGTGAATTTCTCTCTTGCTTTTTTGGTAAGAACGGATGAACCTAATAACCCTCTTTCTTAATAGAGGTGGGTTTTGTCTATATACGTAGTGGGCAATCAGGTAGGAACTTACGGGTAGAATCGGGTTGGTATTATTAGGGTCAAGTTTCTGGATAGGGGTTTTAATTTGGTGGGGTCATCTGATGTGGCAGTTGAGATGGACAAAAAGTTGGAGGGGTCAGCTACCACAGTGGACGGTCGTTAGGGTTAGGGGTAATTTAAAAGGGATTGTTAACGATAGGGATTGGAATGGACGAAAAGTATAATGGGGGTTAGGCGTAAACAATAAGCGATAATAGAGGGGCAATTTTGGACCTTCTCCCTAAAAATTTATCGGTGACACATGTATATCATACAACAATATACATAGATATACATGGGCGGAGTTAGACCGTTTTAATGGTGCACGTGAACCCATGATCTTTTCGCTAAATTAGGAATTTTATATATATTTCGTTAAATTGATTCAATACTATATGTTGGACCTATGCTCCAAAAAGGTTGAATGATGGACCTGGTTGAATGTTGAGTTATTTATCTTAAGAAATATGTATCGATTCCCACTTAGTACGACTTCTTTTTTCTCGCTTTTTCGCTGGTGCACCCATGTTCCTTGCAGATATACATTGCACAGGGGATACAAAGGGGATACACAACTCATCTTCTTCTATGTTCATCATTTACTTCAAATTTTCAATGCAAACCACCTTAAATCTCCATCAGATTATGCCAAAATTGAGAATCGAACTCCTTAAGATGTATCTAATATAATCCAACACCACCTACCCGAACAAATTCCAATTTTGGAAATTTGAATTTTCTTACTCAAGCTTAAACGAGCTTTAATGTCTTTCAATAGAGTTTTTGCTCATCTTCTTCACTTACATTTCTCAACACTTACATTTCTCAAGCAACCAAACAATGTTCAATAGTATGCATGGGCTTTAACCTTTCTCTAGTTCTTATTTATGATCATATAATATAAAACTATTATTAAGTCCTGGTACTTGAAACTGAATTAATATTGTAGCTTCAAAACTTCTTGAATGTAACTTCTGCTTCGCTAGTAATTTAATTAGTTTATAGAGAAGTGTGGATTAAAAATGAAAGCAAATACAGTAGCCTAAAAAAGGTAAAACAATTAAATATGAGATGGGGCACATGACAAGAATTCAAACTCATTTTCAGTTCCACCTCTTAAAATGGGGCCGAGATCCATCTACGGGCACTCTATCCTTTGCACGTGGCATATCAGGAAAAAGAATTGGACATAGCAACCTTTCAGCCGTTAATTTACTATTCCAAAATTATTCAATATTTAGCTGCATTTTTAATGCAAAAATAAAAACTTAGACAAAAATACCCCTAGCTGAAATACACTTACAAGCCGAACAATAATAATAATAGCGCATGCAAAACGATGTGTACGCCAATAGCTACATAAATTATCTCTACATTCATTCCGCACTATTTGGACTTATTTCATTCTAAAACCAAATAATTTCTTTTAAGAGAAACTTGGGAATCAAAGGTGTACCATATTTAATCAAATCAAATTCTAAGGAAAAAAAGAAGTGAATCAAGGGCCAATCATATTGAGAAAGCAGAACAAGTGAGTTGAAAGTTTTGACCAACCCATGTGGTAATCTGCCAATGTTAATTAGGGATGTCCGAACTGAAAAAAACACAAAGAAGAAGCAAACAATATTAGAATCAAAACAAAAAGAAACCAAATAGATAAGGACATGTCTTTGCAGATGTAAAATTGTGGTGAGGGTTAAGGTTTTAGATTTGGGAACATGGAAGTAAATACTAAAGAGCATCTACGAGCCATTGATATCCAAACTACATTACAAGTTCTTGAATAGAGAGAACCATGTGTGTTGTTCTTAGATGTTTTCTATGAACGGAAGGACGCGCGGATATAGAACAGGTTCTGTAAATTTAACTAAATTCATTTTTTTCAGCTGGAGTTGTGTATACAAGTATTAAAAATTAAATAAATATAAAGTATAACAGTACCATAGTACTCATTTCCAACCTATTTGTAAGAATTGTTTACACAAATCCTCTAACGTTATTGTATGTGATAGTGTTACCGGCAAGAAAGAATTTTTTTTGAAACTTAGCCTTAAATATATTTGTTATTTCTGTGCCTACATAAGTATGTCATTAACGATAAAATGAAAGATTTAAAGTTAATCCATTTTTAAAATTTACGAATGTCTTTTTATAACAAACTGAAAGATATAGTGCAACACAAAATGAAACAGAAGGAGTACTATGGTAGGTAATAGGAAAAATGCATAAGAACCCCCTGACCTATAGCCGGATTTTCAACTACACACTTTATTTTTACGGGGGTCCTATTGCCCTCTCCCCTGTCATGATCCCAAATCTCCTACGTAGGATGTCGTGACAACACATAGTCTCTAATACTAGGTAAGCCTAACAATATGCGGAAACATCAAATAAAAACTTAAAATTTCAAAACATCAACAATTTTACCAATAGACTATAAGCTCAATACGTACAATTTTACCCAAACACGGTGAGATATAAGTCATAAGCTCTAGATACAATGCTGAACAATCCTATACATCATTGTCTATCAAAAACATAAAGAAATAAGGAAAAGCAGGGTAGAAGGGGACTCCGAGGCCTGCGGACGCGGACAGATGTATCTTGAAGTCTCCAAGGAGCAACACAACGCACTAATATCAAGCCTGATAGGATGTACCTGGATCTACACAAAACATGTGCAGAAGTGTAGTATGAGTACACCACAACGGTACCCAATAAGTGCCAATCCTAACCTCGGTAGAGTAGTGACGAGGTCGGGTCAAGGCCCTACTTGAGATAATAAAAAATAAGACAACGATAATATGATATAATGAAATGACAGGGAAGTGAACAATAATGAATTTACGAGAAATAAAAATACGGAATCACGGAAAAGCTAATACAACATGAAAGGAAAATAAGGATTTTACATGTTAAGGAAAAGAAGAACCAAACAATACAGCAAATAAAGAATATCAACAGGGGCACTCCCGAGATACCGCCTCGTAGTCCCAAATCGTAAAAACAAATCACAGTGTTTCCGTATATCACAGCGGGAGCCTTTATATTTGGTTTTTGAAAATTATTTTCTCGAAATAGCATCCCGCATTTTAGCCCACCTTATCACACCGAATGACTTCTAGTAGTTCCCCTACTAGCCACGCGTTTCAAGCCCACCTTATCTCACAGTATGTGTTTCAACACCCAGACCTTATACCACCGCATGCGTATCAATAATCACAATGGCACGACATAAACCTCGTGCAACAATAACAAACGCATGGTAGAAACCTCATGCAACCAATAACAACTGCACGGTAGAAACCTCATGCTACAATAACAACGGCACGACAGAAACCTCGTGCAAACAATAATAACCAAACAATCACCTCAACAATAACACGAAAGCCAAAACACAACAACTAAATAAATGATAATCTATGGATAGCAATTTGAAGTAAAGAATTTACACAGCTAAGTAATAAATACGGAAATCAAGAAAAACAAGTAATTCAACTAAACATGTGATACAAGTTGCAAATAGGAGATAAGACAAGTAGACATGTGAAATTAGGCTAAAGATGATGACTATAACGTGCTAAAGTAACTCAATTAAGGTATGAAAAGGAAACTATGTAGCAAAAACTGAATTTTTACATTTAGCTTGTATACACACTCATCACCTTGTGTACACGGCCTTTACATATCATAAATTATCAAGTAAATACCAAATCCTAAGGGAAATTTTCCCCACACAAGGTTAGACAAGTCACTTACCTCAAACCATGCTCAATCAATTAATTAGAAGGCTTTTCCCTCAATTTTCCAACCAAAACGGCTCGAATCTAGCCAAAACAATTTCATACTATAAATATAACTATAGAAAACTAATTTAAATAATGAAATAATGATCTTAGCTAAGAATTGAAAATTCGCTCCAAATATTCGACACGGGCCCACGTCTCGGAACCCGACAAAAATTATAAAATCCGAATACCCATTCGATATTTAGTCCAACCATACAAGAATTATTCAAATCCGACCACATTTAGCCTTTTAAAACCCAAAAATATGGTCTAAGAAGTTCTACACTAGTTTCCCAATTTTAAACTCCAAAACTATAATTAAAAGATGTAATTAACAGTAGATTCATGAGAATTAATCAAAAACGAGTCAAGAATTCTTACCCAAATGCTTCCTCTGAAAATGCCTCAAAATCTCGCCTTAATCCGAGTTCTCAAAGTCCCAAACATGAAAATGAAGCAAACCCTAAAAAAATCCTCTTTTCTGCCCAGTTATGTCGCACCTACAACTTTACTGCCGCACCTGCGGAAAAATCATCGCAGGTGCGGATTTCACTTAAGTCCATAGAGTTTGCTTCTGCGAGCCAAGGGCCGCACCTACGCACACGCACCTGTGACAATATGTGGCGCACCTGCAACCACAGTCGCTCCTGCGCATTTCCTCACTACAGAAGTGATGCCGCTTCTGCGCAACCTTTTTGGCACCTGCGAGCCCTGGCCTGACCTTGCTTCTCCAACTTTGTGTTCCCTCACTCGCACATGCGGGTCCGCACCTGCAGTAATAACCTCCGCAGGTGCGATGGCACTAGAAGCTGTGAGGCCTCCGGGACCTCAACCGATATCGATATCGATCTGAATCACCCCTGAGGCCTCCGGGACCTCAACAAAATATACCAACAAATCCTAAAACACGATGCGAACTTAATCGAGGCCTCAGATCACCTTAAACAACATCAAAAACATGAATTGCACCCTAAGCCTAATGAACTTATAGACTTTTAACTTCTACATTCGATGTTGAACCTTATCAAATCAAGTCTGATTGACCTTAGATTTTGCACACAAGTCATAATCGACATTATGGACCTATTCTAACTTTCGAAATCAGAATCCAACCCCGATATCAAAAAGTCCACTCCCGGTCAAACTTTCCAAAATCTTCCAACTTTCCAACTTTCGCCAATTAACGCCAAAATGACCTACGGACCTCCAAATCAGCATCCGGACACGCCCCTAAGACCAAAATCACACTACGAAGCTATTGGAACCATTAAAGCTCCATTCTGGAGTCGTCTTCACACAAGTCAGAGTACGAACAACTCCTACAACTTAAATTCCCAATTTAGGGACTATGTGTCTTGTTTCACTCCGAAACTCACTTGAAACCAAAACCAAACATCCCGGAAAGTCACGTAACCACAGAATAAAATAGAGGGAACAATAATTAGGGGATCGGGGTTAATATACTAAAAACGACCAGCCGGGTCGTTACATGCTCCCCTCTTAAAACAAATGTTCGTCCTCGAACGAGTATAGAGACATACGTGAAGTGGTGAAAAGATGAGGATAACGGCTACGCATATCATGCTCGGTCTCCCAGGTCGCCTCCTCGACTGGCTGAACCCTCCACTAGACATTAACTAAAGCAGTGATCTTCGACCTCATCTTTCGAACCTGCCTGTCCAAAATGGCCACCGGCTCCTCAATATAAGATAGATCCTTGTTCAACTGGATTGAGATAAAGTCTAACACATGAGACGGATCGTCGTGATACTTCCGGAACATAGAAACATGGAACACTGGATGAACTACAGCTAGACTAGGTAGTAGTGAAAGTCTGTAGGTTACCTCTCCAACACTCTCAAGAATCTCAAAAGGTCTGATATACCTAGGGCTTAGCTTTCCCTTCTTCCCGAACCTCATAACACCCTTCATGGGCAAAAATCGAAGCCAGACCCGCTACGCAACCATGAATGCATTGTCGCGAATCTTCTGATCCGCATAACTCTTATATCTAGATTGTGTTGTACGAAGTCGATCCTGAATTAATTTAACCTTTTCCAGAGCATCCTGGACCAAGTCTGTACCCAATAGCCTAGCCTCACCCGACTCAAACTAACCCATCGGAGACCGAAACTGCCTACCATACAAGGCCTCAAACGGGGCCATTTGAATGCTTTACTAATAACTGTTATTGTAGGCCAACTTTGCAAGTAGCAAGAACTGATCCCAAGAACCCCCAAACTCCATCACACATGCACAAAGCATATCCTCCAATATCTGAATAATGCGCTCGGATTGTCCGTCCGTCTGAGGGTGAAATGATGCACTCAAATCCACCCAAGTACCTAACTCATGTTGTAAGGCACTCCAGAACCGCGATGTAAACTACGTACCCCGGTCAGAGATGATAGATACCAGTAATCCATGAAGCCTAACAATCCAGCAAATATAAACTCGAGCTAGCTGCTCAAAGGAATAAATAGTCACAATTGGAATGAAATGAGCCGACTTGATCAACCTATCCACAATCACCCAAGCTGCATCGAACTTTCTCTGAGTCCGTGGGTGTCCAACAACAAAATATATGGTGATCCGCTCCCATTTCCACTCTGGGATCTCTAGCTTCTGATGCAATCCACCTGGCCGTTGATGCTCATACTTCACCTGCTGACAATTTAGGCACCGAGATACATACTCTACTATGTCCTTCTTCATTATCCTCCACCAATAATGTTGCCTCAGGTCCTGATACATCTTCGCGGTACCTGGATGAATGGAGTACCGCGAACTGTGAGACTCCTGGAGAATTAACTCATGCAAGTCATCTACATTGGGCACGCATAGCCTGCCCTGCATCCGTAATATACCGTCATCTCTAATAGTGACCTCCTTGGCATTGTCGTGCTGAACCGTGTCCTTGAGGACAAACAGATGTGGGTTGTCATACTGAAGCTCTCTGATACGATCATAAAGAGAAGGCCGAGAAACCACACAAGCCAAAACTCTGCTCAGCTCAGAAACATCCAATCTAAAAAACTGGTTGGCCAAGGCCTGAATATCCAAGGCTAATGGCATCTCTGCTACCGGTAGATATACTAAGCTAACCAAACTCTCCGACTTGCGACTCAAGGCATCGACCACTACATTGGCCTTCCCGGGATGATATAGAATAGTGATATCATAGTCGTTAAGAAACTCTAACCACCTCCATTTCAGGAAATTATGATGCTTCTATTTGAACAGATGATGTAGACTCCGGTGATCGATGTAGACCTCACAAGGGACACCATACAAATAGTGCCGCCAGATCTTCAAGGCATGAATGATAGCTGTTAACTCGAGGTCATGGACAAGATAGTTCTTCTCAAGCACCTTCAGTTGTCTAGATGCGTAGGTAATCACCCTACCGTTCTGCATCAACACCACGCCGAGACCAATGCGTGACGCATCACAATACACAGTATAATAACCCGAACGTGTACGCAACACCAACACTGGGATTATAGTCAAAGTAGTCTTGAGATTTTGAAATCTCTCCTCACACTCCTCGGTCCACCGAAACGGAGCACCCTTTTGGGTCAACCTGGTCATAGGTACTGCAATAGATGAGAAACCCTCTACAAATCGACGGTAATACCTCACCAAACCAAGAAAACTTCGGATCTCAGTAGTTGAGGATGGTCTGGTCCAACTCTGCACTGCTTCAATCTTCTTCGGATCTACCTTGATCCCCTCACTCGACTCTACATGACCCAAAAATGCCACTATATCTAGCTAGAATTCACACTTCGAAAGTGTTGCATATAACTTTTTTTCTCTCAAGGTCTGAAGCACAGTCCTCAGATACTGCTCATGATCTTCCTGGCTCTGGGAGTACACCAAAATGTCATTAATAAACACAATGATGAACGAGTCAAGATAGGGTGAAATACACTATTCATCAAGTGCATGAATGTTGATGGGGCGTTGGTTAGCCCAAAAGACATCACAAGGAACTCATAATGTCCATATCGAGTCTTGAAGGCAGTCTTCGGGATATTTGGCTCCCCAATCTTCAACTGATAATAGTTGAACGCAAGTCGATCTTAGAGAACACTCTAGCACCATGTAGCTGATAAAATAGGTCATCAATATGTGGCAATGGATACCTGTTCTTCACAGTAATCTTGTTCAACTTGCGATAATCAATACACATACGTATAGAACCATCCTTCTTCTTTACAAATAAGACTGGACCACCCCAAGGCGACACACTGGGCCGAATGAAGCATTTATCAAGCAACTCTTGCAATTGTTCCTTTAACTCTTTCAACTCTGTTGGGGCCATACGATAGGGTGGAGTAGAAATTGGTTGAGTCCTGATAACAAATCAATACCAAAGTCGATATCTCTGTCGGGCGGCATGCCTGGAAGATCCGCCAAAAATAAATCTCGATAACTCCTTACTACCGGAACTGACTCGACAGTAGGAGTATCAACACTGTCATCTCTCACATATGCCAGATATGCATCACACCCCTTCTCAACCATTCGATGAGCCTTCAGAAATGAAATAACCCTACTAGGAACATAATCTAAAGTACCTCTCTACTCCAACTGCAGTAGACCTGGCATAGCTAACGTCACCATCTTGGCGTGAAAATCAAGGATAGCATGATAGGGCGACAACCAGTCCATGTCCAAAATAATATCAAAGTCTACCATACTGAGCAACAATAAATTGGCTCTAGTCTCAAAACCACCGAGAACAACTAAACATGACCGATACACACGGTCAACAATAATAGAATCACTCATAGGCGTAGACACATAGACATGAGAACTCAAAGAATCATGGGATACGCCCAAATACAAAGCAAAATAAGATGACACATATTAATAAGTGGAGCCTAGATAAAATAAGACCGATGCATCTATATGACAGACCAAAATAATACTTATGATGATAGAGTCGGATGCAACTGCCTTCGTCCTAGCAGGAAGAGCATAGTATCTGGCTTGGCCTCCCCCTCTAAGGTGACCTCTGCCTGCTCGATCTCTGCCTTTAGCTGGTTGTGCAGGTGGGGTAGAAGCTGGTGCGACGACCATAGACTGAGAAGCCTGAGGACGCGATGGAATATGCGGAGCCTGAGTAGTCTGTGGAGGTGTACCCCTCCTAAATATAGGGAAATCCCTCACATATGACGAGTGTCACCATACTCAAAACAAGTTGTCGGAGGACGTGGTTGGCTCGGGCCTGATCGGCTGGACTGACCGCTGAAAGCAACCCGTGTAGGAGGAGCACTAGATAATGGCAGTGCATAATAGGGAGCCTGAGACCTAGGAGTGGCCGGAATACCTCTGGAAGATGGAAGGGCTGAATGAACAAGGCGACTTACATAGCCCCTACCATGACGAGCTGCAGCTGGGGCACAAGTACCAGTATATGTGCCAGACTATCGAGACCTCTTGGCCTACCTCTCTTCTCTCTCTCCCAAGTCCACATACCCTCCAATCTCCTAGCTATCCCTACTACTTACTGGTATGCGATGTCCATCTCGAACTCTCAAGCCATACTAAATCTAATATAGGTTTTGAGCCCCTCGATAAATCAACGGACCCGCTCTCTAATAGTAGCAACCAAGGCCGGTGCATGCCTAGCCAAATCACAGAATTGAACCGCATACTCCGACACGGTCATAGAACCCGGGCGCAATTGTTCAAACTCTGCGCGTCAAGCATCTCTGAGACTCTGGGGGACATACTCCCTCAAGAACATTTTTGAGAGCTGAGTCCAAGTGAGTGAAGCTATCTCGGCTGGACTACCCAACTCATATGCTCACCACCACTGACAAGCCTCTCTCCTAAGCTGGAACGTAGTGAAAGTAACCCCACTAGGCTCCGCAATACCCAGAAAGACAGAAATTTAGAATCCGATGTCAAAGAATTTACACTATAAGGAATCAAAGAAGTGAACATATTCCTAACAGTTCCATAGCCTCCCGAAGATAAGTGCAGACTTCTCCATATCCGCGAGACTCTACTAAACCTGTTTGTGACCCATAACACCTATGAACCTAGAGCTCTGATACTAACTTGTCACGACCCTAAATCCCCTCCGTAGGATGTCGTAACGGCACCTAGTCTCTAAGACTATGTAAGCCTAACAATATGCGAAAATATCAAATAAAAATTTAAAATTTCAAAACTTCAACAATTTCACCAATAGATTGTAATCCCAATACGTATAATTTTCCCAAAACCCGATGAGATATAAGTCATTAAGCTCTAGATACAATGTTGAACAATCCTATACATCATTGTCTATCAAAAACATAAAGAAATAAGAAAAGACAAGGTAGAAGGGGACTTCAGAGTCTGTGGACGCGGGCAAGTGTACCTTGATTTCTCCAAGCAGCAACACAACACACTAACACCGAGGCTGATAGGATGTACCTGGATCTGCACAAAATATGTGCAGAAGCGTAGTATGAGTAGACCACAACGGTACCCAGTAAGTCCAAGCCTAACCTTGGTAGAGTAGTGTCGAGGACGGGTCAAGGCCCTACTGGAGATAATAAGAAACGAGACAACGATAATATGATATATGTAAAATGACAAGGAAGTGAACAATAAAGAATTTACGGAAAATAACAACACGAAATCAGGGAAATGTTAATACAACATGAAAGGAAAAGACGAACCAAACAATACATCAAATAAAGAATGTCAATAGTGGCACTCCCGAGGTACCGCCTCGTAGTCCCAAATCGTAAAAACAAATCACAGTCTTTCCGTATATCACCGCGGGAGCCTTTATATTTGGTTTTTGAAAATTATTTTCCCGAAATAGCATCCCGTGTTTTAGCCCACCTTATCACACCGAATGGCTTCTAGTAGTTCCCCTACTAGTCACGCGTATCAAGCCCACTTTATCTCACCGTATGCATTTCAACACCCAGACCTTATACCACCGCATGCGTATCAATAATCACAATGGCACGACAGAAACCTCGTACAACAATAATAAGCACATGGTAGAAACCTCGTGCAACCAATAACAACTGCACGGTAGAAACCTCATGGAAGAATAACAACACCACAGCAGAAACCTCGTGCAAACAATAACAACCAAACAATCACCTCAACAATAACACGAAATCCAAAACACAACAACTGAATAAATGATAATCCATGGATAGCAATTTCAAGTAAAGAATTTCCACAGCTAAGTAATGAATACGAAAATCAAGAAAAGCAAGTAATTCAACTAAACATGTGATACAAGTTGCAAATAGGATATAAGACAAGTAGACATGTAAAATTAGGCTAAAGATGATGACTATAACGTGCTAAAGTAATTCAATTAAGGTATGAAAAGGAAATTACATAGCAAAAACCGAAATTTCAACATTTAGCTTGTGTATGCACTCGTCACCTTGCGTACACGGTCTTCACATATCACAAATTATCACTTAAATACCAAATCCTAAGGGAAAGTTTCCCCACACAAGGTTAGATAAGTCACTTACCTCAAACCACGCTCAATCAATTAATTAGAAGGCTTTCCCTTAATTTTCCAACCAAAACGGCTCGAATCTAGCCAAAACAATTTCATACTATAAATATAACTATAGGAAACTAATTTAAATAATGAAATAATGATCTTAGCTAAGAATTGAAAATTCGCTCCAAAAATTCGACAAGGGCCCACGTCTCAGAACCCGACAAAAATCATAAAATTCAATTACTCATTCGATATCGAGTCCCACCATACAAGATTTATCCAAATCCAACCTCATTTAGCCTTTCAAAACCTAAAAACTTGGTCTAAGAAGTTCTACACTATTTCCCCAATTTTAAACTCCAAACCCATAATTAAAAGGAGTAATCAATAGTAAATTCATGAGAATTAATCAAAAACGAGTCAAGAATCCTTACCCAAATGCTTCCTTTGAAAATCCCTAAAAATATCTGTAATGACCCAACCGGTCATTTTGAGTTTTAGAATCCCGTTCCCCTAAATAAAACTCCTCGTATGTGCGTTTACTAATTTATGACTTGCGGGGATGGTTGGTTCGGGATTTGGAACTGTTCGGGTTGAAATCGGAACACTTAGTCCTTTAATTTGTCTTTAAAATGCCAAGTTAGACTTCGGTCAATATTTTGAGAAAACGACACCGGAATCGGGATTTGACGGTTACCGTAGGTTCGTATGATGATTCTGGACTTGGACGTATGTTCGAATCTAGTTTTGGATAACCTAGGAGCGTTTCAACGCTTAATAGTAAAAATAAACTATTTAAAGGTTTAAGGTTCATTTATTTTGGTTTGAAGTAGGTTTTGGAGTTTTGAGGTCCGTATGGAATTCCGATCTTGGGAATAGCTCTATATGGTAATTTAAGACTTGCACGCAAAATTTGGTGTCATTCTGAGTAGTTTAAGTATGTTTCGGCACGTTCAGAGTAAGTCTGAAGAATTTGAAATTTCTAATTTGAATCAATTTGGTTTGGGGTATGGTTCTTAGTTTTGATGTGGTTTTACACGTTCTGAGGGTTCGAGCGAGTCTGTTTTATAATTTCAAACTTGTTGGTATGTTTGGGCGGGGCCCCGGGTGTTAACCGGACAAGGCTTGGATCAATTTTGGACTTTGGAGCAACAGCTTCTGCTGCAACCGCTCCTGCGCTTGGCCAGCCGCAGATGCGTGGACGACACCGCAGAAGCGGACTGGGCACAGATGCTCTGGTACAAGCCGCGGAAGCGGGGCGCTGATGCGACATACAAGTTGCAGAAGCGGACTCTCAGATGCTAGCCGCTGGCCGCATAAGTGACGGGGCAGGCTTAGGGGAAAGCCGCATCTGCGGTAGGGCTGGTCCAAACAGTCGTGGTCCTGGGCCGTTCCCAAATTAAACGGGCCAAACGGTCCTGGGCCAAAAGGTTTTTTGTAAGAATCGGCCCGGTACCGGGCCCACGAACTCATAGTCCCGGGCTAAACGGTCCCGATCCGTGGGCTAAGTGGGCCCAACGATTTTTAAAAAAAAGAATTAAATAGAAATTAGAGGCAAAAAGATGTTAAAAAATATCTAAGGCAATGCCTTGTAAATTTTAACATTAGGAGCAGGACTAGTAGATGTATCATCATCCGGTTGAGTTTTATCAAAATCTATTTCTTCATTATCATTTTCATCAATAGTTGGATTAGAATAAAGAGCATTCATTAATTCATGGCCTAATTGTTCATAAGCTCCAATTGACTCTCAGTAAATTGTAATAAACTATTATCGCTATCAAGAATAGCAGGTGTAGGACGGATATGGGGTTTGGTTCGGGGTGTCCGGGGCAGTGGAGGAGGAACAGATTGAGCACTAGATTCGCCACTCTTGGATTTTCCCTTATTTTTACCAAAAAACCTTTTTAAGGAAGCCATCTTAATTAATCAAGTAATAGAAAATAAATAAAACAAACAAAACTATAATATTAAAACTTAAGAGTTGGAATGCGTTTACCGAATTGACGAATAACTTGTTGAAAATTGATTATCGTTGAATACTGAAAAACTTTAATTCACCAACTTCACATTTTTTTCACAAATTGTAACAATAAAGTAAGGAATAGTAGGAATTATAGAAGAAAATTAGAGAGAGATTATGATAGATTGATGATTTTGTAAGAAAAATGAAAGAATGAGGGGGTATTTATAGGTTAAAATAGGGAAAAAATATAATTATAAAAAGTTTGGGGTTAAAATAAAGTTGTGGGGTTAAATGACTATTTACAAAATTACAGATTTTCTTTTTTTTTGTTTTGAAATTTGACCGTTGAGACCGTTGGGCCCACCAGGTCCCGGTCCCAAAACGGTCACGGTCCCAGCGGTCTCAATTCTAGGACCGGCCTACAAGCCCGGACCAGGCTCACGAATATCGATCCTGGCCCGTTTGGCCCGCGGTCCAGGACCGGCCCACTTGCCACCCTTAAGGGATGTTTGGCAGAACCCTTAAAGAATGGGAAAACATCCATTTTTGCCCATTTCACTCCATTCTTGGGGAATTTTGGAGTTTTTTGAGAGGGATTTCAACTAGAAACTTGAAGATAAGTTAATTCTACACACTTTGAGTTAAATACATAGATTATGGGTAGAATATAACCTGTAAATTTTGAAACTCAAGGGTTTAGATGAAAAACCTAGATTTTTAGAAAAATGAGTTTTTAACCACGAAAATGATTGTGGAATTGGATAGAAATTGAACATTTGAGTTCTTGAGATTATGGGTAACATTTTCCTCCGAAAATTTTTAAAATCCGGGCACGTGGGGTCAGGGTAAATTTTAGGAATTTTACCATTTTGGGTCGGGTAATTTATTTAATAGTCTAATTTCGAATTATTGAGCATGCATTAATTATTTTATATAACTTTTGGATAGTTTCAGATTTTTCGGTGTTGAATTGAGATTTTAACGCGACATTGAGATCGGGAAGTGGCCCCTATGACAAGGTAAGTCTCTTGTCTAACCTTGTAAGAGGAAATTTACCCCATAGGTGATTTTAATTAATAATTGTCGTTAGATTGTGGGGGCTACATATGCACGAGGTGACAAGAGTCCGTGCGTAGCTACTAATTATGCAATGTCCGGGTAGTTTAGGACTCAAATCATGAATTACTTGTGATAATTGCATATTTTATTTAATTAAATTACCGAAATTATATTGTGAATTATTAGAAGAAAAAGTAAAATACTGAATTTTCATATACTTGAATTTTTGTACAAATTATGTGACTATTAATAGCAATTATACATCCTTATATGTTAGCCATATAATAATGACTTATCATTCTGGAGGTTCATAAGAAAATGTCCTTCTTTCTTGTGGAGCGGGCCGAATGCCTCGGCAGTATAGATGCATCTATGGATCGTGTCGCACGTCCCTCGGCAGTGTACACAATACTCTGGATCGGGCCGAACGACCTTGGCAGGAATCGTGCATAATAATAATAATTACATGATACCTTGATGTTTTATTACAGCTTGTGAAGCTAATTGATAAATTGGAAATTATTGAAATTTGAGAATTTATTTGATTCTCTATGTTAAGGAAATTATTGTTGTTCATATAAATCATGTTCAATTAAATATTTTTATTTTAAAATTTATTGACCCATAGTGAGTGTCAAAGTCGACCTCTCGTCACTACTTCTTCGAGATTATGCTTGATATTTACTGGGTACACGTTATTTACGTACCCATGCTATGCTTGCTGCACTTTTTGTGAAGGACCTGAGACAGGTGCTATAGGAGGACCTACCGGCGCGTACCCACGTTACCCAGAGGCTTAGTGGTGAGCTGCCTTTCTGAGCCGTTCTGCAGCAACTAGTGCCTCTTCTTGTATTTGTATTATGTCTATTTTGTTTCAGACATTATTTAGAATTTCTTTTTTGTATAATCTACTAGATGCTCATACACTTGTGACACCAGGTCTTGGCATACACACTAGTAGAATTTTGGATATATTCTTGGTTTTTAATTTATTAGATCTTTCATATTTTCTTGATATTTGCAAGTACGAAGAGTTTTATTACTCGGATAATTTTTAAAGAAATGAATATATGTTTAAATCACTAGTTGGCTTGCCTAGCTGTGATGTTGGGCTCCATCACGACCTATAGGAAATTGGGTCGTGATAACATGGTATCAGAGCACTAGGTTCACGTAGGTCTCACAGGTTATGAGCATGCCTAATAGAGTCTTGCGGATCGGTACGAAGATATCTGTACTTATCTTCGAGAGCCTATAGGGTGTTAGGAAAACTATCTTTCTATATCTCCCATCTTGCAAATGATGTAGTAATAAATATCTTTCTATTATTTTCTCACAGATGGTGAGAGAGCGCTCTAATGAGGTTCCAAACCAAGGAAGAGTTTCTACCCCTGTTGTTAGAGGCTGAGGGAGGGCTCCAGCCCGTGGTAGGGGATGAGGACGTCCCAGAATTATTCCAGTTATGCCACCAGTGGGTACAGCAGATGATCCTATTATTGAGGAACATGGCGAGGTTCCCGTAGCAGAGCCAGCTCCGGTGGATTTTCACGTCTGCACCGGAATTCCAGGAGGTCATGGGTTGTATGCTGCGGTTTATGGACACTATGACTCAGGCCTATTTATTTCCGGCAGACCCAGCCACATCTCAGGCGGGCGAGGGATAATAGACCCCTTCTGCACATGCTCATGGGTAGGCAACCATTGTATATTAGACCCAGGGTGCACTACCCGTGAGTGGATCCCAGCCAGTGGAAACAGCTACACCTGAACCCAGACCAGCTGCGGCCAGCGAGCCACAGAAGCTATTGAACAGATGGACCACACTACATCCTCATGTCTTTGGGGTTGAGCAACATGAAGATCCCTAGGACTTCATTGATCGGTGTAGGGACAGACTGCATAACATGAGGATATTGGAGTCCCACGGGGTAGACTTTGCTACCTTTCAGTTGGAGGGCAGAGCCCGTAGATGGTGGAAGTCTTATCTTCTTGGCAGACCAACAGATTCTCCTCCCATGACTTGGGACATGTTCACTTGTATTTTCCTGGACAAGTATATTACACCCTCCTAGAGGGAAGAGTTGCGGTTTCAGTTTGAGCAGCTCCAGTAGGGTCAGATGTCAGTGACCGATTATGAGGCGAGGTTCTTTAAGTTATCTCGCCATGCACTTATGATACTCCCTACTGATGCAAAGAGAATGCAGAGGTTTGTTGCGGGTTTACATACTGGCATTCAGGCCACTATGGCCTGAGAGGTTGAGATGGGGACTTCATATGAATTGGTTGTGGAGATAGCCTGAAGGATTGAGGGTGTGCGTCAGCGTAGCTGAGAGTAGATTATAAGGGATAAACGGTTTAGATATTCTAGAGAGTTCAGAGGTGCATCGTCTGGGGGTTGAGGTCAGTTCGTGAGAAGGAAGTCTAGAAGGCCCCCCATAACCAGCACCACCGCCACCTCGGGGTACCCTAGTGCAACCTTATTTCACTACTATGCCAGAGAGTTCTTATTGCCCACTAGCTATTCAGGGTTCTTCCAGTGGGTATTCAGGTCACCAGGGCCATACTTCTAGTCAGCAGCCCCTCGCACCGAGAGGTTGTTACGAGTGCGGGAATTTCAGTCACATGCGGATATTCTGCCTCAGGCTTCGGGGTAGACCAGTGCAGTAGGGTCACCAGCCTATGATTACCGCACCAGTGGCTCCACTAGCTGGCCGACCACTCAGAGGTGGAGGGTAGGTGGGTAGGGGTCGTCCTAGAAGAGGAGGCCAACCAGGTGGCGCTCCAACTCGGTTCTATGCTATTCCAGCCAGACCAGATGTAGAGGCCTCAGATGCCGTGATTACATGTATTATTTTTGTTTGCGGCAAAGATGCCTCCGTATATTTGGATCCATGATATACGTATTCATATGTGTCATCTCTATTTTCTCATTTCCTAGGTGTTTCTCGTGAGTCCTTGAGTACTCCTGTTTATGTGTCCACACCTGTGGGCGATACTGTTGTTATGGATCAGATCTATTGTCGCGCCCTTCTTTCTCGCGAAATTAGGCTTTGATGGCGTGAAAACCTTTTTAAAGGAAGGGTACTAAAAGAGAGAGTCGCCACCTAACGGATTAGGGTGCGTTAGGGCATCTATTTTGCAAATAACTCTGGATTAACCAGTTCGCGTCACCAAAGATTGGGTAAGGGCTCAAATTACCTTGAGGAGAAGGTGTTAGGCACTCCTCGAGGTCTACAACGGTGGGTCCCGAACGAACTCGAATTATATGAATTAGTCTAAGAGAAGGGAAGAAATTTGTGCAAATAAAATGATTGATTTTAAACAAAGGTAGAGGGGGTCCTAAGTTTTTTAGCCTAAAGGATCACCCCGTGCAACATAAATAATACTTTGTAACTCCCTCAAGATGGGGTGTTACTCATATTATTCAGCGGACACAGACTATCATCTCCTTCTACCCGATTACTATCTTTAAGTTGTTTACCTAAAGCGCACTAGTCAATTCTAAGTCGTACTCTATGCGTGCACTACCCATCCCATGCCTATGGTCCAGGAGGCATTTGGACCTCTATTTCAGGGTGGTTCTAGACATTAACTTAGGTTGCTCAAAAGGGAAAATACTAGGCGACAAGAAAAATATTTAGGACTTTCACATATAAGCAAATAAGGGCTCAAGTTAGCCTCCGCATTTAGACAACAAATGCACGCCAAACCGATTAACATTGATAGATTTTAATGAGTTAAGTTTGCAGAATCCTATAGGCAGGATCTCTATGGGATAAGAAATTAATGAGCAGACAGCTACACGCAAAAGCCATTTCCTAAATACGATTTCCAGAAACCTAAATAATTTGCCTACTAATTTTAAGCATAAGAGGATTAAACCTATATGCATGATGTCTAGGTGTTCTACTCAATAAAAAATAATGGTAATCACGTAAGGATATTCAGAATTACTTATTTAGTCCTATAAGCATATTTTCTAGTGAAAATAATGACACAGTGTTGAGAACTCCTGAATAAACGAGCAAGATGATAATTAAACTGATTCAGACCTATAAGCATGCTTTCTATAATTTAATCTGATTTTAGATCCTATAGACATGATCTCTACAATTTGTGAATAGGGAAGCATGTAAACACATATTGAATCATACAATTCCCTATAGGCATAGTTTCTAATAAGCACAAATAGAAAACAATTGAACCAAGTATTGAAACCATAGACAGGATTGCTAGCATATAATTACTTAACATAATAGGAAACCTATAGGCGTGATTTCTAACACGCGATAACTAAACACATATTATTGAACCTATAGGCAGGATTTCAATCCTATTTGTTGCAAATATAAGATAAAACTCCCTTTCCCAATTTCACTAATACCCCAAATATTATTACAATAATTATTACAGATCCAGAATGAATAGCATGAATTACATAGGAGAATAACTATAGGGAGCCTACAGCATAGGGGTGTTCAAAACCGAACCGAAACCGAAAATCGAACCGAAACCGAAGCTTAATGGCTTATTGGTATCGGTTTAACGGTTTAACGGACGGGGAACGGAATGAATTTTTTTTATAAACGATTTATCGGTTTGGGGGCGGATTATTCAATTTTCTTAACGGATAATCCGTTAACCCGTTAAGAATATATATATATATATATATTAAATAATCAAAAACCATTCTTCCACTTCCAGTACTCTATCTCTATTCTCTATTACTAATTTACTATTACACATTTAGTTATAATTTACTATTCCATTTAGTTACTATTAGATAATTTTGATTATCATGTATTATACACAGTGTTCTCTTCTATTTCTTATGATAGTTATAAATTGTTAATAGGCTCATCCCCAGAGATGATTCTACTGGGAAATACGTTGGAAATAGCTCTCTTCTTAGGAATTTTATTTTGAGTCATAGCGGTCAACAAACAATCCGATAAACCGCCTGATAACCGCCCGATAAGAGCTAAACCGATACCAATCTGCCCGATATCTTATCGGGTGGCTAGCGGATTAATATATTTAAAAGCCGATAACCGATAAGCCAAACCGTTAAGAGTATATAACCGCCCAATCCGCCCGATAAGCAGCCCTACTACAGCAGGCCCAAAATACGTCTGGACAGGCCTGGCCTTTATTCTCACAAATCACAACAGTCTCCAAGTTACACACTCATAGACATACAACAACTAGGAATTAAATGATTCACCCAGTGAGCACAAGATAGAGTTGAGCATATAGAACCAAGGCCCTAGTGTGTCAGAGTTCCCAAGGGCTTCAAGAACCCAGGGCAGTGCTCACACTAGGGTGGTTAACAAGAATAGTTCAGAGGAGGGATTAGGGACCAAATCCTAGTGTGTCAGAGTTCACAAGGGTCTCTAATAAACCCTGAGCAGTGCTCACACTAGGGAGGCCAAAGGATAGAACTTGGGCAGCATTGGCTAAGAATAGGATTTAAAAGAGCTTAGGTGACAGAGAAAGAAAGACCAAAATTGACAAGACATGAATTGAGGATTTAAACAGACATGACCAAATTGAGTCAACAAGCAGACACTTAAATAGAACTTAAAAAAAGAACTAGTTTAATGAAATTGATAAACAGGTTTCAAACTCAGCACAGTAGCAGTCACATGCTAAAAGTTGGTAAAGAACACGTTTGCAAGTTTGGCAAAGTCATAGGTGTAGCATGAGTTAAAGCATGTTGAATCATGTTAAGTACATAACCTAGTGTTATTATCAAGAAAACCATAACAACATCATAGAAGGGGGGAGGGCATCATGCTTACAGTGATAAGTCAAGACACACACACTCAGTAAAATCATGTTAAGTAGTAGGTAATTTTGTTATAATGATCTAACCAAAGATGATCCAGTTTGTATCAAAGGATAAAGTAGCAATTCGAACCTGATGAGATAGCTATTCCAAATTACAAACAAACACTAGAGCGGGTGTAGGATCGAGTGATCATGTTAACACAATAGCAAAGAGGCAGATTTTTAAAATGCACAGAGTATGGAAGTCCACAGTATATAGCAAGATTTCAGAGCTGACTGGCCTTGGCTTCCAGCCGGCCAAAGTTATAGAATATAATGCAAAATCAGAACAACCTTAGGTCTAGTAAGTCTATCGTGAGTTCAGAAAGTAGTCGAAGGTCCTTTTAAAAGGGAATGGGGGAAGGGTATATATAGTGATAGAAATCAGCACATAAACATGGAAACAAATCAGTCATATGCAAGAAAATATTTCAGAATCAGTTATAGGTAATTTAGGGCACAAATCAAGGGATTCAACAAATCAAGGAAACACCCGAGATTATTCAGAATATTTAAGGTAAATACACAGACATACCAAAACACAAATTGTTCAAACTTATTAAGGCAGACTTTAAAGGACACACAAATAATATTGAAACAAAAATTATTCAGAATATTTAAGCAAATATTCCAGGAAACACAAATATTACCAAAACAAAAATTATTCAGAATATTTAAACAAATATTAAAGTAAAAATCAGGAAAAACATAAGGGAAGAAAGTAATCGAACACAGAAAGGAAAGATTCACCAGAATCGGTAAGAAAAGAAGAAAGTTTCAAACCCTAGTTTTAGGAAAAGTGTGAAATCAGTGGAAAATAAAGTAAACATCGCTCAAAATAAGATGAATAGAAGTGGAATAACATCAAAATCAGAAAATCAGATCTATTTTGGTCCGATTGAAAGGGTTTGAAAACCCTAATTTGGGGTAGGTAAGAATCATCAACAGATATGAAGAATATTCGTTACTCACAAATAATTAATGATGAACATAGACGGAATAATCACATAAATTAGCGGTGTGAACCGATTTGGTTCGATTTTGGCAAGATTTGCTTGCCATGTTAGGTAAGCAACTAAGTAAGATCATAGACGAGTGGCCAGTGGTGAGGAAAGGTTAATAAGGTAAGGGAATCCATGGTGAATTCCATTTTGGGGCCGGATTTTGGGGGATTTGATAGGAACGGCGGCTAGGGTTCATGAGATATGAGAGATGAGGGAATTCCAGGGCGGCGAAGTGGTATATAATGATTAGGGTTAGGGGTTTAGGTTGGTTTAAAGGGGACAGTGTAACGTGTACCGTTGATCTTAGAGATCAACGGTCACGATTTAAAAGGGTCATGGGTCTGTTTTTTAAATGGGTATGGGGATTGGGCTAATGGGTCTTGGGCCAAGGGTATTGGGCTAGTGTAAGGGTGTTGGGTTAAATCCGAAAATAGGGGATTTTAGGGCTAGATTTTATATACCCACTATTTAACAAATAAATAACAAAAATATCATTTATGCATGAAAATGATTAAAAATAATTACTTAATATTATAAAAATATAAAAAGTCATTTTAGGTATGAATAATGTAATTATATATGTATATTGGCTATTATTGCAAAATGTGCAATTTGGCCCTAAAATAAATAAAAATATAATTATTATAAATGCACTGAAAATATTTAAAATCTCATATTGGTATAAATGATAAGTTTAGATGATTAAATCATCATAAAAATAATTTGTAGGGTAATTATTGGATATTTATATAATAAAAATGCAGAAATAAATTGATTTAAAGTCTTTAAAAATTATGAAAAATACTTGTGTATGCTTGTAAATCAAATGATGATGCATATGTGCTATATATATATTTGAAAGTATATATATATATTTTAAAAATATGAGGGAAAAATTGGGTATCAACAGCTGCCCCTCTTTACCTGGGAAGGATGAAAGAGTTGTCGGGTAAAGAAATGATGATCGATTTTGACCGAACAGGGTGATTTTGAAAAATATATGTTGGACCCTGGTTTTTAAGATGCCTACATATCCCTGGTTTTACAGGAATCAGGCCATGTGTAGTTATGGATCCAACGGTAGAATAAACCAATGGAGTTATTGTAAGAGCGTACAAGATATTCTGGATATGACGATATCGGGATTGTAAACGGATGTATCTGGGAATGGTTATGGATATTTGAATGGTTATCATATGGAAATAGGTAACAGACGGTGGTTGGTTACGTTTGAAATAATTGATGGACATGAACGTTGAATGGAAACCGGAGCGAAGATTGCTCCAGTTAAGAGAACGGTTACTTTTTGGATCACCTGCAAACTCAAAATACGATGCATACAAATACATATAGATTATTGCATAAATTTAAGCATGATGCAAATTTCCTCTGGAATATGGAGATCGTCTTTGGACGGTGAGGATGATGTCCTTAGACCGTGATGTCTCGGGCCATGAATTGTGAGATAGGGGATTCGTAGGCCATGAAATGATATTCTCGGGCTATGAAGATGGTGCCTCCGAACTATGATGCCTTTGAATAATGATGTGCAATAGTGAGAGATCCTCAAGACATGGCATGGTGTCTTCCGGCTATGAGGATGATGCCTTCAGACTATGACGCCATCGGAAAATTTGGCTATGCTTTAGCCCATGAGACATGATGCTTGAGATGAAACAAGACATAGCTTAGTTTTGTGTAGAACCGGGGGCAGAGCTTAGCGCCGAAAGAAGAGAATAATGCAAGGTTTTGAACAGCGCAACATTTGTGGTTATGCAAGAAGAGACAATGCTTAGTCTTGTTGAAGATTGGAGACAATGCTTAATCTTGTGCAAGGTTGGAGACAATGCTTAGTCTCATGCAGGATTGGAGACAATGCTTAGTCTCGTGCATTGGGAGGGCAGAGCTTAGCTCTATGCAATTGAGGAGGCAGGGCTTAGCCTCATGGAAAATGGAGACAATGCTTAGTCTCGTGCAATAGGAAAGGCAGAGCTTAGCCTTATATAATTAAGGAGGCAGGGCTTAGCCTCATGCAATATGGAGACAATGCTTAGTCTCGTGCAATAAGAAAGGCAGAGCTTAACCTTATGCAATTAAGGAGGCAGGGCTTAGCCTCATCCAAGATGGGATACAGTGCTTAGTCTCATGCAATAGGAAAGGCAGAGCTTAGCCTTGTGCAATTAAGGAGGAAGAGCTTAGCCTCATGAAAAATGGAGACAATGCTTAGTCTCATGCAATGAATAGATAATAAGTGATAGCAGAGTATTTCTTAGCTGTAGATATGTTTGCATTTGGTAGCTTTGTTGTTATGAAGATAGTGATTCTAAGGTGCGCACGTACTCGCGGCTATTCCTTGTTCCTGTATCTAAAGGAAAATTATGGGTTTTATGGGGAGGTCGGTTTGTGCCTCCGCCTGCTTGCTTTGTTTTGCTCTGCATTGAAATCCTGCTCGAGTTACCATGGGTAGCATCTGGCTAAAAATAGAGCTTTCCGAAAAATATGTGTGCATAGTTATATAAAACACAGTAATATTAAATAAATTAGATGAATCAGAAACTTCGACATTATTAGAGACATTGCGATCTTCTTGCCATAGAATTTTGAGGGCCCTCCTCAAAAACTTCCCCCAGTTATTCAGACAATTTTCTGGATATTCCGCACAAGGTGCCGTTGGCTAATCTTGCCCCGGAATTTTGAGGGTCCTCCTCAAAATTCTTCCCTAGTTTCTGATTGTGGGGAAAATGAGAATTTTATTGAATTGTGACCGAACCCACAGGGCTGCCTACGTATCCCCTCTTAAACGGGAATCAGGTCAAGCGTAGTTCAATTACATCAGATAAAGAAATGTGAATATTCTAAACATAATATATTTTGACTGCGTCTGCATTGATGGGCTTTGGCCAAACCTCTCTGTCCATTTCTACGAGTATGAGTGCTCCTCCTATTAGTACTCGGTGAACCATGTAGGGCCCTTGCCAATTGGGCGAAAATTTCCCTTTGGCTTCATCTTGATGTGGGAAGATCCGCTTCAGTACGAGCTGCCCTGGTGCGAATTGTCTAGGTTTGACCCTTTTATTGAAAGCTCTGGACATCCTATTCTGATAGATTTGACCATGACACATTGCATTCATTCTTTTCCTCTCAATGAGAGTTAATTGTTCATAGCGGCTTATTATCCATTTTGCATCACTGAGTTCAGCTTTATGTATAATTCTTAAAGAAGGAATTTCAACCTCGGTAGGAATGAGAGCTTCAGTACCGTAGACCAACAAATAGGGAGTTGCCCCGGTTGATATGCGGACTATGGTCAGGTACCCCAATAAGGAAAATGGTAACCTCTCGTGCCATTTCTTGTGGTTGTCTACCATCTTCCTCAGTATTTTCTTGATATTCTCGTTTGCAGCCTCCACGGCTCCATTCATTTGAGGCATGTATGTTGTGGAATTCTTGTGCTTGATTTTGAAGGTCTTAAAGATAGCTTTCATTAGGTCACTGTTGATATTGGCGGCGTTGTCGGTGATGATGGACTCTGAAACCCCGAATCAGCAAATAATAGGATCTCTGACAAAATCTGCGACGACTTTCTTGGTTATATCTTTGTAAGATGCAGCTTCAACCCATTTTGTGAAATAGTATATGGCCACTAAAATGAACCTGTGCTTGTTTGAAGCGGCGGGCTCGATTGGTCCAATGATGTCTATTCCCTAAGCGGCAAAAGGCCAAGGTGCACTCGTTGCATTGAGTTCATTTGGCGGCACCCGTATCATATCTGCATGTATTTGGCACTGATGACATTTCTGGACATACCTGATGCAGTCTGTTTCCATAGTCATCCAAAAATAACCTGCCCCCAGTATCTTCTTGGCTAAAATGAAACCATTCATGTGTGGTCCACAAGTTCCAGAGTGTATCGCTTCGAGCAGTTTGGAAGCTTCCTTGGTATCAACACACCTAATAATCCTAAGTCTAGAGTCCTTCTGTACATAATTCCTCCACTTTGGAAGAAATGGTTGGACAATCTTCGGAGCGTGTGCTTTTGAGTATAATTTGCATGCTTTGGGTACTATCCTTTTGCCAAGTACTCCTTGATATCATAGAACCATGGATTCCCGTCTGCTTCTTCTTCAACATGAGCGCAGTAAGCTGGATGATTATGAATCCTTACCGGAATGGGGTCGATAAAATTCTTGTCTGGATGTTGTATCATGGAGGACAAAGTGGCCAATGCATCTGCGAACTCATTCTGGATTCTCGGGATATGTCTAAACTTTATCTTCGTGAAACTCATCATCATCTCTTGCACATGATATAGATATGGTAATATCTTGGTATTCTTTGTAGCCAATTCTACCTGCACCTGATGTACTAGATGATCTTAATCACCAATTACTAGTAATTCCTGGATATTTATGCCAATGGCCAAATTGAGCCCCAATATGCAAGCCTCATATTCTTCCATATTATTGGTGCACGAAAATCTGAGTTTCACGGATACCAAATAATGTTGATCTGTTTCTGACACCAAAACGGCTCCAATACCACTCCTTTGAAGTTTGTGGCTCCATTGAAAAATATTCTCCACCCGTCGTAGGCTTCGACTATATCTTCTCTTACGAATGATACTTCTTTATTAGGAAAATAGTGGTTCGTATTCTCCTCCTATAGGATTTTCCACAAGATGATCCGCTAATGCTTGTCCCTTAACCGCCTTCTGAATCACATAGACGATGTCGAATTCACTCAACAATATCTGCCATTTTGCCAGCTTCCCTGTAGGCATGGGTTTTTGGAAGATGTACTTCAGAGGATCCATCGTTGATAGAGATATGTGGTATAGGCACAGAAGTAGTGCCTCAATATTTGGACTATCCAAGTCAAAGCACAGTAGGTGTGTTCCAGCAAATAATACCGTGCTTCGTAGGGTGTGAACTTCTTACTCAGATAGTATATGGCCTATTCTTTCCTTCCCGTCTCGTCGTGTTGTCCCAAGACACAACCGAAAACCCCATCTAATATGGAGAGATAGAGTAGCAGTGGTCTACCAGGTTCTGGCAGGACCAGGACTGGCAGTATGGACAAATATTCTTTGATTCTGTCAAAAGCGTTATGGCAGTCTTTAGTCCAATTGGTTGCAGCATCCTTCTTTAATATTTTAAAAATTGGCTCATAAATCACGGTTGATTGTGCTATGAAGCGGCTGATGTAATTAAGATGTCCCAAGAATCTCATCATGTTTTTCTTGTTCTTTGGAGGTGGCAAATCCTGGATAGCCTCAATTCCTCGGCGGCTGACGATGCATCCTAATAATTTTCCTGTGGGGACCCCGAAGGCACATTTTGCGGGATTTAGTTTCAAATTGTACCTTCGAAGACGATCAAAGAATTTTCTCAAGTTTGCTATGTGATCTATACTTTTCTTGGATTTGATGATGACATCATCCACATATACCTCTATCTCCTTGTGTATCATGTCGTGGAAAATAGTTGTCATGGCCCTCATATAAGTGGCCCCCATATTCTTCAGACCAAACGACATCATTTTATAGCAGTACACCACCTATGGTGTGATAAAATCTTTCTTTTCGGCATCCTCTTCATCCATCCAGATCTGATGATATCCCGCGAAGCAATCCATAAAGGATTGGAGTTCATGCTTGGCGCAATTGTCGATCAATATGTGTATGTTGGGTAACGGGAAATCATCTTTTGGACTTGCTTTGTTTAGGTCCCGATAATCGACGCATACTCTGACTTTCCCATCCTTCTTCGGAACTGGCATGATGTTAGCCAACCAAGTTGGATATTCAACCACTCTGAGAACCTTAGCTTTGATCTGCTTGGTGACTTCTTCTTTGATTTTCAAACTCATATCTGGCTTGAACTTTATGAGCTTCTGCTTTACCAGCGGACACATTGGGTTGGTAGGTAGTTTATGAGCCACTATGGACGTGCTCAAACCGGTCATATCATCATAGGACCATGCAAATATGTCCTCATATTCCTTCAGGAAACGAGTGTATTCTTCTTTCTCTAATGGTGACAGGTGAATGCTTACACGTGTTTCTTTGACTGTTTCGGAGTCTCCTAGATTAACTGTTTCAGTCTCATCCAAATTGGGCTTAGACTTGTTTTCAAAGTTTTCCACCTCTCTGACAATTTCCTCGGGTATTATATCCTCTTCCAGATCCTCTTAATCATTATCCTTATGTTACGTTGTCTCATTACATGTCACAGTCGTAAGTTCATCGGGATAGGTAGTAATATTGTTATAGAGAAAAATCGTAAAGAATAATAATAAATACTAAAAACAACAATGCATTTAGATAAATCTTGAAAACGTCAAACAGGTACGGCTCGATGACCCGAGCAATTATTTCAAAACAAAACATGCTTAAAACAAAATACTGAAAATGTCTTAATGCTCATAAAATTGCTTTTAAAATAAATGATGCTAATTGCCAGGCTACCTAGGAACTCGATGGGCCCTTGATGGTGCAGCAGTCTAGTTCTTGAGAACAGTTCCCTTCTCCACGGTATGAAGAATGAGGCCTTCCTCCTCCTCCTCCTCCTCAACTATCGCACTACAATCCATGTCTTCATCATCCAGAAACAGATTCCTTATACCGGCTAGAACTTCATCTTCTTCAGACTCCCACATCATGTTAGCTTAATGAAATGACTGGCTCAAATGTGGTACTGGTTGCTCTAGATGGTAATAAGGACCACGCCATGGTGGCGACCAATTCTGATACTCGTGCTAGGTGTATTCATACCCAAGCCCAAAAGTTGTGCCGTGACGCTTTAGCTGTATTGGTTTGGTGATCCCTTCGAGATTCTTATCGAGACCTTTGCCAGGATCATACGCTGTCCATGCCAATATTCCATCTATCATACTGCTCCACCATTTGTCCCTTTCAATTGCATTGACACGCTCGATGCGATGGTATGTTTCTCCACCCATCTTCCTTCTATTCTCGATGACCAGAACAGTTTGACAGGTGTAAATGGGATTACTTCCGTCCCCATGGATGATCACTTCTTGATGGTTCCACTCAAACTTCACGACCTGATGTAGAGTAGAAGCTACGGCTCCAATGGCATATATCCAAGGTTGTCCCAACAATAGGTTGTAGGTAGCAGATATGTCCAACACTTGAAACTCAACATCAAACCAGGTTGCGCCCATCTGTAGGCTGAGGTTGGTTTCCCCAATTGTGGACCTTTGAGACCCATCAAATGCTTTCACATTCATACTTCCTGATCGTATCTCCTGCAAACCTTTACCCAATCTTTTCAGAGTAGTTAGTGGACATGTGTTAAGACTGTACCCCCATCTATCAGGACTCTGGCAATGAACTTATCCTCAAACTACATTGTGATATGCAGTACTCTGTTATGACTTAGTCCTTCTGGTGGTAGCTCATCTTCATGAAAAGTGATCTTGTGGCTTTCCAATACTTGTCCTATCATATTGGACATCTCTCTACTGGTAATGTTGTTGGGTACATAAGCCTCATTCAACACTTTCATCGCCGCATTCCTGTGTGCCTCAGAATTCTGTAGTAGTGATAGAATGGATATCTGAGCAGGGGTTTTGTTCAAATGATCAACCACATAATACTCCCTTGCTTGCACTTTTCGCCAAAGATTATCCGGGCCAGTTTCAATGATGGGCTGCCTGGAAGCGGCTTCTTTAATTGTTCCCCCCAAAAGCTCAGACGTGTAAACCCTACCAATTCTGGTCATACCTTGAGTTGCACCAGTTTTTTCCATTTTCCCCTTTCCTTTCCTTCTTTCTTCCGCAACATAATCCCATGGTATAGCATTAGACTTATAATACGGTGTAGGTGCTACCATCACGGTGAAGGGTGTTTTTACTTCAACCTCAAACGGAGTTGGTGCAGCTATCTCAACTTCAATTGGTGCCTGAGTTTGTACCATGATAGGTGTGAGAGTGACTGGAGATGTTTCAGGATTATCCCCTTCTCGAATGAGTCCAATTGACCCTTCTGAGTCCCATTCTTCATCGGTCTCTATCATGTTTACCCCTCCATCCCTATGATCCTGGAGAGGATTGTTACAGACATTGGGTGTAGCCTCATTTGCCTGTATGACTTTGGTATCAATTAATGTCTGAATCTTATCCTTCAAAGTACGACACTCATCAATAGTATGACCTTTTATGCCTGAGTGATAGGCACATGTCTTATTTGGATTGACCCATTGAGAGTAATTTTCCATGGATACAGTGGGAATGGGAGTGATATAACCGTCAACCTTCAGTCTCTCGTACAGTTGGTCTATAGGTTCAGCAATTTGGGTGTATTGTCTGGGTGGTCTGCGGTCGAAATTTAGTCTAGGTTTTTGGTAGTTTTGGTGGGCTGGTGGTAAGTGGTAGTATGCGGGTTGGGTGTTATACGTATGGTAAGTGGTGGCAGGTTGTTGGTATCTGGGAGGTAAAGGCTGATATGTGGGTGAAGGTGTTTGGTATGTGAGAGGATACTTCGGACCTTGGGCTACCATTACTGCACCTACTTCTTTCTTCTTGGAGATACCTCCTGACTGTAGGGCCTTATTTTTGGCTTGGGGTGCTTCAAAATTTGTCACCATTCCACTTTTGATCCCTTCTTCTATTCTCTCTCCCAACTTGATGATATCATAAAATTTATGGTTTTCAATAACCATCGATTTTTCGTAGTATTGCGGATCCTGAGCTCTGACGAAGAACTTATTCATTTGTTCTTCTTCCAGCACTGGCCTTACTTTTGTAGCTTCAGACCTCCATCGAGTAGCATACTCGCGGAAAGTTTCCGTTGGCTTCTTCTTGAGATTTTGAATATAGAAAATGTCTATTGCATTTTCTGTGTTAAAGCTGAATCGATCCATGAAATCCGATGTCGTGCTTACCCAATTAAACCATTTCTTTGGGTTCTGACTGATGTACCAAGACATGGCATCTCCCGTGAGGCTTCTCATGAACAACTTCATGCGGATTCTTTCATCCCTGCCAACTCCGACAAGCTTGTCACAATATATTCTCAAGTGCACCTTCGGATCACCAGTTCCGTCGAACATTTCAAACTTAGGAGGTTTGTAACCCTCTGGCAATTCTACATCTGGCTGAATACACAAATCTTCATAATTCAAACCCTCAACGCCTTTCCCCTCTTCGACATTTTGAACCCTGCAAAGTGAGAGAGCTAAGAGTACATGTAATTAGATATAAAAGGAGATCACATTGATCTCAGATTTAAGAATAACAAAATTAACTACCAAAGCTTCTAAATATTCCTCTCTTCATCTCTCCTTCTCTATGATTGAATTCATCACTGTTTCATTGATTGTAGTCAGTTGCATGTATGATTTCCAGTCGTTGCTAGCTCAATCTAGCTCAATTAATATGGTATTAGAGCAGCGATCTCGAATCTAGGGCTCAGACGCGAAGTTTCAACGAACGATAGTAGAATCTCTCTGAAATAAGAGATTCGCGGATCTTCAATGCATACATGGAAATAAACAAAATGACCTTGCTAGAACATAATCACCCGTTGTTTCTTCAAGCATCTGATGCTCCAGGTCTAGTTCCAGTTCCCATAAAGCTCACAGGACCAGAAAATTATGCCTTCTGGAGTAGGGCGATAAAGTAAGCACTGAGAGGAAATGGTAAGCTTGGATTTGTGGACGGGACATGTGTCAAAAGCATGTGCAGAGGAGAACTCGCTGAGCAATAGGAGAAATGTAATGCGATTGAAATTCTTTAAACAACTAGTAGTATATATAGTGCTTTGGCCCTTTAATTTTGACTGGTTTTCTGGTTCAACACTCTTGAAACTTTTTCAATTATTAATTCACATAAATCACATCATGTTGATTATAGTATTGTTGTGTTGAAAAAGGAATACCATCATTAGAAGAAAAAACAAAGTTAAAGAAAGACTCAAGAAAAGCAAGAAAAGAAAAGGACATTGACGTGAACAAATTACTACCTAGGAATAGGTGAACTCTTTCATATATTATTGATTATTCTTAATCACCATCTACAAGCCTGTACTATGTTTGCAGCCAGCCAATTTTGATATCTTAAAAATATATGGAGCAAAATAGACAGTGAAAATTTATATAGTCGATCACAACTTGCTTGGAATTAATACATAGTTAGAGTTTTGGAGGAGTTTGATTAGAGAAAAATCCTTTTTGAGCTGTAAATCTTTATCTACTACTTCCAATGGTCCATTGAAATTTAAAAAAAAAACAGATCACTCTACTTTTTCTTTTTCTAAACGAAAGTGTACCTTTAAGCTTATCTTTTCTTTTTGGATAAAGTTGTAGTGGAAGAGTAACTACACTTTCATCCTTAATTACACTTCTCAGGTTCGAGTCTTGGGCATAGAATCACCTTTAGTAAGGAGTGTTTTATCCCTCCCCTCACCCCACCCCCAAAAGTAGGACTTCCCATCATAAATACGAATTAGTCAGACCCTATGGCGGGTATGTGGAAATCAAAAGAAAAAAGATGAAGTTATTCCCTATGTCAAAAAAGAGCTGGTAATGGCACTAAAAGAAATTAAGGACCAGGTCAATTCAGCCTTGCTTTCCCTTTTTCACTGCATATTATAATGATCCAAAGTTGGGAACTTTTATTTCTCTGTATATAACATGTACCATGTGGATGTTATTTTGTCCACTTATTAGAAGTTGGAGTTGGCCTCTGTCATTATTGGCATGCTTAACTCTTTTGAATTACAAAACTCTTGAATCTTTTTGAGCAACAACTCTTTTTGTTTCTTCATTCTTGACTATCTTTTTCCACGTCAACCTCATTTTCTCTTTTTCTTTTGGGATCATAAAGTAGTGCTTGGGTCCCGTCTAACTTTGTCCATCAAAGCGTCTCGACTAGTGTCTGAGACACCTGCTGCTTTTCACCGACAAAGGTATGAGGTTACTTTGTCCACTAAAATTTTGACATGTTGATAAATATTCTCTACTATTTTTTGTCTTTGCTTGAATTTGAACCTTAATCTTCCATAACCTCGTCACTTCAACATACTGGTTTTCTTGATAATTTTTTATGTTTTTGTGACTCCAACTTTTGTGGTTTGGATGTTGACATTCCCATCTAAATACTAGACATTATATCTTGAGAGTTGTGGTGCTTGATTGACGCAATGTAGTGATAGTGTTTGTTTATTTTTTTATATTTTCCTCATATTGGAATTGTTATTACTTTGAATGCCAATACAATTTTCATAATCTTGAACAACAACATACGTAGTGTGATCCCACAAGTAGACGAGAACGAACTATATCAGATTGGGCTATGTTTAATTTCATAACAATTTGGTGTTATATTAATCTGAACTTTCAGCTTTTTAAAATTGAGTAAATCTAAATAGCATTAAAAATATAGCAAAAGAAGTATGTTTGTGATGAAAAAAATGTTCAAATTAAGTTATAAAATCCATCTAGTTCCATCCCAATTTATTTTGTACTTTTCGCTTATCGAGAGTCATTCGATGTTAAGTTGGTCATAACTGTTAGAACCGAAAAAGTCAGGTGTCATGCAGAAGCTATTAAAGCAACATTGAATGATGATAAATCAAACAACAAAAGAGACACAAATATTTAATGTGGTTCGGTTAATTAACCTACGTCCACAGCGGAGATGAGCAATCCATTATCTAAAAGAGAGCACAAAATATTGAGAGAACAACCTCACAAAGAGGCAAACACAAGTGACACACTTGTCCCGAAAAGTTCTCCCCCCTAAACAAGACTCTCAAACCCCTTATGATTACATTGTGGATGCTACTGAATGAGAAGGAAGGATCCTCAATTTATAGAAGTCCAAACCTTTTCCTACAAGACAAAGTAAAACTAAGTATGGTAAGAAAATTAAGAAAACACGTAACAATAACTTGGTAGTGGCCCTTCTTTACTGATGAGAGAAGTGGCTCTTTGGTTGTTAATTTCCGACTAGTTTCATATGAGAAAAAGGATGCCATAAAATAATTAAACAACATCCATTTCATTAACAACTACAATGGGAATATAATATTTTAATGAAACTTCCAAAACATAATAGATCTTAATAATTGCAAAGCCTTCCATAATGTAAAGGACAAAATACTAAAAAGAAAAGAAACCAGAAATGCAATGATCAGACAGTTTTACTAGACTAGCACAACTACTATTGGACTTCTTACAGAGTGTGTAGTGCTAGCCCATTTCAAGAATCCTTGAACTACAACATTATTTGAACTATTGGTTGTTTCGGAAAAGATCACTCGGTATGTCAACTTTTGGTTTAACTTAGAGAATTTTAGAGTAGAGGGCTTAACGGTCACTGAAACTCGGGGTGGAAAACGATCTCCACGCTATAAAATGATTTAGCCTCCCCAACATTAGTGACTGTTGTTGTATATGTTTGAGAATTTTCTCCGAGTGTGATGGAAAATGAAGGGTAATTCAGTTGTGCTTGGGGAATACTTTTCACTTCCGAGCAATTCACCTTGCATTGTAGAATGTTTCTCATCTGTCGATTTGTGTAATTCAAACCACACAAATAAGGTATATAGTCTCTGAATAGGGTTATCATAAATTAGCCCCGGATCATTTGCTCTTGATGGATTGACATGTCCTGCTCCAATGGCAAAGACGTTAGCAGGTAGAAGCCTTTCATCCAGGATGGGCTTGTTGGCGAGGTTTACTGTATTAGCAGTTGTCATGATTGCTGACTTGATAGCTGCAGGAGACCAATTGGGGTGTGCGCTTTTCAACAATGCAGCTATTCCACTGAGGTGAGGACAAGACATGGAGGTGCCAGAAATAATATTGAAGGTAGATTTTGTATTTGAGTTATTTTCAACTGAGGTAGGCCAAGCAACAAGAATGTTAACACCAGGACCAATAATGTCAGGCTTCAAGATTCCAGGACTAGCCCAGCTTGGTCCTCGAGAAGAAAATGAAGCAACCACTGGTGCATTTCTATTGCCGATTACCGTTCCTTGAAATATAATTCTGGCTACTGGTTTCTTTGTTGAATTCATATAGTCAAGAATTTTCATTCCATCATCATAAGTAATATCCAGTGCAGGAAGGACATGAGTACCGGCTAACGTAGTAACACAATATTCTGGCTCATTGAAGATAATCATGCCAACACCTCCAGCATCCTTTACTGCTTGTCCTTTTTCACTCCTCGTATTAACACCACCTCCAAAGCACAAAACTATTTTTCCTCTAATAGTAGGGTCAGCCAGCATACCTTTATCGCAACCAATAGTGTCAATGTGATAGAATGTATGAGTCCACCAAACTGTATAGAGACCTAATCCTATAACAATTCCCACAGAACTAGCTAATCTAACAGTAAGTAAATGACACGAGATATTTTTACGTGGAAAAATCCCTGTTCAAGGGGATAAAAAACAACCACGACCTACATTGGTAGGATTTCAACTTCACTACTGAGCAATCTTTAGATTACAACCTATTGCAACCTAAGAATTAAACTCTTAACTCCTCACTAACTTGCAATACACCTATTACAAGCCACTTTGCAATACACCTATTACAAGCCACTTTGCAATACACCTATTACAAAGACTTCAACTCATGACTAACTCTAGTCACGACACAAGCTCTACGGGTTTGTGGTTTTTGAGGTTCCTAATTTAAGCTTCTAGATAAGCAAAGTAGGAATTACAATAAATAACCAATACAAAGATACAACTCAACTAAGTACATATAAAAGACTTGTTATGGAACTGGTCTGTAGTAGTGTTGCACTTTGTTCTTGATGCATTTGTGTCTTCAATGCTGGATAATCAGATCTTGAATGCTTTTGTTTGAATATCACATGTGTTCAAGTGATGTTTTGTTGTAATGCTTCTTGTTAATATCCTTTGAATGGCATCACTTAGATGATGTAAACACTTGGTTGGTAAAAAGCCCTTCCCAATGGGAAGTGACTGATGCACTATTTCTGTACTGTAGCATGTACAGTGCACACAGTCACTTTCCAACTGTAGAGTTGACTTTTCCTGAGTTGATTCTTTTCTATCTGAAGTCATACAACTCACATTAGCTTAAGTCCATTGATGGATAAATATACTAAGTGTGCATCAGGTCCTTTATCTAGTTCTTGACAATAAGTTTGTTAGATCATCAAAACATAAATCTAAGATACTTTAAACCCATCAATTTTTCCCTTTTTGATGATGACAAACTTTAAAATTGACAACCATTTGCAGAGCACAATAAACTAGATAAAGTACCAGGAACTTCACAAGTTCCCCCGGACTCTATGCTTCCCCCTTAATCAGATCCCCCTGCTTCAATTTATTCTTCAATTTATCTTCCCCCTTTTGGCATCATTAAAAATACCCAAGCAAGCAATCAACATAAAGAAATCTAGCCTAGCTAACTCATGCCACATGTGTGCACACAACATGATAGAAAAGAGAAGCAGAAAAAAACAAGCATTTAACAGCAAAAGAGAGTCTTCATTGATTTTTATAAAACATAAGCCTTTTCCATTACAGCAAAGGCAAGTTTGGACTGTTGAAAGCGGGAGCAGTACAGGTGAAATCCATCCACATAAAAAAAAGACAAAAACAACTACCACAAGTCATCAAAATAAAATATAGAAACTTGACACTAGTCATTGGAAGATTTTCTTAGGGGGCACTAGAGGAGGAGGGCTTGGAGGAGGCAACAAGAGTGTTGAGAACAAGGTCAATCCGAGCATTTGCGGATATTTGCTCTGTGAGCAGGTTCTCTCTCAGGTTCTCCACCTGTTGCCTGAGCTCAACATTTTCGTTAGACAGACGAGCAACTTCTTCACTTGATGAACTGGAGGGTCCTGGTGCTGTTCTAGCCTGACTAAGCTGAGTCTCAAGAATAGTGTTCCTTGCCTTCAACTTCCTGATCTCCTCTGTGGCACTATTCTGGGCGTTGATTAGCTGTGAGATCGTCGAAGTGCTTCCCATTCCTCCAACCTTTTCAATACATTCACATTCCTCCAGTGTAGTTTTTGAGAAGGTTTGTTTTCTGGTCCCCATCTTGGGATTTCCTAAGGGTACATCAAAGAACTTGAAGACAAGCGTGAGAAGAAAGCCATACAGAAGTCCATGGTTCCCATCTTTGAAAGCTGCCACTTTCTGTATATGTTCAATCATAATGGCAGGCAAGTTGATAGAACGGAACTCATCTAGTGCTTCCATTAAGTATAGATCAGACTTGGAAGTAATGGACCTTCTTTCAGCACGAGGGAGCAGAACCTTGTTAACCAACTCAAACAATAGTTGGTACACAAGAAGCATATCCTTCTTTGTACCCGTTCCCAATGCTGGACAACTTTTTCTTTCACAATGGCGCGCCTAAAATTAGAGCCACAAGCACCTCTCACAGATGACAACCCTTCAGATGGAACCTTGAGAATGTCCCCCAACACAGTAGCATCTAATACCATATCCACTACATTCACTAAAACACAGATGTGGTCATCTTCAACAGTAAAGAGGTCGGCATAGAAGCTTTTGACCTCATCCTCATATACTTTGGCCACATCATCTTTGAACAGATGGCCCCACTGCTTAAATTACACCATCTCAAGAATTTGTCTCATACCCGCCATTTCATAAATCTCTGGGTCAGAAGTGCGACCCCACAGTACCTTTTGATGTCTCAACCTTTCTTGCCCTAGTACACTTACACTTTTCACGTTTTTTGCAGAACCGGGTTCCCCAACAGTTTCCAACTTTCTTTTGCCAAAATTGCTAATGGACTTGCCCTTAACACTTAATTTTACCAGAATATCATCATCAGACACAGATTCTTCCTCCACTTTTTACTTAGTTTTTCAACAACTTCCTTTGAAGCACTCTCAACAGATTGTTTCTTTTTCTGAGATCTCTCAACCAGGGAACTTGGTTCCTCTTGAGCATCCTCATCCACCTCTACTACTAAAATATTTTTGTCACACACAATTTTCCCTACCTTCATCAACCTCTTCTTCTTCTTCTTCTTCTTCTTCTTCTTCTTCTTCTTCTTCTTCTTCTTCTTCTTCCTCTTCTTCTTCTTCTTCTTCAAGGCAGCCTCAAAAGCCTCCTTCTTTTGCAACCTTGTGGTAGGTCTCTTAGAAGGGGGCTCAGGAGTGACCACGGGCTTTCTAATCTTGAAGCGAGCACTGAAAACCACATCATCCTGATCATCCTCATCACTAGGTCTTACAACAGGAGGGATAAACTCCAACGGCTCAGCGTCAAAGTGAGGAGAAGGAGCAGGGTCAAAGCTGACCTGGGAAGATGATTCCTGACCTGTTTCCTCAGGGAGGGGATCAGGTTCATCAGCAGGGTTCCCAGTAGCTTCTTCAGGTGCAGGTGGTTCAAAGAGCACCATTGTTCCTTTTTCTCCTAAGAGCGGAGTCCCTTCCCCCTGAGACTCAGGCATGGTAGAAGGTCTTTCATTCACCAGTCCCTCAGCAACAATGGCCAATATGTTTTCAGTGGCCTCCTTTTCCTAAGACTCCATGGGAGAAATAGTGTCCAAGACTGGAAAACTTATGTACTGATCAATATCTTCCTCAAAAACCCTTTTTTGTTGAGTTTCACCCTCTTTTTCATCCTTCTTCTGGTTTTTGAGAGTATCAGGCAACAGAGAAGAAACAGTGTTGACTTTTGAGGTTTCTGAGTCCTCAACACTTAACGAAGGAATAGGGTCATATGGAGTGGTGAGAGAGATAAGAGGTGAAAGGGAATCAGGTTTGGATATATCGGTGTCAGTAATGATGGAAGAGGGGATTTTTGGTGGTGTTTCGAAGGTGGCAGATGAGTCGAAGATGTTACCTTCCAAGGTAGGTAGGATAGCTTGCTCTTCAGCCATGGTAGATAGTTAGATTGAAGATTCTGGAAGGATGGAGAGAGAAAGAGAGGGATGATCGCTCAAGGTTAGGAATGAAGGATTTTTAAGGAGGGAAAGGATAATGATGAGGGAAGAGAGAAAAGGGTTCTGAAATGGCGGTAGGTTTGTGGGAAGATGCACCGTTGCAGAGGGAAGTGAAAAGATTTGAAAGAAAAGACGTGATATACAAGGTTTGAAAAGGTGGATGACGTGGCGGTTAATTTTGTTTCTTTTGAGATACGCATGAGAAAAACACAAGACTATTAACCTGTGGTACAAGAACTAGGTTCCTGACCGGTCTTTTTAAAAAGATTTTCAACTCTCTTTTGCCGCTCATGCATTCTTCCTTCAGCTTCTATAATCATCATGCGTGTCTACCTGCAACGGTATAGAAGTGAGTTAAGCTTGGCCAGAAAACACTTTAGCTAGATTTACATGAATGTAATTTTCATAGCCATAGGGAAGGGAATTAGGTTCTCAATTTGGATTGATTAACACCAGTGCCATCCTTTTTCTCTCAAAATGATCCCTGCTTAGAGCTTTGGTGAAGATATCTTCAATTTGGTCTTCTGTACTATGGAACTTCATGCAAATAAGCCCCTTCTCCATGTTGTCTCTG
This sequence comes from Nicotiana tabacum, assembly GCF_000715075.1. Taxonomy (NCBI): domain Eukaryota; kingdom Viridiplantae; phylum Streptophyta; class Magnoliopsida; order Solanales; family Solanaceae; genus Nicotiana; species Nicotiana tabacum. The sequence continues at coordinate 8,043,913 of NC_134096.1, forward strand.
AGAAAATGATGTCTCACATCAATGTGCTTGGTTCTCTTGTGTTGGACCGAGTTTTTTGCCATGTTGAGTGCACTGGTGTTGTCACAGAATAGAGGTACACAGTCAGTGTATACCCCAAAATCCTCCAATTATTTTTTGATCCACAAGAGATGAGCACAGCAGGACGCTGCAACAACATATTCTACTTCAGCTGTTGAGAGAGCTACTGAATTTTGCTTCCTTGTACCCCATGAAATCAGACAAGATCCTAGGAAATGAGCTATTCTGGATGTGCTCTTCCTGTCCACAAGGTAACCTGCATAGTCAGCGTCAACATAACCAACAAGATTAAAGTTATCACCTGAAGGGTAATACAGAACCAAGTCCTGTGTTCCCTTATGATATTTCAGAATCCTTTTAGCATCTTTTAGATGAGATTCCTTGGGATTTGATTGAAACCTTGCAATAAACCCACACTGAATACAATATCTGGCCTGTTGGGAGTGAGCTAGAGGAGTAATCCAATAATTCCTCGATACATTTTTTGATTTACAGGAGAGCCAGATTCATCCATGTCTAGCTTAGCGCCAGTGGAAATGGCGGTGTCAATCACCTTTGATGCTTCCATATCAAACCTCTTCAAAAGCTTCTTGATATATTTCTGCTGACTAATACAAGTTCCCTTCGCGGACTACTTCACTTGAAGACCCAAGAAAAAGTTCAGCTCCCACATCATGCTCATCAAGCTTGTTCCTGAATACCCACTTAGTTCCTATGATGGTTCTATCTGAGAGTCTAGGTACCAAGTGCTATACTTTTTTCCTATCAAATTGATGCAACTCCTCCTGCATAGTTGTGATCTAGTCTGCATCCTTCAATGCTTCCTTAATATTTTTGGGTTCTATTTGGGAGAGGAAGGCTGAGAAGGCAAGTGAATTTCTGGCTTTTGATCTAGTTTGGACTCCAAAATCAATGGGGGTTATTATATTATTGAGAGGATGGGAGCTTTTATGTTTCCAATTTGGAACCTGAATCTCATTAATGGAGGAACTAGGTAATCCTGAATAGTTCCCTTGAATTCCTCTTTCTGCTGCCTGTGGGGTACTTTGAACTGCATCAGCTACTCTTTCTTCAGCTTCAGTGGTTGTGATGTGTGTACCTGGTTCCTCTTGAGTTAGAGAGGAAGAGGTTGCATTGTCTTCATTTGTATCCTTCATTTGACTCATCATATCTTCCTTTCCATTTTCCATGTCGGTGATCTCTCTTGGAACCAGTAGTGGCTCACTGTCTTGATCATCCTTGTTGCTCTTCTCACCAGATGGAAGTGTCTCGTTGAAGATTACATGAACATTTTCTTCCACACACTGAGTCCTTTTATTGTAAACCTTGTAAGCTTTGCTTTGAGAGGAATACTCTAGAAAAATTCCTTCATCACTTTTGGCGTCAAATTTTCCAAGCTGATCAATTCCAGTGTTAAGAACATAGCATTTGCACCTAAATATTCTTAGGTGTGTCATATTGGGCTTCCTTCCATTGAGCAGTTCATAGGGAGTTTTGTTCAGGAAGGATTTGATCATGCACCTGTTAACCAAGTAGCAGGCTGTATTTATGGCTTCTGCCCAGAAGTTTTTGGCTATCCCACTATCAATAAGCATTATTCTAGCCATATCTTCAAGGGTTCAGTTCTTCCTTTCTACAACTCCATTTTGCTGTGGAGTTCTTCGAGTTGAGAAGTTATGGGTGATGCCATTTTCACTGCAGAATTCATAAAACTTGGCATTTTTAAATTATGTTCCATGATCAGATCTGATGCAAGCCACTTTTGATTCCATCTTTACTTGGATTTTCTTGACAAAGGCTGCAAACACTTCGAAGGTCTCATCCTTGGTTCTGAGAAACAGTGTCCAAGTGAATCTTGAGTAGTCATGTACTATCACAAAAATATATCTTTTTCCTCCTCTGCTTGGCACTCTCATAGGGCCACATAGATCCATATGAAGGAGTTCAAGTGGCTTTGATGTGCTGACATCCTTCTTTGGCTTGATTGAGGATTTCACATGCTTTTCTCTAGCACATGCATCACACACTCTGTGCTCCTTGAATTTTGAATTTGGCAATTCACGAACCAGGTCCTTCTGTATCAGTTTGTTCAGAAGAGAGAAACTTGCATGTCCCAACCTTCTGTGCCATAACTCTGCATCATCATCAACTGCTTTCAAGCAGCTCATATCACCACTTTGTAGGGACTCGAAATCAACAACATAGATGTTCTTGTATCTTTTGGCCACTAGTACCACTTTACTAGTTACCAGATTAGTAACTGTGCACACCTTTGACAAAAACTCCACCTTGTTTCCTTTATCACAGATTTGAGAAACACTCAAGAGACTATACTTTAGACCATTTACATAGTACACGTTCTCAATTGAGTGTGAGAGAGACTTTCCAACTTTTCCAACACCAAGAATGTACCCTTTTTCCCATTTTCAAATGATACATTCCCTCCTTGCAGTGCTTTTAGTGAAAGGAAGTCCATGGTATTCCCAGTCATATGCTTAGAGCATCCACTGTCCATAATCCATTGTTGACTGCTTCCTTTCACTATTCCCTGCACAGATAAATCAAGGGTTAGATTTAGGAATCAAACAAGTTTGGGTCCCTTATAATGAGAAAAGGGATGAATGAGAGCTCTTCTAGTCCATGCAGGCAATATGCGTTTTTTTGTGAGTGGCACCTGGTCCTCTTCCACTAGTTACTTTTTCAGCAAAAACTTTGTTTTTCTGAACAGACTGGACTCTTGCTTGGCAATTTTCCTTGAAATGCCCATTGTTCCCACAGTGGGTACAAAGCCGGTTATTAGGTACAGTGACATACTTTTCATGAGAGTTATAGGAAACTTTCTCCCTTTGGAACCCTATTCCCTGCCTGTTTTTACCATTATTAAAGTATATGGCAGTAATAGCATCTGAGGACCAGGTCCACTTAAGAGATTTCTCAAGATCATTTTTTACTTTCTCCAATTCTGCTTGAAGCTGCCTATTTTTCTGAAGCTCAGCACACAAACTAGTTTTCACATTATTCAGCTCATTTTCAAGTTTAATATGTGCCTTACTAGCTACTTCCTTCCCCTTTTCAGAATTTCCAGGCCTATATTCTGCTTTAAGTCCCTCAATTGTTTCCTCTAAGTCTACGATTACCACTAAGAGATCATCTCTTTCTTGCTCAGTAATGGTAGCTTTCTCCACTAAGGTATTCTTTTCTTTACTAAAGTTCTATGTGGTTTATTTCAAGTCAACTACAACTACCATTAAATCATCTCTTTTATGTTCTACATTAGTAATTTTTTCTATTAGAACCTCCTTCTCATTTTTCAGATTTTCTGTAGTTTCCTTCAGGTCAACTGCACAAACCACCAAGTCATCTCTAGTCTGCTCGGCATATCCTAACTCTATGGTCAAGGCATCCTTATCACTCACAAGACTATGATATGCATCAATCAAAACATTAGCTAATGACATGAGTTTCTTGGGAGAGTAGGATTTCAGATTCCTCTGAACATCCCTAAAGTTTACCTCATCATTGTCATCATCTTCATCATCGTCTAACTGAGCCATCAAAGAAAATATTGAGTCATATTCATTTGCTTCATTTTCAACTGCCATCATGGAACTATCACCTGCATCATTTTCTTCTTCTGATTCACTGGAGGTGTTTCCCCATGCTGCAAGAGCTTGCTTCACAACATTGTTAGCTACGTTTTTTCTTTTGAAGCGTTTGTTAGGAACCAGGTTCCTCTTGGCTGCTTTATCATAGTTGTGCTTGAAATGCTCTTGCTTCATAAGAGGACAGTCCTTGATGAAATGCCCTGGCTTTTCACACTTATGACTGAGTTCATAATTCTTTGGTTTGCTGGAACTGCCTCTCTTTGGTATACCTCCATTTCTTCGAACCATTTTCTGAAACCTTCTGGTAAGGTATGCCATGTCACTATCCTCCTCACTCGAATTATTATTTTCAGCTTTGAGTACCAGGTTCTTATCCTTCTTTGGTTCTCTTCTTTCACTGTCCTTATTTCTCTTCATCTCATAGGTTTTCAGATTCCCAACTAGCTCGTCCATAGTCAATGTCTGCAGATCCTTGGCTTCAGTGATAACATTAACCTTACTTTCCCAGGAGCTGGGTAAAACGCTAAGAACCTTCCTCACGCGCTTGTTCCTAGGAATGATTTCTCCGAGAGAGTGTAGCTCATTTATAATGGAAGTGAATCGAGTATGCATGTCTTGAATGGATTCATCATCCTTCATTCTAAAAATCTCATACTCAGTGGTGAGCATATCGATCTTGGACTGCTTTACTTGAGTAGTTCCTTCAGGTGCCGTTTGTAAAGCTTCACATATCTCCTTGGCAGACTGACATGCTGAAATCCTATTATATTCATCAGGTCCTATACCACACACCAAAATCTTTTTGGCGTGAAAGTTCTTCTCTACACCTTTCTTGTCAGCGTCATTGTACTCCTTACTTGTTTTCGGCACCATTACAGCAGGTTCTCCTACCTTCTTTGTTGGGACATATGGACCATCACAAATAACATCCCATAACTCGGAGTCTTCTACCATTATGAAGTCATACATTCGAGTCTTCCACCACCCATAGTATTGGCCATTGAATCTTGGGGGGCTGTAAGTTGATTGTTCTTCCTCAAAGTTTGGTGGAGCAACCATGGTGAGGATCCTCTCTAGGTGTTAACCTTTTAGAAAGAACCTGCTTTAATACCAATTGATAGAATGTATGAGTCCACCAAACTGTATAGAGACCTGGTCCTATAACAATTCCCACAGAACTAGCTAATCTAACAGTAAGTAAATGAAACGAGATATTTTTACATGGAAAAATCCCTGCTCAAGGGGATAAAAAAAACCATTACCTACACTGGTAGGATTCAAACTTCACTACTGAGCAATCTTTAGATTACAACCTATTGCAACCTAGGAATTAAACTCTTAACTCCTCACTAACTTGCAATGCACCTATTACAAGCCACTTTGAAATACACATATTACAAAGACTTCAACTCATGACTAACTCTAGTCACGACACAAGCTCTACGGGTTTGTGGTTTTTGAGATTCCTAATTTAAGCTTCTAGATAAGCAAAGTAGGAATTACAATAAATAACCAATACAAAGATACAACTCAACTAAGGACATATAAAAGACTTGTTATGGAACTGGTCTGTAGTAGTGTTGCACTTTGTTCTTGATGCACTTGCATCTTTAATGCTTGATAATCAGATCTTGAATGCTTTTGTTTGAATATCATAAGTGTTTAAGTGATGTTTTGTTGTAATGCTTATTATTAATATCCTTTGAATGACATCACTTAGATTATGTAAACACTTGGTCAGTGACTGCTGCACTGTTTCTGTACTGTAGAATGTACAGTGCACGCAGTCACTTTCCAACTGTAGAGTTGACTTCGTACTGCTGTTAGGGAAGCTCCAAGGGATCAGGTCCCTGAGTTGGTTCTTTTCTATCTGAAGTCATACAACTCACATTAGCATAAGTCCATTGATGGATAAATATACTAAGTGTGCATCAGATCCTTTATCTAGTTCTTGACAATAAGTTTGTTAGATCATCAAAACATAAATCTAAGATACTTTAAACCCATCACAATGTCATTTGAAGTATCAAATAGAGGGAAAAAGGTTACATTGGAAGCCTTTGCATGAAAGGTTGATGCGCCCTCGAACTCTTTATTGTTGCCAAGCTTAACAGTAGCCTTAATTTTTCTGTCAACAGTGCTAGCACCTACTGTCAGAATCCATGGGGCTTTATTTGCAATATTTCTATCTAGTGGACCGCTATTACCAGAGGAGCAACTTACAAGAATGCCTCTTTCTGTTGAACTATATGCACCAAGCATGATGGGATTATTATCAAAGTTACTGTTGAATTTGACAAGATTAATGTGAACTAGTGTGAACATTTGAAGCCTCCTTTTAGGAAGAAATTGGTAGATGCATTTTTTATGCATTTACATTGCATGTTGACACTTAATATGATGTCATGCATGATATTATTAAGGCCATTTCCCTTCTATAAATAGCAAGGGTTTTGTTCATTTATAAACATCTCTCACTTGCCTTCTTATCTCCTAAGTCCTTTGAATATTCTTTCTCTCTTGTAGTATTTCACTTGTATTTTTGGAGTGAAATAAAAATCAAATTTTGCCGAACCTCGTTAATTTCTGGTGTTCATTTTATTATTGTCTCATTTACTATTTATTAATTACCTTTTGATATAGTAGTTGTGATTGCAATAATTGGTATCAGAGCCAAGGTTCTAATTTAATATGCTCTGCGGTTGCAGCATAGTCTGAACTTCCACATCATAAAAGAATTACTTTGGTGTTCTGTACTGTCACCAAATAAATAGTATCTGTAGCAAAAATAGGAGATAATAAAAATGAAAAGTCCACATCGGGTGTCAGTAATACGTCACTGGCATCTTCGTTCATGACAAGAATTATGTCAAATGCGAAATTTGCAGTTGAAATTTTTGACGGATCAGGACATTTCGAGATGTGGCAAGCTGAGGTTCTTGATGTCCTTTTTCAACAAGGGGTAGATATTGCCATAGAAGAAAAGAAACCAGACAATATCGGAGAAGGAGATTGGAAGATTATCAACCGCGTTGCTTGTGGTACTATTCGATCTTACCTCGCAAGAGAATAGAAGTATCCATACACAAAAGAAACTTCTGTAAGTAAATTGTGGAATACGTTGGAGGATAAATTCTTGAAGAAAAACAGTCAAAAAAACTTTACATGAAAAAAAGACGGTTACGCTTCACATATGTTTTTGGTAATATAATGAATGATCATATCACCATCTTTAATAAGTTGGCGACAGATTTGCAAAATATGGACGTGAATTTTAGTGATGGAGATATGGCCTTAATGTTATTAAGTTCACTTCCCGATGAGTACGAGCACCTCGAAACTACTCTACTTCATGGGAATGATGAAGTGTCTCTCAAAATAGTTTGTTCTGCCTTGTACAACTATGAACAAAGAAAGAGAGAAAAACAAAAGAGTGGAGAAGGAGAAGCACTGGTCGTGAGAGGTAATTCTCAAAATCATATGAGACCGAAGAAAGGAAGATCCAAGTCAAGATCCATACCTAGCAAAGATGAATGTGCCGTTTGCCGAGAAAAGGGGCACTAGAAGAAAAACTATCCAAAGTTGAAAAACAAGGCCAAACCTAACAATGGGAAGGCTGTCATGGATTCAAATGTAGTTGATTGTGACAACTCTGATTTCTCACTAGTTACAACTGAGCCATTCAAACCATCTGACATATGGCTGATGGATTCAGCTTGTAGCTATCATATGTGTCCCAACAAAGCCTGGTTCGTTAATTTTCAAGAAGGAGAATGTAGAGTTATTCACACCGCAAATAACAATCCTCTTACCGCATATGGTATTGGTTCAATCTGATTAAGGAACCATGATGGATTGATCAGAACATTAACAGATGTTCGATATGTACCGGAATTGAAGAAAAATCTCATTTCTGTAGGAGCCCTAGAGTCAAAGGGGCTCAAAGTCGTTGCAGAAAATGGGGTAACGAGAATATGCTCCGGTGCACTGGTGATAATGAAGGGAATTCGGCGAAATAATAACATGTATCACTATCGCGGTAGTACAGTTATTGGGACAACAACAGTGACATCCAGTGATGACAAGGAGGCAGAAGCAACCAAGCTATGGCACATGCGCTTGGGACATGCTGGAGGAAAATCCTTGAAAATTTTATCAGATCAAGGATTGTTAAAAGGAGTAAAGACTTGCAATTTGGAGTTTTGTGAGCATTGTGTCAAGGGGAAACATGCAAGGGTTAAATTTGGAACAGCTATCCTTAATACTAAAGGTATTTTGGATTATGTTCACTCTGATATTTGAGGTGCTTCCAAAACACCTTCATTAGGTGGGAAACATTATTTTGTAACCTTTATTGATGACTTTTCCCGAAGAGTGTGGGTGTATACTATGAAAACCAAAGATGAGGTACTGGGAAATTTTTTCAAATGGAAGGCGATGATAGAGACTCAAACAGGCAGAAAGATAAAGTGTCTTCGCACAGATAATGGTGGAGAATACAAAAATGAACTTTACAATAAGATTTATGAAGATGATGGCATTTTGAGACATTTCACAGTCAGAAATACACCACAACAGAATGGAGTGGCAGAACGCATGAACCAGACTTTGCTGGAGAAGGTTCGGTGTATATTGTCCAATGCTGGCTTGGGCAAAGAATTTTTGGCTGAGGCAATAACATATGCATGCCACTTCATTAATCGCCTATCATCTGCCATTATTGGTGGCAAGACACCATTTGAAAAGTGGTATGGAAAACCTGCTGAAGATTATAATTTTTTACATGTGTTTGGCTCAATTGCATACTATCATGTGAAAGAGTCAAAATTGGATCCGAGAGCAAAGAAAGCTATATGTATGAGGATTACTTCTGGAGTCAAAGGATACCGATTATGGTGTCCAGAGACAAGAAAAATTATATTCAGCAGAGATGTTACCTTTGATGAATCTAGCATAATATATAAGGTGACAGTTGAAGATGTCAAACAAACTGATGGTACTTCAAAGCAGGCGGAGTTGAGGGAAAATTAATTTTCCCAACACAGGGAGAAAACGAGGAAACGATAGAAGATTTTCCCTTGGAAGAAGAGTTAGTGGAAGGGGAGATTCCAACTCAAGAACCCCAACAACAACTTGAATCAATAGCAACAACCAAGCCAAAAAGAACAATAAAGAAACCTGTTCGTCTCATAGAGACGGTGGCTTGTGCAACCTCAATTGTAGTTGATGATGTTCCTACCACTTATAAAGACGCAGTCCAAAGTTCAGAAGAAGATAAGTGGAGGATTTCCATGAATGAAGAAATGTAGTCCCTTCATCAGAATCGCACATGGAAATTGGCCAATCTCCCGAAGGGAAAGAAAGCAATTGGGTGCAAATGGGTATTTGCAAAGAAAGAAGGATTTCCTAAACAAGAAGATGTTCGCTGCAAAGCAAGATTTGTGGCCAAAGGGTACACTCAAAAGGAGGGAATTGGTTACAATGACGCATTTTCTCCGGTCGTGAAACACTCCTCCATTAGAGTTTTGTTGGCTTTGGTAGCACAGTTGAATTTGGAACTAGTTTAGTTAGATGTAAAAATTGCATTTTTACATGGAGACTTGGAAGAAAAAATCTATATGACTCAGCCAGAAGGATTCAAAGTTGCTGAAAAGGAAATTATGGTGTGCAAACTTGAAAAATCATTCTACGGATTGAAACAATCTTATAGACAATGGTACAAACAATTTGACAAGTTTATGTTGCAACAGAAGTACAGAAGAAGCAAATACGATCATTGTGTGTATTTGCACAAGCTTGAAGATGGATCCTTCATATATCTTTTCCTATACGTTGATGATATGTTGATAGCTTCCAAAAGTCAAGAGAAAATTGAGAAGTTGAAGATACAACTAAGAAAGGAGTTCGAGATGAAGGATTTAGGTGAGGCGAAGAAAATTCTTGGCATGGAGATAAAAAGAGATAGACATTCAAAGAAACTCTATCTATCTCAGAAAGAATACTTGAAGAGAGTAATAGATCGATTTGGCATAAATGAGAACACGAAGTCGGTTAGCACTCCTCTTGCTCCTCACTTTAAGCTTAGTACTGCTTTGTCGCCGAAGAATGAAGCTGAATGAGAGTATATGTCAAGAGTACCATATGCGAAGTCGGTTAGCACTCCTCTTTCTCCTCATTATCAAAGTTACTATTGAATTTGACAAGATTAATGTAAACTAGTGTGAACATTTGAAGCCTCCTTTTAGGAAGAAATTGGTAGATGCATTTTTTATGCATTTACATTGTATGTTCACACTTAATATGATGTCATTCATGATATTATTAAGGTCATTTCCCTTCTATAAATAGCAAGGGTTTTGTTCATTTGTAAACATCTCTCACTTTCCTTGTTATCTTCTAAGTCATTTGAATCTTCTTTCTCTCTTGTAGTATTTTACTTGTATTTTTAGAGTGAAATAAATTTGAGTTGATTGTGTCCGAGGACTAGGCAAAAATTAAATCTTTCCAAACCTCGTTAATTTCTGGTGTTCATTTTATTATTGTCTCATTTACTATTTATTAGCTACCTTTAGATATAGTAGTTGTGATTTAATCACTCTCTATATATTCGGTTTCTGCAACAGTTACGACTACCTTCACCAAGGGAAAGAGATAGGATGTCAACACCATCATCAATAGATGCACCCATGGCAGCTAAAATATCACCGTCAGCGCAACCAAAAGAGTCACAAACCTTATAAATTGCCAAAAGAGCAAGAGGGGCAACCGCAACTGCAGTGCCGTTAGCATTCCCATACACATTGGAACCTTCCACAAAACCTCCAGCAAAGCGTGGGTTCCATGTACAACATCATCTATTGGTGAATAACTGTTTTGTATTTAGGACCTCGCACCAATGAGCTTGTTGTTACACTTTGTAGTGAAATTAGATTCACACTTGCCCTTCCATTTAGCAGATGGAGGAAGCATTCCATCGTCGTTAAATGAATGATGGTCAGGCGAAATGTCAGTATCCAAGAATCCAATAATCATAACTTTTCCATAGTTTGAATCCTTCCATAAACCCATGTTCTGCTGCAATCCAAGAAAACTTGGACTATGAGTAGTGTGTAAAGACAATATCCTATGTGGTTGTGCAGATACAAAGCCTAGTTTCTTCTCCATTTCTTTCACTTGTTCTGCTGATAATCGTGCAGCAAAGACTTTCATCACATTTCAATACGAATGAATCAACCGCGGATCTTCGTTTGAGCTAGAGCTTGCTATGGACTTTTGCAAGAAAGAGTAGTACCAGCTCTCCAAATCCATTAATGATGATTGAGTGGAAATTTGGCTTTCTGGGGACTCAACGTGAACTATTTAAGTTTCTAAAGGGCTCTGAATAGTTGGCCATGAGTAACAGCTAATCATGCTGATGTTTTATACTTCAATACCACACAAGAGGAGGGGGTGATTTGTGTGGTGTCTAATTTTCACGTACACAAATTATAGAAGGACCCGGTTCTTCTATGTGTTTCTTATAATACTATTGCAGAAATAATAAATAAGGAAAGTAAAGAACACAAGTATTTTTACGTGGAAAACACCCGGCTCAAAAGGTGAAAAAATCACGACCTACTACTCAGTGGGATTTTCCCCAACACTTCACTAAATCACTGAGCCAAAACAACATTTACAAAACTCTTTGTAAACCTAAGGATTACCTCTAATCCCGTTGTGGCAACCAGCCTCTAACTGTTGTGACAACTTCAAGTTAACTCTAACTTGAATACTCAGAGTACCTAATACAATTGCTTCTAGATAAAGCTGAAAGGTACAACTTAAAACACCTACTACAACAACGAAACTAGAATAAAAGACAGACACTTGGAACTGGTTCTTCTATCTGGTTCATGTAGCTTCAGGTTCGCACACTTGAATCACACAAGAATTGCTTGCAAAATGCCTTGCTATTTTGCTCTCAACTCACGTTTAACTTTAGCTTTTGTACGTGCCTGTAAAGTGAGAACATCCTATAATATATAGAGTTAGTAGAATAGGAAATAACTGGAGTTCCAATGCTATACTCTTCTTTGGTGGAAGATTTCTAGTTAACCTCAACTTCTAACTCCTTTCTAATCTTGGATAGTGTTCTCTTTGAGTAAGGAGTCATTTTCCTTATCAATTACGCAACCATTTCTATCAGGAGATATCATATATAATAAGTTAAGCTTATATCCCTCACGTGCATCCCTTGTGCTTGAATTTACCCATGTCTGTGTACACTGTAGATGGACCTGGTTCATGCTTAAGTTCCTTGGGCTAACAAATCCCCTTTTTTTATGACGACAAACTCTATGCTTCTCATAAGCGTAGGGCCTGTTTCAACTCAGCTCAACATCAACACAAAGTTAGAACATTATACCTTTTTAAAGTCACTAATTATCAAGGACCAGGTTTATCAGGTTATAAACATCGCAGTCCAAAGTAAAAGCACAACCTAATTCCCCCTTTTGGCATCATCAAAAAGCTGCATAATCGTGTTAGATAACTAGATTTCAATAGAAATTACTCATGGTCACTGGGGCTACTTCAAATGCAATCATGGATTTAAGCATCATTTATCAATCTAAGGATATTAGCCATCTAAGAAATATCAACAAACAATTAGAGCAAAAAGTAGTGAATTTCATTGATTGATAAAATCCTACCACAAAGCATAAAAAGAAATATAAATACTGGATCATGAGTAAAAGAAACAAAAAAATCCCGAATTGGGTCACTTGTTGGTCTACACTAGGCTAGGAGGCTTAAGGCTGGGAAGGATCGGGTTCTTGGTTTTTGGCTTGGAGTAGTTTCAGCATATCCTGAAGAATGCCATCATTCTTCTCCTTTTTTTGCCAGCTCAGCTCTGAGAGCATCTCTCTCAGTCTCTACTTCAGCCAACCTCTTCTTCAGCCTATCAATCTCATCATCCTTAGCCCCACTTTCTTGCACCAAAGCTCGTACTTTGCTATATATTGGTACCGTTTTGGATGAACCGGGTTCTTTGGCAGTGGTTTGGACTACATAGTCACAAGTAGTTAGAGTGTTTGCCCTAAAATGATCCTTGTTTGTACCAACTTCCCATTTCTTGATGGGTACCTTGAAGTGTGCAAGTACAGCCGTGAGAATAAAACCATAAGGTATGGCATGAGTTTTGGTTCCATTTAGAACCCTTCCAAGAAGCTGGATGATAAATCGAGGCCAATTGATTTGCCTCCCACTGTCCAAACATTCCATAAGGACTAGGTCCATGAATGTGGCAATGTGCTTCCTTTCCTGCCTTGGCAGCACAACTTTGTTAACAAATTCGAACAACACTTTGTGGGGTGGCTTCATCTCACTTTTGTAAATAGCCTTGGGCTCAAACTCCTCTTCATCGTCACCAAACTTACTAGTAATGGCAAGGGCAGCAGGGAGATTCTCTAGAATTGGCCATTTGAGCTTCTTATAATCATTGTACCCTTCAGCAGGTATACCTAAGATCTCTCCCAGTTCTTTATCATTAAAACTCACTGTCACTCCCTGGACCACACTGGTGACCTTACAATCTTTGATCTCACAATTCGCCATGAACTCCACAATCTCAATTCTGGCCAGCTTTCCATCCATCTGAAAGACCATGTCCTTCCAACCTTGAAATTATATCTTCTCCAGCAGCATTAACATCCTTTCCTCCTCCAAATCCCTGAGGAGTCTACCTTTCAAGATGGTTCTCTTCCCAAACATAACCATCTTGTCCTTCTCAACATCAGATTCTTCTTCTTCTTCTTCTCCACTCCGCTCTTCTTCCTCCACTATTTTCACTTTTCTCGATTTCAATATAGACCTAGTTCTTTTAGCAGAGTAAATGGCTCAGCAGACTTTGTCTTTGAATCAGACTTCTTTGTGGAAGTCTTGAATTTCTTAGCCTTTGGAGTCACAACACTCACTTCTTCTGTCTCCTCTTCATCCCGAAGGACCAGGTCCATCTCATCAATTGTAACTGCCTCAACAGGCTCAACCATCCTCTTATTTCCCTTAGCATCAGCTTTTTTCTTACTTTCTTCTAAGGCTTTTTCCAGCTCAACCTCACTTTGCTTCTTATGACTCTTTGTAGATCTTCCTCTTGTAGGAGGAGTCTTTACAGGGATAGACGAAGCATCCTTTCTTTTCTTGTTTGCCCTAGCAGTACCAGGAACTTTCACTCCTAATCTCATTTTCCTTTTAGGATTGTAATTGTCAGATACCTTTCTCAGTAAGTCTGCGTGGGTTTCCTGCTCAGATGGAACATGTTCTTGAGCATCTTTCCCTAATTGAACTAATCCCACGGCAGCTTCTCCAGATCCACTTCCCTCTATTTCTCTCACACTCTCTTCTTCTCCAGCAGATTCCTCACTCTAAACTACCATATCACCTGATTCTTTAGTTAAACCAACATGAGTGGTGAAAATTCAGCCACTCATTTTCCCATTCCCCTCACAACACTTTGATCACCCTCTCTCTCTCTTTTTCTTTACTCTTTACATTTTTACCACCAATATTTCCAGACACAGTTGTTTCAACACCAGCCACAGCTCCTACTAGAACAAACCTAGTTTCTAGATTTGTAGCAACTTCAGAGATAATTTCAGGAGTAACTTTTAGGCCAGATGTTACCTGCTCTGTCTCAGAAGAAACAGTTTCTTCCCTCTTAGTTGCAGATTTGAATGACTCATCAAATTTCTGGGGTTCTTCTTCCCTACTTGCTTTTAATTTTTCATTTATTTTCTTGATTTGCTCTCCGACAACGACAACCTTGCGATCCATTATTTTACCCTTCCTTTATTAGATATGGGAGTAGTTGAAGGTGTAGTAGATGGTGTGGGTGAGGTTTCCTTCGGTGATGATGAGGTATTCTCAGAGGGGTTAGCCGTTTCTGTGCTTACGTATAAGAAAAGATGAGTTTGAGTGTTTTTGGAAGATGAGAGAAGATGGAGAGTATTTTGATGGCTTGAAAATTTGAAGTGAAGAAACACTAGGCCTAATAAATTTAATAAGGGGGTGTTTAATTGGGTAACGATAGCCTTTCAGAAGTCTAATCAAATAGAAATTCAGTTTGAAAAGATGTTAAAGAGTGTCCCTAGAATCTAGGCACTTTTAGACTCCTTTTGAATGAAGCTGGTTCATTTTATAACGGATAAGTTCAAAGGGGTTTGGGATTAAATGGTACTCTTCTACTAATCATGATCCAAATATAATTATCCAAAATATGCATAGTGGAGAATACATACCAAGTAATCTTGATGAACCAGGTTCTTCACTGAGAAATCTCTTGTGTAAGTCTGAATTTTCCATGAAAATAGAGATAATATCATTAGAGATTAATGAGTCATTTTAGCACATGGCACAAGAGTATACTTATGAATGTATGAGACTAAGCAAAATTTAATCTAATTATGTACAAAAATTCATAATTTTCTAACCAATTTTTGAGTTAGAACTCGTTCCTTTTAGGTGATCTTAATCATCTCTAATTCTAACTTGTTCCTTTCAAAGTGATCTCTACTTAGAGATTTTGTGAATATGTCAGATATTTGCTTGTCAGTAGAATAAAATTCTACAGTGATCAAACCCTTCTCATAGTTGTCCCTCAAAAAGTGATGCCTAATATCTTTGTGCTTAGTTCTTTTATGATGAACTGGGTTCTTGGTCATACTAATTGCACTAGTGTTATCACAGAATATAGGGATACAACCTACATCAATTCCAAAATCCATTAATAATTGTTTGATCCACAACATGAGGCAACATTAACATACTCAGCTTCAGTAGTAGATAAGGCCACATAATTTTGCTTTTTGGTAGCCCAAGACACAAGACATGAGCCAAGAAAGTGTGCCATACCTGAGGTGCTCTTTTTATCCATAAGAAAATCTGCATAATCAGCATATCCCACTAAGTTAAAATTACTACCTTTTGGATACCATAGACAAAGGTAAGTGGTGCCTTTCAAGTATCTCAAGATTCTCTTGACAACAGTCAAGTGAGACTCCTTTGGATTTGCCTGAAATCGAGCACAAAGGCCTACACTGAAAACAATGTCAGGTCTGCTGGTAGTGAGATATAACAAAGAACCAATCATTCCCCTTTACAACTTCTGATCAACAGATGAACCAGGTTCATCTATATCCAATTTTGTAGTTGTTGCTATAGGAGTATCAATTTCTTTGGAATCTTCCATTTTAAACCTTTTAAACAACTCTTTCACATATTTCTGTTGATGGATCATAGTTCTATTTGAGTTTTGTTTAACTTGTAAGCCTAAAAAAATTAAACTCACCCATCATACTCATTTTAAATTCACTCCCCATTAGTTTAGCAAACTCTTTACTTAACTTATCAGTAGTTTCTCCAAAGATTATACCATCAACATATATCTAAACTAGCAAGAGATCTTTACCTTTTTCTTTCAAGAATAAAGTATTGTCAATTTTACCTCTCTTGTAGTCATGCTCAAGCAAGAATTTTGATAGTATTTCATACCATGCTCTTGGAGCCTGCTTGAGCCCATAAAGTGCCTTGTCAAGCTTGTACACATGATCAGGACATTCCTTGCTTTCAAATCCCGGAGGTTGCTTGACAAACACTTCTTCCTTTAGATAGCTATTGAGGAAGGCACTCTTGACATCCTTATGATGGAGAGTGAATTCCATGTAAGTATCAAAGGCTATAAGGAGTCTAATTGCTTCCAATTTTGCAACTGGAGCAAAGGTCTCATCATAGTTTATGCCCTCCTCTTGACTATATCATTGAATCACTAATCTTGCCTTGTTCCTTATAACTGTTTCATCTTCATCAAGTTTGTTTCTGAAGATCCATTTTGTGCCTATTACTGATCAGTCCTTGGGTCTTGGTACCGGATGCCAAACTTGACTTCTCTCAAATTGGTTGAGTTAATCTTGCATTGCATTCACCGAGTCTACATCATGCAAAGCCTCAACAACATTTTTAGGTTCAATAAGAGATAGACACTACAAAAAAGTGCTATATTTGCGGAGGTTTTATTTACATATTGTGGCGGTCATAAACCTTCACAATATGTTGTTACGGTGGTTTCCAAAACCCCCGCAATAATGTTCGCCGCAATCAAATCTTGCCTTGTTCCTTGTAACTGTTCCATCTTCATCAAGTTTGTTTCTGAAGACCTATTTTGTGCCTATTACTGATATGTCCTTGGGTCTTGGTACCAGATGCCAAACTTGACTTCTCTCAAATTGGTTGAGTTTATCATGCATTATATTTACCCAGTCTGTATCATGCAGAGCCTCAACAAGAGTTTTAGGTTCAATAAGAGATAGACACTACAAAAAGCGCTAAATTTGCGGAGGTTTTATTTACATATTGCGGCGGTCAGAAACCTCCGCAATATGTTGTTACGGCAGTTTTCAAAACCCCCGCAATAATGTTTGCCGCAATCAATTTGCGGGGGTATTTTTTGGGAGACCGTCGTTATCATATAGCGACGGGTATTTAGCGTCGGTCTAACCTCCGTAATTCGATATTTGACTTTTTAAGAACCCACTTATAAAAAATTAGCGGCAGTCAAAACCCCTACAATATTTTTATTTAACCCCCGCAAGTTTTAACAAAATATTGTTATACATTAAATTGCATCAGTTATAACCTCCGCTATTCATTATTTTTTTTTTGGCAATTGTTACCCATAACTGATTCGATTTCAATTATGTTAATATAATGAAGCATCATCAGATTATATAATTTGCTTACTAGAATCAAGTAACATCAATATATTAATAAACCATAAAATACATTAAAGTAAATTATCATTAGTCTCAAAAACTTACTTTAAACACAACTAATCCATCCATTAAACACAAAACATCAGTATTATAGTTAGTCTTAAAACTAACTTTAAACAGAACATCTACTCCAACTATTATGGACAAAAGATCTACTATGACCATTCAATCGAGTACGATACATTTGCAAGCAACTTCAATGGTTGTTGCTAGGATTACTTCCACCAAATGATCTTCTTACATCCATGGGTGAAATGGATCAGCTAGCCGCATCACTTGGCTACAAAAAAATCAAAATAAAATATAATTAACAAAAAGTACCTTAACAATATCTTAATTAATAATCACTTAGCTTCAGTCAAGTATCAGTAACTTCTATGATCCGAATAAATAGTACGTTTATTGTTGAAAGAAAAGGTATCACAACAAAGTTTAGCTCTGCTAATGGTGGCACTGTAGCCATCTTTAATTACTCTGTATGAACTGAAAGCTATTGTGTGTTAAATGATTCAGTTGCAAATAGTTTTTCCCGCTGAAAGGAGAGGTCGTGGAAATTCAACAATAATGGGAGCAAATATTGTTGAAGATAACAAAAAGAGGAAGAAGGATTCTGGTCCGAAATACAACCCAAGCAAGAAGCGGTTCAATGGAAACTGCTACAACTGTGGGAAAACCGAACATAAATCTACGGAGTGTCGTGCTCCGAAGAAAGACAAGAAAAGGGGTAAAGCAAACATGGTAGTAAAGCATGATGATGTTGATAACTTGTGTGACATGCTTTCTGAATGTAACTTGGTGGAAAATCCTAAACTGTGGTGGTTTGATTCAGGAGCCACTCGCCATGTTTGTGCAGTTAGAGAAGCTTTTGCTACTTATGCTCCTGCTGAACCCGGAGAGACAGTTTATATGGGAAATGCTTCAACAGCAAAAGTTGAAGGATATGGGAAGATATTTCTGAAAATGACTTCTGGCAAGGTCATGACTTTGAACAATGTCCTTCATGTTCCCAAAATGAGAAAGAATTTAGTCTCTACTGGACTTCTTGTTAAGCACGGTTTTAAGTGCGTTTTTGTGTCCAACAAGGTTGTCATAAGTAAGAATGAAATATTTGTAGGAAAAGGTTACCTCACCGAGGGCCTTTTCAATCTAAATGTAATGGTTGTGGAAAACAATAATAATAATATTTCAGCTTCTTCTTACTTACTTGAGTCAAATGATTTATGGCATATACGTTTGGGTCATGTCAATTATAAAACCTTGCGGAAAATGATTAACTTGGAAGTACTGCCCAAGTTTGAATGCGAAAAATCAAAATGTCAAACATGTGTGGAATCTAAGTATGTTAAACATCCTTATAAGTCAGTTGAAAGGAATTCAAATCCTTTAGACTTAATTCACACAGATATTTGTGACATGAAGTCAATACCATCTCGCGGTGGAAAGAAGTATTTCATAACTTTTATTGACGATGGTACTCGATATTGCTATGTTTACTTACTGAATAGTAAAGATGAAGCAATAGACGCATTCAGGCAATACAAACATGAAGTTGAAACGCAACTTAACAAGAAAGTAAAAATGATAAGAAGTGATAGGGGTGGTGAATATGAATCTTCTTTTGAATAAATATGTTTAGAATATGGAATTATTCATCAAACAACAGCTCCTTACACGTCCCAATCTAATGGGATTGCGAAAAGAAAGAATCGCACATTAAAGGAGATGATGAATGCGTTGTTGATAAGTTCTGGTTTGCCACAGAACTTGTGGGGGGAAGCCATTCTTATGGCTAATCGAATATTAAATCGAGTGCCCCATAGCAAAACACAATCCATTCCATATGAAAAATGGAAAGGAAGGAAGCCCAACTTGAATTATTTTAAAGTGTGGGGGTGTTTGGCAAAAGTGCAAGTTCCTAAACCCAAAAGGGTAAAGATAGGACCGAAAACCGTTGATTGTGTTTTCATAGGATATGCGACAAATAGTAAAGCATATCGATTTCTGGTTCATAAATCAGAAAATCCTGACATCCATAATAATACGGTTATAGAATAAGATAATGTTGAGTTCTTTGAAAATATATATCCGTATAAAAAGGAAAGTGAGTCGTTTGGTGAAGGATCTAAACGACCTCGGGAAGAAACAAAATAAAGTACATGTAATCAGGAGGATCCAAGACGTAGTAAACATCAAAGAACGTCTACTTCATTTGGACCAGAATTTGTGACTTTCTTATTGGAGAATGAGCCTCAAACATTTAAAGAAGCTATGACTTCTTCGGAATTATTGTTTTGGAAAGAGTCAGTCAATAGTGAAATAGAATCCATATTGAACAACCATACATGGGAATTGGTTGATCTTCCTCCTGGAAATAAACCTTTGGGTTCTAAATGGATTTTTAAGAGAAAAATCAAAGATGATGGCACTATTGATAAATTCAAGGCAAGACTCGTAGTCAAAGGGTATAGACAACGAGAAGGTCTAGACTACTTTGATACATACTCTCCAGTTACAAGAATTACGTCTATACGGATGTTAGTAGCATTAGCTACAGTGTATGGTCTTGAAATTCATCAAATGGATGTTAAGACGGCCTTCTTAAATGGAGAGTTGGAGGAAGAAATTTACATGGAACAACCTGAAGGGTTTGTGATTCCAGGTAAAGAAAAGAAGGTATGTAGACTTGTTAAGTCTCTTTACGGACTAAAACAAGCACCCAAACAATGGCATGCGAAATTTGACCAAACAATGTTGTCAAATGGTTTTAAGATAAATGAATGTGATAAATGTGTGTACATTAAAAATGTTCCAAATCACAGTCATTGTTTGCCTATATGTGGATGATATGCTGATAATGAGTAATGACATTGCCAACATAAATGCTACTAAGCGTATACTCAATAGCAAGTTTGATATGAAAGACTTGGGAGTTGCTGATTTAATTCTGGGAATTAAGATCCATAAGACTCCTCAAGGTCTGGCATTGTCACAATCTCATTATATTAAGACAGTACTTGAAGAAGCTTTTAATTGTAGATGACGAGATAAATACCAAAGGAGATGAATTGTACAAGTTTTATAATTATTTGGTGACCAAATTGAAGTCCAAGAGGATGAAGATTGGGTCCCATACTCGACCCTTGAAATCCAGCAAAAGGGTACCTAAAAGAGCTCAAAATGAGCTTAAAAGATGTCCAAAAGGGAATGTTTGAAAAAGAGCCAAATTGGAGTCCAAACCAATGGCCCAAACTAGTAGTTTTAAGGTCCAAATCTACCCCAAAGGGATTTGGCCGCCCACCCTACTTAATTTTAATGACTTTTCTTATTCCTTAGCAACCATCCTACCTAATTTTAATGACTTTTTATGTCTTAGCAGCCACCCTACCTAAATTTAAGGACTTTTACTCCTATAAATAAGGAGTTCCTTCTCATTCATTGAGGACTTCATTATTGATTAAGAATATTATACTTTGAGAGTTCTTTTGAACCTTTGTTACTTATGCTTTGAGATTTATCTTTCAACCTTTACTAGTTCATAGTTCAAGGTAGTAAGTAACTTCTTTATTGTGATATCATTGATTACTTTGTGGTATTCTTAGAAGGCGATTAATACGAGTTATTAATTGTTGTCTCAAGTTACTCGTAAAGCGGTCAATATTCGAATCTATTATTTTGATTTGTTTTTTAGTAAAGGCGTTTGATTTCATCAATAAATCAAAAAGTTGTTTCTTGGATTTGTCAAGGCTATAGAACTTGCGTTCTTGGAAGGTCTTAGAATTCTTTCCTTGAATTTTTCCATATTCTTTATTTTCTGCACTTTAATTCTAGTTGTTCAATTCCTTATTGTTATTGCTTCCGCATATACTTCTCAAATTCTTACACTATTGCTTCCACATTTACTTCTCAAATTCTTACTCTAGTTCGGATTCCCGACCTTGTTGTTATCATCCCCTCTAGTGAGGGTTTTGCCAAATATTTTCATCAAGACGGAAGACACCTGCTCTTTGGTGAGGTCGTTTCCTTTCACAACGGTAACGTAGTAAGTCACATGATCTTTGGGGTCAGTCGTCCCATCGTTGCTTCTGAGATATGGCGCCATTTGAAGGTCTTTAATATGGCGTGTGGGGCTGCTTCCTCACTGTATGGCTGTTCCACAAACCTACCGACGTCCCTTTTTGGCAACAATTTGGGGGCGCCACGTATTTTATCTACCCGTTCTTGTTGCTCCCTCATTTGTTATTTGAGTGTCTTGTTCTCGTTTTCTATTTCTTCCATTATTTTCAGTACGACGACGAGGACACTATCACCTGCATTGTCAATCATCTCGTGAGTATTACCTAGGGTTGGAGCCATTTAGGTGTTGTGCTATGTGGGACCTTGTGGTTTTTTCGGTCATGCATGGGGCTTGTTTGTTGATCACGCTGACTAGAGTGTCAGTTAGCTACGTTTCGAGGAGCTTTTCCATAGTGGGTGGTGCCCCTTCTCCGGTGGACGTGGAAGCTCCTTTCCCATTTGGTTTTGTTGTGCTGTAGAAAGGGACATGCGACCTCTCTATTCTGGGAGAGGCTATGGGCGTCACTTCCTCGCCTTGGGTGTCATAACCTTCGTTGACGGCATTCATGAGGTCTTAGGGGGAACATTATTTGTTGCCCTCGTCTCGTTTCCTTAGTTACATGCCATGAAAATTTTTGTACGCACGGAGATGAGAGATAAACTTTATGGTTTGTTATATTAACAAGTCACGGGAGTCATAGATCTAATGGAAACTAAAATACTAGCTGAGAAAATTTCCACAGACGATGCCAAACTGTTTGACCCATAATTTAGATCTAGGTTTTAACAATCAGATTCTCTAATAAAATATAGTTAATCTTAGCCAATATTAATAACCAAAAGATAGATTAATTGATTTTATAGTGGGGTCATGGATACTATTTGAGTAGCAATAAAGGTCAACAATAAAGTTATATTCAATGATTCAAGAATAAAGAAAGTAGCATTAAATGGCAGTAAATAATGATGAATGACATTTATGTAAATAAATGCATGTGAGTCACCCAAAAGGGTGAGATTCTTTGATATTCTTTCTCACAAAGATAGATGATGTTAACCCTTTGAATATTCGGATCATCCTTGGATCGTGGGAGAAAAGATAGATAAAGATCTGGAAAAAATATGTATTTTGTATGTGTATGATAAAATAAGAATCTTCAGAGAATGTCAATGTATTGTTCTTTACAATGAGTGTCAAATCCTCTCTATAATTACCTCTCTTTCTATTTATAAGGGCACATGAGCCAAAAAAAACCCTAAATAGTACAACTAGAAGGAACATTCCCTGGAATATTCTCTGGGGAGCCCTATT
The DNA here is from genome assembly GCF_000715075.1 of Nicotiana tabacum. Taxonomy (NCBI): domain Eukaryota; kingdom Viridiplantae; phylum Streptophyta; class Magnoliopsida; order Solanales; family Solanaceae; genus Nicotiana; species Nicotiana tabacum. Next base: position 8,066,724 of record NC_134096.1, read on the forward strand.
TCTAAATCTTAGCCGTTACTACTTTACTGAAGGGAATACTCGTCCTCGTCTTTGTCCTATGTTGAGTCAACTCGATCTCGCCTTCGTCCTTTGTTAAGCCATCTCGACCTCGTCTTCATCCTCTGTTGAAATCAAATCGTTGACGCGTGGAAGCCTTCAAAGGCTTTCTCAATATTGACTTGACCCACATATAATTATGATAATTTTTAGCCCATAAAACTACAACGGTATATATATATATAGGTGAAAAATCAAAAAAAGAATTGTAACAAAATTGATGAATGAATGGACAATTGGGGAATTGTCACTTGGTTCGTCAAATATAGACCCATGTGCTGCACTGCCGCCTCAATTTTCTTTCGGGGGCAGATGCTCTCCCCCTGCATTACAAATTTAAATAGAAAATGGGACCATATGATAATTATTCACATTTGGAGTCCTCGAGAGGACAAGATTACAATGGCCAAGATGTCACCATCGAACCAAGGCTTCAGATATTCACATTTGGAGTCCTTCATATACGAATGAAAAAGATTTTCATTATTCTTAACTTTTAGTCTCAGTTTTAAACCTTAAGAACAGAAAAAGTCTAGGAAAAAATTAGAAATAGTAATTTATAACTACTAATTGAAAATTAGACATAATTTTAAAATTAATGGCTAATTTTTAATTAATCAAAATTTGGTCGTTTTTTCATGTGAAAATAAAATCTAAACAAAAATGCCGTTAAAAATCCAAAAAAATTCTTACATAATAGGTTGAGATTCACACTTTATATATAAGACTCTAGCATAATGTGGTGGAATTCGTAATATTCTGGAGTTCCAACATAATATGATGGAAGTTTATATGCATGAGTTCCATAATTCAACATATTATGCTGGAATTTTTCGTGTTTCAGTTAAGATACTTTTGTCCATAAACGTTAATAGGTTTTACGCGCCACAAATCCAAATTAGTCGGGACCCCAAAATAAATATTGAACCAAATGGAAAAGCTTTGAATATTGAAATGAAAAAAAAATCATCATGTTGCCTAAATAAACTAAAGAATTATTGCGTCCACTGCTTTGGAAGAATGTTGGAACAAAACTAGTGACAGATTAATAATTCTTGTCTCGAGACTAATACATAAACAAATGTACCTGTAACAGGGGGCAATCCAAAACCTGAAATTGCTGACTATATCGTCCCTAACACAATTAGAAGGAAAAAAAAAGTCCAACATTTCCACAGGAAAAAAAAATCTTTAGGTATTCGTTATTCAAAATTTACTGGCTTGACTAAGCAGGATTTTATTCTAGCCTAATAGGTGCACTAAGAGGGTAAACGCTATGCAGGCAAATTCAGAATTTTAACTTGATAAATTTGATCTTTAAGATTTGCACTAAACTTTGTACTTTTAACATTATGAATTCAGACCTAATATTCATTAAAAAATTATGCGTTTTACATAAAAATCTAGACTTTGCATCGGGAATACAGGGCTTGGATGAACCTAATGCTGAAGCACTGGATTAGCCTCCGAACACTCGGTACAAAAAGTTCTTCATTCTCAAAATTCAAACAGAAATATTTGGTTAAGGTGGAAGATCCAACTATTACAAAAACTAACTACGACATTAAGCATTCACACAGCTGCAAAAACATAAAACTGGTTGGCTGCCGCATAAAATATTTACATAATCAGGTTACTATTAGGTAATTACAAGTAAATCTTTTGATGAACGTTAATTAATAATCTGATAAAATAAAATAATTGCTAGTATCACAAGTTAAAATTCATTGACGTAACAAAATCATTACAATGAAGATATATATAACTTAATCCAAATAATAAAAATTAAAAAAAAGAGGAAAAATGGTCAGCTTCAAATAAGGTCTATTTCATTTTCAGGTGCATGTACTATGGTATATATTCGGATATAGCTTCTACATATGGTCCATTCATGTTTTGGACCACGTTCCTAATAATATAGAAATATATAGTTCTTTCTTCCAAGTTAAAAAGAAGAAGAAACATATGAGATTTTCATCCTTTAATATTTTTATCTAACAATTCACAATATATATATATATATATATATATATATATATATATATATATATATATATATATATATTTGAACTGCACCACTATATTAAAAAAAGTTATTTCAAAAAAATTGAAAAAAATCATATATTTTTACTCTATTGTACAGTTAATTTTCGGACACAGACGACTCAATTGAACTTACATGTGGCTCCTCCGCTGCTTTACTTAGTTGAGCCAGCGACAACGACAGATCCAACAATGTGTTCTTAGTTCAGTAGAGTCTAGTCTTTAAGGCCGAATTTTATACATGTGTAGGAAAAAATAATTATATATACATACAAATTATACTTTTTTTTCAATTTAGAATTCACAACATTTAAATTTTGAATCCATCATTAATTAAAATAAGTATAATTAACTACTTAATGGCATCACGTGTCGCTTTAATCCCAATTAACAATAAAAGTAACATTTTATTTGATTGAGAAGAGTTTACTTTTATTGTCACTTTAGGATTAAACAAATAAACACAACACCTTTGTCATAATAATAATGTTTAGAACAACACACGACAGATAATTATATTAAGCACATGTTCAAAATCACTAGTTTTTAACTTTTATGATTGAACTAATTAATCAAAGTTTTCTTTAAATAATAAAGAAAGGGTACGAAGATTTTTTAACGATGTTCTAGTTGGCACTTATCAGATTATCTTTTTACTAATTAGCTTATTCATAGTTTTTGTTTTTGGTTCTGATTTCTATTCTGGGCCCAACTAAATTCATATTTACGTCTAGAAATGTTATACTTATATAGGATAAAATACTTCTTTATAAAGACGATTTTATATTTAAAATTCGAACCTGTACGCTCTTAATAAGAATGAAATTAATACCTATCACTTTATTAGGACCTTTGTTTGGCTAGTTGATTGAATATTGATAGTTATACAGTATTGTCCCAATCATTTGTAAAATAAAGAACTTTAGGTGGAAATCCGATCCCACATTATCCAAATATGGGGTTATTCTTATTTTAATATCCAAAAGCGAATATAAATCTAAATTTTCAGATATAGATAGATACCGTCGTACATATGCTTTGTCTCCTAAAGGACCCACAAAAACAAGTGCAACATTTTTTATAGCAAATGATTTGTCACTGAGATTTGGACATGTACCTTGCCCTTCATACATAAAAGAGTTCAGACCTATTTATAATTGTCATAAAATCTTATTTGAATCAAAGTCTTATAGTTTAGGAATACGTATCGAACAAAATAAAATAATATATATATATATATATATATATATATTTGAAATTAAAACACCTTATCTTTGCTTTGTTAGTTGCTAATTAACAATACTACTTATATACTTTATTAGTGTCAATTCATGTGACATAATTTGATATGGCACAGAGTTTAAAATAAACATTTTAAAACTTATAATTTTAAATATATTATAACATTTGTGTTGCCATAAGATATTTTAAACTTGCAACCTTAAATATTTTATAGTAATATTTATGTGCATATAAAAGCTTCTAATTGACGAAAAAATCAAAATTACTTTCAAATATGAAAAAATATTTTTTTTCTAGATAAACTAGTAAAGAAATATTATTCGTGAAAGCAGTCACTAATGTTTGCATTAGCATATGCATTGCACCTCTTAGGGTGTGACCTTTTGACAATCCTTGCATAAATACGAAATATTTTATGCATGGAACTTAATAAAAATATATATATAAATTGAAACGGATAATCTAGAGCTTCTTTCATTTTCTAAGAGTGGTGTGAAACAGCAAGTCATATACTGGTTCAAAGATGTTCAGACTTATTTCAGTAGTCATATATATGATAACTTTAAGTACGAAAAATAATATATTAAAATATTAAACTAATATCTCCATGCCATGGTGTGTATATATCAAACAATTTAAGTATCTCTGATGCCTGCAAGTGCCAGAAATTAGCAAATGTCAATGGCGGTGGCTGATGCAGCTCTAAAATAATGAATTTATAACATAAACAATAATGAGTTTCTTTAAGAATCTTAATGGAGTAACAGGAGAAAATAAGATATTTCAAACGACTTTTAATAGAGAGCGTTTTACTCTCAAATTAAAAAATTTCAGTACGAATATAAATTAATCAGACTCCAAAATAATATCAGACATCAAATAAGAAACAAAAATAAGTTGTTTAATTGTAGAAAAGGAACTGATGGAAAAATGTTAAATGTGTTTATATATATGTGACAGGAAAAGATATCGTGTCCGATGCATATATAGCATCAAAATCACTTCGTCGTTTAGCTTCGTATCTTATACTCCCTCCGGTCCAATTTATGTAAACATATTTGATTGGGCATAAAATTTAAAAAAAATAAAACTTTTAAAATTTGTGGTCTTAAACAAGTCAAAAAGGGATCCAAAGTATTTGTGTGATTATAAAAATTTCTAATTAAAGGTAGAATTATAAGTTAAAGCAAAATTATTTTCAAATTTAGAAAAGAATCATTCTTTTTGGAACGGACCAAAAGAAAATAAGTTCACATAAACTGAAACGTAAGGAGTATTATATTATTCAAAAAAAAAGAATAAAAATTTTAAATTTATAGGTTCAAATTTTAAAACGATAATTTTAAAAGTTACTAATTAAATTTTAAATTTAATATACGTATATATTTAATAAATTTTTTAATATAAATATATTATTTGAGTAAAAATTATTGTCTTTGACCGAACCGCCATGCTTCCAACTTCGCCCCTGATATTATTCCCATAGTTTAATTTTTAAGAGAGAGAGAGGAGACCTTATCTCTCTGACTCCCTTGCCTGCAAAAAGACATTAAACACAAGAAGCCTGTGTTCTTTAACCGCTGTCTCTTCATTATATATATTACTCATTAGTTGTCACTCGCTCTCCATTTACAAACCCAACATAATCGTCAAGTAGTAGTGCAAATTGCTCTCTCATACCCACAAGTGGAAATTTATCAAAAAAGAATACATACCTTATTATGTCGTATTTTTATAATAATATAAATAGAGCTAGCTAAGTCGGCAGTAAGTCTAGGTTGAAATATAACACGTTAAACTATCGATATAGTTTCACGGAGCAACTCTGAACGAGGATGTTGAAATTGTTTGTTGTTGTTCTGTAAGTTTGAGTTCTGATTATGAAGTTGAGTTGCACAAGATGAATCACTCTGTTCCTAATTTCGAAATGGATGACGACTACTCGAATATTCCTACAACTTTTGGTATCACCACCCCGTCAAAGAAGTCCACAGTGTAAGTTTCATGAATTGTTTTTTTTTTTTTTTTTTCGGTATTTGGTATGGTATTTGAAATTTACTGATTCGACAAGTGTGGTTAATGCATATCTTTCAACAGAGTGGATGAAGATATAATGGAGCTAATATGGCAAAATGGACAAGTAATTGCCCAAAGCCAAAATCAAAGATCTCAAACAGTAGCAGCTTCAGCTCCACCACTATTTATACAAGAGGATGAAATGGCCACGTGGCTTCAGTATCCACTCGACGATTCTTCTTTCGAGCGTGATCTCTATGCCGATTTTCTCTATAATACGCCGAGCTCCTCCGTTGTCACCGCCGCCGTGCCGCCGCCGGGAGAGATAGATACTACCACGGTGGAGATCCGTTCGAATCCGCCTCCGTCTCAATTGAGATGTACTGAGGGCGAATTTTCACAAAGGTTACAGAATTTCGGGCATTTTTCGCGATTGCCTAAAGCAAAATCGCAAAATTGTAAATCGAGTTCTGGTAACACAGCTAGGGCATCAACGATTGTCGAATCGAATGAAACTCCAATTGCAGAGGTTTCACGGGTATCAGATAATGTAGCGCCAGTTTCCGCCGGGAATGGCGGAGGAAGGACCACGACTGACACTACTACGGCGGCGGCAGAAACAAGCAGCGGCAGGGAAATGTCGACGGCGGCATGTGAATTCATGGGGACGTCATCGGCAAGTGGCTCGAGAGGTAGTGTAAGTGCCAGTGCGGAACTGCAGCCGCTTCCGCCGCTGCAGGAGGCGGCGCTTACGCCGGCGGAGGATCGGAAACGGAAAGGAAGAGAATCTGACAATGAAGAACGTAGTGAGGTGAGTAAGCACCTAGATTAGTTTCTGGTTGTTTTATTCTTTTTTAATTCCCTATTTAGGGCCATAAAAAAATTCACTTATTCACGAAATTTTTTCACTTTTTCATAAATCAATGTTTACAAAATTTTCAGTTTTGACTTTAAAATGAATTTCGAACTTTTTGAATATTTGAAAATTTTCAAAAAATTATTTTTCAAAATTTTCATTAAAAAATATAGCGTCCCAAAGTTGGTCCCAAAGTTGTATTCATGTCCAAACACAACTCTAATTTTCAAATATTATTTTCACTTAAATTTTTTTTTTCATACAATTCTTATGTCCAAAACACCTAGTTAAATAATATGTGTTCTTAGGTCTGTTTATTAAGTAGCAGTGCTTTGCTATTTAATTATGATAAACTAATGACATTCGGTTTCTTTTATTTATTACAAACAATAGAATTTTCCACAATCAACCCATTAGATTATTTTGCGAGAGATTCGTACTTACAAAAAGGTGTAATTTCCCGATACTAATTGTGAGGGGCGAATCTAATATTTTAAATTTATGGTGCTTGCAAATAAAAATTTCAAAAGAAAAGAAAAAATAAATTTACTTGTGGGGTGTTCATTTAATATCTATCTAAATATTTTTATAATTATCTATGTACATTTACTAAATATGGTCAAAATTAATGAGTACTTAAGCACCCACGAGTGACCATGTAGATCCATCGCTGCTAACGGTTCAAAATATTTGTTACATTATCATATCTATTAAATATATATTAAGTCAAATGAGCTAATTTGAAAAGAGTTTAAATTTCAAATATTAATAAATATTTTATCGTATCAAATGAAATTGATCTAAAATAATATAATTCTTTGTTGCAAGTATGATATCATAAATTGAAAAATAGAGGTAAGTTACTATAATAAGTTAATCAAAGCAAAAAAAAAATAACGGGTAGTAATATAAATCAAAAAAATATATAAAAATAATACAAATACTAAGTCATTTGAAAATAGGTTGATAACTTAAATTGTATTGATAATAATATACTTCCTCTGTTTCAATGTATGTGAACCTATTTAACTGGGCACGACGTTTTAAAAAAGAGAGAAGATTTTTTAACTTGTGATGTAGAATGAATCACATATATTTTGTGTGACTATAAATTATTGTATAAATTAAAATTATTTTCAAATAAGGAAAGATGTCATTCTTTTTAATACGGACTAAAAAAATATATATTTACATAAATTAAAACAAAAGAAATAATATATTTCAATGCGTACAATATAATGCACTAAATTTTATAAAAGATGGTAGGTATCCTATTTATTACAAATATTGGAAGTTACTTTATAATTTGCATTATCAGTGTAAATATTGTCTGTCCAAATAATATTTGTTAATTCTCAGAAAATGATGAACCTATTCCAACGGATAAAATCACACTGTATATTTTGCACGTTGGGTGTTTGGGGAGTGTCGTTTACTGTATTTTTCCACACAATTAGCGCTGCGGAGAGTTCATGGCCAGAAGGAAGCCACGTCATCGGAATATACGTAAAATGTGCCAAGTGGCAAGTTAGGTCAAAAGAGTATCTTAACTGCGACACGTGTATCGTCGTTCACCACAAATTAGTTACACGGATTCTCATGTATTAATAGGTCGACGAAGCACCTTGTTGGCACAATCACAAAATACAAATTCTACTGGTCATCCCAATTTATAGGGCATTCCCTTTTTTTTCTTTTTCTTTTCCTCTCTCTTTTCGATTGATAGATTGTCCTTTAGCATAAACTTTAATAAAAAAAATAAAATATTTTTGAGTTATATGATCTTAAATAAATTATAATATTTGTATGGTTGTAAAAATTTAAAATTTTTAGTCCGAAACCTGTCATATAATTTGTGTGGCTATAAATATTTCTTATTAAGAAAATATTAAAAGATGTAAATCTTTTTTAAACAACTAATAAGAAAAAAGTGCCATTTTTTTTAAAACACAGAGAGTATTTTATTTGATGTTGTAGACCTTTGAATTTTATGATCTGAAATTTGTATAATAGTTGTAAATATTTGTATAATTATGAGTCACTTTATTAAGGACAAAATTTAAAAAATTAAAAGCTAAAATTATTTTATTATTGTGAAAAACTAAAAAGAAAAGTTATTATCCCCTTTTTCAATGTATAAAATTATTCGTCAGACTGTATTTCTCATTTTTTGTAATCGTATCAACGCCTCTCTTCTTAAATATTATAACCTTTTCTAAATGACATCAATATTTTAAAATCATATACTAGTAGTTTCTAGAATCTAATATATATACATAATATTAAATAAATTTAAAAAATCTTACTTCATCCATTTCAATTTCTATGAAAGTGTGTCAATGCACCTAATTTTTCGTGTGTCTTCGGGCATATATTCTTCAGTTTTTTTAATACATCGCTTGAAAAATGCACGAAAAGTATTACCATAAGTCAACATAGTTAATAATTTCAAATATTTTAAAAACAACTTGGAGAAAATTGCAGTCAAAGAAAAATATGCTTTTCCCACAAATAGTAATACTTTCACATCAAATGGGATGAGAGACAATTAATGTTTATTTATTGGATTATAATACTTTATTCTTCCTCGAGTACATCATTGCTAGCTAGTTATCATAAATCTATTGGTTTTCAAGACCTTGTGGTTTAGCCTAATTGGCATTTTGAGATGCATTTGGAGGTTGGGTTGAAGGTGGCAATAGCTCTGTTGCTACTCTCTCTCGATTGGAGAATGATAAGGAATGCAAATCTGCAATTTGAAAGGAATAAGCTTAGCAGTAAGCAGCATTAAAGTTGAACTGGCTCTTTAAGGTATAAACAGATAAGTAGGAGCAATAGAAATGTCTCGAGTATATAAACTAACATGATTTAGATGTACAAATAAAATACGAAAAAGGGTCATATTTGACCCTCTAATATCGAAAATAAGCTACATCTACCCTCCTTTTCAGTTTCTTAAGTATAACTACCCTTACCGTCATACTTTTGGATCATATTTGCCCCACCCGGTAAATGGCTTGTTCTCATCTTTTTTTTTAAAATGTGGCTGGCCTGATTGGATAAAAATGACCCGCCCCATTTCTAACTAAAACTCATTCGACCCATACTAGCTGTCCACATGCCATTTGTAGTAACTCCTGAGTTAACATATAACTGCATAATCTTCATTCAGATAGCAGCCTTTATGCTATGATAATTCCAATTCTTTTCCTTGATTGATATGTGTTGGTCCAGATGTTCCTTTATTATGTCATTATCGTTTGCTGTCTTTTCTACTATCCTAGGATGCTGAATTTGAGTCTGCTGATGCAAAGAAGCAAACCAGCAGTTCTACATCCACAAAGAGATCTCGTGCCGCAGAAGTTCATAATCTTTCTGAAAGGGTATATACTTTTCCAAGTCTCAGTCTGAAGGTTTTGATGGTATAACTATTTTTCTAGTATGATTGGATAATAAATATGTGAATGCAGAGACGTCGAGATAGAATAAATGAGAAGATGAAGGCTCTACAAGAACTCATACCGCGGTGCAATAAGGTTTTTACACTATGTTCTGTTCATCAGAGTACTGCTCTTAACGGAAAGTGAATTCTTGTTCTCATATTATAGCTACTCTTTTATCAACTTTCAGTCAGACAAAGCTTCAATGCTGGATGAAGCGATTGAGTACCTTAAATCATTGCAAATGCAAGTGCAGGTAATATTTGTTGACATTCTCTTTTCGTCCATTAGTAATCAATCAATTGCATCTTGTGCTATCGTCTTTTGACTAATTTGTATATTCTGATACAATATGTCAGTGGATATAGTGAGGTTTGGAAAGCTGTTAGCCTTCTAATGAAAGACTTCTTTACTAGTTGTTTTTGTGTTTGTCATTTCTTCGTTTTTTTTTCCATGTTGATGGTTCACCTTCTAAATTTTTCTTCTTTGTAGAAGTTTACTACTCCATGAGGAGATCTTTGGTGTTATAGAGGTTCTTATCAGATCTAAAATTTATGTAAATGGTAGTATGTTTGAAGTCATAAGTGGTTAGGTAGTCGTAGAACTACTTCGCCAATCAAATTTTATTGAAAGGACTCATTAGCTGGACTTTAATTAATTGCAAGGACCAATACTTTTTTATTTTAATAGACTAGGAACCAGAAACTCACTCTTGCTTTGACACATCTACTGGAATAATAATATTCAAGATGAAATGTATAATTTTTAGCCGCTCCCAAAAATAACAGCCGACAAAATGTATATTTTTTGTATAGATATATATGTGTGTTATATACATATAACATACATATTTTATACACTTTTTGGCTAGCGAATGCAATTAGTTTCGACTGGCCTACTGGCCAATTTTGTATTTTGCCCATAATTCTATGTACGACATATTTCTGTTATTCCAGGATTTGTTCACCTATTCTTGGTGCTGCTTCTTATGTCGTTATTTATGTTATTCTGTTCAGTATTATATATGATCCCAGTATGTAAAATACTGCTTATAAGTTGACATGTCTTGCATCTTCAGTTAAGCTCCTAGGGAAAAAAAATTAAGTGGTCAGTTTAGGATACAGTTTGATGATAGCTACTTGTCTGCAGATGATGTCCATGGGATGTAGCATGGTCCCTATGATATATCCTGGAGTCCCGCAATACATGCCAACAATGGGAATGGGTATGCATATGGGGATGGGTACGGGAATGGGCATGAACCGGCCAATGGTGCCATATCCATCTCTAATGCCAGGTCCGGCAATGCAGAATACAGCTGCAGCAGTAGCACAAATGACTCCTAGATTTCCTGTTCCAGCATATCATTTGCCGCCAGTTCCTGTACCTGATCCGTCCAGAATCCGAGCAGCGAACCAGCCAGATCATCCAATAATGAACTCACTTGTTGGACATAATACTAATCAGCCCAGACTTCCAAATCTTGGTGATCCATATCAACAATATTATGCTCTACACCAGGCACAAGTGTTACCACAGGCAAGTCCTTTGTTCTTCTCACTCATTATATTTGTTTATTATAAGTCTAAATGATTTGGAGTTCAATAACAGCTCCTGCACTCATTAATTTTGCATCTGCTAACATCTCGATCTTTGATTGTACCTTAACCTCGGTACACTTCACACTCATTCAATCATGAGAAAAATGCCGAAAACCCAACTAAATCTGGATTCACATATATTCATATTGTCATTGTGACGATGTTCATGTGGAACTATCACCCAGAATTGCATCTTGCAACAGAGACTAAAATTAATATCAACTGTGGTCAACGGAACTATCACCCAGAATTGCATCTTGCAACAGAGACTAAAATTAATATCAACTGTGGTCAACCGTCTAAAACAGCTTGTTTTCTCATTACCTTAATTTGTTGCATATTCTTTTGAAAAAACATTTCATAATACACAGCTTTTGAATGCAGAATCAGCGAGCGGAACAGCCCAGCAGCAGTAACCCAAGCAGCCGCATAGAAGAAAGTCCAGCAAATCATCAAACTGGTAAGTTTATGATTCAGATGCTCATACTTTTACGTATTACATTATTATGGTCGTTATACCAGACTGAAGATTAAGGAAAAGATTTGTCAACAGCGAAGGGTGGCAAAAATAAGTGCATCTTAGTATCTTACATTGTTAACTTGTTACTCCCGCGATTTCATTTATATGACAGTATTTGACTGAGCACGAAATTTATGAAAGAAAGACTTGAATCTTAGGACTTGTAATCTTAAACATGCCATAACATTTCTATCGCTATAAGAGCATGTCATTAAGAGTAAAATGAGAAATTTAAAGAGTTTCTAGATATAGAAAGGTGTCATCCTTTTTAGAATTCACTAAAAAGGAAAGAGTGTCATATAAAACGAGATAGATAGAGAATGTATTAGTATATGTTCGAGCAACAAGAAAATAGCAAGCATAGAACTTTAACTTATTGTTTTTAAATCTCTTGCACAAATTACGTGAAGGGGAGCCTTTACCAATTGATGCCATGTGATCAGGAGGTTCAACTCATAAAAACAACCTCTTACAGAAATACGTATAATAGACTGTTATGATCCGGCTCTTCCCCGTACCCTGCGCATAGCTGGAGCTTAGTGCACCGGGCTGTCGTTTTTGCATAAATTACGCAAGAAGATGCTAAAAAATATTGTCTCTTTTTTTAGGTAATATGACTTCTTGACTATCAGTGCCAAAATTCAGAAAACTGGCAATAACTTGGTATTTTATTCAATTTCTGTGGTTTTGCAGGTTGATTACAAGGTGGATCGACCAAGAGAGCTTTTCACCAACCAAATTTTGTAGTGTAAGAGATTTAAGAGAAACAAGACTGCAGTCTACACTGGCTGACTAAAACGAGTATAACTTCACTAATTTGTAATTATTATGATAGAATTAGTATTGCTTTATATATTGTATTTTTATCCCTTTAAAATCAACTGCTGGTTGTCAAACTTGTTAGAATATTACATCTACAGTGCGTCTATTTCTTGCGGTATTTGACCTCTCTCCCCCAGACGTCGCGCGATACACTCTTCCAAACTTTTAAGAGACAAATTTCCGCAAGATGGTTCTCTATGATCATAATATTGCTAGACTTGTAACAAGATAAACACAGAAACAGAAAGTACTATTCCCTCCGGCCAAGTTTACTTATCCATTACTCCCTACTGTCCACTTTAATTAATTTTTTGCCCTTTTTTTTTGTGATCCACAATATTTGATTTTTTCAGATATGAAGAATGAATTAACTTCTTTTTTTCAAAGTTGCTGTTGAAATTTTGTTGCTTTCCGTTACTGCATTAACTTTTTTAGCAGAATAAGTTGCTTAGTATTAGGATGAATTTCAATTTAAAATTTCTGTTAGATTTTTTAAGTTTATTGAGATATTTCAGATTTTTTGAATTCTTGTTATGCAGATTTTTCTGCATATTATGCTCTCAAGTTGGCTATTTAAAGCCCTCTATATTTAATTAAAAAATTGAGAGACATTTTCAATCAATACTTTTAATCTTTTTGTTGCCCCATCTTTTAAAAAATCAATAGTGGTATCAAGAGCTCATTGGTCCTACGGGATCTGTGAGTTCTTCCAAAGAATCATTTTCAAATTATTTTTAACCAATATCAATTTTTAAACCCATTTTCAAACATGGCAAACAACAGTCTCTCTTTGAATGCCCCACAAACTTTCACTGGAGAAAACTATCGGATTTGCTCAGTGAAAATAAAATCATATCTTAAAACCTATGATTTATTGAATGTTGTAATGGAAGAATAATTCTTACGAGCAATCCATGAAAATCTTATCATTGTCTAGAATCAAATACTTTCAAAAGAGATTTCAGACAATACAAGGTCACTCACGGTATTTTTTATGCACAAAACCATAAGACGAAAAAGAAAGAAGAAAAGAAAAATAAACAGCACTATAAAAGTGTGCAATTTCAGCGATACTCAAAACAATCCTCAAGGACAAACAACAAAAACAAGGATTGAGGAGGAGCAACTTTTTAAATTGCAGCAACTGAAGCAAAGGAGAAGTGTTGAAATTTTGTTGCTTTCAGTTACCGCAGTAACTTTTTTAGCAGAATAAGTTGCTTAGTATTAGAATGAATTTCAATTTAAATTTTTTGTTAGATTTTTTAGGTTTGTTGAGATATTTCAGATTTTTTGAATCTTGTTATGCAAATTTTTTTGCATATTATGCTCTCAAGTTGGCTATTTAAAGCCCTCTATGTTTAATAAAAAATTGAGAGACATTTTCAATCAATACTTTTAATCTTTTTGCTGCCCCATCTTTTAAAGAACCAACAGTTGCCCTTGGAGTAAAGAGGCTAAAAGTATTTGTTATATTTTCAATGAACAAATTAAGATTAATATGGTCAATTTTTTTGTTAATTAATGTTAAAATGTTGATTCCTTAATATGTGTGAAAACAGTTTTAAAAATAATTAAAGTGAACCGGAGGGAGTATTGACTTGGCACACTCCTTAAGAAACAATAAATAACATGATAATTTTACTATATCACCCCTAATTATTATTATTGGAAAATTAACTTTGACTATTATAAATTCAAAATATTGGGAAATAACAACGATAAATTAGATATAAAATGATAAATTATCCGATACATTATGCTGGAATTTTTTCGGATTTTTAAGCGTGTGTTTGTTCAGATTTTATCTTTACATGAAAAGGTGGCTAAATTTTAATTACTTTTGAAAGTATGACTATTTTTCAATTACCAGTAGTAAATCAGGCTATTTCAGATTATTTTCCCCCCTATATCTTTGTTGTCACAGTTAGGGATGCTTATCGGGCAGATAATTACACTTAACGGTTATCGGATTATAAATGTAGTAATCCGCTAGCCATCCAATAAGACAACGGGCGGATTGGTATCAGATTAACAATTATCAGACGGTTATCGGCTAAACCAAATAAAAAAAAATTGAAACAATCATTCAATCAATACCAAGACTACATATATTGTCATTACACATATTAACTAAATTTGTAAAACCAGAAAAGCACATTCGTTCATAATCAATCAAAAGGCAAAAGCTTCAGTCTTCTCCCTCAAAGCTCTGGCGCTTAACTTAGCTAGAAGCTGTAATTCGATTCTATAATATGCAAATAGATAAAGGTACAACATGTGAGAAAAATTAATATTCATATAAAACTAGGCAGCCACCTATAATTGAATCAAGAAGTTGAAAAAAGAATAATAATATACAAACAACAATGGGAACGAAAGACAACGAAGATTGAGTAGAAAGTTGAGATAAGCTTTCTAAATTTCCAAGAAAACACTTCCAAATTGATGATAAGTAGTTCACAAGAAGTAGTAATCATCCTATTATAATCAAATGATGAAATTCTACGAGCAGATTCAGATTGAGACGAGTGCGAGACTGCCTTATTGTGTCATGAGTAACGAGTGATGACTTATGAGCACGAGGCGACGAGCAGATTCAAATTTTGATTTTTCGACTTCTCAGTTCTCAGAGAGACGACGACTTCTCTGCCTCTGGTGGCTCATGGCTGCAGACAATTGAGAATTAGGAAATAGAAATTAGGGATTTAGCCATTTAGGATTTTAATAGTACTTTATATACATAGGGGTAAAAGTGTAAATATAAAAAATTTTAACGAGTTAACGGTTTATCCGATAAAAAAATTAAGTAATCCGCCCTCAAACCGTTAATTATAAAATCTCAATCCGTTTCTCATCCATTACCCCGATAATTCGATACCAATAAGCCAATAAGTCATCAGTTCGATTCGAATAACGATTTCGGTTCGATTTTGAACAACCCTAGTCACAGTTCTGTTTCCTACTCCCTCCGTTTCATTTTTATCTGGCACAAAGTTTAAGAAATTAAAGAAAACTTTTAACACCTAGATTGTTCTTTCTTTACGTATCTTTCCGTTCTCTTCTTATTAAAAAAATAAATGAGTGAGCTTTTATATTAAGTAGGTTCCAACAAATCATATCATTAAGGGTAAAATAACATGCTAAGATTAAATAGTTTCCCAAATAGAAAAGTGTCAAGACATTTTGGATCAGACTAAAGAAAAAAGCATGACATATAAAATGGGATAGGGGGAATAACACCTTGCAAATCGGGCAGTCTTTAGACAAAGTTACTCTATTTTAAGTAATGGTAACTGCAAAATGTACGATAAAACTTAGAGATGTTGCTAGGTCATCATAGCTTCCTTTCCTTCTTCCACCCTTGGATTACTAGGAAGGACATATTGTCTAAATATTTAACTTTAACTGTTTATCTACACACTTCATTCAAGGTACAAACAATTTGCAGTAGAAGCAGATAGAAGAAGAGCAGGATCGTGAGCGTAGAATGAACTAAACTGCAAGGAGAAGACCAGATTGTTTTTCCTAATGAAAGTTGAAGGAGATGCTGAATCAGAACTATCTGCAGTTTGTATCATTAACATCTTCAACCAAAACGTAAGATTCTTGCAAAATCTTCTTGGTAGATATTATCCCTTGTGCCAACAACTTAATGATAGCTTCTGAACCATGTGGGAAGATCTTCCTTTGTTACAATACGATTCATTGTCAAGAAATCATGCATCTGTTGAAGTCTTCATTGACTAATCATGGACAAAATCTGCAGGCACATCACATCAAGCAGTACAAAAAAAAAACGTTGCCTCGTAAGAATTGTTATTATTAAAGTATGATAATATATGTATACTGACTAGAGTGAAGGAGGAATGCCACATTTACCTTTTCACTGAATATGCGAAATTCTTCTTTCTCCATTGCCTTGTCAAGTTCCTGACAAACGATAATAGAAATTGAAGCAGCATTAACGTTCCTTTGAGAAAGGAAAAAAGATCTAGTCAAAGGGTAGATGAGAAATATTTTGTTCCACCACATAAAATTATTTGATTCTTGTCTTTTGAAAAATATTCACAATACTCCTGAATGATCATTTATAGGAACTAACAACGGATTCATTCCTTCCACTGTCTGCTTTTTGATATAGTTATTTGCTTTGTGAGTATAAAAAGAATAATGGTTTGGGTTGTGTATCTACGTCCAATCTACGGCAGGAGAGAAGGTTCCATTGGAACAAATATTTATTTCAAGTTCTTTTCCAATTAGCATTTCGACTAAAGTAGATATATTGCCCTTTGACTTGACTTCGCACCCTAAATCTATTAAAATAGCACAATATTGGATATTTAAGTAGGTCTATGGTAAGGCAAAGTAAGTGTGTATATATACATACACACACACACACACACACACATAATAAATAAATAAAAATTAAGCAGAGCTATGGTACTTACAGCCTCTGCATCCATAGAAGAATCTATGCTGCATATGAGATTTTGAAGCTCTTTGTTCCGTATAGCCTCACGAATTTCATTGGAAGAAGCTGCAACAAAGCTAGAAGATGTCACAGGGGAAATGAATAACTCAAGAAACAGAATATTGGTTTGGCACATAATAAGAAACTCATTAGATGCTAACAAAACCTTCAATGTCTAGTCTAATAAATCAGTATTTTTGTTGGGAGGAGGGTTATAGAAAGGTCAATCAACGGGCTGTAAATCTGAAAAATTTATAGACAAAGTCCAATAAGGGGTCTACAATTCTTGAAGAACTAGAATATAGAAGAAGTATAGTAGTAAAATCAAAGTTAAAACTCGGTATCAGTAGCTTTGGCTCTTACTAAGGTGAGATTCATAGCAAATCATGTCCTTCTACCTTAAGCAAAAACATATGCATTAATATCATAAATCATACTGGAAACAAAATGATACCTGAATTAATAAAAGATGATAGTGAAGCACAAATCCTTCCCGATTTCAAGCTATAATGTTGTAGAAACTATTTATTCAGTCTTATGAAAGGAACATGAAGTGTATTTCAGGTAATATGAGAAAACACGTCACGTTTTTCTCTTCCATTTGAGCGTCACCATATCCCTCCTTAAGAAACAAGAATTTTTATCTGGAGGTTGCCTCTCGAAGCGCAAGTATGTGCATTTTTTACAAATATGATAAGCTCATGAAGAGCGTGGGCAGTTGTATGTCATCCGCTCGCTATGTTACAGAAATCATGCAGTGAATGAGATACTCAGGTGCTTCCTGAGAATCGGTATTATTTTCTACAACACAATTTTGTGAAACATACCTATAGACTCTAGTCGCAACTGATTCAGCACCTCGCTTTGCTCAGCAACACAGATTGGCTTCTCCACATGTGATTCCGGAGCAGAAGCTGATAGATATAAGTTGAGGCATGATACAATCTTAAAGTAGCATACCATACATCAAGCTTAAATGAAACCACCAAATAATGCCTGAATTATACCAGCTGAATTCATCACTGGTTCACACAAACTAGTCGGAGTCAAAGTGTAAGATGATGCTGACTCATTTTTAAATATATAGCAATAGGCAAGAGGGTTGATGATGATAACTTGCCTTTTACGCAAAGACAAATATTCAATGCTCTTTGGAGAAAACAACAAAAAAAAATGCCTCCATCTCTTTAGATTATGGTGCTAGACCACTGTAACAATTAAATCCAAAACCAGCAAGTCAGCAACCATCCCCCGAGCTATCCACAAGCCTAGTAAGCACCTTCCGCAGAAACCTCCAAAACTACTTCCTCCCATCTACCCCAGCAACCCTCCTCTTTTGCAGCCATTTAACCATCAGCTTTTAAGAAATATCCAAAGCCCTGTAATAACGGACGACCTAACCCCCAGGCTCATGTAGCCTGTATAACCCACCTCCTTCCTCCTCCGGTTCCCTGTAACCCTCCCCTTCACTTTCCCTCTATTCCACTCGTACCTTACCCACTGATGGACCCTTGCCAGCAGTGAAATGGCTATTCAGATGGACGCAAGACCCATTTGATAATGGGAAAGCTTATAGCACTTCCGGAAAATAAAGGTTAAATATGCTCAAAAAGAAAATGTCATGAAGATTTAAGCGGAATAATAGATGTTTCGGTTATTTACATGAGAAAGACATAAAAATGTTGGTTCCTTCACACAGTTAGTAATACAAAATAATTGTGAAAAGAAAGAAAGAAACATAGAAGGTGAAACACTACTCCAAAAGAAGTAGGCGTTGAGTTTGAAAAATCCAAACTACAAATTAAGGTAGTCTAAGGACCAAGAGAATATTCACTTCTTTCTTCCTATTCTCATAAATCCCTTAATCTTTTTAATGAAGATGCATAAGATAGTGGTTCTAAATAGTTTTAACAATAAGATGTGAATGCAGGAAAATGAGAGCAGCGCTAAGCCAGTTGAGGATGCTACTTAGAAAAAGTTGTAAGAAGCATTACTCATTAGTCCATTAACTCGACAATTAAAACTATACATACATAGCAGACAGAAACTTCAATATGATTCTCCAGAAACTCATTCATCAAAGAGAAGGTTCGTGCAATATCGAAGTTTTCAACATGCTAATTGAACGTAATGCGCCATTAGACGCAAGAAGGATAGTTAAATGACAACCAAATAAGGCTAAAGCTCTTGATTACGAAATAATAACAAAGACAATAAACTTCAACTACAATTAAAGGGAAAAAAATATGCATATCATTCACATTCTTATAGTGATTATGCAGAGGTACAAAGATGAAAAAAGTTCAACTTTTTATTTGAGAAGCTATACTTACCAAGCTTTTCCACAGAAGAAGGTTCCAGTTCTGGTTCCGGTTTCACACAGAAAATTTCTGCATAATCCATAAATAAGCTCATGTATAACCCATTTTCATCTTAATCTACAGAAACAAATAAGTAGTGCCTACATTGAATGATCAGATTCATAGAATGTGTTTCCAAGAACAAACCTTTATGCTTCTTGAAACAGACCAAAGAACAACTGCAAGACCAAAACAAAAACAACCAAAAAAGTTATGGGTCTTTCCATAACCTTTCTAATAACACAACCCATTTAAGTTATATGAACCGATAGTATAATGAATTTTTTACATCGTCAACGTAGTTTAACCTGTTATAACAAGTTACTTACCATACCTTAAGTTATTTATATCGTTAGTGTAAGGATTTTTCACACTATCAGATCAGTGATCACTCAAGAATATATACAGGTAAGTCTCCTTAAACTGTGAGATTTGTAATACAGAGTACCAGCTATAACAGGTAAAGGTGACCTAAGGTAAAAAAATTCTTTACACTTATATTGTATATACCTTGAACTCATTAAAAGTATTAAATAGAGAAAGTGACATGTTGTGTAAATATTTTTTCCACAGTCAGGCACAGAACTTAAATTCATTACTAAATTAACAAAACCTACTGCTATTACCCCTCAATCCCAAACTAATTAAGTCCACCGTATGAATCATCTAACTAAAAACCCAGAATTAAATGTAAAAGCAACATAAGCATAATTCAAATAATTAGCAGAGAAAGAAAGGGAAATTTACTAGGGTATGAAGCAATTGGGACATTTGTATTTTGACTGTGCATCGTCGCATACTTTGCAAGTTTTAGGTCCCATTTTCCTTCTGAACGGTTTTGACTTATCGTATTTTCTTTGCTAAAGAATCAAACGCTGCTTATAAGTGATGAGTAGAACGGAGAACAGTTCCCAGCTGAGACCGAAGAGGAAAATTTGTAGATAAACCTTTGGAGTTTTTGCAGGTTTCTGATTAAAATGCCAAATTGGTCCACTAACTTTGAGTTTATATTCAATCTACTCCCCAAAATTAGGTCAAATTGTTTTACCCTCCACTTTTTTAACAAGCTCAAATATATATTTCTCCTTTTTCTGTTTTTTTCTTATATGTTTAATAAAAAGTTGATAAATAAATTTAACTAAGAAATACTACATTGTCATTACGTTTCATTGTACGACCTTATTGTGATAATAAAAATCCGTCGTAGATTTATGTGAACCTAGTTATTTTGATGCGAAATATAAATTTATATATAAAAATTACTAAAAATACAATAAATAGTAAATATGAACTCATAACTTTAATAATAAATTTAATGTTAAAAACCTTAAAAATTGATCTCGTAAAATCTACCTTTACACGTAGACTTCGCGTGCCACACAGTTCCATTCGATCTACTTGCCATTATGTGTAATGTTCAAACTACTATGATCATTAACGTTTGATTGGCAAATGAAATTAACTCAATATCATTAACGTTTTCTCTTAATATCGTTAATTAGTTTATTCCTTGATCCCAATATCCTTCTTTAGTCCTTCTATCTTGGCTTGTTTTGATTCATGGGCAATAACTGATTTAGAATTTTACATTAGACGTGGATGTAAATTATTACGTTCATAAATATACATAACTATTTATAAATAACTCGACGCAAAAACCTTCAAATGAGTCGCAATTATCTTTGATATACATCCACTCGTGCTCATAGAATGTTTTATTTAAATGAGTTATAAGCATTCCGATGTGATATTACTCGTTTAATTTTAGTAGTTAAGAAAGAACGGCGAAATTCATTTGAACAACCGAATGAAAATAAGAGAAGAGTATATAGGTATACGAAATAAAGAAGTTTGCAGAATAATTAGAATAACAAAAATACAGAAATAAATATTAAATTCCTTAAGATTGTTATTCCCCGTCAATAATGCTGTATTTGTAAATAATAATTCTAATTCTGCAAAATATAAATTAACGTAATGAAACAGTTATAAATTCGAGCCCACTGAATTCACAGTGTTTCCTTAAGGAATTTAATCCCCTCCTAGTACCCAAGGTAATGGATTATTTCCTCCCAGGATAGAACGAATTACACACTGGTGTAGCGGTACTTCAAACCCCAGTGTTTCGGCGAACACAAAGTTCGGTAGCAAATCACACTTACAGTTGCTTTGTTTGAAGTTAAAAAAACAATGCAGAATGAAAGAGTATATACTCAGAAAAACGTATGGAAGTTCTGAGAGGAAGGAGTGCAATGTATAGCCAATTTGTTGAGAGAATTGTCAATTGAGTTCTGAGCAATTTCTTCAACACTTGCTGCTCATATTTATAGCAGCCAAGAGGGAGTGCAAGACCAAAACGTCCACCCTTCTTGTTGGAGCAAGCATTAACTTCATGGTGGAGCAAGCACTTCATGGTGGAGTAAGCACTTCATGGTGGAAAGACCATTATCCGGCTGCCAATGATCAAATACACGGATTGGAAAATATCCGTTACAAATACGGATAATCTTACGTTAATATTTACTATTAACAAATAAATTTGGTCCAAAAAATTAATCAATCAATCGATCATTTGACCAAATCCAAATCCAAATCCAAATCCGAAGCCGAAGCCGAAGCCGAAGCCGTAGCCGTAGCCGAAGCCGAGCCGAGCCGAGCGAGCGACGACGACGACGGCGCGAGGCTTGCTTTCTTCTTAACTCTTTAAGAGCTACAAGAAGAGCAATTATATATATACCCACCAAAAATGTCTTCCACTTCCAATATGGGACAATGTCTCATTGTTAAGAGGGAAAAACTTAAAATTTTACTCAAAATTTCATTTTCCCTCCATTTCCCATTCACCCTCATTTTAAGAATATTCATCTTAAAATAAAAACCTCAACAATCCCCCACATGAATGGGGAATGGCTATATCACGGAAGTATGCATGGAAAAATTGTGTGATTTACAAGCAAGGATTAATCGCATCTGGATAAGTAGGTTTCCCTTTGAACTTTCCGTAGTAAACTTATGTCGGATATACTCGGTCAATCGGTAGATTTGATATCTTTGAACCGTCGATCTTTGGTGTATACCTAGACAACCATAAGTCACACAATCAACCCTTAACCGTCTTTGGTTCTCATTGTTGTGTTCGTTTCAGCCATGAACACCGCCTGGTTTCATAAGTGCGTAGAGAACTGGCCTCACAAAGTTCTCCTTGAAGCGGCTAACACTTCACACTTACATAGGTGATTCCTAAACGTGTCATCCTGTAGATACACTATTTGATATACCCCGTATCAAATTTAGAAATCATTAAAAAGCCTTAATGCTTTATCCTTGATACTGAACATTGTCTCATCACGAGAATGGACTAAAATTTTATTTGACAATGTTGAACCGTCATTAATGACTTTGTTTGATCTCCTTGAACCTAGATCTTGGGATCTCCAGTCTTCTAGGTAGAGTTACCGCCACAATGACTTGTTCTCGGCCATAGCCCCATTCCCCTTGATGATTTCTCAACTACCTCTCTAGTTAGGCCTTTTGTAAGTGGATCCGACACATTATCACTTGACTTTACATAGTCAATCGTGATAATTCCTCTAGAGAGTAATTGCCTAACGGTTTTATGTCTTCGTCGTATATGACGAGATTTACCGTTATACATAACGCTCCCAGCCCTTCCAATTGCCGCTTGACTATCACAATGTATGCATATTGGTGCCAACGGTTTGGGCCAAAATGGAATGTCTTCCAAGAAATTCCGGAGCCATTCAGCTTCTTCACCGGCTTTATCTAAGGCTATGAATTCAGCCTCCATTGTAGAGCGGGCAATACATGTTTGTTTGGACGACTTTCAAGATACCGCTCCTCCACCAATAGTGAATACATATCCACTCGTGGACTTAGAATCAGTTGAACCGGTGATCCAATTTGCATCACAGTATCCCTCAATCACCGCAGGGAAATTACTGTAGTGCAATTCAAAGTTCTGGGTATGTTCTAAATATCCCAAAACTCGTTTCATTGCCATCCAATGAGATTGGCCTGGATTGCTCGTATATCGACTCAGTTTACTTATAGCACAAGCTATATCTGGTCGTGTACAATTCATGATATACATTAAGCATCCCAATACACGAGCATAATCCAATTGTGATATGCTTTGGCCTTTGTTCTTTGCTAATGCAAGATTCACGTCAATTGGAGTCTTTGCAACTTTAAAGCCCAAGTGCTTGAATTTTTCAAGTACTGTCTTAATATAATGAGATTGTGACAATGCCAGACCTTGAGGAGTCTTATTGATCTTAATTCCCAGAATTAAATCAGCAATTCCCAAGTCTTTCATATCAAACTTGCTATTGAGCATACGCTTAGTAGTATTTATGTTGGCAATGTCATTACTCATTATCAACATATCATCCACATATAGGCAAACAATGACTATGTGATTTGGAACATTTTTAATGTACACGCATTTATCACATTCATTTATCTTAAAACCATTTGACAACATTGTTTGGTCAAATTTCGCATGCCATTGTTTGGGTGCTTGTTTTAGTCCGTAAAGAGACTTAACAAGTCTACATACCTTCTTTTCTTTACCTGGAACCACAAACCCTTCAGGTTGTTCCATGTAAATTTCTTCCTCCAACTCTCCATTTAAGAAGGCCGTCTTAACATCCATTTGATGAATTTCAAGACCATACACTGCAGCTAATGCTATTAACATCCGTATGGACGTAATTCTTGTAACTGGAGAGTACGTATCAAAGTAGTCTAGACCTTCTCGTTGTCTATACCCTTTGACTACGAGCCTTGCCTTGAATTTATCAATAGTGCCATCATCTTTGATTTTTCTCTTAAAAATCCATTTAGAACCCAAAGGTTTATTTCCAGGAGGAAGATCAACCAATTCTCATGTATGGTTATTCAATATGGATTCTATTTCACTATTGACTGCCTCTTTCCAAAACAATGATTCCGAAGAAGTCATAGCTTCTTTAAATGTTTGAGGCTCATTCTCCAATAAGAAAGTCACAAAATCTGGTCCAAATGAAGTAGACGTCCTTTGACGTTTACTGCGTCTTGGATCCTCCTGATTATATGTACTTTCTTTTGTTTCTTCCCGAGATCGTTTAGATCCTTCACCAAACGACTCACATTCCTTTTTATACGGATATATATTTTCAAAGAACTCAGCATTATCTGATTTTATAACCGTATTATTATGAATGTCGGGATTTTCTGATTTATGAACCAGAAATCGATATGCTTTACTATTTGTCGCATATCCTATGAAAACACAATCAACGGTTTTCGGTCCTATCTTTACCCTTTTGGGTTTAGGAACTTGCACTTTTGCCAAACACCCCCACACTTTAAAATAATTCAAGTTGGGCTTCCTTCCTTTCCATTGTTCATATGGAATGGATTGTGTTTTGCTATGGGGCACTCGATTTAATATTCGATTAGCCGTAAGAATGGCTTCCCCCACAAGTTCTGTGGCAAACCAGAACTTATCAACAACGCATTCATCATCTCCTTTAATGTGCGATTCTTTCTTTCCGCAATCCCATTAGATTGGGGCGTGTAAGGGGTTGTTGTTTGATGAATAATTCCATATTCTAAACATATTTCTTCAAAAGGAGATTCATATTCACCACCCCTATCACTTCTTATCATTTTTACTTTCTTGTTAAGTTGCGTTTCAACTTCATTTTTGTATTGCCTGAATGCGTCTATTGCTTCATCTTTACTATTCAGTAAGTAAACATAGCAATATCGAGTACCATCGTCAATAAAAGTTATGAAATACTTCTTTCCACCGCGAGATGGTATTGACTTCATGTCACAAATATCTGTGTGAATTAAGTCTAAAGGATTTGAATTCCTTTCAACTGACTTATAAGGATGTTTAACATACTTAGATTCCACACATATTTGACATCTTAATTTTTCGCATTCAAACTTGGGCAGTACTTCCAAGTTAATCATTTTCCGCAAGGTTTTATAATTGACATGACCCAAACGTACATGCCATAAATCATTTGACTCAAGTAAGTAAGAAGAAGCTGAAATATTATTATTATTTTCAACAACCATTACATTTAGGTTGAAAAGGCCCTCGGTGAGGTAACCTTTTCCCACAAATATTCCATTCTTACTAATTACAACCTTGTTGGATACAAAAACGCACTTAAAACCGTGCGTAACAAGAAGTCCAGTAGAGACTAAATTCTTTCTCATTTCGGGAACATGAAGGACATTGTTCAAAGTCATGACCTTGCCAGAAGTCATTTTTAGAAATACCTTCCCATATCCTTCAACTTTTGCTGTTGAAGCATTTCCCATATAAACTGTCTCTCCGGGTTCAGCAAGAGCATAGGTAGCAAAAGCCTCTCTAACTGCACAAACATGGCGAGTGGCTCCAGAATCAAACCACCACATTTTAGGATTTCCCACCAAGTTACATTCAGAGAGCATGGCACACAAGTTATCAACATCATCATGGTTTACTACCATGTTTGCTTGACCCCTTTTCTTGTCTTTCTTCGGAGCACGACACTCCGTAGACTTGTGTCCAGTTTTCCCACAGTTGTAGCAGTTTCCACTGAACCGCTTCTTGCTTGGGTTGTACTTCGGACCAGAAGCCTTCTTCCTCTTCTTGTTAGCTTCAACAATATTTGCTCCCATTATTGTTGAATTTCCACGGCCTCTCCTTTCAGCAGCTTTATTGTCCTCTTCGATTCTCAACCGAACAATGAGATCTTCAAGGGACATTTCCTTTCGTTTGTGTTTCAAATAATTTTTGAAGTCCTTCCACAATGGAGGCAACTTCTCAATCATTGCTGCTACTTGGAATGCTTCGTTGATTACAAGACCTTCAGCAAGTAGATCATGAATAATCACTTGCAATTCCTGGACTTGAGTAATAACAGACTTGCTATCTATCATTTTGTAGTCCAGAAATTTTGCGGCAACGAATTTCTTCATCCCGGCATCTTCAGTCTTATATTTCTTTTCAAGCGCATTCCACAATTCTTTGGATGTCTCCATGCTACTGTATACATTATACAGATTATCATCCAGTCCGCTAAGAATATAATTCTTACATAAAAAATCAGAATGCTTCCACGCTTCAATCACGAGAAAGCGTTCATTATCTGGAGTTTTATCCGGCAGATCAGGAACATCTTCCTTGATGAACTTCTGTAGACATAACGTAGTCAAGTAGAAGAACATCTTCTGCTGCCAGCGCTTGAAATCAATCCCGGAAAATTTTCCGGGTTTTTCTGCCGGTGCCAACGCCGGTGTTCGGCTTGTCGTTGCGTTGGCAGTCGCCATCGGAACAGCTTGGTTTTCGTTTTCAGTCATCATCTTTTCTGTAAAAGAATGACACAAACAAACGTTTAATACACGTTTTCAAACTGGAATAAAAATCACGTAGATTTTAATATCCAACAAAACGCCACGAAGGCTTAACTCTCCAAAACGGGAGTACACAAACCACAAAGGTTTTAGTTTGCAGAATAATTAGAATAACAAAAATACAGAAATAAATATTAAATTCCTTAAGATTGTTATTCCCCGTCAATAATGCTGTATTTGTAAATAATAATTCTAATTCTGCAAAATATAAATTAACGTAATGAAACAGTTATAAATTCGAGCCCACTGAATTCACAGTGTTTCCTTAAGGAATTTAATCCCCTCCTAGTACCCAAGGTAATGGATTATTTCCTCCCAGGATAGAACGAATTACACACTGGTGTAGCGGTACTTCAAACCCCAGTGTTTCGGCGAACACAAAGTTCGGTAGCAAATCACACTTACAGTTGCTTTGTTTGAAGTTAAAAAAACAATGCAGAATGAAAGAGTATATACTCAGAAAAACGTATGGAAGTTCTGAGAGGAAGGAGTGCAATGTATAGCCAATTTGTTGAGAGAATTGTCAATTGAGTTCTGAGCAATTTCTTCAACACTTGCTGCTCATATTTATAGCAGCCAAGAGGGAGTGCAAGACCAAAACGTCCACCCTTCTTGCCGAAGCCGAAGCCGAAGCCGAAGCCGAAGCCGAAGCCGAAGCCGAAGCCGAGCCGAGCGAGCGACGACGACGACGGCGCGAGGCTTGCTTTCTTCTTAACTCTTTAAGAGCTACAAGAAGAGCAATTATATATATACCCACCAAAAATGTCTTCCACTTCCAATATGGGACAATGTCTCATTGTTAAGAGGGGGAAACTTAAAATTTTACTCAAAATTTCATTTTCCCTCCATTTCCCATTCACCCTCATTTTAAGAATATTCATCTTAAAATAAAAACCTCAACAAATATGTCACTTAATACAATGCAAAACGTTCAAACAAACTCAAATAAATTATTAAATAAATAAAAAGAACGAAATTACACTCTTAACAAACTTTGATATCCAAACTTGCATGAAAATGTCACTCGACTTAAACTATGAAATATCCTCTTATGGCGATGGAAGACTTCCAACCCCACTCCCTGAACCATCACAACCACCCCCCAACCCCCCTGCTCCACCCAACCCACCTACACCCCCCAACCCCTCTGTGCCCCCTAACCCCCCTGCACCACCAAGTCCACCAGCACCACCCCCCAACCCCCCTAATCCACCAAGTCCACCAGCACCAACCCCTACAGGTACCCCGCCTAATCCACCAAGTCCACCAGCACCACCCCCTACAGGTACCCCACCTAATCCACCAAGTCCACCAGCACCACCCCCTACCGGTACCCCACCTAATCCACCAAGTCCACCAGTACCCCCTACCCCACCAAGTCCCCCTATCCCACTACCCCCTGCCCCACCAAGTCCCCCTAACCCACTACCCCCTGCCCCACCAAGTCCCCCTAACCCACTACCCCCGCTCCACCAAGTCCCCCTACCCCACCAAGTCCACTAGCACCACCAACTCCACCACCTAGACCACCACCAAGACCACCTACCCCAACACCAACTCCACCAACAGGCAGCCCATTGCTTCCAATACCACTAAATCCTCCAACACCACCAAACCCTACAAAATTTTTCTGATCAGTAAGACCTTTCTCACTAGGCACTTCTCTTGCTTTTGTGGTACAAACAACTACTAATAAACCAAGAAAAACAAATACCATGTTGGACAACTTAGCCATACTTCTTTTAAATAAGCCTCTCTTTTTTTTAATAAGCACCCTTGACATATGATACCAGGTTCCTTCAATAGCCTTTTATAGATAGAAATGGTTTGGTGTCTTAGTTGAGAAGGGATGGTAAGCATTAAATGGGATTCAATGCAATATCATGGCTCCTGTTTAAAATGGCTCTTTAAACAAAAGAACTCATCGGCTGTGTTTGGTACGAACAAAATTGGTTTTTTTTTGGAAAATATTTTCTTGGAAATTTTTCGGTAATTTAGGCAAATAATATATAAGATGAAATGGGTAAGGGCCGAGTAGCCGTGGCAAGTGGGGGAGGTCGCAGGCGCAGGTTCCGGTGGAGGGAGGGGTGGGTCGGGTGGGTGGGGGCGTGGGAAAAAGAATGGGAAAGATCGAGAAAAAGTTTTGGAAAATATTTTCCTCTAGGAGGTAAGTTATTTTCTTCGATCGGAGAAAAATGAGTTCGCCGTAAAAATATCTTCCAAAATATTTAAACCAACCAAATATGAAAAAATTAAAACACTTAGACATTATTATATATCGATCTTTAGTAGTTAAATATTTCACAAAATACTATCTCATTTGCTAATGTTATTATCAATATTCAATAAAAATATTTTGTACTATCTAATCAAATATCAGAAAAAAAATGAAAAAAAATTATTTTTTAAATAATAAGCCATTTCTCAGAAACAATTTCTAAAAAATGACTTATGTTATACCAAATTTACACCAAGTATTTGTTTTGTTTTTCTTTTTTGTGTCTCAACTAACTTTCAGCCATTTGCTTTACAAGCTAGCTGGAAATTATGGGCCAAACCAATGCATTGATTTACACATACTGATCATTACTAATACTGTGCCCTGTCAGTCGGTACGGTATGATATTTAGATATTTCGATTCGGTATTTGATTTCCTAAAATACTATACCAATACCGTACCTAATTAAATTCGGTATGGTTCGATTTTTTTCCTTTTGGGTTATTCGGTACGATAACTTCGATTTGTTCGGCTTAAATATTAACTATGTATAGAGTCATAAACTGTAATATTCTTAATTAAAGTGCTCACAAATATAAAAATAAAAATGTTCTAAGCATTATTGATAAAAAAATTCTTCAAAACTAGCAAATATCAATCCATCAAGAGAAAAAAGTACATAAAGGAATAAATTTAATCATTAAAAATATCTTATTACTTACTTAGAGTTAATTTCTGAACTTAAAGAATACAACAAGAATTAATCCAACAAATGCAATTCAATACACGAGAAGAAACACCCCAAAATAGTAAAAGTATTAGAGGATAAGAGTCAAAATTTACAACCTACATTGTTCCTCAATTTTCCTAAAGAAGTACATAGGCATTACTACTAGATTCAAAGAAGTATTATGTTATAGTTAATAATGTGTATTGTGTAACTTATTATATATTTCGGCACGGTATTGGTATTTCGGTATTATTTTTTTAATTACCAAATATTATATCTAATACCAACATTTTGTAAAATTTTAAACCAAATACCATACCAAATACCAAAAGTTTTATTTCGGTATGGTAATTCGGTATTTACCAAACTATGCACAATTCTGGTCACTCCCATCCTGATGCTAAGAAATACACTACTATTACCTACTACTTTAAATGGATAATAATTGAATATATATATATATATATATATATATATATTACAAATATGTGCATTGGTAGTGCCAGAAATAAAAATTGAAGGGCCAAGTGGTATATGTTCAAATTTATAGCAGGCTTTGACATAGTATACAGTTATAGCCGAATTCTTCTGAAGAGTTTAACATCTGTATGTTAATATTGTGCAAGTCACCTAACATTCTAACTTGTTTTCAATCTCGACAAAGAAATAAAAGTATAATTCTCTGCTCGATTGTAACGCCTGTTAGTCTTTTATTTTAGTCTGCCATGTAAAAATCTCTCGAGTGTCTACGATAGATTCGATCAATCCCGTAGTGAAGAGAAGTTTGGGCTTTTCATTCTTGTTCCTTTTAATTGAGCGAGATAAGAAAAACGAGATATCAAGTGGAGAACTTCTTTTTATTACTTGGATGTACTAACTAGTTATGAAATCAGATTGACGTCCACCTATGTTCTAGCTCGCCGAAGAGCTAGATTTGCCTCAATTTTTGCCTTATTCCTTCAGGCTTTTTCAGATTAGCTTCCACTATTTCAAGAGTTTGCTGAGCTTCTTGTGGATCAATGCCGATATTTTTACATCATCGGGTTAAATGATCTACATAACAAGTAATCGTCTAAAAAATTCTGATTTATTAACTTACAAATATATATAAATAACCTCTTTTTGTTTCTCACCCGAAGTCCAATATTCGTATTAAGATCCCGATTAATTCGGATTCGGGCCTATAAGAACCATTAAAGTAAGCAGCGTTCCCTATCACAAAAAAAAATTATTCTCAAAACTCGAACTAAGACCTCTTGTTAAAGATAGAAGAATTATATCCATTCGCACCACCAACTCTTAATAGTATATTGTAAATAACATATTATAACCATTTAAAATACACAATAATATTAAAATTATTTACATTGTAAAGGCAGCATATATCTACCTTTGCGAAAACCTAGGACATATACATGACTCACATAAATTCTCTATTTGTTTAAGATATCTTCTTGGTAAATATGCAATGCAATAATATTGAAGTCTCCATCTGGTTGCCACGAATTAATCATATGGAGGCTACACTTGTACCTCACAGCATATATATTGCTTGTCATTAATGCGCACTTATTATATGATCACGAAAATTATCATGAGATAATTGTTCTAGTTGCGGTTAAAGACGGATTTAAATTTAAGTTCTCTATCCGTCCAATTCTTAAGGTTTTTAGTATGCATTCATTATATTTTTAATATTATGAGTTTATGTTTACTATTTACTATAATTTTAGTGAATTTACATATAAATTTATGCGACAACAAAAATATTAGATTCAGATGAACCTGCTATCTCAAGGCTCCTCCGCCCCTTGCTGAAATGCCTGCCATCCTATAATGCCAAGTAACATTAATTGCATTTAGAGCAGAGGAAATAGAAAATTTACCTGCATTTGTTGCGTCTTATTAGTAAAACTAACATATATTTTTTTAAACTAACTTTTTTATTAATCACTAGTGTAAATCTTTACATAATCATAGCTCGACTAACTCAGTCAGCTATCTATAAAAAAACACCTAAAGACAAAGCCTATACATTATAAACTACAAACTATCTACTAAAACTGAAGGTTGTGCATGATGATTTGGACGCGTGGTGTTGCTCTGACATGGCATATCACTGCTATCTCTTTTGCATCTGCTTTCCAACTTTTACTCCTCTTCTAAAATATTCTATGGTTTCTCTCCATCCATATAGCATATAGACATTTCGTATATGACATCCTGAATATTTGAGCTTGTGGTGATCTCCCTTTTTAACTTTTGATAGCCCATTCCAGATGGTGGCTCCAATGTGTATACTTGTAGCTTTGCTGTTGAAGCCACTGCAGAGTCTTTTCCCAGATTTTCTTGGTGTATTCACATCCTGCTAGCAGGTGATCTGTTGATTCATCTTGGGCTTGACATAGACTGCATTTTACTTCTACATTTATTTCCCATCTTATGAGTCTGTCAGTGGTCAACAATTTACCCTGTAATCCTAGCCACATAATTATCTTGGCTTTAGGTCGAGCATCATTTCTATACATGAGACATTTTCACGGCACTCTGGTATTGTTGGGTAGTAGCTGCTTATATATCAAGCTAGTGATGTTATTCTTTTTTGATCAATCATTTCGTATTAGCTTTAGATCCTCTCTAGCTTCCATTATCTTCCGAATGATCTAACAGGTTTGTTAAGGAATGCCTATATCCTGGATTTGTTAACCTCTTATATAGTATGCATGTACCCATCAAATCCACATCTTATCTTGTTTGTGAGCAAGGTCCCAATATGTCTTTGTCACATCATCTTTGTTCCACAATTTGATGTTAATTAGGTTTAGTCCTCCCATGAACTTTGAAAAGCACACTCTTTCCTATGCTACCAGTGCTTTCTCTGTGACTGTGTTAGTCCCAGACCAGACAAAGCTCCTACAGTAAGCCTCTATGAGTGGCAGAATGTTTTAAGGTATTAGGAATAATTGAGCCCGATATGCCTGAACCCCAAACGCAACTGATTGTACCAACTGAACCATACATGCATAAGAGAGTTTTTTTGGCCGTCCGGAAAGTAATTCTAGCTATAATCTTGTCAACAAGTGGATTCCACTGGATAAGGTTTAGCTTATTTGTTGATAGTGGTACACTAAGGTACTTAAAAGGATGGTGTCCTTGATTGAACCCCAACTTAGCTAAGATTGCTTCTCTCTCCTGTTGTTGAACCCCTCCAAAATATACACAACTCTTCCCCATATTAGCCTGAAGCTGTAGAGAAGTGAAGGAAGCATTGTTGCATTATTGCTACTGATGTTAGGTCACCTCTAGTGAACATAAGTAACAACAACAACAACAACGACCCAATAAAATCTCACTAGTGGGGTTTGGGGAGGGTAGTGTGTACGCAAACCTTACCCCTACCCCGAGGGAGTAGAGAGGTTGTTTCCGAAAGACCCTCGGCTCAAGCTAGTGAACATAAGTAAATCATCTGCAAAACTGAGATGAGTGATTCCCTGTTTAGCACATCTAGGATGATATTTAAAATCTTTTACTTCTTTGAGTTTATTGAGGCTTCTACTAAGATACTCCATAGCCATAGCAAAGAGAAAATGGGACACTGGATCCCCTTTTCTGAGGCCATTTGCAACATTAAAAGGCACAGTTGGTTCCCCATTTATCACAATGGTATAGTTCACTGTATGCACACATTTCACTATCCATGTGATAAATTGAGGTGGGAAACCTAGTTCAAATATGACTTGCTCCAGAAAAGGCCATTTAACAGAATCATATGCCTTTTGAAGATCAATTTTGATCATGCACCTAGGTGATACTTGCTTCGTGGAATATGACTTCACTAGTTCATTGGCAAGTATGATATTGTCAGCAATTTTTTGTCCTGGTATGAAGCATGCATGTGCTTGACAGATGATATCAGCAATCATTGGTTGCATTCTAGATGCCAATATCCTTGCTATAATCTTATATAGGACAGAACAACATGCAATTGGCATATACTTCTTTACTGTGGTAGGGTAAGCAGTTTTTGGCACTAATGTAATAGCAGTATAATTGAATGCCTTATACATTTTTCCAGTACTAAAGAAATCTTTGACTGCTTCCACTATATCTCCCTTCACTACCTGCCAGGCATTTTTGAAGAAGCAAGAGTTATAACCATCTACATCTGGAGACTTCTCATCTCCTATTGAATTCAATGCTTTGAATACCTCCTGCTCAGTGACCTCTGTATATAAGTCAAGTTTCTGTTTGTGGGATAGGGTAGGGCCTTTCCTCATGGTGTACTTGTTGACTGCTGGCAAATTTTTAGGCCTTTGTAGAAAGCTACAATCTATTCTTTGATGCTTTGAGGGTCTAAAAGTTTAGTGCCAAACATTAAAGTTATCTCATTAATCTGGTTTCTTTGTACATTTTCTTTGACAATAGCTGAGAAGTATTTTGTGTTAGAATCCCCTGGTCTTATCTAGTGTGCCTTGAATTTCTGATGCAATACTTGCTCCTCAATCATAGACCATTTCCCCAAGTTGTGTAGCCGATGTCTCTCCATTTTTACTAACGCATCAGAATATTGGTTACTGATTTATTTCTGAGTGTTAATCAATTCAGCTCTAGTCTTCTCAATCTTGTGAGATATAAACTTGAACTCTTCATTGTTAAGCTGCTTTAACATGGGCCTGAGAGCTTTTAGCTTTAGCCAAATATCTTTCATCTTGTTGTCAGCCATATTATTCTTCCATATTTGGTCTACAAGTTGTAAGAAGTTGTCATGGTTAGCCCATACATTAAAAAATCTAAATGGTACCTTAATGTTGTGCTTTAGATTGGCCATTACTAGCTAGTACCTTTAGAGAGTGATCTGATATAAGGGGAATGTCATATTCTACAGGTAAGTGTCCCATTGCATCATCACTCATGATTCCTAAAATGTTCTGTCTAGTCTACTGTAGATTCTATCCGTACCACTTTGTTTATTGGTCCATGTGTAGTATTCACCTTTCCATTAGAGTTCATTGAGTATTAAGCCTCGCATACAATCAGCATAGTCTTTAGTCTCTGCATAGATGACTGGGTTCGCAAATATTTTGTCTTATGGTAATAGTACTGTATTGAAGTCACCAGTAACTATCCATGGGATGCTTATCCCATGTGCCACCTCTTTCAAGTTCCCCCATAAGGTTGTCTTTTAGTCTATTGTATTGTAACCATTTACAATAGTTAGCAAGCAATTCATAGGACCTGTATGGCTTTTAACATGACAGTGTATTAGCTGAGCTTCAGTTTTGAGCATTTGCACTGTATAGCAATTTGGATCCCAGCTTATCTAAATTCTCTCATTTGTTGGTTCATGGTAGTTCATTAGTTTCTCCCATCTTGGCATTATCTTTTGGGCATTGTGTTCTTTAACTTTTGTCTCTACCAATCCTGCCAGTTTGATGTTATTATTTTTCATGTAGTTTCTCAATCCCTTTTGTTTATACCTCTTATTTACTCCTCTAGCATTCCAAAATAACCACTTTCTAGAGTAAAGTATGGATCCCTACACCTATCCACCTCTTATTTACTCCTCTAGCATTCCAAAATAACCACTTTCTAGAGTAAAGTATGGATCCCTACACCTATCCAGGAGTATGAATTTGTTTTCACTATGCCCCTTTCTACTTGGTTCTGACCCATATTTTGTAGGTATTGCTCTGAGCTCAGGGAAGTTCTGAAGATTAAAAGATGGACTTGCACTGGCTTTACCCTCTGTATGATGCATGATATAATTTTCTCCTGCCTCTGCTGATTTGTGTGCATGTTTACCGGTTGTTCTTGAACTTCTTGGTTGTTCTAGATTTGGTGGCCTTAGTACACCTTCATCTATTATCCTCTTCTGCTTAGGATCCTCTTGTTGTCTCTTCTATTGAAGAGACTATTCTGGTACAATATTTTGTTCTGTAGATGATACTATAGGGCCCTTGGATCTCCATTCATATGTGACATGTTTGTTATCTCTTTTCCTTTGTTGTTGTTGCACTAGAGGTTTGGCTCTGGATTGACAACTATGACTAACAATCCGGCACTTCTCACAAAACATAGGCTTCCAATCATATGTTACCTATTGCTGAAATTTTCTTCCTTTTGGGTCAATCACAGTGATTTCATCAGGAAAAGTTCGACTCACATTTTCTTCAATTAGCATTCGTGCATAAGATATCCTTATTTGTTGAGTAGTACATTCATCAGCATACAAGGGTGTGCCTGGAACACTAGAAATTCTGCTCAATGACTTACTACTCCAGCAACTCATTGGTAGATTAGGAAATTTCACCCAAAGAGGGATGTCAGTTGGAAACTCCTTGCTAAAATCAAACTCGGGTGTCCAAGGTTTCAAGATTATCGGTCTATTGTTTATTGTATATGGCCCAGCATAGAAAACATCATGCATATCACTGATAGAGTGAAACTTAAGCACATAGTAGCCTTCTTCATGATAATAAACATTATGAATAGCAACTTTAGACCAATTTTGCTCAATGTAACGACACATTGCATTATATCCTGGAGTCTCACCAATAATGTAAGCTATTAATGCACATCTCCATTTCTCTTCCTCTGGTACTACTTCATTTTCTTCCAATTATACTGGTGGTTGGCCATCCACCAGTTGGGGAGGGGTGTATGAAAGGGTCATGGCATTAGTAATTGACCTATTACCTTTAAACAGATTAGTCCATGTCCCCATATGCTTTGGGTCTTTTGCTCGTTTTTTGTTAGCTTGTTCTGCATCTTTCACTGTTTCATTGGTTACTGTAGCATTTTCTCCCAGTGGCTGTTGTGTACTATTTGCTGCAATCACTTCTGTTTCCTTTATCATTTGTGTATCCTCTGTATCCTTGGTCATTGCAATCCCTTCGATTGACTTAGGATTAGCAATTGGCAGCCCCTCAATTGACTTAGGGTTTGCAATTTGGGGGTTTTCTCCTTCAGGGCTAGGAGATGATTCCTCACTTAATTGTAGTCATTGTGCCACTGTTTTAGGGTTTGTTGTAGATCCCAGTGCGTTATTTCTCTTATCCTTCATTATCTGTATTGAGGTAGTTTCTGCTATCTTAGGTCGGGCTTCCTCTGTTTGTACACGATCTTCCACTGAGCTCCCAAAAGCAACTAGCGGAACTTTCTTAGGTCTTCCTCGTCCTCGTCCTCGTCCTCGCCCTCTTGCCATGGACGATTCCGGCGTACAGTTAGCTAACTTGCACAAATCGCATGAGAGAGAAGAGAGACTTTTCTTTGCCCTCTTTTTAGAAAACTAACATATTAATCATGCCGAATTGTGTTAAATAGAAATAAAATAGGAGCAATATTTGAGGTTCATGTTGAGGCAGATATTTGAAAATCTAATTAGTTAGACGATTAAAAGAAAGGATCACTCAGCCCTATGCTCCAAGCGAACACGGGTACAATAGTCACAGGTAAGCAATGAAGATCAAGCCTTGCATAATATGTACACAAATATATTAGAAGTTAGAATATAGAAAACAAACTAGAATGTAGGAACCAATAAGCTTCAAATTATGGATCCGCCTCTAGTTTGAACTCATGGAATTTAGATTTTGAATTTGTAATCAGATCACTTATAAATATAAAGTAATTAGAGGTAAATATTAATTATACGCATTAATTAATAACCTATTAAAAGTTGTAATTATTTTCTATAATAAGTTAAACTAGTAAAAGTTTTAGATTATCTATATATATATCCTTTAAATCCTTTTTCTATTGAATATATTTCTATTTATCCTCCTCAGTCATCTAAGTTATGTATTAGAATATATATCCAAGTTTGAGAGGAAGAATAATATCTTATTTAATCTATACTATATTAAAAGCACGAAGGCCCTATCGAAATGCCGTTCGCTTTTTGTGCGTTATATGTTGGACATACTTGTAAATGTAATCGTTAATTTGTTTGGAAAAAATCAAAAAGTGTTGTGTGCTTAATTCCTTTTAGGTTTAAAATTCTTTAGAATTTGTATTATTGGGGTTTTGGAATTCTGGCCTCGAGAGTTCTTTTTTCCTTTGGTTCTTGTTTCCTTTAGTGTTAGGATTCTTGGGATCCTTTTTCGTAGGTTTTTATTTTCTTTAGTTTTATGATTCTTTAGATTCTGTCTTTTTAATTACGGTGTGTGTTTTTCTCATTGTTCCTTTTGTGTTCGTTTAGGATGTAATTTTCATTCTCTCTTTTGTGTAGGTTTAGTTTCTTATATCATTATTACTATATCAGATTTAAAAAACTCATTCCTATGAAATCGGTAAAATAACACTCCTATTCGTAATCAAGTAAGCAAATAAAAACTTAAATAGAAAAGCACATACATGAAAGAACCTTAATAATAAAAAGAATGAGTTTAGTTACAAATCTATTACTTTCTCAACCGTTTTTCTTTGTCAATATTATATTGGTTTCATCCTTGGCTTGATATCATGTGATTGAAGCTTTAGTTAAAGTTCGGTGGTGTAGTTTTGTTTTACTACCTTTTATGATTTATGCTATATTTTGGTATTACTTGAGATATCATTTTGGCGTATGTACCATTCTTAGATTTTATTTTTATTTTCTTGATACCTCCTATGGTGTTTTATGTGTAATTTTTATTTTATAACTTTGGGAAATTGACTTTATGTATTCCACTGCGATGCATGGAGATAGTCATACTGTCAATTAGTGATTGACGTATAGGGCCAAGGTCAGCTTCTTATGCTACTTGTAGATTGTTGTAGTTTACTTTTAATCAAGAAAATCAGCTTTAACTGATATTGCTTTAATGTCACGGATATACACCGATCTACTTTGATTTTATAATTTTCTATATCCATTGGTTGCCTCTAGAAAACTAGAGTCCTCCAACAATATTACTATTCAGGAACATAATTCAAATTTATTTATTTTTTAAACACCTGCTTAGTTAAAATACCATTACATAAATTGAGATGGTAGAAGTATTACTTTGGGATATGCTAATTCCTCCTTTCATGTTGTAATTTTCAGCACTTTTGCTTATTTTATCTTATTTTATAGCTCAAACATATTTTTAAATAATATCTATATAATTTGTAAAATAGTTTACTCAATAACATAGGGTACACGTACAACGCGCGTATCATAAGACTAGTTTAAGAAAAGAGGCGGAGCTAGGTAAGAATATTTAATTGAATCCCCTTAATTGAAAATTATATTGATCATTACCCGGTGCACTAAGCTCCCGCTATGCGCAAGGCCCGAAGAAGGGGCGGACCACAAGGGTCTATTGTATGCAGCATTACCCTGCATTTCTGCAAGAGAGACTTCAAAGCCTTTGCTGAACCAGTGGCACCTGCATCTCATTTTTTGAAAATTATATTGATCAGTAAAAGAAAAAATGCATTTCTTTGTTATGTATAAATGTATACATCTTTACACAGTTTCAACTACAGTAAAAAAATTTTAAGACTTAAACTTCTGTTTAGGGACTAAGTGTCCCACAATCAGTCCAAAACCACAACAACAATCTCCGGGTAAGTCACATAAGGAGAAACATAGATATGGAAAAAGCAGTTAATTGGGGTTCGGGGCTCTAACTCTCAAAATGACCGGCCGGGTCGTTACATCCTCCCCCTCTTAAAATAATCGTTCATCCTCGAACGAGCATAGAGACATACCTGAAGTGGTGAAAAGATGAGGATAACGGCTGCGCATATCATACTCGGTCTCCCAAGTCGCCTCCTCGACTGGCTGACCCCTCCACTGAACCTTCACGGAAGCAATATTCTTCGATCTCAGCTTTCGAACCTGCCTCTCAAAAAAAATAGCCATCGGTTCCTCAACATAAGACAAATCCTTGTCCAACTGGACTGAGCTGAAATCCAACACATGAGACGGATCACTGTGATACTTCCGGAGCATAGAAACATGGAATACTGGATGGACTCTTGCTAAACTGGGAGGCAAGGCAAGCTCATAAGCAACCTCCCCAACACACCGAAACACCTCAAATGGGCCGATAAACCTTAGGCTCAGCTTTCCCTTCTTCCCGAACCACATAACGCTCTTCATAGGCGAAACTCGTAGCAAGACCCGCTCTCCAACCATGAATGCAACATCGCGAACCTTCCGATCCGCATAACTCTTCTGTCTGGATTGGGTTGTGCGAAGTCGATCCTGAATCACCTTCACCTTGTCCAGTATAAATTGTTGAATTCTTTGGCATAAGAAAAAAATTCTAGTAGTGCTAAAAAGTTCAAAAATTACTTTGCTCAAATCCTAAGTGGCATCATTTTATATTTTTGAATCCATAAATTCCTGGCTCTGTCAGGGTTAAGAAGGCCTCTAGAGACGATAGGAAGTTCACTAAAAATTTAACATTAATAAGTGTTATTTGGCTAGATTGTTAGCTAGTGAATCTGCACCTTATTTTGTTAATAGTTTTGGTCTCTCTGATTTTTGGCCAGCAGTGGATTTAAGGACTGAGGGAGCCATGTGCAATTAATTGGTGAAATTTCAGTTTGCTGGTGCCTGGTGCTTGTGAAGTTGCATTCATTTCTTCCTTCTAAGAAATACTAGTAAATAAATCTAAAAGGATTTAATTTATTATTTATATTGAAACTGTAAACTTTTTTATACAATCAGTGCAATTCTAATTGGTCATAATATGTTATTCCTCTATTTTTTAGTTACCATATCAAATTTGCTACGAAGAGTTATGTTATTGTAGGTTCAACTTAACATGTTAGTGTAAAAGTCATATTCATGGTTAGTTAGCACATAGAACTTAAACTAAATCTGGAAAAAAAGGATGAAATTGTTAATATTTGAAGATTCAAAGATTATTCTTAAACTACAATTTATTTTTCAAATACTTTTTAGTAGGAAAAATTACTATTCATAATGGGATATTTTCATATATACCCTCTTTTGGGGCACCGTTAAAGTTATACATGCATTGCACAAAAATTTATAAAGTGTACCTACTTGGATTTAAAGTAGTTCAATCTTTTCAATGTAATTTCAGAAATCAAATATGAAATTCTTCTATTTTTCAAATTCAACTTTAGAAAATATGTATAGAGGAATCATTTTTATCTTATTTAAGCATCATTATTTTTCGATATAGGAGATTCAGGTTCATTTCATTATATGTGGCTCGGTCATTGATGAAAAATAGAAGAATGATTTTTTATTCAGAATATTATATATCTCAATGGGGAGGGTCCATGTTGTTAAGGACAAAGAGATGAAGGATGTTTAATCAAAGAAAATAAACTTTTGAATTGTTTTTGGGGATATGCAAAAAGGAAATAGTGGGACAAAGTGAGTAATGTATAAAGGGCTACTTTCATTAATAGAAGACTATTAAAAATATAATACAAAAGATTAGCATTAATTAATAATTAATAAATATGACAATAAAATATTTATACATATAGCAGATTTCATTCAATTCAAATCAACAAGAATCAAGCTGCTTAAAAAGACAATCATATCCCTATTTTTTCTCTCAATTCCATAATATGTTTTATGTATTCGTTGGAAACCAATTCATTCCATAACAGATTCTTTCCTTTCCATACATGGACCTTTTTATATAATGTAATGTAGCGAAATTATACATCTTTTTATTCTGATGAAATAAAATACATATATTTCATGAAAAAAAAATATAATGTATGTTTGTGGTATATATACATTATAAATCATGTATTTTTTAGGAAAATTCATATATATATGCATATGTTGTTTATATACGTCATTATATTTAAATATATATCATCGATCCATTCCATAACAGATTTTTTCTTTTTATACATGGACCTTTTTATTTAACTAATCCTAGCAAAATTAATATCTATATATTCTAATGAAATAAAATACATATATTTCGTGAAAAAAAAATATTATGTATGTTTTTGGTATATTATAAATCATGTATTTTTTTTAGGAAAAATCATGTATATATGCATATGTTATTTATACACTTAATTATATTTAAATAGATATTATTAATATACCATTTATATTTTGCACTAATATAACATGCATATTTGTATAAATTATCCGTTTATAAACCGTATATGTGACATATTTCTTTTCTTCTATATACATATTAGTGGCATGCTAACATTTTAGATTAAATTTTATGTAAGGTATTTGCTAGCAATATTCTTTGAATAATATCAATATAATAATGTATTATGATGTATATATATAAGTTATATATGTGGTATAAATACATATAAAAAATATATATGACATATTGATGGAATATTTATATTGTAAATTATCACAATATAATTTACTTGAAATATATTAAAGGTATATTTTGAGTTAAAATAAAATTGTACGGAAAAAAGTTTAAAACTAAAAAAAAAAGCAAATTCTCATTGTGCAGAGGGAATTATTTTTGAGATATTCTTCTTTCATAACCTTTGATATATTTGGGTAAGTGTTATTTATGGAAGAGAAAAAAAAATTATGGAAGAGTGAGGAAAACGAAATGTAGTAAAAGGTGTATTAATGTAGAGGGATCCCTTAGTTAATGGAGTTATAAACGTGAAAGTGCTAAAAAGGTTTTTAAAAAAATATCATTTTTGGAATAAACAAAGTCTACTATTATTTATGAGAATAGTTTTTAAAGAGAGAGCAAGCATGTAAAAATTTCATGTATTAAATGAATCTTTAAACCGGACATACAGTGTAAAAATCCCCCAAAAGAGGCTCAAACAAATCCTAAAAGACCTAACATCTCGGTGAAGTACACAAACAATCATTCTTAGTGGTGTAATTTAGAGATTAGTCAATACTTATTTTTGTTCAGAAAATTTGAACTAAAAATCTTAATTACAGGATAATTCAGGTCATTTGTGTCCCGAAAAACTGAAATTCATGGCACATTGGCTAATTTCGAAATAGTAGTCCTTTAGAGTGGCTACCTAGTGTCATTTCTAACTAAATGTCTGTTGAAGATTTAAAAAAAGGCCCTTTTATGTTACTGGCCCTGAAGCCCATCCATAATGGACTTTTCCCCAAGACTGCTCTCCTTAGGCCCAATCTGAAACACAAGCCCAATATTCAAGTTCAAGTTCACCACCTCTTTCAATCTTATTCCAATTCAAGTTCAGAATCCAATTTTTATAGCCTCACAAAGAATAATGGTAACACTATATATCTGATTTCTGCTCATAATAATTAAAATAAAATTCTGGGGTTCCTTTTTCTATATCATAATACATACTGAGCAAAATATATACTTACATATATATGGCTTCAACAGTTGCCTTTCATTCTATACTTTTTGTTTCACTGAAATCCCCTAAATGTTTTTACAGAAGAAATCAAATTACACTTTCTGCTCTCAACCCATCACCATTTTTTGCCTCAAATTCATTGCTAAAGTTGAAAAAGCAATCAGCTTTATCCACCAAACAATTCAAGAATCTCAGGAGCCACAACAAGT
Organism: Nicotiana tabacum; assembly: GCF_000715075.1. Lineage (NCBI taxonomy): Eukaryota > Viridiplantae > Streptophyta > Magnoliopsida > Solanales > Solanaceae > Nicotiana > Nicotiana tabacum. Next base: position 8,109,989 of record NC_134096.1, read on the forward strand.
TTCAGGCCACACCCTTAATATTTGCAGTTCAATCCAATTTCTTGAAAGGTACAATCTTTTACTGTTATAGAGAACATTGTGGATTAGCTAAAGTGTTTTGAGTTAATTTCTTATTGTTTAACTGAAAATCTCAATTGGGGTTGGCTATATTAATAATCTGTATTTGTTTTCTTGTCTTTGGGCCTCTCTACCTCTCGGGGTGGGATAACGTGTGCCCACTACACTCCCCATACCCCACCGGTATGATTTCACTAGGCCGTCGTTGTTGTTGTTGTATTTGTTTTCTTGTATTTATGTTCAGTATTAGGAGGATTCATTGGACTATTTTTGGGTGTAGAGACTGAGTATGCTTTGTACATAGGTGGAACTGATATTAGCCGTTTGCGACCATTAAATAAACCCATTGTTTAGCTTGGAATTCTCTGATTTTTTGCTCTGCTAGTAGCATCTACATTGGTACATCCCGTGGCGAAGCCAGGAACTTAAGGGTGTTCAAGATTCTATATGTATGTATAAAAAGCAATATGTGACCTATTATACAAGAGTAGAGGTGGAGCCAAGATTTGAAACTTATGTGTTCGGGATTCTTGTCATTTTAAGTTATGGAGTTCTAAATTAATATCTTGTACATGTTGAATGAATTTCTTAAGACAAATACAGAGATTGGACCAAAGTTACTGGGTTCGGCCAAACCCGTAACGTCAACACTAGCTCCACCTCTTCATAGGAGTATAATTTTTCGGTGAAGGCTATTGAATAGACCACCCTTCGCCGGGGTTGTAGCTCCGCTCCTGGTTACATCTTGTTTTAGTACTATATTCATGGATGATTAAAAATATTACCTCAGTTTTTTTTTTTTTTTTTTTTTGTAATTAAACATTTTAAAAATGCTTTTTGACTCATCAAACAGTGATAGTGCCTGTCTTTCGGGTCCTATTATATAGGAGCTTGGTTCTACTATAGGGGTTGTTCCAAATGCAAGACTTACGCAGAACAGCTTGTTTGGATTAAAAGACAAGGCAGGAATCAAGTTTTCAAATTGAAGATTATTTGATAGTACTAGTAGGAACTAGGAAGAAATTGAAGTAGTTCTGGAACCGTGCTTAAGCCATTGGCAACTAGGGAGGTGTGGAGTACTTCCCAGTTTTTCCCTTTGTTTATTGGATGCTATGACATTTTAAATGATGTTAGTTGTGAAGTTTTATACCCGAATTTCAGGAAAATAGCACTTGAATGTTGCAAAGATATTTAGAAGAGAATTTTTGTTTGTGCTCTATCCAAAAACCATACACATCTTATAGAGCATTCTTGATGTATTGGGATGTTCTAATGGGGCATGAGTTGTTAGTACTTACATGTAAAGAATCATGACTGCATTCTGAAGCAGTTTGACCTTAATGTTCTTTGCTGCTTCTTGCATTGAGATAAGTACTTATGCTTATCAGGACAACAAACTTCAATGGCAAAAGAATTTCTTTCGAAATTTAAAAACTATCCTTTGGAAGTGTCAATGCACAGGGTCTTTGCGGGCAATTGTACTGGAAGTTAGTTCTCCCTAAAGAAGGCATTTTTTCCGCACAATTGGACTCAAAGAACAAGCCGCTGTTTGCATTCTTTATGTCCTATTTAGGTAGAATAAAATATAAAATGTTAGGAAAGTTTTAGTTAGAAAAAGGAGCATTTTCAGATAGCTTCGTGTAGAACAGTAAGTTTTCCTTTGCCTTATTTTCTTGACTTATAGTCTAGACTCCAATGATTATTCCAATGTGTGCTGAAATTTTAATAGTTCTTCAAACTGCATGGAGAGTTGGAAAGGATGGAATTGAAGCTGGAACCAGCATGGTACCTGTAAGTCGAGTTTGTGTCAATTTGATCATGTTATCAATGATGATACTAGAAGATCGTGTTTATCCATTTACCGAATTGCATATACTTCTCTTGTTTGATGTTAGGATGCCATCCCAAGACCGATAGCCAGGATTTCTGTGACCGTAGTTGCAGGGGCCCTTGCTCTTTTTGCACTCAAGTCATTCCTGTCAACAGCTTTCTTCGCGTTGGTATGTTTCCAGCACCGCAGGAACACATAGCTACTACTTTGGTTTCATTCTTCACTTTTTTAGGGAACATTGTCATTGTTGCAGCAATAAAAACTTCTGGTATTACTTAGCACAGTTCACTCATAAAACTATAAAGCCCAAAAACCTCAATCTGACTTATCTTTTCCCCTCTCTAAAGTGGAAGGAACATTCAAAAGTTCCTCAGTGCTCCATGTCTGCTTTTAGCTTTATTCATTATTTTCCTTCTTCTTAGCTTTTCATAATAGATCTTCAAACTAACATTTGTTCATTGACGACTAAAATTCCTCGTTAATGTATAGGCGATGATGGGAGTCATTTACTTTGGATTTATAGCCTTGAACAAAGACGATGGTCCAAAAGGTGGTGGAGGCACAGGCACCACTTCCGTTGACGACAGTCTAGAAGAAGCAAGGAGAATAATGGAAAAGTATAAGTAAGAAATGCAGAAATGGATCTTGTTCGTGGTAATTATTAGTGTCTCTGACTTGCTCCAATATTACTAGTAGGCTTTCAAATCTTATAGTAAAGGAATTCCCTATTCTTGAATGTATTCGTTAAGGGGTAATGTGGTTGGTTGTAAATTTCTGGGTGTCTTGTACCTATATTAGTTATTTAAGAGCAGTGTCCTGAGAATTTATGCTGTAATGCTTACAGTTTTCCTTTTTATTCCTAAAAATTCCCTGTTTTATACTGCATAAAGACCAACCTCCATGTTATTTCAGATCTACTTTTCGCTTTTTAGCACTTTTAGGCACGGGTGGGCATAATACCGACCGAACTGATAATTTCAGTTTATTCGGTTCGGTTTATTTGGTTTTTCAGTCAGTTTGCGGTTTATATTTTTTAAAAATTTGGTGTTCGGTTCGAGGTTCGGTTTTAGTATTTCGGTTTTTAAAAATCATTTTTTTTTAAAATATGGGTTCTATTGCCGAAAGACCCCTATCTTTGAAAATATGTTAAATGACACAACTAAAGCTAATCAGATAACAATTAGTCAACTTCTTGTTATATTTTCTGAAACAACTTCCAGTCACTAACTTTTAAAAAGTTTAAGTGATTGTTTCACATCAAATCACTTTAAAAGAAGGGTATCTAAACAATCCAACTAAGAAATCTTTTAGGGAGAAGCTAAGAGTTTCTTTTACCAATGATCTGATAGATTTAGATTTTTCTATCTTCATTAGTGTTTTCTCGACAGATTTGTTTCTCACCATAAAAGGGATATATCCTTCTTAGCCCTCGTTCCTGTGTTAGTTGCCTTGTCAGTCATCTTGTTAGCTAAAAGAAAAAAGAAGATAAGGAAACTCATGAAGCTCTTCTCAGTTTCTAGCTTCAGTTTATTTTGTGACGTTACAGATTCTCTTCCAATTGGCCATGTTTGACAGCACCACACAGGATAAAATACAGCAGTTAGAACGGTCACAAAACAGAGATGAATTAACAGACCACTAGGACAATGCAAAACTAGTTAAAGTACAAAAGATGGCATCACTTGTTAATAGTGAAGTAAAATGTCTCATTGAATAACAGAATAATTAGGAATCTAATGTACAGTAACAAATTGGATGAAGGATAACACCACATAAATGGATGTGGCACATATTGTTACACTAGCACCGAAAAATAAAATCGGAAATAACCGCACCAAACCGCAAGAGAACCGAATCATACCGAAAATACTTTGGTTCGGTTTTGGTTATTAAAATCGCAAACAGAAAACCGAACCGTGAAATTTCGAAAAAAAAGTGAATTTTTTGAAAATGATATTTGAAAATTAAAGTTGTGTTTGGATATTAATACAATTTCGAGTTGTTTTTGAATTTTTCTGAGTGATTTAAGGTGAAAATTTCGAAAAATAACTTTTTTGAGTTTTTCAAATCTTCGAAATTCAAAAGTGAAATTTAAAATTTTCTTAGTCAACACTGATTTCCAAAAAAAAAAAATCCGGAAAAAAGAAAAAATAAAATTGTGGCCAAGCGGCCCTTAGTTATCTATCATATGACACCTACAAACGGGCATCATAAAAAAAGCTCAGATATATTCTCTCATTTTATACTTCGTGTGCTGCTTGTACATTATATCGAAAGTGGTCAGAAGTATTTTCTGTCTTGTCAGATTTTCCGAGCATTTCTACCACGTTCATCCTGTTAATGTACTGCCAGTTTAAGTAATAAAAACAAAATTTTTACACTTGTTAAGAATGAACAGAGAATATATATCTTGTAGTACAAGGACAACAAAAAAATGACTGAGGATGAATTCAAGGATATTTTGGAACTGTCATTACAACCAGATTCTTCTTTGATGAAATATTACAATTGGTATCATTTTGGGGAAATCGATGTGCACATAAATTCATGGAACAATGTAATGATTACAACAATTACGGCTCAATGCATGGAACAGGTTGTAATTTCCTTCTGTCAGAAAAGCACCAGTGGCAATATGTATAAATAATAGGAGTACATAATTACACAAGAATGGAATACAATAGTTTACTAGTGAAGAATGCACAAAAACCGGAGCACATCTTTACCATTCAGATTTAGGAAAAACCAAAGCAACTTTTTATTGAAAAAACACTTGATCGTTTAGGCAATTGCTCAGGCTCAAGTTTTTTACGCGGTAGATGCTTAAAGAAGGCTTTTACTGCTCCAGTGACTCCGTCTTCGTTCTCCATAGCTTTGGCTAGCTCAACCGCTTGCTCCTTCACCTGTGCACCATCTCACCAGTTCATATCAAAAACATTTCAAACTTACCTTAAATATTCGAAATATTTCACAAACGAACGAAATAAGAGGATATTGTTGCACTCAAAGGGGTGGCCTATCATCAATTATGTGGATGAAAACCATGGAAGACTATGGTTGAAATCCCAACAGAGACAAAAATGGAAAGTGATTTCTTTCCATCTGTCTAAACCTAAGTGGGTAGGGTTACTCGGTACCGGTGCTGGTGGGAGGTGGCAGGTACCTGGTGGAATAGTCGAGATGCATGCAAGCTGAACTGGAGAGCAATTAATAATAATAATAATAGTTCAACCGAGAGAACACGTGATATCTCTCTGAATTGGTAACCACAAACAAAAGTTTCAAGTGACTTGCTATCCGGAGAATATTGTAAAGACTTGAGCAGGCACTTAGCACATAATTTTATCAACAACAACAACCACCCACTAAAATCTCACAAGTGAGGTCTGGGTAGGGTGGAGTGTGCGCAAACATAACTTTATCAAATTACAGTAAAGAATATGTGCTGAACCTTTTAGTAAAATTACCTTCGGATCAAGCATGAATTTGATTGCATCAACCAGCTTATCAAGTGAAAATTCATCGACTGGTATGGGTGGAGGCCCTACACCTCTGGCATGCACCCTTTCCCCCCAAAATGGCTGGTCACCAAAAAAAGGGACAACAGTTGTTGGACACTGCAATCCAATAAAGATGATACGTTATAGATAGCCCGAATAGATAGCAGCGGGGAAATAAGGAAGTTAGAAATGCTACCGCGGCTTTAAGACCAGCAGCAGTTGTTCCAGCACCCCCGTGGTGCACCTGAAAGGAAGTATAAGATTTGTTCATATTGCTATTTATACAAATACCAAGCTTGGAGTAATTTAGTCAATCAATCAGCTAGCGCTCAATCCCAAACTAGTTTGGGTTGGCTAATGAATCACATATATTCGCTCTGCTCAATTCGTTCCTTTTCGTTCCAGGACAAGATAATTAAAGGTTTTCTAAAAGTAGAGCTCCCTAAAGTCCTGAATCAAATCAGTTGTCAGTCTCCAGCTTGCATTCTGCCGGCCCACCAACCATTAACTTCTCTTCCAATGTTTCCTTAAGCCACCTTTATCTTATTATTATGGTATAGCTTAAAGAAGAAAGATAAAATGTAATGGATATCTTAAAGAATGATATATTATTATGGTATAGCTTAAAGAAGAAAGATAAAATGTAATGGATATCTTAAAGAATGAAGAAACAAAAAAGCAAGGTTAGTAAAGACTCACCACTGCAGCACACTGCAAGAAAAGCCAATCATGGGGACAGTTATCGAGCAAATACACAAAATCTTTTGGTTCTGCCACTGGAGCCACAAAGAAAAGCAGGTAAATAAGCTAATGAATACCCTCTCTAAGAGATAATCTACAAATACACAAGTACAATAGCAAAAATAACGGGTTATTCTCGTAAGCGGAATAAAGTAAATGCAGAAGAAAACTTCTCGTAAGCGGAATAAAGTAAATGCAGAAGAAAACTTCTTACTGTTTCCGAGGCCACCCCAGCCTTTATTAATGACTCCCCTTTGTCCAGTGATTTCGAGTGCTTTAACAATTGTTTCGGTCATCTTCTCTGGCTCTTGAACAGGCTGAGATAGGAGAAATAAGTTAAATTAGAAGATAGATATTATTTTCAAGAAAAAAATAAAGCTGAAGTCAGGGTATTAAACAATAATTTGATTTGTAGCACGAGTTTAGCGTGAAGGATATTTAGCATTATTTGAATTGTACTTTAAAACGCCTAGAACCTAGTTTGTATAGCAGAGCCTTTCCTAGCGAGCCTGCATTTTATGCGTCTCTTAATATGCACTTAATGTGGAGATAAGGGTCTGAAAGGAATAATAGTTTGTCGAACACAGTTCATAATATACATAGATAACCACTAACTACCGGAATCCAACTGCAAAGGTACAACAAGAAGAAATCACCACAGCCCCTTTTTCAAAGCTTCCTCAGCAGAACCAAAGAAGGGACAGATGGTTACATACGGAGAGATTTCTTGCTTTTCCTTTTTCTTTTGGCATAATACATCCGAACCCCCCTAAACTTGGCAACCGTTTATTCAGTGCACAACTGAACTATTTTTAGTCCTGATTACCCCCTGAACTTGGCAGTTTGACAGCTTCGATCCCTAGACTGCTGACATGGCAAATAGCTAGAATACACTCTATTTTAGGCGTGTGGGAATGAAGAAAAATCAACAAATCAGCTTCTAAGTGGAGTATTTTCCAACCGTTATTGCCACGTAGTCATATACAATGATTTATTTGTTCCAGTTTTGCATTTCATCTTGCTTCTTCTTCATATACAATGCATATTTTTACCCCAACTTTGTATTTCTTTTTATTTCTTCTTTAGATACAATAACTACTTGTTGTAACTGCGTATTTCTTCTTTTTGCCAAATATGTAAAAGCTTGGCTGGAACTCTATTGTTTTTAGCCAAATAAAAGAGGTTTTGGCCAAAATAATGGAGTTCCAACTGTGCATTTCTTTTTATTCTTCTATAGATGTAATGACTATTTTTTTCCAACTGTGTATTTCTTCTTTTTGGGGCCAAATAGGAACTCAGTATTTTTAGCCAAAATTTTTTTTATCCAAAATAGTGGAGCTTCAATTGTGTATTTCTTCTTTGGATGCAATGACTATACATTCTGTGTATTTTTTAATTTTTTGGGGCCAAATCTGTAAAAAGATTTTGCTAGAGCTCTATTATTTTTTGGTGAAATAAAAAAGTTCTATCCAATATAATTGAATTATATTGGTGTATTTTATTTTATTTCTTTCTTTAAATGCATCAACAATTTGTTTCAACTGCATATTTTTTTTAAGGCCAAATCTATTGGAGTACAAAATTGGCTGAAACTCCATTACTCTTAGCTAAAAAAGATTAGCCTAAATAATGGAGTTTCAGCCAAGTTTCTTAACAAATTTGGCCTGAAAAAGATGATCCAAAAGGTTAACAAATTTTAAAAAGTAATAAAATATATTTTATTATAAAAAAACGCCACATGGAAAAAAAAATCGATGTGGCAGAGCGTTTGTCTCATCCACATCAGGTGAGATTGGTTACAGGGTCGAGGTTATCGAAATGCCAAGTTCGGGGGGGTGGGGGTGGGGGTGGGGGGGAGTATTCTGTATTTTCTTTTTGTTGGATCGAAGGGAGAGAAGAAGGGAATAGATAGAGAGAAAAATTATAAAGAAAGTAAACGTCCAAGAAACTCACAAGACTACCAAACCCAATGTATATGGGCTTCGGACCAGCTTTAAGCCAGTTTACAAGTACTTCTGGAGGTTCATAACCCGATGCAAGATCAAGGAAGCAAAATCCCACCACATCAATCTTGGGTCCCCAATCTGCAAAAGTCAGACAGTATAAAGCTAGAGTGACAACTTAATAAACAGTAATGGCATCTCATAGGATCAGAATATGAAAAAGATACAACATGATGCACTACGAACTATTAGGCTCTCATAGGAGTAATGGAATATAAAAGGGATTTTATACAAAGTTTGCACTATATCAGATAAACAAGTTAAAGCTGAGAAAGATAAAGGAGTTCTTATATCAGGTAAAAAGAAATCTGAAGAATGAACCTTTTGGTTTAGGAACAAGGTGAGGACTCCAAATATATCCGTGTGGGATATCCGACTCAGAGCCTTGTGAACCACTTAAATATGTGACTGGTCGAAGTTTCAGTTTTTTCTTCCTAACATCATTTATCATGTCGCGTATTCCTAGCCAAATCAAGGAGTCAACAATCTGATATGATAGCTGCACAGTTCGTAAAAGAAAAAACGTGAACAGAAACCAACCATTTTATTTTTTGTGGGAAGGGTGGGAAGGGAGATAGAAAAAAAGTACAGTACATCATTGCAACATTAAAAAACACGGAAAGACAAGATACGAACGGTAGATGCCGAAATCCAACTTACCCTATATCCAGCTGGTTGCTTTACACGGGACAAAGGATGAGGAAATTCACTAGTTGGCCTGTACAAAAGATAAAATACATTTGATGATAAATTAAGGCCCAGATCTAACTTGTCAACAGGATATCTAAATGGAAATGAATAGAATGAAAAACTAAGTAGCTTCCTAAGCCTCCATTACCCAAGCAAACTTACGTCCATGGCATTGTGAAAAATATATGAATCGGGATTTTCAATGCTTCTGCAACATGTGTATGCCCTGAAATGGGATTCAATGTTAGTAGGACATACTACTCTAATAACTCTAACATATGTATACACCCAAAATGTTTGACTAGCACAACAGCTTTGGCATGCCCCCAACAGAGTTGAAAGGAGGTCCATAAGCCATGCCGTACAACAAATTTTTGAAAACTGTGTGAATCATCAATAGAATATTTGATTCACTTGGACCTGCATTATCTAGGACAAGTGGAAATGGTCTTTTATGAACCAATAAAACTAAGCCAAGCATGCATAATACATCTTGTACATCCAGATAGAGAGTTGGAACATGTTATATCGTTGCCTCAAATGTCAAACTCCACTAAAGATTCAATTGTATTAGCTGTAACCCACACAAAACCACCGATCAGATCAAATTCTATGCCTTATAACAGCAAGAACTAAAATGTTTGCAGGTCAATCATGTGTAGTCACCACTCCACAACTGCACTTCTAACCCAATGAACAAGAGTTTAACTACTACTTGCATCCACAAAAGATACTCCTAATCGAGAAGATATTTTCACAGATCAGAAGTAATGGCATAATAAATGTAAGACCCATCTTCCAAATTTAAATGGAAATATACATATTGAATATACACTCGTGGGTCATCAACATTAACGCTTGAATGCATTTGTTGGATTAACATGTAACTACTACTTTTATGCATTAAAATGTCAACTTCATGAGCACTAATCCAACATAAATATTTGAAAAGAAACACCATGGTTATCCAAAAAAGAAAGATAATTTGAAAAGAATCTCCAAGTTAGCAATAAATTTTTTCATTATATGCTAATAAGTGTTAGAATCAATAAATTCTCAGAGACAGTTTCTTTTCGGTGATTACAGACTCTCTGATCCCTTGCCAAATCTAGTACATGTGAATTGTTCTCCACTAAACTGAAGAAGCAAAAATTGAGAAATATTATAGAATTTTCCCCCGTGTGCTGCAAAGAAAAGGACACACTTCAAGCTTGACACACACATGGAAAGTTTTCCCTACTATGTCTAAGGTAATATAATTTACTCTGTCCAAGCATTACTCACTTTACTTGCCCTTGCCAATAAGAGAAGGAGCTTAGTATATGCTTTGGGATTGTACCTGAAATATTTATTCTAACTGCTGGAGTAAGATCCTTCTTTTTTCAATTTATAATACTACTAATTCAGCCTTTAAAAATAACTTGAAGCATATCACTCAATAAAAATATCAGCATATAGGAATAGGAGAGTTTGACTATAATGAAAACAGGAAATAAGGGGCAAGCCAATACATAAACAAGGAAATGAATAAAATAGTATAGAAGATGCATAAACTACTAATCTTACCGTATGCTGGGGGGTTAGCTATAATTGCGTCTGCTTTGAAGGGAATCCCTGTATCCATATCAGGTTCTTTGCAGGGTGAGAGTAGAGAGTATATAATATCCTTCAACTGAGCTCTTTGAGTAGGAATCTCTGAAGGTCCGGAAGGTAAAAATCCTTTGTTTTTAACCATGTCTGTATATGCAAGAGGAAGAAAATTGTAATTGTCTAGTTGACTTACATATTTAATGACTTGCAAGAATGACCGGATGCATCCACCAGATACACACTGCAAGATATACCAGATACACCAGATGCAACTATGAATTTTGTCTTTCAAATGATATGTAGGAAAATACACATCATATATAATACTAATCCTCAAATTCATGCCCAAGAGAATTCACGAAAAGAAAATTCGCACACAAGGCAAACCATGGCATATAATGCAGTTGTTTAGTTTAGTGAAAATAAAGTGCAATTCCCACAGAGCATACTTGTAGTGGATTTAAGAAAAAGCTTACGTGCATCTAAGTAATGCAATGCAAGACACTTATTTCAATTAGAGAAAATAAGAACTTGAGTGCATCTAACCAGTGCAAGAAGCTTATTACTGAATTATTATTTTATTTTATTTTGTGCTTATTCCTGAAGTCTCCCATGTGACTGTTTAAAATCAAGGTTCTCGACAAGCATGTAAACCAAGAAAAAGCTGGTTCTCTGCCATTTATTCCAGCTTTAGCAGAGTTACATAAGTGTATGATGAATGGACTACTGGATCTCACAATGTATTATTTTAAAAGTAGTAAACATCCATCACAAATGAACAGCAATTGCGCAAAGTTCAAGCGAGACAGGAGAACCACAATAGATTGCCAAATCAGTTTCAGAACAAGCGGGAAATTTAGGAACATACATCCAGCCAAAATTTTTGGATCACCCCCAAGGGGATAGAATTCCAATCCAGCAGTCAAGACAAACTCTTTGAAATTTGCATGCGTCGCCAACCTCACTCGATGGCCAAAATCCTGCATCGACAGTTCTGTCAATAAACTAGTAACGACCATGGCATACTTTTCCAACTATGACAAGGAATGACAAATTATTAAAAGTTCTTTTTGACGGAAGTTCACAATGCATCACATAAAGTTCAACTTCTACAACAAAATTAGGGTCACGCAAGAGGCATCGAGGGAACAATTACTCTCCTAATCTATGAACTATTTAAAAAGTCAAACAGAATTAGATTAAGATCTCAGAAACACAGGATTCGCCCATAAAAGAAAGTTTACAAAATTTTGTCTAACCAGTGACAGCTCAAAAAGTCAAACGGCAGTTACAAGTTTCAAATGGTAGCAGCCCTTGTAACTTATAACAGAAACAATTTTCAATTACTAAATAAAATCTGCTAGATCCAGAATTACAAACTGAAGTTATGAGCCAACATGTCCTATCAGCAGAAAAACAATGCTATATCAATATGCGGAAGACCTTATATGATACATAATTGAAGCGGTACAACAAAGGATAGCGTCTGGGCTTTAAGAATCATTTCAAATTCTATTTAGTGAAGGAGATGAGCAAAGAGAAAGAGGTAGGGTTAGGCCTCAAATTGGGAACCACTAACATGTATTCTTGTTTAGTGGCGTCTCCAGGCTTGACCATGTCCTAATTTAATTGAGAAATGGACTAGAGGCATGGCGAGTTTCTGTACAAACTCATGCAATAAGGTGTTAGGTCCATATTTGAAAGGAAAGGCAGTTACAGGCTAGTTTAGAGAGCCATTTTCAACAAAAACAGCTTCCCAGAAAGCAAAACAATTAAACAAAAATTGAGCATTACCAACCATAAAAATCAGGTCCTAGATAACCTCAGGAAACTCTTCGGATAACCTTTTCTTGGATTTGGAATGGGTTGAGAGGGTATTTGGATGTTCAATGTCAATAACAATCACTCAGAGGGCTGGACTTTTATAAACTAAGAAATGTGAGATAACTAGCACTGCAGCCAAAAGAACAAAAAGTTTGCAATTTTCTTAGATTTGCACCTTTTTTTTTGGGGGTGGGGGGTGGGGGTGGGGGGAACGGGCTAGCATGGCAGCCAAAGGGAAAAAGGTGGGAAACCGGAAAGAGAAAAGGTAGCATGTCCCTTTCCATTGTAGAATTCAGTACATAGAGAAAGATACACACCTAGCAGAGCTGAAATCTGTTTCGCCAAATTAACATGCAAAGAGCACATACATATGTATCTACAATCTAGTGACATCCCTAACTCGTACATATACAATCTGTTTGCCAAATGATGTCCAAGTACCTGCAGACGCTTTCCAATTGCAATAAAAGGCTGCACATCACCACGTGTTCCAACAATAAGAATTACAATCTGTATAGGTGGAATATATTGAAGTTCTGTTGCATCAAGAGGTTCATCCTCAACTGCGCTATGCACACTTTCAGATCCAGTTCCAAGCACTCTGGGTTCAACATCACCCGGAATTTCAAATTCTACAGTACCATCATCTTTGACAGTAGCTATTCTCTTCAACAATTTGAGCTGCAGCATTTTAAGTGGTTAACACACATCTCATGCAGTAGATGAATATATGTCCAGCCTTACGGACATAATAAAATCCAGTAAAAATAAACAGCAAATGACAGAATATAGACAAACAAAATTATATGATGTTGCCATAAATTTTAAAAAAATAAGATAATAATGAAGACATTCCATATTACCTTTAAGATATCGTCAGATGTATAAATGAAAAAACTATCATATACACACAACAAAAAAGAAAGCAATAGTCATGCTTTCACGAACACTATTTGGCCTGGTTGACCAAAGCGTGATATTTAGGAAAGTTGCTTTGCTAAAAAAAAAAAATATTGCTAGATTCTTTATCAAGTAACGCACTTCACATTATCACTTGCAAATGGTGTGTTTACTTGAGAATCCAAACTACTCATTCATAAAAGAAAGCTATAACTATATGTCCTGAGCTTAAGCTGCCAATGTTCTCCTGCAGCCAAGGAACATCGGGTACGGTTCTACTCTTCTTTCCTTCTTTAGGCCTCTAATTATTAATGTAGGCATCATTAAAACCTCCATTCCCATATTTCTCCACGGTAAAATTCACTCACTGTTCTTCCTTTCTTTAGGCCTCTAGTAACCTCTTCAGAAAACATGCTTCCAGTCTAATCGCACTACTATATATAGATTAATGTAGGCATCGCTAAGACCTCCATTCCATATTTGACTTATAACAGCCTGCAAAGAGCCAAGTGCAGACAGTAAGGAAAAAGGAAAGAAAAACCTAATTTAGAATCTGCAATAGAGAAATCGAAACCCAATGCAAACTATGAGTCAAAGGGCGAAGATTGAGCCTTGCTTGTTTTGCAATTGGGTAAGACGTTCTTTGTATGGCAAGACTGATTTTGTGATCTGTTTTGACACTATTGACAGAAGCTCACCCCTAAAGTTCTATTTAGGAGAATAGCCCCATCCACACGAATGAGAATCATGGCTAGCCAGTATATAAGGCTTAGCAAAACCTGAATGCAAGTGAAGTTTATATGTGGCTAGCCAGTATATATGTGTCACTTTTAACGCTACAGAATCTTAGGGATAACTACTTTAATTTAGTGGCCCTCTAGTCTTCCTACTTAGTAGTTTATATGATCTTCTCTCTCAATTCATATAGGCAAAAGCTCTACCTACGACAGCACGCTCAAAGCAAATCATCAACTCAGTTTGCAATAAAGTTTTTGCGATAGTTTGCCTTAAGAAATCAATGCCAATCATTTGCTCATCGATGCATGCCTACTATTTCTCAAGCTTTCATTTTGTATATTATGTAAAGGATCTCAAAAGTAATTAGATGCTAGTTCTGCTCTTCACATATCTCGCCAAGTTGAAAGAAAATGCAGTTCTTTTCCGTAGCAGCACATTCCATGAACTGGACCTCACTCTATAGACCTCATCATTCATTTCATAGTCAGTGCTTCATATTATTAGTATGATTAATCAGTTTGCTGGAAGACAATAACATTATTTGATTGTATCTTCACATTTGCCAATACACACTTCTAAACCAAATTTCTGAAGTCATCACCTACCCAAATTGGCAACCACAAGGTCTCCTTATCTCTTTTAAACTTTTTCCAGCCTTTGGCTGTGATATTTTCTTTTTTTTAAAAACGGTTGTGTCCGGACCAGCTTGTGCGCACCTCGACTAATTCCATTAGGTACCTTCTACCTCCTACCAGCACAAGTACCGGATAACTCTGTCCATTAAGGCTTAAACACATGGGAAGAAATAATTTGAAATATATATGACTGAGAATTTGCGACACCCCTGCTTTTTCCTGTGACTTTGGCCCTTATATTCCATAGGGATGTAGTTGCTTAGCCCCAAAAAATTTAGCTCAATTGGCTAAGGTTGAGGGACTTGTCGTCTTAGGTAATAGGTTCGAGCCTTGTGCCAAGCGAACTAACTCTTGTATTTAGGTGGATAAGGATAGAGGGGGACCCATCATCCCCGAATTTCAAAGGTTGCCGTTGGCCCAACAGATTTCTCCGTCATAAAAAAATAAAGGATGTAGGGGCTCACTTTAAGTTGTCTCAAGAGTTCTTTTGCTATGGCTTCCAAAGATTAAGTTGGATCATTCTTGGCAAGAGAAAAGCTTTATTGATAATTAGATATAGGCCATAGCACAAAATAGAGGCCAAGTAAGAGAAAGTAAAGAAGGTCTCTCCTTCCAAGCTTCTGCCCCTTGGTTCACCGGCTGCCTTTCCATAAGTAACACTAATTTTTCTAAACTCCCCAAGTAAACCAAACTCTGGGGATACTTCTCCTCTTTTTTCTTTCCTGTGCACTTATTAACCAATCTTATTCCAGTGGCTAGAAAAAAATACATAATTGACATGTGTGTCAATGGTTCAAACCCTTTATTAAGGGGGAAAAGGGTCCAATGGACACATATCAAGGAGCAATGTAAATTTCAAATTCAGCTTTATTGTATATCTAACGAAATACCAGCTAACTTGGGATTGGTTGTGTTCTTTGATGTACTAATCTTTTTTTTTTTAATCTGAAATACGAATACTATATTTTTTTCTATTTTAGGAAATAGTAACGAGGATGTTGAGATGGATGAGTGGGTGTACCAGGAGAGATAATAGTAGGAATGAAGCCATTCGGGACAAAGTGGGAGTGGCCTCCGTGGAGGACAAGATGCGGGAGTCGAGGCTGAGATGGTTCGGGCACGTAAAGAGGAGAAGCATTGATGCTCTTGTTAGGAGGTGTGAGAGGTTGAC
The DNA here is from genome assembly GCF_000715075.1 of Nicotiana tabacum. Classification (NCBI taxonomy): domain Eukaryota; kingdom Viridiplantae; phylum Streptophyta; class Magnoliopsida; order Solanales; family Solanaceae; genus Nicotiana; species Nicotiana tabacum. The sequence goes on from NC_134096.1 coordinate 8,125,669, forward strand.
CATGGCGGGTTTGAGAAGAGGTCGAGGTAGGCCAAAGAAGTACTAGGGAGAGGTGATTAGGCAGGATATGGCGCGACTTCAGCTTACTGAGGACATGACCCTTGATAGGAGGGTGTGGAGGTCGAGGATTAGGGTAGAAGATTAGTAGGTAGTTGAAAGTTTTCCCTTTTCTTACCGGTAGTTTTAGTATCACTCATGTTCCTTCATATTCTTAGATCTATATTACGGCATGTGGTATAGTTCGCTTCAGGTACGGTATTCCCTGTTGTTATTATCTTGCACTACTTATCCCCCCCCCCCTTCCTTTTCCTTCTTTTCCCCTCATTCTTCTTCTTTCTCCTCTTCTTCTTCTTACTCCTCACTCTTTCTGAGTTGAGGGTCTATTGGAAACAACCTTTTTTTACCTTCACTAGGTAGGGGTAAGGTTTGTGTAGTACACACTACCCTCCCAAGACCTCACTTGTGTGAATATACTGAGTTTTTTGTTGTTGTTGCTGTAGTAATGTATTTCGGGGGTTGGACTAAAGTGTAAAGTATGTATACTCAAATAATGGAATCTCTTAAAGCATATCTAATTCTTCTCACACTACTCAAATGGCATTGGCATGTTTTTCTCGGAGGAAAGACAGATTTTTGAACTTCGTCATTGGGTAAAGTCTGTCTCCTGACAAATGATTCTACCATTTTGCAGTTAAGCAATGCCAGCTCTGTCGCAAGCAACTGAATAGGATGGAGATTGACATGTTTCCTGCCAATATTTCAGGAGTATGCTACAGTTGAATGTTTTGCAAAAAGCCGTATTCTGGACTATAGACATGTCTTGGCAATCATATCGTTTAATAAAAGGTTAAAAGTAAGTGGAAAAGAATGCAGGTTATGTTCAACAGAAAGGATAGCAGAGAAGAAGGATGAATACAAGAGTTCAAAAGAATTATGACATGATATATTAATCATAGAAGAAAAAATTTAAACTTGAAGTGACATGATGAGATCATTTTGCGCTATACCTTCTGTTGTTCAGAAATTTTATTATCAAATATTTTTGCTGCCGCTTGAGCAAATCCGCTACTATGTGTTGGTGTCTCAGTTTTTGATCTCTCCAACTTAAGATGATGCGAAGGTGATTGTGGCTTCTCAGAAGTCAAAATCTCTGGAGGCAACGTATTTACTCTTGTAAGTTCCATCGCAGGGGTCCCTAGCATATTAAATTGCAGGCTTGCGGTCAGCTTCAGATGGTCCATTTCAAAAAGCTTCGGAAGCCACAGTAATCAACTGCATTTCCAGTTGCACAACTCATAAACAGTCATTTTCTAATTGTTATGCATGACAGATAAGCCCTGTTCATTCCTCTTTTATCTTGAAAGTTGTCGACAATCATGTTTTTATATTTCTTTACTATAGAACTATAATTTGGTATAGCAATAACTGGTCAGAACTATACGAGGGAAATATCATCTTTTTTTCAGGCAAGGAAATGTTGCTTTTTCCAAATTTAAATTAAAAAAAAACAAGGCATGTCATTTTTTTAAAAGTAAAAAATCGAAGGATAAACATTGACTCTTGGACTTTAATAACAATAGGCAAGAGAAAGCCTATTCCTATAAATGTTCATCTATTTTGTCCATGAGAAGGAAGAAAAAACTTTCGACAGATATAGGCAACACACCTTTGAATTGAGCCGCAAAAAAAAAGTTAAAGGGCTAAGCATAAAAAGGATATGGAAGCTCATACATGATTATAAGGATAAAAATCTGAATTAGCATCCAGCTTGCTTGCTTTAAAACACAAAGCTAAATTAGAGCCGGCAGGACACCACGTTTGAATTGAGCCGCAAAAAAAAATTATAAGCGCTAAGCATAAAAAGGATATGGAAGCTTTTTTTTGATAAGGTAAGATTTTATTAAAAGGTACCAAGATGGTAAAAAATTACAAACATCCAAACTAATACAACAAAGCAACTACATTCCTCCTAGCTCCTCTAGAAAATTCATATATTGTTCCATATTTTCCATTACATGTCTTTTACACCAGAAATACAAGTTTAATAAGCATCTGTTTTTAATCCTGGATACATGCTGCCTTTCCCCTTCAAAGCAAATCCTGTTTCTTTCCAACCATATTGTCCAGAACACACACAGAGGAATTGTTCTCCATACTATCTATTGACTCTTTGCCACTTTTTGTTGTTGCCATGTCTCCAACAAACTCTTTACACTGGAAGGCATTGCCCACTTGACATCATATATATTTAGGAAGAGCTCCTAGCACTGCTTTGCCACTTTGCAATGGATGATTAGATGGTTGACTGTTTCTGCCTCTCCTTCACACATGTAACACCGATCAGATAGAGCAAAACCTCTCTTCTGCAAGTTCTCCTGAGTTAGAAAAGCTTCCTTTGCTGCAATCCAACCAAAACAGGCTACTTTAATAGGTGCTTTTGACTTCCATATTGCTTTCCACGGCCAATTTAACTGATAAAGCCCTTGTTGTTTTTGTAACAAGCTATAACAACTGCTGACTGTGAAAATACCATCATTACTTGCTGCCCATATTAATGAGGCTCTCCTGTTTTCCTCCAATCTAACATTATCCAATAACTGCATCAATTGGGAAAATTCATCAACTTCCCAGTCATTGAGGCCTCTCCTGAAGATTAGCTGCCAGCCAGTGCTTGAATAGAAGTCTGACACTCTTCCGTTTTTGTTAATTGAGTTGTTAATAAACCAGGAAACTTTGATCTAAGACTTCCATTTTCCAACCACATATCAGACCAAAACAGGGTATTATTACCATTTCCAAGTTTCAGTTTCACAAACTGACTATATTCATTCCAAAGATTACTAATTGTGCTCCAAACTCCCCCTTTTGAAGAAGATTGAATTGATCGAGGAGCCCACATGTCCTTCATGCCATACTTGGCATCTATCACCTTTTTCCATAATCTATTCCCATCATAATTATATCTCCACAGCCATTTAAATAAAAGACTTTTGTTATGCATCTTTAGATTCCTCACTCCTAATCCCCCTCCTTTCTTTTCTTTCATCACCTCCTGCCATTTGACCAAGTGAAATTTCTTGTTATCATTATTACCTTCCCACAAAAATTTATTCCTCATAGTATTCAAGTTTTTCTCCACTGATGTTGGCATTTTAAAGAGAGACATTAGATAAGTAGGTATACCATTCATCACACTATTGACCAGTGTAAGCCTACCACCAAGAGATAAATATTGTCTTTTCCGTGACACCAGTTTACTGCTACATCTATCGAAGACCCCCTGCCACATCTTTGCATCATTCTTTTTTGCTCCAAGTGGTAGACCCAGATAGGTGGATGGTAGCTGCTCCACTTTACAACCCAAAACATCTGCCAGATCATCAATACAACGCTCGGCATTAATACTAAACACATTACTCTTTGCCAAGTTCACTTTCAATCCTGAGACAGCTTCAAAAGCTAGTAGTACTCCTCTGAGGTGTAAGAGTTGCTCTTTTTCAGCTTCACATAATATCAATGTATCATCAGCATAGAGTATGTGTGAGACATACAGTTCTCCCCTCTCACTTTTTCTAATTTTCAATCCTCTAATCCACCCTAACTTTTCTGCTTTTAAAAGCATTCTGCTAAAGATTTTCATCACCAGCAAAAATAAATAGGGGATATTGGATCCCCTTGTCTTAGCCCCCTCTGAGAATTAAAGTATCCATGTGGACTCCCATTAATTAAAACTGAGAAGCTAACTGAGGATATACTGAATTTTATCCACCCAATCCATCTTTCCCCAAAATTCATATGTTTCATCAGATTCAACAGCCATGACCAATTTACATGATCATAAGCCTTTTCCACATCAAGTTTGCAGGCCACCCCTTTAATCTTCCTCTTGAATAGATATTCAAGACACTCATTAGCTACCATAGCAGCATCAATAATTTGCCTTCCTTTTATAAAGGCATTCTGATTATCTGATATCAATTTTCCTATCATCGTGTTTAATTTTTCAGCCATCAACTTTGCAATTATTTTATACACACTCCCCAACAAGCTGATGGGTCTAAAATCTTTCACTTCCACTGCCCCCTTTTTCTTAGGAATAAGAGCAATGAAAGTTGAGTTTAGGCTCTTAGTGAATGTACTCTCCTGATAAAACCACTCCACTGCTCTCCAGACATCTTCCCTAACTATGTTCCAACAATTTTGAAAAAAGAACATGTTGAAACCATCTTGCCCAGGTGCTTTATCCCCCTTAAATAACTTGACAACTTTTTCCACCTCCTCCACAGTAAATGGTCTCTGTATCCATTCTTTTTCATCCTCTGAGAGTTTTTCTAGCTCTTCATCTGACCACAAAGGTCTCCAATTCTCTGATTCAGAGAACAGTTTCTCATAGAAGTTAAAAATATAATCTTTGATAAGCTTTTCATCTTCCACCAGTTTCCCCTCTATCATCATTTTATTGATAGTATTAAACCTCTTGTGTGCATTTGCCTGTTTGTGAAAGAACTTGGTATTTCTGTCACCTTTTTCAACCCATAAACATCTAGATTTTTGTCTCCAGCTAATCTCCTCTTCAATAGCAATTTCCTCCGGTTCTTTAATGATAGAAATTCTATCATGCTCATTAATCTGATTGTATGCTCTTTCTTGGTCCAGTCTCTCCAACCTGGACATAGCCTTAGATTTCATTTCCTCCAAGTTACCAAAAACTTCTTTATTCCACTTCTTCAAATCATTCTTTAGCAATTTCAATTTTCTTGCTAGAATCACATCAGGGCTCCCCTGAATGCAATATGAATTCCACCATTTATCCACAAGTACATTAAAATCCTTATGCTCACACCACATGTTTTCAAATTTAAAATAGCCTTTCCCTTTGCTCCATTCCCCGCACTCCAGTATAATAGGGCAATGATCTGATGTAACTCTAGGCAGTGCTCTTTGTTTTATGAATTTGAATTGATCATCCCAACTCTCTGAGATTAGAAATCTATCAATTCTCGATGCACATTGATTACTATTACCTCTGAACCATGTAAAAGTGCCTCCATGAAGTGGTAAATCCTGAATTGTTCTACTAAACTCTTTCATTGCTCTTGTATTCCTAGCCCTTCCCATCTTTTCATCTTCAAATCTGACAACATTGAAATCTCCTCCTATAACCCATGGCATAGACACTAATCCAGAAACTGCTCCCATCTCTTTCCATAAAATCCTTCTTGTTTTCCTATCACAGGGTCCATAGACCCCAGTGAATGCACATTGAAAATCAGTATTTTCTTCCTTCAAAAATACAGTAATTGAATGTTGCCCTATGTGTTTATCTGAACAACTCCATCTTCTTTTATCCCAGTAAACTAGGATACCACCACTTCTACCTTGTGCCCCCAATTCCACCCAATCAGTCTACTTCGAACCTCCGATCTGCCTGATACATGGCTGATCCACTTGCTTCATTTTAGTTTCTGATAGGCATACTATGTCTGTATTATACTTTCTCTGAAGAAGATCCACCATCCGCCTTTTCTCCGTGTTATTTATCCCTCTAACATTCCAACAAATAATCTTTAACTTCATCGAGAAATTAATAAGACCTTCTTACCCTTGTTTCTCCCAACAACATCATTATTACTAGACTCTCCCTTAAACCTCATACATGATTATAAGGATAAAAATCTGAATTAGCGTTCAGCGTGCGACCTCATGATTCTCCACCCACTTCATTGACCACTAGGCTAAACCCTTAGGTGCTTGGCTATAAATCATCTCATTAAGGGAAAATGAGAATTTTAAAGTTAAATTATTTCTAAATAGAGGGAGGTACCTTTTTTTAGGGGACAAGCTTAAAAGGAAAATGTGTCACATAAATTGGGATAGGGGAAGTAATTACTTTATCTTAATATCCCCATTTTTTACCATTACTCAAAGGGGTCGAATCATAACAAAAGACAATATAAGAATGTTCTAGTAGCTCAAAGGGGCCGAATAAGAGGTGTCATTGCGGACTTGCTGCCAATTATTTCATGGCATGGACTCCTTTAAATGCTGGGAGTAGTTTTTTCAAGTGCCCGAAGCATGAGGTAAGTAAATTTTTTGATGGGTTTTTTTAATTATTCCGATTTGTTTGTAAATTTGTTTTATTTATTTTTGGTTTTTAGGATGAAAAATATTCCTATTGGGAATGGCAAGATGAAGAGCTTCCTCCTAGAGTTTCAAATCTCATATGCAGTTTAAAGAAGGAAAATGAAGCTCTAATCCGTGAAAGATTTGCTCTCCAAAGGAAAATTTGATCTTGAGAATGTTATGATGCTCGTCGATCATGGAGGAATAGAAGCCTTGGAATTGGAAAGAAATGTTCTAATGAAGAAAATGACCGATTTAGAGTACTCAGTTGTGCTTGATGCTAAATTTCAGAAGAAGATGTGGATTTTCATGTGTGGGATATTGGGATGTTTTGTTATGTTCTTTGGATCAGTGGGAAATGATATGTAATGTTAGTGTTATTGTGGCTTAATTGTTGTCTTTTATTATGTAACGAAGCATTATGTTTTTGTACAAGGATTTAATGAAGTCATTGTCGTTCATTTGTTGTGTTTATGACTGAGTTTATTTGCTATGATAATTAGTTTGATGTTGTCAAATAGGTGTCTAAGCAAACTGATATGGAGTTGTGAAGTGTTTGAGAAATGACTATTATAACTGGCTCATATATGCCCCTGTACAATTCGAACTAGGTCTAACTTGCCCTCACATATATCCCACGTGGCTTTATGAGTCTCACGTTAGTGATGGAGGGCATATACGAGCCCATTTGTTGACGGCAAGGGCAGAATAGATACCAACTTTTAACGGAGGGCTAGCCTGTCCTATTTCATATAGTAAAGGGCCATTTTAGGCCCTTTTCCGATTTTTTAATTTTCTCTTCATTCCATATTCATTGTTTATCATTTTTTCTACAAAGAAACTTTTTAATTCATAATGTTTTGTAAAAACTTTAAGGGTATTTTAGTCTTTTTAACAAAAGAACAACTTATCAGTACTTTTCTACCAAACATATCAACTGTTTATTATCAGTTTCAGCACGTCTATCCAAACACGTAAATGCTTATTTTAAAAATCAGTTTCAGCACTTAAAAATGCTTTTCAGCACTTCAAGCTTATCAGCTATTTATAATCAGCTAATCCAAACGGGCTCTAACATGACCTATTGGAACACACTTGATATAAAAGCCAATTTCTTTTTATCAGATATAGAAAGATAAAGGAGCATGTGGAACTCTTACAATCTCTAATTAAATTGTTGTGTTCTTATTATGGGCAATTTTGGTACTTTGCGTATTATTAGCTTAGGTATCAAAAGATATTATTTGTTTGTTTCTCAAACTTCGTGTCTACTCAAACACATGCATAAAAACGGGAAAGGAAAGAGAAAGCATTTCATATGTTGTTTGTCTGTTTACATATTCGGCTAATAAAATGCAACAAAATAGCTTCCACAATGACAAGTCGTAATATATACTACTCCCCTCATTCCTTTTTCTCGTGCAGTATGCATTTTGCACACTTCCTAAAAGTATTAATTAAGTGTAATTAATTAAAAAAATAAGAGTGGAAAAAATAATTAATTCTCTCTTGATTTGCTAATGTGGACAAGTAAAAAAAATGCGTTCGCATATAGATAAATTTTTGCATCTAGGTTTTTGTGCTTCGCGATCACGAATTCTTAGTATAATGAAGGAATAAAAAGGAACGGAGGAAGTAGTATTAATTTCCAATTACATTAATTCACTATTGACAGAATACCTGGGGAATAGCAGAATTGGTTAGAAAGATTTCATTCATATAGCTGTTTGTTTGTATACTGATTCGGCTACTAAAGTATTAATTAAGTGTTTATTTTACTAAATTACCTTTATTAAGGTTATAATTAAGGATACAAGTGGAAAAAATAATTAATTCTCTCTTGATACGCTATAATTAAAAGAGATTTAATTTATAGTATAATGGATGAGTAAAAAGAAATGGGGTAGTATAAATTTCCAATTATGTATGTTAATTCTACTATTGACATAATCCCTGAGAAATAGCAGAATTGCGTGACAGACAGATTACAAACCTGAAGAGTCAGTAATGCCAACTGAATCACCAACTGACTCTCTATTGTCCACGTCAGCACCTTCACCACCAGTTTTACTGCCATTTTCATCACTAACGTCCTTCTCAACGGTCACGGAAACTTCGCCGGAACTAGAAGAAGAAGAGCTCGGCCGATCAAATTTCGATGACGATTCCGCCATTGGTAGATTCTCGAAACTTCTCAAAAGCTGTCGAATTTTTGTATAAGTCTGTTGAAACACAAAGAGTATATAGAGGAAGTGATGATGAATTTGCTGAAATGAGAGGGTTTTAGAGAGAGAGAGAATGAGAAGAAGAGGAGAGAGAAAGGGGACCACGTTCAGATGAGTGGAGAAAGGGTCTGAAATTGATTGTGCTGGAATTTAGCAACAACAAAAATTAAAAGAAAAAAGGACAAAGAAATTGTGCTGGAGGACAACCAAGCTCAACAGACTGAAAAACGTGTCATGGATTGAAATAATTTGAAATAATATTAAATGTATGCTATTTACAGTTGTAGAGTGATAAAAAAATATTTAACCAGATTCAAGATTGAGTCAGAAATAATGTTTTAAAAGATTGGAGGGGCGAAATGTTGTACTTAATTAGAAAATTTGACGCATAATTTACGTTAGTAACTGTTACGCGAGCTTCGAGCGCTAAGGGTTAGATGCGTTTAGGCGCTTGAGACATAAGTCTCACTAGAACTAAAACTTACGCATCTAAATATTATCCCGCCTGGAGCAAACCCCAAGGCGAGTTCTAAGAAAGCCAAAAAAAAAAATCTTTGGTAACAGATGCATGTTGAATACATGTTGCGGAAAATTAAAATGCATATATTAAAAACTTTAAGAGAGACTCTGGCCACTTGTATAATTATTCAACCTTTCTCTAAAATGGATCCATCTTCATCCCTGCGCAGGACCCAATTTCATTAACATTACTGAAACCCCCGGATCCGCCTGATATTACCGTATCACCAATGGAAGTTGAAACGATACCAAAGAAGAACTCAAAGAAGTCTTAGCGGAAAAATATTTGACAAAATCAAGTGTCTATCACCCCATTTATCACCAGACAGAGGCATCGTTAGAAATGTCGTTGCAAGAGGAAAATACTGAACCAATTATCCTAAGCGAAGACCAAAAGTTAAGAATCTACCATCCATGGAGGTTCTTAGTGATCATTAAAGTATTGGACGAAAACTCTCACACCACATCCTAAAGAACAAATTACAACAGCTTTGGATCCCAAGTGAGCAGTTAACCCTCATAGACCTGGGATGGGATTTTTTTCAGCATCAAATTCGTGAAGGAGGAGAATATGACAAAAGCATTACACAGAGGAGATGATTCGTTATGGGCCACTTCCTCTCTGTCAGGGACTGGAAGCCAAATTTTGTTCCGGCAAACTCAAATATCCAAGCAACAAATATACAGATTAGGCTACCACAACTACCTACTGAGTTCTACGACAAGGAAATCCTAGAACATGTAAGGATGGAGATAGATAAACTGTTGAAGATAGACACGTGCACATATGCTACCCTTAGAGGCAGATATGCACGGATCTGCATCCAAGTGCCTATTGAGGTACCACTGCGAACATCTTGGAAATTGAAAACCACAGACAACCAATCGAGTATGAAGGTGAGGGAATATTTTGCAAGGGGGTGTGAGAGAATCGGTCACCTATCCAAGAAATGCCCACTACATGCATCATTAGGGACTGAGGAAAAACTGAAAATGCCAATGGCGTGTCCCTGTGCACAAGAAGGCAAAGACTAGAAAACGGTAGAATTCCCAAGGAGTACAAGGCAAAAGGGGAAGGCAACAGAGCCCCAAAAGCATAGGCAAATGGGAGCAATGGGCAGTGGAACGTAAAACGGATCTTTCACATCGGATTCAGGTAAGTTCACCGTCCTGGGAAACTATGGGGAAGGGGAACGTAGGGCTGCAAATCTGACTAGCCCAACGAGACTAATACAATTCTGATGGGCCACCCCAGTTTAGTACACATTTGGCTAGTCAGCAAAGGCTAATCCGACCCAAGAACCACTAAAATGGGCCACTGATAAGCAGCCCACATTTAGGGTACGTGCCTCAGCCCAGACCTAACAACGAACACACGCAGCACGCACGCCCTTTGAACACGCACACACTCTCTACCTGACATACCTCCCAAGGGCAAATAAGCTCACCTACAACGGGTAAGTATAACATACCTGATTCTACTCCAAAATTGGTACCAACCATTCCCATTAAAAGTCGGTTGGTGGGGGACAGGACTGAGGCAAAATCCTTAGGGTATACTACCAATATTGGCAAAGGAGACAGAGAATTAACCTCTCTGAGTGAGTTGTTTCTCACTCAAACTCCTACGCCCTTATCTCCCCATCATCATCATCATTTCTTCTCGGATGACTTAACAGTCGTCGTCGCCTCCCAAATATCTCAAATGATGGTAGATTTAGTTTATAGAAACCAACTGAAGAAAGGGAGGACTTAAAAGGCATTTGTGGCATGTCTACTGGAGCTAACCAACTTTCTGACCCATCCCCAAATGATAAACAACCCAAACAGCCTGCATGTCAATGCCCAAATGCATAACCAAGAAGGGGAACCACTGCCCCTCCTTGTGAAGTTTGCACCTCTACCACCAGACCATTTCCTAACCTCATAGATGGAAATGGCTATTCAGGGAACAACCTTTCTACTAACCTTCACAATAGGGTCAATGCCCATCACAGTGGTCATGCATAACCTCTACTACTTGGCCAAAGTTGTCACGGCATACCTCAATCATGCAATGATGAACTTCGGGCACCAATTATGGCTAGCAACCCTGATACAAGCCCAACTAGCACTGAACCAACAAATAATGTCGACCAATCAAATGAGTGTACTCATGGACCAGATAAGCCATACCCTCCCCTTATTTCTACTAATCTCACTATGGGAGGAAATTTCCAGCCCATCCATCTCTCCATGGACACCAGCATGGACTATGACCCAACCATCAATGGCAACACAAATGGTATGGTCAGGAAAAGTCCACTAACACCTACAAGCTTCCAACACAGAGCTGAAGGAACTGATAGCAAAGCCGGGGGTCCCCAAAACAAAGGCAATGCTCCTGCAACAGTAGGAACTAATAGTGTTCACAAGGCCCGGGGGAGAAATGCTTATCGCATTATGCCCAAAGAGCATGGTAATGTGCGGTGTAAATCTAAGGCTAGCCTTAAAACAAAGCTTAGGAGACTCAGCTGTAAAGCTAAGCCCAGTAATGGCCCAGGAAATCAACCAGGACAGTCATGTGCAGGAGAACTAGGAAGGTCCACTGGTGAAAGAGAAGGCCAAATGCCTTAAGAGTAAGTTACCCACCCACTCCAAGCTGTTAATGAATTTCATCATCTGGAATGGTAGGGGGAAATAGTGGGGAGTTTAGGAGGCACTGTGTTGAGATAGTTAAGCTGCACAAACCTGCAATGCTTGTCCTTCTGGAAACTAGGATGGCTAAGCATAAGCACCTCATTCGGGAATTGGGCTTCTCAGGCCAAATCCAAAACCCAGTTGTGAGTTTGTCAGGAGGAGACATTGTCATCATGTGGAAGGATGACATCTTGAAAACTGATGAGGTCTCTACCACCCCTTAAGGCATCAATCTTATGGTCAAGGTAACATCATCTTCTAACCCTTGGATTTTTACTACTGTTTATGCTAGTAACGCCTATGCAAATAGGAGAAACCTTTGACGGCAACTTAGAGCAATACCTGAGAACTATAATGGGAGCTGGCTAGTAGGTGGGGACTTCAATGAAGTCTTGAGAGCTAGAGACAAGCAAGGGAAAAATTGCATCTCTTCTCCAAGAGCCAACCTATTCTGGCAGTGTATCAACCACTATAAATTAATTGATCTAGGTTTCAAAGGCAGCAAGTATACTTGGACTAACATGAGTTATCGAAATAGAAGTCAATTAATCCCACAGAGACTAGATAGATGCCTTGCTAATGATAATTGGATCCAGAAATACCCATCTAGTACAATTAGTTACCTCCCTAGAACTCATTTTGATCATTGTCCCATGTTGGTCAACTTGTGGCACAACCCAAACAATACCTTAACAAAACCTTTTAGGTTTGAGCCCATGTGATGCAGTCACCCCTCTCTCAATGTTGTTTAACAGGCTTATGAAGGTAGTTGTAGCCTCCAGGAGGGAATCTCCAAATTTCAATCTCAAGTCACTACTTCGAATAGAATACTTTTTGGCAACATCTTCCACAAAAAAAAAATATTCTGGCTACGCTAGGAGGCATCCAAAAGTCTAGAGCCTACCCCTTTAGCTCCTTTCTCCAAAACCTAGAGGCCCGGCTCTCAGAAGAATACCCATCTATTATTAGAAGTAAAGAGAAATTCAGGAGGACCAAATCCAGGATCAATTGGCTTATGGAAGATGATGCAAATACTAGATTCTTTCATACCTCCACTCTCAATAGGAGAAGAAGTAATATGACCACATCCCTTCAGGATGAGACATAGAATTGGATCGAGGATCAAAAAAAAATTAATGATGCCATATACCAGTTCTATTCATCCATCTACACCACTGACCATCATTCATCACCCACAAGCTGGCAGAGCACACCCTACAACACACACACTCTTTCACATAGGAAGCAGACTAACCTGAAAGCCCCATTAAGGAATAGTGAGATCAAGAATGCCATGTTTGCCTTCAAACCTACGAAAGCTCCTGGCCCTGATGGCCTACACCCACTGTTCTACCAAAAATATTGGAATGTCCTATAGGTAAGGTAATCAACTTTTGAAATCAGGTCTTTCATACTCTTGAAATGAATATTGCTATCAACACAACCTACCTATGCATGATACCTAAATATGCAAAGGCTACAATCCTAAAGAACTTTATGCCAATAGGCCGACGTAATACAATGTACAAGTTGATTACCAAAATCATTGTCAACATAATCAAGCATGTTCTTCCTTCTATTATAGGTCATTGCCAAGCTAGTTTCCTGTCCAACAGAAGGGCCAATGATAATAATATTATTGTACAAGAATACATCAGTCATTTTAATAAAATAAAAGGAAAAAATGCCAACATGATCCTCAAAATTGATCTGGAAAAGACTTTTGATAGATTGGAGTGGTCTTTCATCAGGGACACATTGGTGTCCTTTGGTTTCCCTGATAACATTACTAAATTGATCCTATCTTGCATAACCTCTAACTCTATTTCTGTCTTGGTTAATGAGGGAAGGATGATTTCTTCTACCCTAGTAGGGGGCATTAGACATGGATACTCTATGTCTCCCTACATCTTCATTATGTGTATAGAGAGGATCTTTAGAAGTATTAAAGCCCAACTGCAGACTGGTAGTTGCTACCCCATTAAAATTAGTCCCACACACGAGACCCAAAATCTCACATATTTTCTTTGCTGATGATCTCACCCTTTTTGCTAGAGCAAATTCTAAGAATTGTACCACCATGATGGAAACTCTTCATGATTTTAGTTGTAAATCTGGCCAGAGGGTCAACACCCTTATGTCCAAAGTTGTCTTCTCCTTGAACTGTCACCAGAGAAAAGTAGATAGACTGGCCAGGAGCATGGTCATCAAAGCTAGTAAATCATTTGGTAAGTACCTAAGCTTCCCTATCTTTCACAAAAGGCCTACCAATAGAGACTTCCAGCTCATCATTGATAGTATGCAGGCAATGCTAACATGCTGGAAAACTCATTTCTTAAACATGGCATGGAGAACCACTCTAGCTCAGTCCTCACTAGGGTGTATCCCCAACCATGTCATGTAGTACATAAAACTACTAACCCAGGTGAGCAACCAAATTGATAGAATTCAGAGAAATTTCATATGGGGTACCACTGTTGTTAAGAAAAAAATGCACCTAGTGGCATGTCTACTAGAGCTAACCAACTTTCTGACCCATCCCCAAATGATAAACAACCCAAACAGCCTGCATGTCAATGCCCAAATGCATAACCAAGAAGGGGAACCACTGCCCCTCCTTGTGAAGTTTGCACCTCTACCACCAGACCATTTCCTAACCTCATAGATGGAAATGGCTATTCAGGGAACAACCTTTCTACTAACCTTCACAATAGGGTCAATGCCCATCACAATGGTCATGCATAACCTCTACTACTTGGCCAAAGTTGTCACGGCATACCTCAATCATGCAATGATGAACTTCGGGCACCAATTATGGCTAGCAACCCTGATACAAGCCCAACTAGCACTGAACCAACAAATAATGTCGACCAATCAAATGAGTGTACTCATGGACCAGATAAGCCATACCCTCCCCTTATTTCTACTAATCTCACTATGGGAGGAAATTTCCAGCCCATCCATCTCTCCATGGACACCAGCATGGACTATGACCCAACCATCAATGGCAACACAAATGGTATGGTCAGGAAAAGTCCACTAACACCTACAAGCTTCCAACACAGAGCTGAAGGAACTGATAGCAAAGCCGGGGGTCCCCAAAACAAAGGCAATGCTCCTGCAACAGTAGGAACTAATAGTGTTCACAAGGCCCGGGGGAGAAATGCTTATCGCATTATGCCCAAAGAGCATGGTAATGTGCGGTGTAAATCTAAGGCTAGCCTTAAAACAAAGCTTAGGAGACTCAGCTGTAAAGCTAAGCCCAGTAATGGCCCAGGAAATCAACCAGGACAGTCATGTGCAGGAGAACTAGGAAGGTCCACTGGTGAAAGAGAAGGCCAAATGCCTTAAGAGTAAGTTACCCACCCACTCCAAGCTGTTAATGAATTTCATCATCTGGAATGGTAGGGGGAAATAGTGGGGAGTTTAGGAGGCACTGTGTTGAGATAGTTAAGCTGCACAAACCTGCAATGCTTGTCCTTCTGGAAACTAGGATGGCTAAGCATAAGCACCTCATTCGGGAATTGGGCTTCTCAGGCCAAATCCAAAACCCAGTTGTGAGTTTGTCAGGAGGAGACATTGTCATCATGTGGAAGGATGACATCTTGAAAACTGATGAGGTCTCTACCACCCCTTAAGGCATCAATCTTATGGTCAAGGTAACATCATCTTCTAACCCTTGGATTTTTACTACTGTTTATGCTAGTAACGCCTATGCAAATAGGAGAAACCTTTGACGGCAACTTAGAGCAATACCTGAGAACTATAATGGGAGCTGGCTAGTAGGTGGGGACTTCAATGAAGTCTTGAGAGCTAGAGACAAGCAAGGGAAAAATTGCATCTCTTCTCCAAGAGCCAACCTATTCTGGCAGTGTATCAACCACTATAAATTAATTGATCTAGGTTTCAAAGGCAGCAAGTATACTTGGACTAACATGAGTTATCGAAATAGAAGTCAATTAATCCCAAGAGACTAGATAGATGCCTTGCTAATGATAATTGGATCCAGAAATACCCATCTAGTACAATTAGTTACCTCCCTAGAACTCATTTTGATCATTGTCCCATGTTGGTCAACTTGTGGCACAACCCAAACAATACCTTAACAAAACCTTTTAGGTTTGAGCCCATGTGATGCAGTCACCCCTCTCTCAATGTTGTTTAACAGGCTTATGAAGGTAGTTGTAGCCTCCAGGAGGGAATCTCCAAATTTCAATCTCAAGTCACTACTTCGAATAGAATACTTTTTGGCAACATCTTCCACAAAAAAAAAATATTCTGGCTACGCTAGGAGGCATCCAAAAGTCTAGAGCCTACCCCTTTAGCTCCTTTCTCCAAAACCTAGAGGCCCGGCTCTCAGAAGAATACCCATCTATTATTAGAAGTAAAGAGAAATTCAGGAGGACCAAATCCAGGAT
The DNA here is from genome assembly GCF_000715075.1 of Nicotiana tabacum. Classification (NCBI taxonomy): domain Eukaryota; kingdom Viridiplantae; phylum Streptophyta; class Magnoliopsida; order Solanales; family Solanaceae; genus Nicotiana; species Nicotiana tabacum. Next base: position 8,141,633 of record NC_134096.1, read on the forward strand.
CAATTGGCTTATGGAAGATGATGCAAATACTAGATTCTTTCATACCTCCACTCTCAATAGGAGAAGAAGTAATATGACCACATCCCTTCAGGATGAGACATAGAATTGGATCGAGGATCAAAAAAAAATTAATGATGCCATATACCAGTTCTATTCATCCATCTACACCACTGACCATCATTCATCACCCACAAGCTGGCAGAGCACACCCTACAACACACACACTCTTTCACATAGGAAGCAGACTAACCTGAAAGCCCCATTAAGGAATAGTGAGATCAAGAATGCCATGTTTGCCTTCAAACCTACGAAAGCTCCTGGCCCTGATGGCCTACACCCACTGTTCTACCAAAAATATTGGAATGTCCTATAGGTAAGGTAATCAACTTTTGAAATCAGGTCTTTCATACTCTTGAAATGAATATTGCTATCAACACAACCTACCTATGCATGATACCTAAATATGCAAAGGCTACAATCCTAAAGAACTTTATGCCAATAGGCCGACGTAATACAATGTACAAGTTGATTACCAAAATCATTGTCAACATAATCAAGCATGTTCTTCCTTCTATTATAGGTCATTGCCAAGCTAGTTTCCTGTCCAACAGAAGGGCCAATGATAATAATATTATTGTACAAGAATACATCAGTCATTTTAATAAAATAAAAGGAAAAAATGCCAACATGATCCTCAAAATTGATCTGGAAAAGACTTTTGATAGATTGGAGTGGTCTTTCATCAGGGACACATTGGTGTCCTTTGGTTTCCCTGATAACATTACTAAATTGATCCTATCTTGCATAACCTCTAACTCTATTTCTGTCTTGGTTAATGAGGGAAGGATGATTTCTTCTACCCTAGTAGGGGGCATTAGACATGGATACTCTATGTCTCCCTACATCTTCATTATGTGTATAGAGAGGATCTTTAGAAGTATTAAAGCCCAACTGCAGACTGGTAGTTGCTACCCCATTAAAATTAGTCCCACACACGAGACCCAAAATCTCACATATTTTCTTTGCTGATGATCTCACCCTTTTTGCTAGAGCAAATTCTAAGAATTGTACCACCATGATGGAAACTCTTCATGATTTTAGTTGTAAATCTGGCCAGAGGGTCAACACCCTTATGTCCAAAGTTGTCTTCTCCTTGAACTGTCACCAGAGAAAAGTAGATAGACTGGCCAGGAGCATGGTCATCAAAGCTAGTAAATCATTTGGTAAGTACCTAAGCTTCCCTATCTTTCACAAAAGGCCTACCAATAGAGACTTCCAGCTCATCATTGATAGTATGCAGGCAATGCTAACATGCTGGAAAACTCATTTCTTAAACATGGCATGGAGAACCACTCTAGCTCAGTCCTCACTAGGGTGTATCCCCAACCATGTCATGTAGTACATAAAACTACTAACCCAGGTGAGCAACCAAATTGATAGAATTCAGAGAAATTTCATATGGGGTACCACTGTTGTTAAGAAAAAAATGCACCTAGTGGCATGTCTACTAGAGCTAACCAACTTTCTGACCCATCCCCAAATGATAAACAACCCAAACAGCCTGCATGTCAATGCCCAAATGCATAACCAAGAAGGGGAACCACTGCCCCTCCTTGTGAAGTTTGCACCTCTACCACCAGACCATTTCCTAACCTCATAGATGGAAATGGCTATTCAGGGAACAACCTTTCTACTAACCTTCACAATAGGGTCAATGCCCATCACAGTGGTCATGCATAACCTCTACTACTTGGCCAAAGTTGTCACGGCATACCTCAATCATGCAATGATGAACTTCGGGCACCAATTATGGCTAGCAACCCTGATACAAGCCCAACTAGCACTGAACCAACAAATAATGTCGACCAATCAAATGAGTGTACTCATGGACCAGATAAGCCATACCCTCCCCTTATTTCTACTAATCTCACTATGGGAGGAAATTTCCAGCCCATCCATCTCTCCATGGACACCAGCATGGACTATGACCCAACCATCAATGGCAACACAAATGGTATGGTCAGGAAAAGTCCACTAACACCTACAAGCTTCCAACACAGAGCTGAAGGAACTGATAGCAAAGCCGGGGGTCCCCAAAACAAAGGCAATGCTCCTGCAACAGTAGGAACTAATAGTGTTCACAAGGCCCGGGGGAGAAATGCTTATCGCATTATGCCCAAAGAGCATGGTAATGTGCGGTGTAAATCTAAGGCTAGCCTTAAAACAAAGCTTAGGAGACTCAGCTGTAAAGCTAAGCCCAGTAATGGCCCAGGAAATCAACCAGGACAGTCATGTGCAGGAGAACTAGGAAGGTCCACTGGTGAAAGAGAAGGCCAAATGCCTTAAGAGTAAGTTACCCACCCACTCCAAGCTGTTAATGAATTTCATCATCTGGAATGGTAGGGGGAAATAGTGGGGAGTTTAGGAGGCACTGTGTTGAGATAGTTAAGCTGCACAAACCTGCAATGCTTGTCCTTCTGGAAACTAGGATGGCTAAGCATAAGCACCTCATTCGGGAATTGGGCTTCTCAGGCCAAATCCAAAACCCAGTTGTGAGTTTGTCAGGAGGAGACATTGTCATCATGTGGAAGGATGACATCTTGAAAACTGATGAGGTCTCTACCACCCCTTAAGGCATCAATCTTATGGTCAAGGTAACATCATCTTCTAACCCTTGGATTTTTACTACTGTTTATGCTAGTAACGCCTATGCAAATAGGAGAAACCTTTGACGGCAACTTAGAGCAATACCTGAGAACTATAATGGGAGCTGGCTAGTAGGTGGGGACTTCAATGAAGTCTTGAGAGCTAGAGACAAGCAAGGGAAAAATTGCATCTCTTCTCCAAGAGCCAACCTATTCTGGCAGTGTATCAACCACTATAAATTAATTGATCTAGGTTTCAAAGGCAGCAAGTATACTTGGACTAACATGAGTTATCGAAATAGAAGTCAATTAATCCCAAGAGACTAGATAGATGCCTTGCTAATGATAATTGGATCCAGAAATACCCATCTAGTACAATTAGTTACCTCCCTAGAACTCATTTTGATCATTGTCCCATGTTGGTCAACTTGTGGCACAACCCAAACAATACCTTAACAAAACCTTTTAGGTTTGAGCCCATGTGATGCAGTCACCCCTCTCTCAATGTTGTTTAACAGGCTTATGAAGGTAGTTGTAGCCTCCAGGAGGGAATCTCCAAATTTCAATCTCAAGTCACTACTTCGAATAGAATACTTTTTGGCAACATCTTCCACAAAAAAAAAATATTCTGGCTACGCTAGGAGGCATCCAAAAGTCTAGAGCCTACCCCTTTAGCTCCTTTCTCCAAAACCTAGAGGCCCGGCTCTCAGAAGAATACCCATCTATTATTAGAAGTAAAGAGAAATTCAGGAGGACCAAATCCAGGATCAATTGGCTTATGGAAGATGATGCAAATACTAGATTCTTTCATACCTCCACTCTCAATAGGAGAAGAAGTAATATGACCACATCCCTTCAGGATGAGACATAGAATTGGATCGAGGATCAAAAAAAAATTAATGATGCCATATACCAGTTCTATTCATCCATCTACACCACTGACCATCATTCATCACCCACAAGCTGGCAGAGCACACCCTACAACACACACACTCTTTCACATAGGAAGCAGACTAACCTGAAAGCCCCATTAAGGAATAGTGAGATCAAGAATGCCATGTTTGCCTTCAAACCTACGAAAGCTCCTGGCCCTGATGGCCTACACCCACTGTTCTACCAAAAATATTGGAATGTCCTATAGGTAAGGTAATCAACTTTTGAAATCAGGTCTTTCATACTCTTGAAATGAATATTGCTATCAACACAACCTACCTATGCATGATACCTAAATATGCAAAGGCTACAATCCTAAAGAACTTTATGCCAATAGGCCGACGTAATACAATGTACAAGTTGATTACCAAAATCATTGTCAACATAATCAAGCATGTTCTTCCTTCTATTATAGGTCATTGCCAAGCTAGTTTCCTGTCCAACAGAAGGGCCAATGATAATAATATTATTGTACAAGAATACATCAGTCATTTTAATAAAATAAAAGGAAAAAATGCCAACATGATCCTCAAAATTGATCTGGAAAAGACTTTTGATAGATTGGAGTGGTCTTTCATCAGGGACACATTGGTGTCCTTTGGTTTCCCTGATAACATTACTAAATTGATCCTATCTTGCATAACCTCTAACTCTATTTCTGTCTTGGTTAATGAGGGAAGGATGATTTCTTCTACCCTAGTAGGGGGCATTAGACATGGATACTCTATGTCTCCCTACATCTTCATTATGTATATAGAGAGGATCTTTAGAAGTATTAAAGCCCAACTGCAGACTGGTAGTTGCTACCCCATTAAAATTAGTCCCACACACGAGACCCAAAATCTCACATATTTTCTTTGCTGATGATCTCACCCTTTTTGCTAGAGCAAATTCTAAGAATTATACCACCATGATGGAAACTCTTCATGATTTTAGTTGTAAATCTGGCCAGAGGGTCAACACCCTTATGTCCAAAGTTGTCTTCTCCTTGAACTGTCACCAGAGAAAAGTAGATAGACTGGCCAGGAGCATGGTCATCAAAGCTAGTAAATCATTTGGTAAGTACCTAAGCTTCCCTATCTTTCACAAAAGGCCTACCAATAGAGACTTCCAGCTCATCATTGATAGTATGCAGGCAATGCTAACATGCTGGAAAACTCATTTCTTAAACATGGCATGGAGAACCACTCTAGCTCAGTCCTCACTAGGGTGTATCCCCAACCATGTCATGTAGTACATAAAACTACCAACCCAGGTGAGCAACCAAATTGATAGAATTCAGAGAAATTTCATATGGGGTACCACTGTTGTTAAGAAAAAAATGCACCTAGTGGGGTAGAGAACTATGATTAAACTGAGGAAGGAAGGAGGCATGGGTGTGCACACAGCTGAGCTTAGGAATACTGCCACTCATGCAGGCCTGGCTTGGAGAATATATAACAACCCTAATGCAATATAGGCTAGAGTGTTGTTTCACAAACACTGCACTAGTAGGAACCTCACTAGGCATATAGCCTCTAGGACTTGGCAAAGTGTTAGGAATAGGTGGTCTGAGTGTAGTAAAGCTACTAGGCGGATAGTTCATAAAGGTAATAGAGTTAACCTCTATAAGAATAGATGGATCCCTAACATGGAACCCCTGAGAACCATAATTAGTGGACCCCTGAATAGTGGTGATGAGAGCCTGAGAGTATCTTCCTGCTACTCTAATGGCCAATGGAACCTCAATAATCTGTCATTCAGCCTCCCTCGCAGTGTAGTGACCACCATTAACTCTACCATAATCAATGACAATTATGGGAGATTGGACAATATGGTCTAGAACCAAACTAGGAATGGGTTGTTCTCGATCAAATCTGCCTATACCTTAATTGTAGGCCAAAATCAATAACAGGGGCACAAGCTAGGGGCCAACTTCAGTTGGGTATGGTCACAAAAGCTTCCCAATAAAATTAAATACTTTCTATGGCTTGTGACTCATGGTAGGCTCTCTACTAGCTAGTACCTTCACTCCAGAGGGATAAATTTAAGTCCCATGTGCTTATTCTGTAACAAAGAGGAGGAAACTATATAGCACATCCTCATCAACTGTGATAATACTAAACAATGTTGGGATAAGCTCTCACAATAGAGCTAAACCACCTTTAGGATCACTAATCTTTTGATTGGTCAAAATTAGTGGGATTCTACCCTTAGCAGAGTCAAACACGATAGTTTTAAACCTCCTGAAATGAGGACATTACTTTCCTTCTGTTTATGGAAAATTTGGCTCATCGAGAATAACAACTATTTCAATCACAAGAGAGAGTCTGCCTCCTAGAAAAATGCTATAATTAGAGTAGTAGAGTTCATACATGTGACGGTGGGAAGCCAAGGAAAAGAACCAAGTCCTGTAATAAGGGTGAAATGGCAGCCACCAAGGAGAGGGTCTTACAAGTTAAACACCGATTGTGCAATCTACCAAAAGAAAGAATAGGAGGTATATGAGGAGTAAATAGAAATAATAGTGAGGACCGGATAATGGGGTTCATTTGAAATACACATTGCACTAATACACTTCATCCCAAGCTAACAACTTTCATGAAGGGGCTAAAGATGGCAGCATCAAACAATTTTTTTTTTATTGGAGATTAACTTAGACTCAGCAGAAGTAATTCAATGCATAAATAAAGGTCATTTGATTTATGATATTATGGTCTGTGAATGCAGGTTACTCCTAACAGCACTGGGGCATCCACAAATAAACAATATCTACAGAGTGGCAAATAGGGTGGCGGACAAACTGTCAAAGGAAAAGCGAAAATAATTTTTTGGTAGTTTATCTGGTGTTTGCCAATGAAATGCTATTGTCAGACACCTTATGGCCTATTTTTGAAAGAAAGACCAACGTCTGTAATATTGTTAATTTAGCATTAGACTACTCCTTGTTTGTGGAGACGGGCAATGTACCACATCAGCCCATTGTAATGAACAACTAACTAGTATATATAAAAATTATATGTTTTGACCCCCCAAAAAATGCATATATTAATATTTAGATAGTAAAGAAAATGTAGGTATATTAATTCAACGAAATGTTAATAAATATATATAGTAATATTATGAGAAAATGTAGAATGTAAAGAAATGACATTACTCGACAAATAATTGCTTCCCGGTCTGAGGGAGCCTATATTGTTAAAAAAATTATGGTTAAGTGAAATTAAATCCTAGACCTCTTATAATTTAAAACTCAACTAAACCAAGGGGCTAACACTCTTATCTCTCCCCCCTTTCCCCCTCTCTCTATATATGATAGATGTTATTTATTGGGGTTCTTCATTAAATAGTGATACAAAATCCCATGTATGCCACTGTTTGATACGAAACACTTTATTCTTCAGGGTGGAGTTTTTCAGTTTGAATCAAATTAATCGGACCTCAAACCGGCTATAACGTATCGGGTAGGAAAAAAATAAAATAAAAGGATAGTTGTATTTATGGTTTTATAACTTTTAATTATTGCTAATTACTCTTCATGTTTCAATATGTAATACAATTTTCTTATTAGTTCGTTTAAAAATATTTTAACTTCAAAAATTTACTATTTTATCCTTAATAAGATTTTTATGACTATAAAAATATTATGACATATTTAAAATTATAAGTTTTAAAAGTATTTATTTCTCTGCGAACTTTGTGTCGAGCAAAATTGTGTAACATAGATTGGAAATAATGGAGTGTATTTTTATTTATTAAAGCTAGTATTATTTAATTATGATAAATTAATATGTTTGACACATGAATCACATTTAAGTTAGTTTTTTTGGTATTTGTAATTCCATTTACTTTCACTCGTTTGTTTAAAAGAATTAAATCGTTTAACTTGGTGTTTTAAATATATAAATCAAAATCGAACTAAACATACAACAAGTTTTATTTGGTTTTACTTTTTCTGATTTTATTTAATTTTTTAATTCCATCAAATTATTGGTAATTCATTAAATTCTTGTAATTTTCACTTGACAAAAGGGAAAAGTGAAATTAAATCACTTCAAATATTTTATAATAATCTGGAAAAAAATTCACCTGTAGTATGAATTCATCGCTTATTAATCCTTCCATTATATTTTATTATACAATGTTATACTAGACATAGAGTTCAAAATATTAAATTTAAGTTCAAAATTATCTATCATCATTAGCCATTTACTTTAACTCTGGTATGAACTTTTTTCTATATTAAACCGTTTTTTGATATTTCATTCTACTATTTGAATAATCGAAATTTGTGAAAGTGTGTATAAAAAAACGGTTTAATATAGAAAAAAGTTTATACCAGAGTTAAAGTAAATGGCTCTACTATTTGAATAATCGAAATTTGTGAAAGTGTGTATAAAAAATGGCTCTAATAATTTATGATATTGTAAAATTAAAAAGAGTGTTATATAAATTAAAATAAATAAATGAATTCTTTTTTACTGTTACTGTTAAACGTGTATGAACTATCAAACTTTCTTACAAACCATATTAACTGAAGATAAATGATTAAAAAATTCATTTTAAATTTGATAGTACTATGACGTTTCAAGTCGTGTTGATTCTTGAACACTCCTTTTTCTTTCCATTTATATTATAAAAACGACTTTGCAATATTCGTGTGGTCCTTTTCCCTTTTTGTTCTTTAATTTTTCAGACTTTTCCTTTTTATTATGGTGGTATTTATTCTTGTTCTCGTTGTCTCCTTTTTAACTAAAGATAAAGTAATTAAATAAAAACTTTTACATTCATGGTCCAGGCAAACTTTTAAATTTAGCCAATCATGATTTACATATTTGCATAATTGACCTTGAATTTCTCATAGGTGACATTTTCTTGCTCGTTTTCTAATGGACCATCCAAAAGGACCATTAAACAATAATCAAACGGATAGTTTTAGGATTAAACGCGAATTTTTATTTCAATTTGAGATTAGTGAAAGTTATATTATTTAAACTCCAAGATTAATAACTTTTTTATTACATTCTTGATTTACTTTTAATTAAATTTTTATAATTGAAGTTTACTAATGAGAAGTGTTTGTTTCGGCAAAGGGATTTTTCCCTTTTTCTTTTTCCTTTTGTAATATATATATATATATATATATATATATATATATATATATATATATGCGCACACGCGTATTTTACATAGAAAGGACTAAAAGCACCACTTTTGGTAAATTAAAAGTTGAAAATTTCTACCACGACATTCAAGATTGCGACTAGGAGCCTGTTTGGATTGGCTTATAAAGTGGCTTTTTAGTAGAAATGACTTTTAAGCCAAAAAGCAATAAGTAGGGGTTGCCCAATTTATTGCTTTTGACTTATTTTAAGCACTTTTTAATTTTGCCAAACACTGAAAAAAGTTAAAAGAGCTTAAAAGCTTATTTGACCAGCTTAAAAGCTTATTCGACCAGCTTAAAAGCCAATATCCAAACACCCACTAGGTCTTTGGGTGTGTTTGGTACGGAGGAAAATATATTTTTGGAAAATAATTTTCTTGAAAATGAGTGGTTTTATCACTTGGTGTGTGTTTGGTATGACGGAAAACATTTTTCCAAAAATATTTTCCCATTTTCCACTGTTTGGTTGCACAAAATAATTTAGAAAATATTTTACTAGATATCACATTTTCCTGAAATTGGAGGAAAATGGCTTCCTTAGAAAAAGTTAGGAAAAGATTTTAAAAAAACTTCACCTACCCTCACATCTAACATCAACCCCCTCCAACTTCAATTTTATGTTTTTTTTGGTTTGTATGCGCCACCCACCTACCCCAACCCCCGCCCCAACCTCATTCCCTCCAACTTCAATTTTCTATTTTTTTCCGTTCAGTTTACAGGTTCGAAATTTTACGAGTTCTAAAGTTATGAGTTCAGAGGTTTATGTGCTTGAAAGTTTGCGGGTTTAGAAATTATAGAGTTTACACGTTCGAAAATTTAGCGGTTCAGAAGTTTATGAAATTTGTGGGTTCAGAAGGTTGTTGGTTCGAAAGTTTAAGGTTTCATGTTTATTGTATCTAAATTATTTATGAATACTCTTGAGAAGTTATTTTCTTTAATTTGCGTACCAAACACAGAAAAATGAGTAAGATTACTACTTGTTTTTCAAGAAAATATTTTCTTGGAAAACATTTTCTGTTATATCAAACACACCCTTATTTGGTTGGTGAGTGAAAAACATTTTCCAGAAAATATTTTCTAATATTTGGTTATAGAGTAGAAAATATTTTTTAGAAAAATAATTTTTTATGCCACTCTCCTCACCCCCTTCCCCAAATCCCCATGTTTGTTGTGTCATCCCCCCTCCCCCTCAATGCCCAATATTTTGAAAACTCTATTTTTTTCAAAAATTTAATTATTCTTTTAAAAATTCATACAAGCCTAAAGGAACTAATGTGCTGGTTTACTTTTCACGCAAAAACAACGTTGAAATTTGTGATCAATAACTAAAAAAATACTCTTTTTGGTTGAAAAAAAAATACTCTTTCTACAACATCAAAAGAAAGTACTCATTTTGTTGAAATGAAAGAAAATATTTTTTCTACATCATATTGTTGAAATGAAAGAAAATATTTTTTCTATATCATATTGTTGAAATGAAAGAAAATACTTTTTACTACATCATTTCTTTTAAACGAAAGAAAATGTGTTTTTTGCATTATGAAAAAAAAGTACTTTTTTTTGTTGAAATAAAAAATAAAGTACTCTATTTATAACATTAAAAGACAGTAATCCTAATAATATTTCTATTTAGGGTATGGGTGGGGGTCGGGGTGTGGGTGGGTGTAGGTGTGGGTGGGGTATGGGTGTGGGTTGGTGGGGATAGGGAATAGAATGGAGAAGGTTGAAAAAATATTTTGAAAAATATTTTTCTTCTTTTAATAGGGAAAATATTTTTCTCCAATTAGAGAAAAATGAGTTCAACCAAACATGAAAAAATTTAAAAATATTTTTCAAAAAATATTTTTTTTCGTACCAAACACACCCATTTTCTTAGCACATGTGCCAAATGCACAAGAAAATGGAAAAATCTATTCTAAAAGTCAACTTTACATGTGTAATTTTTTTTTCTTTTTCTTCGTTTCCTCCCTTGTTTTATATTCCCTTTTGGTTGTTGCGAAAATAGCACGATCTTATTAATTTTCGGACTGGTATTTGAAATATTTAGTGTTTACAAAATCATTAAAAAATAACCATTATTTTACTGCAACACGGAAAGTTCCAGCATAATATATTGGATTGATGCACCTGTGTATGAGATTTTCAGCATATTATATTGAAACTCTAGTACACGGAAAGTTCCAGCATAGTATACTAGAGATTGGGGCGCCTGTGTATGAACTTCCAGCATATTATGCTGGACCAGTATATTATGCTGGAACTCCAGTATATTATGCTGGAAGTTCATATGTAAAAAATTCGAACTTCAGTATATTATGCTGGAATATTTTTTGGATTTTGAACAGTGTTTTCGTTCAAATTTATCTTTATATAAAAAAGTGGCTAAATTTCGATTACTTTTGAAACTGTCAATATTTTTCAATTACCTCTTATAAATTTAGCTATTTTTGAATTTCACCAAGGTTGTTTGGTACTGTCCAAAGTCCAAATTTCACGAAAAGAGAATACGCCCTTCATCAAAAAGAAATGTCAGGATCTAAAATACGAGGGTCAATACATATATTTACTTAAGTTAATAATGATTTTGAAACAAATCTTGAGCAGGGAGAAATTTTTTCATGTTTAGTGGACAAAATTTAATAGAATAAGTTACTTAAAAATAAGAAAAATGACTTCTCTGGTGGAAGTAAAAAAAATAAAAAATTATAAGTGATATTTCAACATGATAATCGATAAGTGAGGCTTGCGTATTTGGTAAAAGCACCTCCACCCACTATCGTTAGGTCCTGGATTTGAGTCACGCCGGAGTGAAAGTGTAGAAACACTATAGATCCTCCTAATTTGGGAGGGATTTTTTTTAAAAAAAAAAAAAAAAAAACTTATAATGTCGTATTCACCCCCAACCACGCCCCAACTCCCTCTCCTATCCCTACCTTCATATTGTTTGTCTAACAACAATAATAACAACAACAAACCCAATATAATCCACAAGTAGGGTATGAGGGGATAATATGTATGCATACATTATCCCTACCTTGTGAAGGTAGAGATAAATTGTTTTTGATAGACCCGAGGCTTTATATTGTTTGTCTATATTATATATTAATGTTCTTGAAATAATATTTTGTACTTACTTACAACACCAAAAAATAAATTAAAAAACAAAAAATATTTTTCATAGAAAACGTTCACATCCTAGAAGTTATATAAAGATGAATTCATAATTTTTATAGCTAAAAATATTTCAAACCGTAAGAAAATATCATACAACTATTATTTGACTTATTAAAGAATTGTCTAGAGTCCAAATTTATTGATAAAAAGTATCTTATGCATCCCAAAAATTAACGACAGTATTAGAGTGTGAGGATGAACATATCAATTTTGTTAAACTTTTAGTCATATTGCAGCAAAGTTTACACGATTAGAAAAATGAAATCACAAATTTCTATAGCTAAACCACATTTTATTTTGTTATAAATATTATAGGTAAATAAATTCATTGACTTTTAAATAATAAAAATACCATCTAAAACGAGAAAAGAGGAGTTCTAACATTAACAGATATTCAAATAAATAATTGAACATATAGTAACATTTTATAAATATCAACTGGCTTTGGCTTGACGGAACTGAGATTTCCTTCATATGATAGTGTTTCCAGTTGGCGAATATTTTATTTTCCTTCTTTTTCTCGTCATGAGTTGGAGTACCTTTTTTAGGAGAATAAAAGATTTTGTGAATATATTTCGTGATTCAAACGCCTAAATTATATTCATTAACTGATAATCTTTTCTTTTTTTTAATGTTGTCTTTTTGAGTGGGTGGTTCTATCAAACTAAATTAAATAATGGTAAGATACATTCAAACGTCAAACTAATAAAATACTGATCACAACATTTTTTTTTTCTTTCCCTTTTGAAACAAGATTTTAGTGGGACATTAGCAATGTAGAATTCATAAAGTTATGCAACACCAACAAATTAGTGTATTTTCATAAGTGAGTATGAAGAGCGTCATATATTTGCAACCTTAACCCTTACTCTGAAAAAGGCAGAGAGAATATTTTTAATAGATCATCGGTTGAAGAAAAGATGAGAAGAAGCAGTGGCGACAAGTAGTAACAATACAAGATATTAAGAAAATCGAAGCAAAGGTAGCACTCAATCAAAAAGTAGTAATAGCAATCTAAGAATAAAACGAACCCATACTAACATTAATGCTATCAGACTAAGAAACAAACAACGGCATGCTCGACTAACTACTAACCTTCTACCCTAATCATTGACTTTCACACGCTCCTATCATGGGTTTATGTCCTCAGTAAGCTCCAGCTGTGGCACATGCCTAATCACTTCTCCCTAATACTTGGCCTACCTCTACCATTCCTCGTACCCATCAAGGCCAACCTCTCATACATCCTAATTGGGATCTTATCCTCCACATGATCAACTCTCACCTTATCTTGAATAACTTCATTCCTAGTCTTATCTAACCTGGTATGCACACACATCCATCTCAACATCCCCATTTCAGCTACTTTTAACTTCTGGACATGTGAGTTCTTAACTAGCAAACACTCTGCCCCATACAATATAGTCAGTCTAACCACCACTTTATAGAATTTATATTTAAGTTTTAGTGTCACATTCTTATCACAAAAGACACAAGAAGCAAGCCTCCATTTCATCTATCCTGCTCCGATACAATGTGTGACATCCTCCTCAATTTCTCCATTTTTTAGTATTATAGACTCAACGTATTTGAAACTTCTTCTCCTAGGATGACTTGTATATCTAGCCTCACATCCATATTCGCTTCCTAGTAATATCGTTGAACTTACACTCCAAGTATTATGTGTTGGTCCTGTTCAACTTGAAACTTTTAGACTCTAGAGTTTGTCTCCAAACCTTCAGCCTTTCGTTAATACCACCCCGCGTTTCGTCAATCAAAACTATGTCATCTATAAATATTATACACTAAGGCACCTCTGTTTACTCCTAAAATGGTACAGTTGAATTTATAATATGGTTTATAAACAAGCGAATCGATTTGACCTAAAAAGTGATTAAAAAACAAGATTAAAATTGAGATTTAACGATTGAAATTAAAGAGGATAACAAGCATAGTTCCGAACTCAGCCTTTTCGAGAGCAGAGGCGAAAATAATAATAATAATAATAAAACAATGATAAAGCTCTTTAATTGAGCGCTAAATAGTAAAGTATGGAAGCAAAATAATGAAGTATAGCTTTTGTGTGCAGAATGTTTTCTCCCCCACAATGGCCGTTAACCCCACTATTTATAGTTTTACTTAGGAAAACAAGATCCTACGATTAAGCTCCTCTTTGAATGAGAATAAAAGTGTCACTGATAAATATGTAACGCAGGCCTTGAATGCAAATATTCTCTATAACGACTACACATTTAGCGCTAGCAAATATTCCCTCATTGAATGGTGTCCGATGGAAAATCTTTGAACTTCTACCGCCGACTACGTTCCTTTCAGAATTCATCCTGTACCGGTCACACATGTCGTATTCGGTACTAATTATTTCCCGACTCGTCCTTTGTCTATCTTCGGCTCCACGTGTCATCTTACCATTAGACCACCTGTTATCAACCAATGTTACCCCATACAGATAGTCCCTACTTTCCGGTGATGCAACTTAGTGTTACCGGGAAGTAGGTGAAGATTCCTTGCTTGGCGGAAAAGTTCCTGAACAGTCTCTCACACTTGAAAGGACGCACGTCTTCTTGCATTTAATATCCTAAACACGTGTTGCCCCACGATACATCAAATGTTTCCCTGATTTTTGAGTTAATCATGACCACGATTTTTGTTGTCTATAACTTCTCTACTACTCATTATTTTTACTTCTTTACTCCCACAACGTTCATATGTCTTCCTTCTTCTCTGCATTTGCTTAAAAACCTTTAATAATCTTTAACTTTCTCACCAAGAACTTTTTTTTACAAACTTCTTACCACTATGTCTTCATACACTGCTACCTTTGGTAATACTGGTCTTTTCTTCGGTGTATGACCAAAGAAAAATAAAGACAAGGAGGTTGACATTGAGTCTGAACCTCCAGCTATTAGCACCACCATACCTCTTCAGCTCAGCACCGCAAACAACCTTCAAGAAAAAGCTCCTTCTACAACTTCTCAATGCCACCGGTTTTGGCCAGTTCACATGTTTTCCTCCTCCATTCGCACTTCCAGTATCCCAACTGTGAAGGAGGACTGCAACTATCCCGATATTGAAATCTGCACCCCAGATATGGTAGAGAGAGTTACCTACTCCAAGGAGGGGTTTGTGTATGTCTATATGTATCCCTTTACCTTGGGTCCGTTCTCTTTGGGGTTGAGTGGAGGGCTCGACCCAATAATTTTGGAGTTTTGCCATCGATATCAGGTCTGCTTAACACAATAGGCCCATCAATATGGTGGACGGTGGCCTGCTTCGTCAATTGTGCACTGAGACCGGGAAAATCCTAACTCTTGCACATATAATGAACTTTTACTCTCCCAAGATTTTTTGTGAGAGATTAATAAACTTTAGCAAGCATGGTCACCGCGTTCTCCTCACCAGCATAGGCAACGATAACGACAATGGATGGATGGAACGGTTCATCATTATTTCTACCAGGGACATCATCCCGACCACAACTCCAGACTTTCCTGAGTCGTGGAACCTTTTTCGTAAGTTTTTGGTTTTTTGATTTCTTTCTTCGTAAAAGATCATTTTTCAGTTTTGCTGATTTTCTGTTTCCTTCGTTCTAGCAACCCGATGGGAACCACCACGGGTTCAAGGCCTGGGCTAATGGGTTAAAAATATTCTGGAAATTACAACTCCATAATCCCGACGGTGGAAGGAGATGGCCCCCAAATATGGCTGGAATGCCAAGCACCATGGTAAGCCAAGTCCTTCTTTTCTTTTATCCTTGTTCGAACACAATAAGTCTCATGGATAAGTTTCTAACCCCATTTTTGCTTGATACATGGCTTCTGAGGGGCTCTGTCATCTGTCCCGAAGTCGTTGCCTTAGATGATCCTGAGGAGGCTAGGAGGATGCTGCAAAATGCTCTAGCTCGAAGCAGAGCTCGTGGATCTGCCCCGAGTCTTCGTGAGGGTGCCTCCTCTCGGAGTCCCCAATTCGAGAATAGGAAATCGAAAAGAAGACGCTCCTCTTTGACTGTGACTCAGAGGAAGAGAGCGAAGAAAATACCATCAGAGCTGGCCATAGTTGTTTTTGTTGATGAAGGAGAAGCCAGTAATGAAGAGGCTTCCCTTCAAAGGAGATCTTCTTTAGCTCAATCGAATGCTCAGTTGAGGGAGCTTTAAACCCCACCATTAGAAGAATCTCAGGCGCTTTGGGATGAGATGTACTTGGTCGAGAATGCTGATTCTCGTTTCCCGACCACTGAGTAAATAACAACCAACACTCCTTCTGCCATAACTGCTTCTTCTCCTTCTACAACAACAACTTCTCGCCCATCGACGTTGCCTGCTCCTTTGACACTGGTACCAACTACATTACCTCCATCGGCATCAGCTGATCGAGAAAAGGATGTTTCTCCTCCTCGGTCTCCTGACCACGGGAACTTGGAGAGCGTCTATGCTATGCTTTCTCAGGATCCCTAAGGAAGGCGAATTGCCACTCTTCAATCTCGAAGGAATGTCACATCCTCTCTTGGCTAGTGAAACTTGCCAATTATATGAAGCCACTGGCATCAACGAAGGATTAGAAGAAGATAGGCTCCTTTTCTGGGGAGTGCCTGATAAATAACAGTATGCACTGTTCGACGCTGGTTCCATACTAGTTTCCTCCTATCTTCTTTTCTCCTTACGTGTTATAATGGTAATCCTAACTTCAACTTTCTCTTTATAGGCCAACCTTCTTGCTTCTGAAGGCATGTAAAGGTTGATCCTTGATAAATAAGGACTTGCTTCAGAGCGAGATCAATTTTTAACTGAAAGGAACCAGCTTGTCGTGCGCCTCCCGGTGATGGAGGTAAAAGTTGCAGAGATGGACAAGCTTGAGGATTGGTTACAGCATAACGAGCAAGATAGAATGGACCATAGCCAAGAAGCTATCCAATTACATAAAAAGCTTCAAGAAGCTAAGGCTAAGTGGGCCGAACTTCACGATGTTGCCATCGCTGCTTCCGAGCACGACCCTTCCTTAGAGGAGAAAATCAATAACTTGAAGATCAACTTATGCTCCGAACCCGAGGAGGCCAACGCTACCAAGGAGAAGATGGCCCGAATGGAAGAGAGGCTTAAGAGGTCCATGGAGCAAAACCTGCTTCACTCAACTACAAATGTTGAGCTTGACTCCTGCCTCAGCGCCATGAAGTCTGAAAGAGAAGAGCTTCAGGCCAAAATCGATAAATTCCAGGAAAAATTTCAGGATCAAGAGCATTCCCTTGTCTTCGAAAAGACCTATGTTATATATCATATAAAGAGGAAGACCATGGAGGAGGACAAAATGGTAATCACCAATATAGATAATTGTATTGCCCAGGCCGGGGAACTGGAGTTATTTGCTCGTGAAAACCTTCCCTCTCGGCCCGTAGTGACTGACTTCTCGAATAGTAGTTCCAAATATTCGGGAACCGAAGGGGAGATTGAAGAAGTTGAAGCCCCCGATCTGGCAGTGGATCCGCCTTCTCCTCCTCCTACGAGTTCTGGCGGTACGAATGGTGTATAATATTTTTTTATTTACCTTATATAATTATGCCAAAACTTTTATTGAGTTTTGGCACTTTAATAAAAGAATTTTTTGCTGAAGTTTTGTGCAAAAATATCCTTTTTATGTCTAGTTGAATAAAGCCTCATGTATATTTTTTTTCATCCGATAGCTTTTGATTCCGGGCATAAACTCTTCCGGAATCTACCATTTGCTAAAAGATTACGGTGCTCTTGAAGAGCATGTCTCCTGTTCATTCCAGCACAAGCATTTGAAGTTTTTGTTAACTTTCAAACAATAAAATTAACTCATCATTCAGACAAGAAATAAGATAAAAATAAAAGGACTTTATTTTATTCCCTTTACCTTTAAAAGTACATAGACATTCATTTACTTAAGTAAATAGAATTGCCAATGCATATGGCTAACTTGTACTACTTATTTCACGGGACTGAACACGCAGTCCCCGATCGTGATGAAATACTAATCCCGATTCTCGTGGAATTTCTGGTACATTTTCAGATACTATTCCCCTAGTATTCGAATGTGAATCATGCGAAGTTGAACATTGAAAGTCTTGTACCCATATTGCTGATTCACCAGTGGAAACAACTTGTGAATGGTTAAATAATATTTTTTTTAATAATGGAAGGCAAAACTTGCCATCGACCCAAAGATTATTTAACCATCCACACAGTTGTTTACCATCGATGTGAAAAATCTAGTGCCTTTATATTTAAAGGTCTTTCCTTTACCGATGACGCTTCCTTCGTAGTATGTTTTTCGTCGCTACCACGTTAAAAACCTTGCCAAAAAAATCTGATTGGGACAAAAACTGGTTGAAATAAAAAAGAGTACAACACATACTTTCAGTGTCGGCAGGAATCATCAACAATAATGCCTTTTGAGATGAGTCACATTCCAATTGCTGGGTAGTTTGACCCCATCTTGATTTTCCAACTCATATGATCCCTTACCGGTTATAGCTGAAACCAGGTAATGGCCTTCCTATGTTGGACCCATCTTCCCGGCATTGACTTCCCGAGTACTCTGAGTCACCTTCCTCACAACCAAATCTCCTACTTTGAAATAACGGAGATTGACCCTGCAATTATAATATCTTTCCATCCTTTTCTTTTGAGCCACCATCCTTACGTACGCCAAGTTCCGGTGTTCATCGAGCAAGTCCAGCTTCAACAGCAACACTTTAGTGTTTGCCTTTTCATTTGCTCAAGAAAACCTTAAAGTTTGTTCCCCACTTCTACCGGTATTAGAGCCTCCGCACCGTACACGAGTGAGAAGGGTGTTTCTTTAGTGCTCGACTTCGCCGTTGTCCGATATGCCCATAGTACTCCTGATAGCTCATTTGGCCATTTGACCTTAGCATCTTCTAACTTCTTCCTAAGGTTCTGAATAATTACCTTGTTGGTTGATTATGCCTGTCTGTTAGCACTTGGGTCATACGGTAAAGACGTAATTCTCTTGATTTTTAAGCCTTCCAAAAACTTTGTAACTTTTGAACCTATGAACTACGACCCGTTGTCATATGTGATTTCCTTTGGTATTCCAAATTGGCAGATTTTGTGGTCTCACATGAAGTCAACCACTTCTCATTCACCGATCTTTTGGTATGGACCTACTTCAACCTATTTAGTGAAATAATCAATTAAAACTAAAAGAAATCTTACCTTTCCGGGACCCGGTGGTAGAGAACCAACTATGTGAATTCCCTATTTCATGAATGGCCATGAGGACAACATCGAATACAAAGGTTCTGCTGGTTGGTGCACCAACTGCGCATGACGTTGACATTTGTCACATATTTGAATGAATGCATTTGGGTCATGTTCCATCTGGGGCCAATAGTAACATGCCCTAATTAATTTTAAAACTAACGAGACTGCACTAGATTGATTCCCCCAAACTCCTTCATGGACTTCCCTCACCATGTAATCCGCCTTCAAGGCCTAGACACCGGGCCAACGGTCCTTGGAACGATCTCATGTATAACTGCCCATCTACGAGGCAGTAGCGAGCTTCTTTGGTCTGTAATGCCCGTGACGCCTTTGGTTCCTCGAGTAATTTACCATCCAGAGATACTTGATGAACTCGTTCCTCCAATCCCAGGCCAAATTGGTCGAAATTACCTCGCAGTAACCATCCACCTCCAACATCAAATGTAGAAGTTGGACGACCGTACCAGAATCAGATCCTTTCATCCATGGATGACCCCAAATTAGCCAATGCATCTTCTTCCACATTTTCTTCCCTTTGAATGTGGATGGTTGACCATTCTCTGAATCGTGCAAGCAATACTTGAACCTCATTCAAATATTGTTACATGCGTTCTTCCTTTACGTCAAAAAACCCATTCACTTGGTTTACTACCAACTGGGAGTCACATTTCACTTTGATAAACTCGGAGCCTAGTCCTTGGGCTAGTTCCAGTCCTGCAAACAAATCCTCATACTCGGCTTCATTGTTAGTTAACAGCATAATTTTAATTTCCTATCTCAGGGTTTCCCCCGGGGGTATGGTTAGAACTATTTCGAGACCGGACCCTTTTACATTGGAATCTCCATCCGTAAACAAGGTCCAAACTCCCTATGTCATTTCCGACACCAGCACTGCTTTCTTAGCAGCCAAGGGCATTAAACCAGGACTGAAATTGGCCAAAACTTGCAACTTGATCGCAATTATTGGTTTGTACTCAATGTCGAATTCACTAATTGTGGCTTCTCATTTAGCCAAACGGCCTGACAATTCAGGCTTAAGAAGGACATTCCTTAAGGGAAATATTGTCACAATGGCTATCGGGTGGCACTGAAAATAAGGCCTAAGCTTTCAAGAGGAAACTACGAGAGCCAACTCCAACTTTTCGAGGTGCGGATAACGAGCCTCGGCTCCCGACAATATTTTACTAACGTAGTAAATATGGAATTGCGTACCTTCATCTTCTCGGACCAAAAAGACACTTACCTCTACTTTTGAGACCGCTAGATATATCAACAACTGCCACCTTCCCCTAGTTTTGACAGTAACATGGGGCTAGACAAGTACATTTTTAGGTCTTTAAATACATGTTGGCATTCCGAAGTCCATTCAAAATCGTTCTTCTTTTTCAGAAGTGAAAAGAAGTGATGACACTTTTCTGAGGATCTTGAGATGAATCTGCCCAGAGCCGCCAACCTTCCAGTTAGCCTTTGTACTTCCTTCACACTTGTCAATTGGTCCGGAATGTACTCGATAGTTTTGATTTTGTTAGGATTTACCTTGATCCCTCTTTACGAGACCAAGAACCCCGAGAACTTGCCGAAACCAACCCGAACGCACATTTCTTCGGGTTGAGCTTCATGTTATGCTTCCTCAGATTGTCGAAAGTCTCTTGGAAGTGTTTCAAATGATCTCCTACATAAAAATACCTGACCAACATGTCATCAATATATACTTCCATTGTTTTGCCTATCTGATTTTCAAACATTTTATTAATGAGCCTCTAATAAGTGGCTCCGGCGTTCTTAAGCCCAAAAGGCATCACCTTATAGCAATATGTGTCAATGTTTGTTATGAAAGAGGTTTTTTCCTAATCCTCCGGGTTCATCTTGATCTGATTGTGCCTGGAGTAAGCATCAAGGAAACTCATTAGCTCGTGTCCGTCCAACATCAATCATTTTATCAATGTTCGACAACGAGAATGAGACTTTAGGGTATGCCTTATTTAAATCCTTATAGTCTACGCACATCCTAATTCTTTTTGGGTACTACAACTATGTTGGCTAACAATTTTGGATATTTTACCTCCTGGACTGAACCAATATTGAGTAATCGGGTTACCTCTTTAACAAACCTATTCCTGACTTCTACTATCAGGCATTTCTTTTGCCTTACCAGTAAAAAGTTTGGATCCAGACATAGCTTGTGGACCGCTACCTCCAATGGGATATCTATCATATCTGAGTGCGACCATGCAAAGCAGTCAACGTTAGCTTTAAGAAAATTTATAAATTCTAACTTGAGCTTGGGGTAGGAGTAAGGTCTGCGTACATTCTACTCTCTCCAGACCTCACTTGTGGGATTTTACTAGGTGGTTGTTGTTATTGTTGTTGTTGTTGTTGTTTTTTTTCTTAAACTGAGCTCAGGATTTAACCTTGTTCCTAGATGAAACTTCCTTTCCAAAAACCCTTTGAACAAAGCTACTAGCTCGAGCTCTTCCGCGGTTGACTTGGTCGCATCCGTTTCCTCTGGTACCTAAAAATATCTTGGAACCTGATGGGATTTCGATGACTCCTCGCCTTTATCGTCTTCATTCAAAATGGGAGAATGCATCGGTTCTTGTAATTACTATTTGTTGGACTCCTTCCCCTTGCTTTTGGAAACAGTTGTCGTGTTCATCTCCTTCACCGTCAGCTGGTCTCCTTTTATTTGCTTGATTCCCTCAAGCATTGGAAATTTCAACAACTGGTGATATATTTAGGGTACAACCTTCATCTCGTATATCTACGACCTTATGAGGATTACATTGTAACCCATATCTCCATCCACCACTTCGAAAAGAGTGGTCTTCGTTACCCCTTCGGCATGTGTGGGCAGCAAAATCTCTCCTCGAGTTGTCACGCTAGTCAAGTTGAAGCCAACTAAGAGTTTTGTCTCTAGAACGATGTTGCCAGTTAACTTCGCTTGTTCATGAACTCTCCATTGGATGATATTGGCTGAACTTCTTGGATCAACCAGAACACGCTTAATTTGAAATTTAAAACATTGAGAGAAATTACCAAAGCATCATTGTGCGGCAGAAGAAGTCTGTCAGCGTCCTCCGTGAAGGTGATATCATCTTATGCGACTTCCAAGAGTCTCTTGTTGCGAGTCACCGATATCTTTGTTTTCTTTGCTACTGAAAAGGTAACACCATTGACTTTGCTTCCTCCAAAGATAATGTTGATAGTCTGTCACGATCAAAAATCCAACTAGTCGTGATGGCACTTAACCCAACCGCTAGGTAAGCCAAATAGCAACAATCCTATTCAAATGAGATTTACTGAGAGAAATACTAATAGCATAACTGAAATTGTTTTTATACAAATAATTCCCAAGAACTAGTAGTATAACTCATGAGCCACTAAGACTTAGATTTTTACAAAAAACTGAATTGAAATAATTACAACATCTAGTTGAAATGTAAATGAACAGAATCCGAATCTAATGCTACCAAGGACAAGTGATAGTCATAACTGGAACGCAAGTACATCTTCAATGCCAGCCCTCGTCGTACACAACATCATCAACACAAGGATATGCATGCAAGGTAAAGAAGTGTAGTATAAGCACAATCAGCCCCATGTACTCAATAAGTATCCTAACTAACCTCAGCGAGATAAAAGAAGCAAGAACTATAGATGATTCTCACTAACTCATGTGTAGTTCAAAATTTCAACAAGTATAGAACAAATATATGATCAAATCAGAAAATCTCACGTGAAACCATTTTGATGCTCACAACTCTTGGTTGTAAAGTGCTCTGCTTAGCCAATAATCCAGCATATAAGGAAAATATGCAATTAAATCAGGTAATCGGTCAAGGGATTTACAAGTAAAGAAGAAATGCAATAACCAAATACCAGCCCGTTGCAGTGCGCAACCCGATCCAATAACAGTAACCAACTCTCCTAGAGCTCACATCGATATCAATCGCACAGATAACTCACGTGCTATAGTATCAATATCTAGATCCGCGCGGACAACTCACGTGTTATAGTATCAATATATGGATCCGCACAGACAACTCACGTGCTGCACGGATGACTCACATGCTGTAGTATCAATATCTGGATCCGCACGGACAATTCACATGCTGTACGGACAACTCACGTGCTATAGTATCAATATTTGGATCTGCACAGACAACTCACGTGTTAGACGTACAACTCACGTGCTATAGTATCAATATTTGGATCCGCACGGACTACTCACATATTGTAGTATCAATGTCTGGATCCGCACGGATAACTCATATACTGCACGGACAACTCAGGTGTTGTAGTATCAATATCTGGATTCACACGGACAACTCACATGCTATAGTATCATAATTCGCCCAGCGTGGTCACATGCACAATATCGTAATCTGCCCGGCATGGTCACAAGCATAATATCATAATCCGCCCGGCATGGTCATAGGCATCCCGTCCAAATCGTATCACATAGAAGCAAGTATACAAGAACACACATATATAATGGATAAATATCACATTTCATGCTCCTAGACTAGTATAATAACATGCTAAAGTGTAGGCACGTGCAATGTATGCTATCATAGCTCAATCGGCAATTTATCACATTATAGTAATTACCAAGTTTATTCAGGGAATTAGCCTCTTCGTAACCTCAAGTATGGCTCAAATATTTCACAACAACGGTACAAATATGAGAAACATTATAACTTAAAGCTTAACAGTCAACTTTAGGCATATCATAACCTAATCACTATCCTGAACATGGATAATTACCCCGGTGCTCGCACATGGGTTTCAACCCCATACATATGCGCCCCTATAGCATGTAGCTATCACAAATAATTCAGGCAACTAGTGCTTCAAACAAGTTTAGATAGGATTCTTATCTCAAAAAAACCAAGAAAAATACCGAGCAAGCCAAACAATACTCCAGAAACACCATCTCGCGTGTACCGACCTCTGAACGGCTCAAAACTTGCCAAAAGTAACTCAAATACTTCAAATAATGCCTAAAGAAACAATTCCAAATGATAAAGGCCGAATCTTTAATCAAAACCCCGAAGTCAACCATAAAGTCAAACCCGGGCCCGCAAACTGGAAACTAACGAAACTCATAAAATCCGACAACCCATTTAATTACGAGTCCAACCATACTAGCTTCACTCAAATACGAACCCAAATTGATGTTTTAAACCCGAAAATTTATTTTATGAAATGATAGACAAACCTCCAAATTCTCTTTAAAAATCACTAATCAAACACCTAAAGTGAAGATCAATTCACGAAATATAATCACAACCGAGTTAAGAATGCTTAACCCAATTCATGTGGTGAAATTCCTCTCTAAAGTCGCCCAAACCGAGCTCCAAAATCTCAAAAATGTGATAAAAGAACCAAAACCTCGAAATATTGTTCCGCCCAACATTTCCGCATATGCGGTCATATTGTCGCATCTGATATCCACTGCTGCGGTATAAATCTCGCTTCTGCGAAAATCTCAGAACCCAATTAGGATCGCATCTGTGGAATATCACTTCGCATTTGCACTTTCGCAGATGCGGCACTCCCATCGCACACACGCAAATCTTCGCCCCTATGTCCCTACGCACCACTTCTGCGCTTCCGCAGGTGCGGCCCATTTCTCGCATTTGCGGAGCCCAGCTCCCAGCTCCACTTATTCTCCTGTGCTGAAAATACTGCTTTTGCGGCGCCACACCTGCTCCTAAGGCTCCGCAGGTGCGGTCACACCAAGATCCTGCCAACTAGTATAGCTAAAAATGATCCAAACTATCTGAACCTTGTCCGAAACTCCTCCGAGCCACTCGGGACCCCGTCCAAATATACCAACAAGTCCCGAAACATAACACGGACCTACTCGAGGCCTCAAATCACACATAACAACATCGAAATGACGAATCGCACCTCAAATCAAACTTAATGAACTTTGAATCTTTCAACTTTCAAAACTCGTGTCGAAACATATCAAATCGCCCCAGAATGAGCTCAAATTTTGCACACAAGTCCCAAATGGCATAACGAAACTATTCAAATTCTCGGAACCACAGTCTAAACCCGATATCATCAAGGTCAACTCTTGGTCAAACTTATGAACTTTTCAAACCTTTAAATTTCTAATTTTCGCCAATTAATGCCGAAACCTTCTAGAAATTTCCAAATGAAAATCCGAGCATACGCCCGAGTCCAAAATCATCATCCGGACCTAACGAAACCATCAAAATTATGAACTGCGGTCATAACCCAGCTGCAATATGTGACCCATCCAAACACCAATCCATATGAAATACCTCCTGCCCCAATGCTAAATATCAATAACCACAAGTAATTTGATATCAAGTATGCAAGTGCATAACCATAACCAAGGTGCAATCAACCATTCAACACCCAAATAACCATATCGCTCAAATTCCGCTACAAGGCCTATACATAACCACATCATGTGTGCATATAACCAACAAATCACAACCTTTCGTAACATAAAAAAGTAACACATAGAATATATCAGAACACGAACAAACTCACTCTAACCGAATGACACACCTTTCTGCAATAACGGTGCCGAGTCAACAAATTTGATCCAGTGTAGAATACACATTCTCCTCGGGCCTACCAATGGGCCCCCAATCAACTCCGGTCATCCCCAACGGATAAATGGCCCTCCAAAATTCCACAATGACCTAACGATAACACATACTATCATCTGGCTAGCTTTGGCCGTATCTTCACAGTACACAACCACGAAACAATCTGCTTATGAAAACTCCCAGTCTCCAAATCCATAGAACACATGAATCACCATAGCTGATCCCAACTCCGCCACTCGAATGACTAACACACCTATCATACATAATCATCGCCACGAGAAATACTTCTATAATTCTTCCATGACACATAGCAAAAAGCTAGATATCAACATTCGATCAACCAAGCGAGTACCGCAATACCAATGAAGCATTCGTAAGTCAAAACATAGTGCACCCTCTAAAATGCGCATCCTTCTCAGGCAATACCAAGTAACAATAGCATTTATCTAGTCGTCTGAAACCGTTTATGTTGTATAAGAATTTATGACCTTCCTTTCAAAATTGAACCGTAACCTTGCACATACAAATCTCAATCCCACGAGACACACTGCATCTATCATGCCATCATTTGAAAAGAGCAATAATCTTATAATCAACTCTGAGTCACCAACAGAATGCATACCCGATCAGTCAGAAACCTTCCATTTGATCCCATCCAGGAAAAAATCATAATATGCAACATGCTCCTCACGCCGAATCAAAACATCATAAGAGTATTTCCACATAACAAATGTAGAGACTCACCACATCATAAGTACCCAAAGAACCGATCATATCTATTAAATAAACTGAACCTTACTTGGGGCCGATGGAAGAGGGCCAACGATGTCCATTACCCATTTCATGAAGGGCCATGGGAATAGGACCGAATGGAGTAGTTCTCCGAGTTGGTGAATCATGTGTGCATGTCTTTGGCATTTGTTGCATTTATGAACAAACTCCCTTGTATCATTGCCCATACCGGTCCAATAATACCCTGCTATGATCTTTTTGTGGACCAGTGAATCGGCACCGAAATGATTTTCATAAGTGCCCTCGTGAATTTCTCGTAAGATGTAGTTGGTATCTCTCGGTCCCAAACATATTGCCAATGGTCCATCGAACGTCCTTATAAACAGCGTTCCGTCTTCGGACAATGTGAACTATGCTGCCTTTGTGTGTAGAGCTCTCGACTCCTTTGTTTCTGATGGAAGCTTCTTGTTCTTTAAGTACTCTATGTATTTGTTTCTCCAGTCCCAGGTTAAACTTATGGATTTTATCTCGGCGTGATCTTCTTCGATTACCGATCTCATGAGTTGTACGATAGTCCCCGAGTTGAGTTCATTGTCTTCGACCGATGAACCTAAGTTTGCAAGAGCGTCGGACTCGCTGTTCTGTTCTTTAGGTACATGTTGCAAGGTCCAT
The DNA here is from genome assembly GCF_000715075.1 of Nicotiana tabacum. Lineage (NCBI taxonomy): Eukaryota > Viridiplantae > Streptophyta > Magnoliopsida > Solanales > Solanaceae > Nicotiana > Nicotiana tabacum. Next base: position 8,168,784 of record NC_134096.1, read on the forward strand.
TCCTTAAATCAATGTAGAGTCACATCTAGTATATCCAAGTACCTCTGCATTCAGTCTTCTCGGACTTCAAAAGTCCCGTTAACTTGGTTTACCACGAGGAGGGAATCACACTTAGCCTCTATGACCTCCGCTCCCAAGCTTCTAGCTAGTTCAAGACCTGCAATCATGGCCTCATACTGGGCCCCATTATTAGTTAATATAGTAGTTCTGATAAACTATCTAACTATATTACCTATGGGTGATTTTTGTATGATGCCAAGTCTGGACCCCTTCGCGTTCGAAGCAATGTCCGTAAAGAAGGTCCAGACTCCCGAAGATGTACCTTATTTTATGAGTAGTTCTTTTTCAATCTCGGGTACGAAGGCTGACGTAAAGTCATCCACGAAGTACGCCAATATTTGAGATTTGATGGCAGTTCAGGGTAGATACTTAATATCGTACCCACTAATTTCTGTGGCCCATTTGGCCAATCTACCCCAAACCTCGGATTTGTGTAAAATATTTCGAAGATGATAAGTTGTTACGACACATATCGGATGACACTGGAAATATGGTTTTAGTTTCTTAGAGGCGCTTATTAAAGCAAGCGCTAATTTTTCTAAGTGTGGATATCTAGTTTCGGCCTCACCTAAGGTCTGACTGACATAATAAATAGGGAATTACGTACCTTGTTCTTCTCGGATCAGGACTCCACTTACTGTTATCTCTGAGACAGTTAAGTACAGGTAAAGTTGTTCGTTCACTTTCGGGGTATGAAGCAGCGACGGGCTCGATAAATACCGCTTTAGTTTCTTCAAGGCCTGCTGGCATTCCGGAGTCCATGCAAACCATAGCTCAGTGGTAAATATATAACTGCCCAACCGACCGTAGCTCGGTGGTAAATGAATATGCATGTCTGCCCAACCGGTGGTAAATAATGATACATAATTTCCCAACATATGGTAAATGCATGGCTGCCCAACCGATGGTAAATAATGATACATAGCTACCCAACCGATGGTAAATAATGAAACATAGCAAAAGAGTTCATAACGGTCAACTAAAACCTGTGCCTTTTCATTTGTGTATATCCTCTTTTGAGTACTTTCATATTATATTAATAGACTATTTTTCTTGTTTTACTGGAAACACGACTTGAAGCAGAGTTACTTTTACTTACTTTTTGCCAACAATCTCACTGGCTCTAAAAGCTTCGGTCATAAAAAGTAAAATGCAAGGATAAAGAACAAACTTTTATCTTTGGCAGCATTCTTTGGCAGAAACATTACATTTACATGTAGACAAGTGTTATCTTTTAATATCGCCTAATAAAGTAATGACACCCTTACTTGCAATGCAATACTTATTCAGCTATTGAAGTATAATTCAGTCTCAAAAAGTTGGCTGAGTAGACTATCCGCTCAAAAGGACTAAGAAGAGATTCACATAAATAATGGAACTGAATAATGTAGATATCCTTAACTGCTAAGAGTAGATCCACTTATAGAATAACATCAACCTACCACTAAGCTGTCCTATTTCTCTGAGTTCCTTCCGAATTATCCTCAAGTTGACACTCCTCCTCACCATAATACCATGATCCTCAACCAAAACTCACCCCACGAGATCTTAGCATAAAACCACACCGCCTCAAGACCCATAAACCGCTGTATTCCCTCTCAAGCACCCCCAAAGTATCACAACCGAGACACTTACTCTAAAAAGGTCTTCTGTGAATTTTAAAGATATTCCTCTTACCTTTATGATACTGAAATATAGAATCCATAGTGATATAGAAATACCATAAGTCCCGACACTATCTGATGCAAATATCATATTCTAGCCATATACAAATCCGAAAAAATTCTCTATTGACACATATAAATCTTGAACCCATTAGAACCTTCTTGGGAGTCATCCACTCTGATAAAATCTCAATTTCACCGCCAAAATGGGCCAAACGACATGTGCCCTATCAGCACGACAACCCCCAAAGAAGTAATCCACACCTCTAAGCAACCGAGTGTATCATTTTTCTTAGTACATCACATCTACCATGAACAACAAACCCGAATCATTCCAAGATTATTATATATCCATAATGCGTAGTACACCATGCATCCATAAATTTCCTTCCTTAAGTCATTCTCAAAACCAGTCTCTAGAAGTCATAACCGATCGACAAGTATGCCTCAAACCGAAACCAATACAACATGTAACTAAGTACCCAAAGCATCGATAGTAGACTCCCCCACTTGGCTCAAAGCTATAGTTCAAAACACTCGATAACTCACAATGACCATACTTACTACTGCCATAATACCGCAGTGAGATTAAACTAAATCCTTCATAAGCTCATGTAACACAAAACATGTAGTACCTCAAGTCATTTGCTAAGCTCACATTCATCCGCATAATAGTCAAGCCAACTTCCTCAAGCGATCCAAAGTCAAGTTGCAATACCTATAACCCACTGGTAGGAAAGAAAGCCTCCACACAACATCATAAGGATCATACTTCCGTAGACCACTCCGCAGGAGGTAACCCACACGCTTAGCCTCAAATTGGCATCTTTCTATACCCTTTCGCAGCTATAATTACTACGCAATCACTCAATCTTCCTGAGTCTGAACTCATCAACAAGACATGAGAATCTAATTTGTTCCACAATTAAACAACATGAAAGATCCTTCAACACACTCATAACTCGAGACTATATATCACATCAAGACAGAAATCAAGCACTCAATAGTCATTTTTACATCTCAAGCAAGCTCTTTTCGTCACATTCAAACAATCTGAACACATCCCAAAGTCATATATGACTGATCATATAGCCACCCAACCACTCATCGAGCCACAAATTCCACTCATAGGGACACTACCGAACATATAAGTCCAAAAGCACGTGCTCACACAATCAAAATCCCTGTGTTCAAGCTATAGTCAAAACTCGGCCTCAAATTCTCCAGACTGGCCCATTATCAGCACACAAAAAATACATCTCGCAACTCATCCATGGAATCACAAGTCGTCGATGCATAGCTGATACCAAGCGCTCACGTACGCATACGAGTAAGTGGAAGGAATTCATAGCAATACGCTTCAAGCTGAATCAATGCCGCACGATAATGAAAGAAAGATGGGAAGTTTATCCTAAATGCCATGTAACCTCTCAAAGATAGGTATGGAATTCATTATACCGATCCACAAGACTCTACTAGACACTTGCTCATTACTCGTAGAACCTAAGAACCTAGAGCTCTGATACCAATATGTCACGACCCAAAATCCAACTAGTCATGATGGAACCTAACCCAGCCGCTAGGTAGGCCAAATAGCAACAATCCTATTCAAATGAGATTTACTGAGAGAAATACTGATAACATAACTGAATTTGTTTTTATACAAAGAATTCCTAAGGACTGATAGTACAAGTCATTAACCACTAAGATTTAGATTTTTACAAAACTGAATTGAAATAATTACAACATCTAGTTGAAATGTAAATGAACAGAATTCGAATCTAATGCTACCAAGGACAAGTGATAGCCATAACTGGAGCGCAAATACATATTCAATATCAGCTCTTGCCGTACATAGCAGCATCAACACAGGGATCTACACGCAAGGTACATAAGTGTATTATGAGTACAACCAAACCCATGTACTTAATAAGTATCCTAACTAACTTCAGCGAGATAAAAGAATAAAGAACTATAGATGATTCTCACTAACTCATGTGTAGTTCAAAAATTTCAACAAGTGTAAAACAAATATATGATCAAATCAGAAAATCTCATGTGAAACCATTTTGGTGCTCACAACCCTTGGTTTTAAAGTGTTCTGCTCAGTCAACAATCTAGCATATAAGAAAAATATGCAAGTAAATCAGGTAATCAATCAAGAAATTTACAAGTAAAGATGAAATGCAATAACTAAATATCATCCTGTTGTGGTGCGCAACCCGATCCAATAACAATAACCAGCTCTCCCATAGCTCACATCATATCAACCGCACAGACAGCTCACGTGCTGCACGAAAAACTCAGGTGCTATAGTATCGACATCTGGATTCGCACGGACAACTCACATGCTATAATATCAATATCTGGAATCGCATGGACAACTCACGTGCTGCACGGACAACTCACATGATGTAGTATCAATATCTAGATTCGCACGGACAACTCACGTGATGAATGGACGACTCACGTGCTATAATATCAATATCTGGATCCGCACGGATAACTCACGTGTTGCAGTATCAATATCTGGATCCGCACAGACAACTCACGTGTTGCACAGACAATAGTATCAATATCTGGATCCGTACGGATAACTCACGTGCTATAGTATCAATATCTTGATCCACACTGACAACTCACGTGTTGTACGGACAACTCACGTGCTATAGTATCAATATCTGGATCCACACGGACAACTCACGTGCATCACAAACAACTCACGTGCTATAGTATCAATATCTGGATCCTCATGGATAACTCATGTATTGCATGGATAACTCACGTGTTGTAGTATCAATATCTTGATCCGCACGGACAACTCATGTGCTGCACAGACAACTCATGTGCTATAGTATCATAATCCACTCGGCGTGGTCATAGGCACAATATCGTAATCCGCCCGGCACGGTCACATGCATAATATCATAATCTTCCCGACATGGTCACAGACATCCAGTCCAAATCGTATCACACATAAGCAAGTATACAACAACACACATATATAATGGATAAATATCAGATTTCATGCTCCTGGACTGGTATAATAACATGCTAAAGTGTAGGCATGTGCAATGTGTTTTATTATAACTCAATCGGCAATTTATCACATGATAGTAATTACCATGTTTATTTAGGGAATTAGCCTCTTCGTAACCTCAAGAATGGATCAAATATTTCACAACAACGGTACAAATATGAGAAACATTATAGCTTAAAGCTTAACAGTCAACTTTAGGCATATCATAGCCTAAGCACTACCCCGAGCACGAATAATTACCCTGGTGCTTGCACATGGGTTTCAACTAGGACTGTTCAAAACCGAACCAAAATCATTAACTGAATCGAAGCGATGGCTTATTGGTATCAGATTATCGGGATAATGGATGGTGAACGGATTGAGATTTTATAATTAACGACTTAGCGGTTTGGGGCGGATTACTCAATATTTTTTATCGGATAAACCGTTAACCCGTTAAATTTTTTTATATTTATACTTTTACCCCTATGTATATAAAGTACTATTGAAACCTTAAATGGCTAAAGTATTAAGACGGTTAGCTCATATTATAGCACAATAAAGTAACAGTAACTTGTTACTACATTGTTGCATAAGCATTTGGTTTTCTGTACAAGCTTTGACAGAAATCAGAATAGAGGAAATTGCAAGAGCAATGACCTCGTGCATTTGACTAGTAAAGACAGATTGATCTTTTTTTTGGGGGGGGGAGGGGTGTCACGCCCCAAAACCGAGGAGCATGACCGGCGCTCAGCCGAGTAAACCCGGCCGAGCAAGCCTGTTAGATTCTTTCTACCCAATTCACCAATGATCAAGAAAAGACATTATTTCATAAATTATACAACAGGAAGTTCATACATACGATGTTAAATCATTTGATTATCCATTGCGCCTTTAAGCCTCAAAATACATATTTCTTATAGTTCGAATGGAACAAGTGATCAAACACAACATAACTGGTTTAACATTCCCAATACCCATATACAACTCACATAGTATCTACGGAGCCTCTAAAGATACAAAAGAGAGTAAAGATTGTGCCGGCAACAAGTCCCCCGCTATACCTCAAAAAGTAACCACAATATAAACAAAAGGTACAATACATGACCCCAGAATGAAATGGGGCTCACCGAGTCTGCTAAGAAGATGATGATGCACCACTAACTGCGATCAACATTGTCTGCTATGTAACCACCTGCATCCATTTAAAGATGCAGCGCCCACGACAAAAGGGATGTTAGTCCGTCGAATAGTACTAGTTTGTAAAGCTAAAACACCATCTCAATGAAATGGACAATAGTACTGCAACAATCCACAATACCACCGTGTTCTTACACGGAGTCCGATCTTGACCCGATCGGCTAGGTCATCTCATTTGAGACATCAACCATATCCACAATTTCAATTATCATTTCCAGCACAGTTACCACTATGTGTCTGGCATGGCATCCGATTATAGCCCGATCAGCTAGGCCATCTCACTTGAGACATCAACCATAACCATAATTTCAATTATCTCACATCATAATTCTTTCGATTCATATTCCAGTTCCCTTTTCCACATTTAAATATCATTATCATAATCATTATCAACAACAACAAGTCTTCCCGTTCAAGACATTAAATTCACATAACACAACAATTTGGGAATCTTAGGCACATAGAGGCTTTTCATACAATTTGGCATAACATTTATTTTGATCTTGACATGAAGTCTTAACATTTCTAATATATATTACACATTTTGAACATATCCTCAAATGGCAAGATGACATGATAAAACATTTAGAATAAATATTGAACATATATCCTTCGACACAACCACATTAGGAATAGCCAATTCAATAATGATCAAGGTCTTACTTCAATTACATGAACACCGTGGAATTCGATTCTAAGAAGAAGGGGGTTTAACCATACATACCTCAATTGAGATTCCTTAATCTCTAAAATATTCCGGAATTCTTAGCAACTTCGACATAATTTAGAAATATAACAAGCTGAACCAAGATTAGGAAGATGAACATGGTTTTAGCTCATTTGCGAATTTTATCAAACACTAGGTGTGCATTAAGGTTTCAAGGTCCTTTTATGGAGGATTCCATCTTTCCACAATCCAATCTTTACCATTTTTAGCTCAACAATCTTCCTACACCCTTTGATAACACATGCATGTAAAATAAACAACTCTCATGCCCAAAACTTATCTTGCTAATTAACCATTTCTAGACAAAATTCAAAATTGAGGGTTAAGGTGTAGAATCTTACCTCTAGGATGAATACCTAGTGAGTTTCCCTTCTTAATCTTCCAAAACTTGAGCAAGTATTGAAGAACAATTATTGAAGAACACCTTCTCACTCTAGGGCACTCTCTCTCACTCTAAAATGTTAGATTTTAGGCCAAAATGACTTAACCCCTCTCTATACCCGGCCTTGGGGTTATTTAATGAGTTCCTACATGCGCGGCCGCGCACCTGGGCAAGTGGCCGCGCATCCGGCCGCGCACCTGAGGCAGAAAGTCTCAAATATGTGCGATCGCGTATTTGGGCGCGCATATGACACATGTCCAGTAAAATCGCCATAAATTTCTGAATTCTTATCCAAATGACAAACGGTTTGATGCGTTGGAAAATAGACGCAAAGTTATTTAATTTGATACGTTGTACACCATATACATCTTTATATATTGAGAGTTATGCTCGTTGGAAGTTAGGTCTTGTGCACACTCACTTGAAACTTTATCCCATCATATAATTTTCAACTTGACTTAGCCTTAGGGATCTTCTTAGACCATAAACCATTCTTAATACACATAATATATATATTATCATGATAAACTGATATCATTCAAATTATTAGTCTTGTTCATACCCGAATTGATATAATTAGCACCCGTCAATCTTGTTAATGGTCTTAAAACACTTTTAAAAAATCCGGGGTGTTACATTCTCCCCGACTTAAGAACATTCGTCCTCGAATGTTTTACAAGTCATTATTAGGCACAGTATTGTCCTCCTTTCACCTTAACAATCATCTTTAATCATTCTTGACTTCGTATAGATCTTAGATATTCTTCCAACATTTTAACTTCCTTAAGGCCCCAAAATTTGGCTAACTCTCAATTATTTTAGAAATTTCGGTAGAGTGTCCTCTGCAATTGGGCCTAACCACCTTCCAGAGAATCACTAAAACCAGTCCTAACAACATATACATGAACCAACGACGCATCATAACATTAAAACAATGCCAACTGTGGCCTCACGAGCAGTATACTACCAAAAAGGAACACCTTTAACATAAGATGTACAAATGATACATAATTCATAAGGAACAATTTCATAGAATGATTACATAGCTATTCAAACAAATAAGGACACTTTTTCTTCATTTCTTCCTCGGTCTCCCAAGTAGTCTCTTCAACCCGTTGGTTTCGCCATAACACTTTCACGGAGGCAATTTTCTTATTTCTCAACTTTCAGACTTGCCGATCAATAGTAGAAACTGGAATCTCTTCATAAGTAAATTCTTCATTAACCTCAATAGTCTCAACCGGAACAATGAATGTCGGGTCTCCAACTACTTTTTTCAATATAGACACATGAAACACCGGGTGCACTAATGATATTTCAGGCGGTAGCTCAAGCTTGTACGCCACCTCACCGATCCTCTAAATGATTCTGTACGGTCCGACATACCTCAGACTCAATTTTCCTTTCTTACCAAATCGCATTACACCTTTCATGGGGGAAATTTCAAGAATACCCAATCATCTTCTTTGAACCCCAAATCCCTACGACGAACATCCGAATAGGACTTCTGACGACTCTGAGAAGTCTTCAACCGTTCCTTAATCATTTTAACTTTTTCCATAGCATGATGTACGAGGTCTGGCCCTATCAACTCTGCTTCCCCAATTTTGAACCACCCAATTGGAGATCTACATACCCTTCCATATAAAGCCTCGCTTGGTGCCATTTGAATTCTAGCATGATAACTATTGTTATAGACAAATTCTAGTGGTAAATGATCATCCCAACTACCTTTGAAGTCTAGAACACAAGCACGCAACATATCCTCAAGCGTCTGAATAGTCCTCTCTGCCTGCCCGTCTGTCTGCGGGTGAAAGGTTGTACTAAGATTCACATGAGTACCCAAGCCTTGCTGAAATTTCTTCCAAAAATTTGCAGTGAATTGTGCCCCCCTCCCAATCAGAAATAATGGAAATTGGGGTTCCATGCAACCTGACTATTTCTTTGATATACAACTGAGCATACTGCTCCGCTGTGTCGGTAGACTTAACCGGCAAAAAGTATGCTGACTTCGTGAGTCTATCCGCAATCACCCAAATTGAGGCAAACTTACGAGGAGTACGAGGTAACTCTACCACAAAGTCCATATTAATCAATTTTCACTTCCACATTGGAATTTCTATGTTCTGTGCCAACCCACCAGGCCTTTGGTGTTCGACCTTCACTTGCTGATAATTCAGACATCTTGCCACAAAGTCCGCCACATTCCTCTTCATATTATTTCATCAATAGACTTCCTTAAGATCATGATACATTTTTGTAGAACCTGAGTGTACGGAATACCTAGAAGTGTGAGCTTCAGTCATAATTCTTTCACGGAGACCATCTACATTTGGAACACATAGTCGCCCTTGGTACCTTAGTGTACCATCATCCATGCCAAGAGAAAAGGCCATGGTATTATGTTTATGAATCCCCTCTTTTAATTGCACCAACAATGGATCGTTGTATTGTTTCTCTTTGACTTCCACAACAAGTGATGATTCAACCCTATTTTGCACAATTACCCCTCCTTCACTAAAATCCGCAAGACGAACTGCCAAACTAGCCAATCGGTGAATTTCTTTTGCCAATGGCCTTTGATATGCCTCCAAGTGAGCCAAACTACCCATAGATTTCCGGCTAAGAGCATCTGCCACAATATTGGCCTTTCCCGGGTGATATAGAATATCAATGTCGTAGTCCTTGAGTAACTCAAGCTATCTTCTCTGCCTCAAATTCAATTCCTTCTGCTTGAAAATATATTGAATGCTCTTGTGGTCCGTGAATATATCAACATGGACCCCATATAAATAATGACGCCAAATTTTCAATGCAAATACCAATGCCGCAAGTTCTAAATCATGTGTTGGATAGTTCTTTTCATGATTCTTTAGTTGCCTAGAAGCATAAGCTATCACCTTACCATGTTGCATTAATACACACCCAAGCCCGATTCTTGAATCATCACAATATATCCCAAATTCATCTATACCCTCTAGTAGAATCAACATCGGTGCCGTAGTCAATCTTGCTTTCAACTCCTGGAAACTCTTTTCGCAAACATCTGACCATTGGAACTTAATTGCCTTCTGCGTCAATTTAGTCAATAGAGAGGCAAGAGTAGAAAAAACCCTCCACAAACTTTCTATAATATCTAGCTAAGCGTAAGAAACTGCGAATCTCTATTGGAGTTGTAGGCCTCAGCCAATTTTTCATAGCCGAAATTTTCTGAGGATCAACCTTAATGCCCTCACTAGATACTACATGTCCCATGAATATGACCGATTTAAGCCAAAATTCACACTTTGAAAACATTGCATATAACTGGTGCTGATGTAGGGTTTGCAGAACTACCCTAAGATGATCAGTATGGTCTTCTCGACTTCGTGAATATACAAGAATATCGTCAATAAACACTATCACAAAAGAGTCAAGGAATGGCTTAAAAATTCGATTCATAAGATCCATGAAGGCCGCTGGGGCATTTGTTAGCCCAAAAGACATCACTAGAAACTCAAAATGCCCATACCGGGTCCTAAAAGCTATTTTCGGAATATCCCGCTCCCTAATCTTCAATTGGTGATACCCGAATCTTAAATCAATCTTGGAGAAGTACCTAGCACCTTGCAATTTGTGAAACAAGTCGTCTATCCTTGGTAGTGGATATTTTATTTTTGATTGTGACCTTGTTGAGTTGCCGGTAATCAATACACATACGTAGTGACCGATCTTTCTTTCTTACAAAAAGGACTGGTGCTCCCCAAGGCGACACACTTGGCCGGATAAAAACCTTTTCTAACAAATCTCTCAATTGATCCTTTAGCTCTTTCAATTCTGTTGGTGCCATTCTTTAGGGTGGAATAGATATAGGATGCATGTCTGGCATCATATCAACCCCAAAGTCAATCTCCCTGTCTGGTGGGATCCCAAGGAGTTCATCCAGAAAGACTCCCGGAAATTCATTCACAACGGGCATAGACTCAAGCGTAGGTGCCTCAACATCGGTGTCCGTAACTCGGACCAAATGGTAAATACACCCCGTGTTGATCATTTTCGTGGACTTAAGGTAAGAAATAAACCTACCATTTGGCACTACATCATCACCCTTCCACTCAGTAACTGGCTTATTTGGAAATACGAACCTAACAGTTCTAGTTCGGCAATAAAGCTTGAAAAAACATGAATAAAGCCAATCCATCCCCATTATCACATCAAAACCGACCATTCTCAATTCAATAAGATCTTCCACGGTGTCACGACCACGCAACGTGACAACATAATCCCTATAAATTCGTGCGGCCAAAATAGACTCACCAACTGGAGTAGATACAGAGAACGACTCATGAAGATGTTCTGGTTCTATCCCAAATTCCATAGCAACATAAGGTGTGACATATGACAAAGTGGAACCGGGATCAATAAGAGCATATACATCATGATATTGGACAGTCAATATACCTGTGACAACATTTAGAGAAGCCTCTAAATTCTGGCGACCCCTCATAGCATAGAAATGACCGGATACTTCCGAACCCTGTGCTCCACCCCTAGCTTCACCACGCCCTGCTGGTGTTAGGGTGCTTCGAGCTGGAGGGGGTGTTGAAGATATAGCAACTGCAAAACTAGATGGTTGTGTTGTGCCCCTATCCACACCCTGGCGGGATGCACGACACTCTCTCTGAATATGACCCCTCAATCTGCACTCGTAACATACTGGCAGGTCCATATAGCGTATTCCCAAATGCATCCTCCCACACTTGGAGCATGGGGGCCTCCGCTGCTGCTGGAATCTCCCTCCTGATCGGCCTTGCTGGTGGGGTCCCCTGCGACTCTGATTGGTCCTAAAATGACTCGCCTACTGCTCACTAGCCCCTTCTAGCGGTGCACTAACTGAAGACTGAGCAAAAGACTGGGATGACCCTGATGACCCTCCTCTCAAAGCTGATTTTCTCCCACCAAATGACTCCCCAAAGTTGCCTGCGGACCGGGCCTTGCTGGTACCCTCTCGCTCCCTTCTGTTCTTCAGCTTACGGTCCTCTGTAGCTTGAGAAAATGCTACCATTTTCCCATAGTTCATATCTGAATTCAAGGCAGTTGTAGCGGCCTCATTGATAACCAAGGGGCTAAGGCCCTACACAAATCGGCACACTCTAGCCTCCATAGTAGGCAATATTAGAATGGCATATTTTGACAGGCGCGCGAACTCCATGTGATACTCCCAATCATTATTATTCCCTTGCTTAAGATTCTCAAACTCTACGACACGATCTTCCCTAGTCTCGGCCGGAAGGAAATGGTCCATGAAAGCGTCAGCAAACTCGCTCCACCTTGCTAGAGGGTTTCCCTCCTCCCGAGAGTCCTCCCACAGCTCAAATCAAGAATAGGCCACCCCTTTTAGGTGGTAGGTGGCCAACTCCATTCCCTCCATCTCAGTAGCACAAATAACCCAGAGAGTCTTATGCATCTCATCAATGAAGTCATGTGGGTCCTGTCACGCCCCAAACTCGAAGAGGCGTGGCCGGCACCAGGTTCTGTACTCGGCCCGAGCATACCACTCTGTAACTCTGAACTCTGGAGGGGTAACCCCCAACCTAGGCCGATGAGGCCATATTCTGAATCGTCTGAAAATAACATCTCTCTCATCTGTGGGGTTAACATACCCAAAAGCTGATATATATAATTGTGCAGGACGATGAAGCCGCCATGAACATCTACTGATAAAAATATATACTAGACTTGTCTATAAGCCTCTAGAGATAACTGAACTGTACCATGGCCGGGACAGGTCCTCGACCTACCCATCAAACCTGTATATGTAAAATGGAATCCAAGGCCTAGACCTGGTAACTCTAAGAAAGTGGAGCTTACCAACCAAGCTGATGTTTGACTCTATCTACTGGAAGGTTTGTCCAACTGCCAATCAGGACCTGCAGGCATGAAATGCAGTGTCCCCAGCAAACGGGACGTCAATACGAAATAATGTGCCGAGTATGTAAAGCAACAGAATAACTGAAAGCTAAAACTAAACTGATAATATAATAACTGAAAGTAACTGGAGTCAAAGATAATCTGAAGATATGCTTACCTGGTGATACTGACTCAACTCTCTCAATATAGTAAATAAAATAGTTGTTCGGCCTTATAAGGCTCGGTATGTGTAACTGCTCTACCGTAGTAGGCTTGCTCATGGGCGCTCGGCCATACTAGGCTATATATCTCGGCCATTCTGGGCTCGCTCATAGGCGCTCGGCCACAGTAGGCTCGGTATATAACTCACCATCTGATCAGAGGTTGCCCAATAGGGGCCTGCCCATCGATTATAGCTTGATGGTAGTGAAAATAATGTGATACTGTATATATATAGACTCTCTGTTCTCTTGGCTGAAAGAAGGTAAAACTAAACTAAATACGAAGTCCCGATAAGGGAGAATGCTGTAACTTATGAGACTAGGACAATATACATAAATTCAGGAATATGAACTTCTCTTTATTTCTCGTTATCAAACACATATAGTTACTGGATCATGCCAAAATGAAATAAAGGTTTAGCCTTAGCATACCTTTATGATATCTTCCTTATTACTCAACCAAGCTCGACACAACATCTTGCATCTACAACAAGTGAAATAATATTGCCGTTAACATATAATGTCGTACCATCGTATTTGGCTAGTCGTATGGCTTAAGGAAAATCGGGCAGCAACTCCACTATTTTTAATACATCCCAAAGACCAATAAGGGTCATCAACAGCCCAACAACAACAACTATAACCAACAATAGCAACACCAACAATATAATCCAATATGAGTTTCTCCGATTATCTTAACAATCATATTGAGCGGTAAGGTCGTTTTTACTCATAACAATATATAAATTGAACCCAACTCTTATTCCATAAATTAGTTTACAACCTTCAGAACATCATACTTATATGTACCATATTATTTCTAGTTTAAAACATCCACAAAATGCCTTCCAAAATAACCACATACGTCTAGCACCTTAATTCTTATCGTCAATCACTTGTTGTTCATCTTTTCTTCTTCAATCAACTTAATTAACACCTAGAAAAGCTTAACAACATCAGCCACAATATTATCAAATTATTTTTCACAATTTCCAGCCACCACAAACTATATATGTAGCCACAAAATAGTCCAACCAAATAGACAACTGTATCCCATGTTCCTTCAAGTGCATCTTATGGCTTTTCACTCAAACAACACAACCAACACAAGATTAACCTTAGGAACAATCAAGAAGATGTTATACATACCTTGGAAAGCAGCTACAACTATAAACCCCATCTCAACTTAGCTCATAATAGTCCTCAATCACACCACAACATCATAGAAGCATTCTTTTGTAGTCTTTAACATCTTTAATGATGATTTGAGTTGTTGTTTTCTTAAGTTTGGATCTTGTGATCTTGAGATATGTTAAGGATGATTTTGGAGATCTTGGGAGTGATTTTGTGTGAGTAAAATCTGTACTGATGACGAGATATAAGGGGATAATACCACCGCCTCAATTCTTCAAGCAGGTAGGTAAGCTGCCTGCTTGGCAGCTTAAGCAGTGCCACTTCGAACACTTGTATCTCTCTACTCCGATATCGTATTGACAAATGGTTTGCAGGGTTGGAAACTAGACACATAGGGATTTAATTACATATAAATATATCCATGTAACTCTCAATATATTGGGGTAAAACTGCGTCGCAACTTGGCCTATAAACCTTCCAGTTTCTCCGAAGTGCGGTGACGTGACTTGGCGACCCTACTTTAAAAATCTATATTTCTCTACCCCGATATCGTATGAATATATGGTTTGGACCATTGGAAACTATTTTCCAAGACCTTAATTTTGGTATGAGATATGTCCCAAAATGATATCATAAAGCTTACGAATGTAATTTCTCAAAATGGCTCATTACAAGGCAAATCTTAACTCGAATTTTTCGTAAGTTAAATCCAATTTTTCCCAAACTTTATATTTTATATCCAAAGATCATATATAGTCATGTTATGACTTTACACTCATTCAAATCATGATTAAGACGTATCATATTCATTATACATCACCTTAGGACGCACAGGGTGTAACACCAAACTTGTCGACTTTCGACGAAACTTATTTTCTTCAATTGGTTTAGCTTTTAAGATTTCCAATCCTCTTGGTACTCGTTATTCATGATCTTAGTATTTATAACCTCCAAGGTAACATGATTAACTTACTTTATATTCTTCCAAATATAATCTTATTTCTGAGCTTACATCAATTGACTTACGACTTATTCTCACGTACAAAAATATGGGGTGTAATAGGTCCTCCTCGGGATTTGCACCCGTGAACACCGGAGGATCCAACTGAAGAAACCTGTTCACCCTGGAACCACTAGAATCCCCTTGTTGGCTAGAAGAAGTGGGTGCAATATTTGATCTCTGGGCTTGAGAAGCCACTATCTGTGTCAGCATCTGGATAGCTCCCCTAAGATCAACATCAGAAACACCAGAATCGGAAGCTGGGACTGGAGGTGGAACTAGTATATCAATTGGAGGGACCGTTGCACCCTCAGTAGGTGTAGGGACAGGTGCGGTCTGATAAGTTATAGTAGAGTCGGGCAATTTTAACCGGAGGAATATTCTCACTCCTCGGGTGCTCACCCGCATCATCAATTATAGGATCAACTGTCAGTCATGGGGTGACATTGGCTCTTTGGCCAGTTCTTGCCTTTTTCTTAGGTGCCATGTACTGAAAATTAGAGCAACTCAGGAGTTAAAGGAGGAACAATCTTACAACCAGCTTTATCGCATGATCAAGAACATGAAAGAAGGGTATTATTCCTAAATGCCCATGTAGCATCCTAATTATAGATATGGTCGACAACACACCGATAATAAGGACTCTACTAGACACGGCTCCGAGATATCCTAGGACACTTTAAAACCTTGGGCTCTGATACCAAGTTTGTCACGCCCCAAAATCAGGGAGCGCGACCGGCGCTCAGCCGAGTAAACCTGGCCGAGCAAGCCTGTTAGATTCTTTCTACCCAATTTACTCATGATCAAGAAAAGATATGTTTTCATAAATTATACAGTAAGAAGTTCATACATACGATGCTAAATCATTTGATTAGCCATTGCGCCTTTAACTCTCAAAATACATATTTCTTATAGTTTGAATGGAACAAGTGATCAAACACAACATAACTGGTTTAACATTCCCAACACCCATATACAATTCACATAGTGTTTACGGAGCCTCTAAAGATACAAAAGAGAGTAAAGATGGTGCCGGCAACAAGGCCCCGACTATACCTCAAAAAGTGACCACAATATAAACAAAAGGTACAATACATGACCCCCAGAATGAAATAGGGCTCACCGAGTCTGCTAAGAAGATGGTGATGTACCAGTAACTGCGATCAACATTGTCTGCTATGTAACCACATACATCCATTGAAAGATGCAGCGCCCCCGACAAAAGGGATGTTAGTACCGTCGAATAGTACTAGTATGCAAATCCTCGCACATGCGTCCCTACGCACCGCTTCTGCACTTTCGCAGGTGCGACCCATTTCTCGCATTTGCGGAGCTCTGCTCCCAGCTACACTTCTGCTCATGCGCTGCAAATACCGCTTCTGCGGCGCCGCACCTACACCCAAGGCTCCACATGTGCGGTCACACCAGGATCCTGCCAAACCAGTATAGCCAAAACGATCGGTCGGGTCATTACATAGTCATCCGAGGTGACCCTTCTACTGCTTTCGAAGGCTGCACATTGTCCCGGCTCTGGCCATAGTTGTTCTTAGCTCGGTCACTTAAGAACTCTCTAAGATATCCATTCTTCAACAATGTCGCCATCTCTTTGCGAAGATGTTGGCAATCCCTAGTTATATGGCCCTAAGTCCCATGGTATTCACACCTCTGTTGCCCACTCATTTGGAACTGCTGGTAGCAGAATCGTTTCTTTCTGTAACCGGATCACAAATTCTCGCAGCATCTCGGATTCGCTCTGCGCAATTCTGAATATGTTTGTCTTTCTATCCTAAACCTTCAATGCTTCGGCATGAGCCTTAATGAACGAGTCTGCAAGCATTTCAAAAGAATCAATTGAATGCTCGGGTAAAAGAGAGTACCATGTCAGAGCCTCCTTCGTGAGTGTTTTACCGAACTTCTTCAACAGAACTGACTCGGTCTCATGTTGAGACAAATCATTTTCCTTCACCACCGTGGTGTAGATTGTGATTCCTGTGAATCTGAAGTCCCATCATACTTCGGTGTGTCCGACATCTTGAATCTTTTTTTTAATTAACTCTGGTGTTGCACTTGGCTTAAACGGCGACTGCGTGTACTTTTTTTAATCTGAACCCTTTAACACCGGTGGCGCACCCAAAATCTGATCCATCCGAGCGTGAAACTCCTTCGCACTCTGATCCATTTGTTCGTTCATTTCTCTCATAAACCTCATGAGCTCGGTTAAAGGGTCACCCCTATTATTATTCCTAGATCAGCTAACGGTTCCTCCGGCTTCGTCGAAGCCGACTTCGCCCCTTGGGGTTAATATAGCTCAGATTCACATGATACGCTAGACATTTTGATGACAAAAAATAGTGTATTTTTTGCTGGCGAGCTGGTGGCATGCATGGTGGTTGACAAATATTTTTGCATTATATCATTATAACAACTTTTAGATAGTGCTTGTTTAATCTGATTTGGCTTTCTATTTTTTGTCGTTGCTCTTTATTTTTTTTAGGTGGTTGTAGAAAGTCATTTTCTTTACATAACAAATAACCCGTTTGTATAAGCTTGATTATAGAATCAACATTAAAGAATGTGTTATCTTTTTGTTCCTTGCCAAATTGTAGATAAGTACAGCTATTAGACAGCTGAACTCAAGAAGGTTGATTTGCTCAGCCTCAATTTATGATAGGATAAATTTATTTGTGCTGAACTGCTGATACCCAGAGACGATAGAAGGCAGCATATAAGAAAAGCATCATGTTGTTGTATTTTGGTGCTATAATTGATGGTTATCCTTTTTAGTTCATTAGATATGGTACCAGGATAAAGAATGCAAATTCTATTTTTTCCTACTTACAAGTCTGCAAAAATTTTGTTTTAAAACTTTTTTTTAAAGTACTTCACATTAAGTCCATGTCTCATCTAGTTTACAACATAAACAATCATGCATTTTAATTTATGGAAAACTAGTCCGTCAACCAAACGACCAATTAGTTCATTGAAATTTTTTAGTACACCATCAAACTTCTTCATTCCCATTTGCATAAAAATAAATCAGTGAATAGTGTAAGGCGTTATTTTCACAATCTAGTTTATACCCTCTCTTTTTTTAACTATTTTCCTTGCTTTGCTATGTCAGGGGTTCAATCCCCAACTTCTAGCAATAAGGGTTGTGGTGGAGTGATAAGTACTCATTTTTCCATGACCAGAGGTCTCGGGTTCGAGCGTATGGAGTCCCCTTTGTTAGAGAGTGTTTTACCCTCAAATGTGAGACTTCCCGGCACAAATCAGGATTTGGTCAGGCCCCAATGCGGGTACCGGACACCGGGTGGGAAACCAAAAAAAAAAATTCCCTGTATTCTTTCCTTTCAACCCAAAGAGGAGCCAACTGAAAATATAGATAGGGAATATATTACAACGAAATCAAACAGAATCAACAATGTTTAAGAATTACAAATCCATGGGTCATTTGGAAATTTACATCAGAAGCCATGGTCACAGAAAACCACTTCCACTAATCTAACCTTAACACAATTTGACTCCATCAGGGCATTCATGCCTAACACAAGAATTGGCAAGGTTCTATTCAACGGCCTAATGCTGATCCTCATCTGACCTAGACTGCATTAACCGCCTGCGCCTTCTTGAGTTTAACGATATATCACTGAATATGTCAAGGTCAGTTTCATCCTCGTCTTCATCATCATCATTGTCATGTAAACCTAGCAGATTTTCACCCCATAGATAGCGCCTCCTTGAAGAAGATCCAGAAGAACGCCGGTGCCTTGACAAAGCCCTCAACCTGCTTCCTCTTACCTCAGACGTAGGGTCCATTGACTCAATCATCTGAAATAAAAAGAAAGTACTCAACCACCGCCCACTTTCAGTAGGACCTCGTTCCCTTTCACCCGACAGACTGTCTCCATTCTCAATCACGTAATCCCCAAGCACCATCGCTCCAGGCATTGCAGAGTGGATAGCACTGACGATATCGTTGTACTCTCTCTGGTTTTCAAGCTGACGCCACGCTCGCTGTCTTGATGGGTCAATATCAGAAGGGCGTGCTGTCGGGTGAACTCTCCTAGCGTGCTGCCGCAATTCACTGTAGTTACCCATGAATGAGCAGGATTCAGAAGAGCAACTTCTAGACTTCCTGTTGAGATACTTCCTAGCCTCCTCCACTACCTTCCATCCTAAAACGTCTCCACGACACATAGGACACTTCAATTTCAATTTTGAGTCTGATGGATTACCGTTCGTCTCTTCAAGACCCGTTTCCAATAAAGACACAGAACCTGAAGTTTGGAAAGTTCCTTCCGACATGCCTGTGTGATTATCTGCCACGTCGCCACTCTCCTCTTCTCCTCCAGGGAATGTACCATTTGCTGCAGCCACACTTGTTGGTAAATCACGATTTCCATGAATCGTACTTAGATCACTTGAATTTCTCAGCTCCAAGCTCTCATCATCAATGGAAACATGCTGGTTGCCTTGTGTCGGACTACTAGAAGGGCAGTCCTTACCATCAGCCTTGAGATTCTTGAAACGATCTAGACAATTCGAATGCCTATAACTTGTGTCGCAAATGTATGATCGGCAACCCTTATCATGAGAGGTACAAAGGAGGAGAACAGCATTGTGTGGATGCTCCATGCAGATGGGGCATGAAGCTTCATACCATTCTTTGTAGTCAACATGCAAATCAGCACCGTTTGACATGCTCCGTTTCCTACTAGCCATCTAAGTACACTATGAACTATTATTAACAAGATTCAACCCAGTAATTTAATGCATTCAAATAATATGGCAGTAGGACATTTTTATTCGATGACAAATACTAGAGAATTGTCATGAAAATATCCTATTCTTCTCAAGTTGTATAAAGATGAAGAATTCATATGCACATACGTAAAAAAAACCTAGGCGCACGCATTTAATTATGTGATGTGAAGCAAACACCCAGTACTTTTTCAAATGTAGGCTTTTCATACATTTATCAAGACCTTTTTTGGGTGTGAGGGAAGGGGCGGGGTCGTCCACACTATCCAAGATTCTTGGATAGCAAGTCATAAATATCAATAGTATACGAACAATCTACAAACCATATCCTCAAAAAAAAAAAAAGGAGCTACATAGAGCATATTGTTGTTTTGTTTTCTTTTTCTGAGGATCAGTACGTAAGGCACAAGAATTTTTAGAAATGGTATTCAGCAATATCCCACACCAAAAAGCAATCTCCTTTACTTCCCCCTAAAACCTTTATGCTTTTACATGTGAGAGCAATCATTAATTTGACCAATCCCTCCATTAAGTCTAGATAACAAAACCAAGTTCTGGTCCTATCGATCAAGCATAGGTCTACTAAGATGCATCACGGAAATTGGTGTCTCCAACAAAATCTACATTCACCAATATTTCCAAGTCAGTACCGCTTCAGCAGACTCTTTTTCAGCCTAAGGGGTTAGCATCTCCATCAGCAGTATTTATCTTCAGAGTTTAAGTATAAAAATGATAATCAGCACATTGAATGTCACAATCTTGTAACTCAGTACTCCAATAAAGAAGATAGCTGCACTTCAACAGTTTTAAAAACTTGCACTCTGTTTTTTCTTCTTTTTATACGTAAAAAAGCACTCTGTTTTTGAGGATTACAAGTAAAAAAGCTACATCCAAACTGCCTTACATCCTTTAAAAATTTCTAATGAATTCTCCTGTCTGCATGATAAACTGGCCAATATAGAAAATCTTCTCATGTATAAAAAAGAAATATGTACTCAATTATTGCCAATTCAATATTTCCAATTTGGCCCTATTTTGGCTTTTCTTTTCTAGTTCACAACATTAAGTGCATAATCATTTTGGTATCTTCTTTTCGCACAATGTCCCCAAATTGCACTCCATAAACAAGAGCCAAGTAGAATGCAGAAGAATTTATCATGAGGCAGCTCACAGATAATAAACTTCAAATAGCTACATCTATCTTTCCTCTCTGCATAACTCACCAAGAGAATACGCCAGGTCTCTTCTTTAATTGTTTCTTCTGAATGGTCAGTATTAGCAATTGAAATATTACGCAACTCTATGCCACTCTACAGCAAATTGAATTGCAACGTTCACAAACAACTACTTAATTATCAATGGTGAGAGCCCTAGAAATCTGATAATAGTCTAAATCTTGAAACACAACAGCAAAGGACTAATAAAAGTAGTAAATATAATGTGAACGAGAGGATAAAAAGTCAATAACACATTCTTGTGCATCAGAAAGTATAACGCAGAAATCACATAGAACGATGATTGAGAAACTCAAAGTAAGGAAAATCAACATATGAAAACAGCGATGGAATCATACAGCTAAACAATAACTAGTTTTGGATTTAAGCATCGCGGTAGTAGTTCTTGTTGTTGTAACAATTTAACTATAGGACTAACAACAATGAAACTCCAAATTAGCTGAAAACTTTATGTGCAAATGAGCTGTGCGCCTGTGCCATTCCTTTGCAATAAATCAGAATTATTAACAGACACTGACTAGTCAAAAACTTGAACACAATCCTATTTTTAGAAAACCATAAAAGCCACAATCTAAACCGCATAACAACAAGAACACTACTAAGTCTCAATCTCAAGCAAGTTGGAGTCGGCTATATGAATTCTCATTAATCATGTTGCTCCATTTAAGCTCATTGTAGACCAATAATTTAACAAAATAAATAAAATGTACTAGAACTTTTGGCATATAAATCTCCGACAAGACCAAACCACTCCTAGAAAACATAGAACCTATACTTACTAACATGACAAACATATTCATTGAGAACAATGATAAATTCAACAACTCTATCTATACTTCGCCCGAAAATAGAATTTATTTAAATGAAAATTGGATAAACAACTCATAGTTGATCCATTACTCTTCAATAAAATATGATCATAAATTTCTAACCCCAAATAAAACCCCAGAAGACGAAAATGCAAACTTTGGAAGAAAAATTCAATATTTTCAAACCCCCATATATTATTTTTTGCAGATTAATAGATTATCAAAAAGTTAGTCACATTTTCCCAAATTAAAATTCAACCTTCAAAATTCCAAAACTCAAAACACCAAATAGATCAAAAAGATCTTAACTTTAACGGTGTATCAAGTAGATCTTCATAAATTCATAAAAATTAGACCATAATAGTAGAAAGATCAAATTAGGGCAAATTAACAAAAACCCTCAATACAATGAATTAGGAAATTAGGGTGCATGAAATTACGATCAAAATATGAAATTGAATCTCATAGATTTTGTTCTTACAAGATTGATTGTTGATTTTCGCTTCAAATGTGTGAATTAAAAAGCACTTCTTCTCAAAATTAGGGTTTGAGATAAAAGGGAAAATGATGTATCTGATACCTGATTGGAATTGTTGGTTTCTATTTATAATAATTAATTTATATATAGGGGGTGAATTGGAAAATGTACATATATCTTGAAAATTAAGTAAAGAGAAAAAGGTGGGGTGAAAAAAAATAAGGACAAAATAATGGGGGTAAAGAAAAAAATGGTGTTACTTTGAACTTGAAGAATATTTAGAGGGAAATTACACAGAAAATAGAGAGAAAGTACAGTTTTCGGAGAAAAAAGTGGTACTTTTTTGGAATTAAATATAGAAAAAATGATGGGGTGAATAAAAAAAAAAGAGAAAATGGTGGGGTGAATTAAAAAAAAAAAGAAACTGGGGGCACTTGGAATTTTTTGAACTTGAAAAATGTTAAGAGGGAAATTACACAGAAAATAGAGAGGAAGTACAGCTTTTTGCACGTTTTTGGACAAAGCTATTATGTGTACGTTGTGCTGCTGCCAAGGTTTGTTGGAGAAATTTCCTTTTTTAGTAATCGATACCTACTGATAAGATTATTTTGGATTTTCATTGTATATGACCTATTAAAGGTACCCGACCATTTAATCCATACTCGCATAGCTAGGAGTCCAAAATGTTACTCCCTCCGTTTCAATTTATGTGAACATGTTTGACTGGGTATGAAGTTTAACAAAAAAAAATAAAGACTTTTGGAATTTGTGGTCCTAAACAATTCAAAAAGGGACCCAGAGTATTTGTGTGGTTATAAAAGCTTCTCATTAAGGGTAAAATTATAAGTTTAAGCAAAATTATTTCCAAATTTAGAAAAAAGTCATTCTTTTTTGAACGGACCAAAAAAGAAATAGGTTCACATAAACTGGAACGGAGGTAGTATCTTTTTTAACTCAAAGCATAAAAATAGGTGAAAACAATATTTGGGTATCATTTTATATATAACGCGGTTATTCACCACGATATACCTTAACGACACGTTTGTCCGTTAAGGTATAGCGCGGTCAATACATCCGTTAAATTTAAACTTTAAATTGGCGGGAGGTATCCTATATATGTGTTATACCTATATAATAAAACATGCTCGTCTCCTTCCCCGACCAGACAGGGGCATAAAAACAAAAAACGATATCCCCCCCCCCCACACACACACAATTTTTAACCAGAAAACTCCATTGGAGTCCACCTGTCCCCAAAATATTATGTCTTCTCCGTATTTTAGCAAGCTAACACCGGATCCAAGGCGTTGTCGTGTAGCTATTGCTCGTTTCAGCTCCCAAATTATTAATTTTTCACATTTCAAAAAAATTTAAATCGAGGTATTCCGACTTACTTTTTGGTAAAACTCATGTATATAAAATGCTTATTAGTTTTTTTTTACTGTGGTCTATATTTTTTGTGATCGTTTTATGATTTAATTGTTTTTTTTGCTTTTTATCCGGATTAGTTTATTTATGTGCTAAAAATTAGTAAAAAGATATATTGTTATTTTATGAATAATTATTGTTATATGTGATTTTATTGTTGTACGTATATTAATATGTGACTTTATTGTTGTTTAGTGCTCTTTAGTGTTATGTTGTGCCCTTAATTGTTATGTAGTGCCCTTTAGCGTAGTAAAACTGATAATAAATTTTAGCTTATGGTAGTTGACTTTGTTTATGGCCATTTAGAGTAGTGTTACTTTAGTGCTCTTTAAGATTCCGTTGTGTAGAATAAAAATTATGTGCTCTCCTTAACAAACTCGGATAGAGTACTCAATTATGAATTTAATGTATCAGTAGATAATTATCAAATATTAGATAGGAATCATAAAATAATTAGTTGCCGGGAAATTTGGGCAAAATATGACAGTTAACAAACAAATCGTTACGAATGAAGTAAGTTCAATATTATTTATTATTAGATTTGTAGTATTTTTTATATGATTAATTATTGAATATATCTTGATTACTTATGAAATTTTAATATATAATTCTGTTATAATTCAAAAATAACTTTAAAAATATGATAGTTCAAACAAAACCATGAAGAATTTTAGTAGAAAAATATTGGAAACTAACATATAAAATATTAATATAGAAAATTTATCAACCTAAGTATTTGTTACATGAATAATTACATAATTATCTTTTTAGTTATTGAAATTAATTATTTGATTCTCTGTTAACCCCAAAAATATTTGAAAAAAAGATGATAGTTCAAACACAAACCCTCTCGAAATTTAGTCAACAAATGGAAGAAAATAACATAAAAAACAACAATATATAAAATTTGTCAAACTATGTATTTTTATATGAATACTTATTAATTATATCACATATAGTTATGAAAATTAATTATATAATTCTTTTATATCCAAAAATAGCCGAGTAAGAAACAAACATATAAAATAATAAACTAACATATAAAATAATGTAAGAAACTAACATATAAAATAATAATATAGAAAATGTACCAACCTAAGTAATAATATAGAAAAAATATTGATTAAATATTAATATAAAAGATATTGCAATATATTTAAAGATGTTAAACAATTATCATGTAGGTTCCCCTTTGTGCATCTCGGACCTGCATCTTGAGAACTACTGTTGCTACAGGGCTAACATAGGTCTTCACACATCTGGGATGGGCAGTGTCTATCCCAAACATTCTGCCCTAGACGTATAGACGATATGTGGGAGTTCATTAGAGACTACCCACTCCATCCCTGTATAGTTAGACGCCTTCAGGGTACGGGTTTCTATAGGATCATAGAGATCAGCCGGTTGCAGTTTGACTGGGCGTTGATCACGGCTATGATAGAACGGTGGCGACCGGAGATGCACACGTTTCATCTACCCCTCGACGAGGCTACCATTACGCTTGAGGACGTAGAGGTTCTTTTCGGGCTGCATGTTGATGGTATACATGTAGCTTACCCGCATGCTCTTAGAGACTATACAGGAATGGATTACCTTCATATGTTGCAGCGGCTCATCGGTTTCAAGCCAGTGGAGCCGACTGCATTGAGTGCGTCTAGTCGATTGTAGCCGACGCCCGTTCGGCACCAACAGGTGGCGATGGACGCAGAGATTATTGATGATTCACCGCCAGAGGATATCGACCGGCACACGAGACTGTTGTTGTTGCTGATGTTTGGTTGTATTTTGTTCCGGAACACTTCCGGAAACCTAGTTAGCTTATGATTTCTATATCATCTGGAGCGGCTAGATGATTTATCTGGTTACAGCTGGGGTGCATCTGTTCTAGATCGGCTACATCATCCGGGCGTGCATGGGCATCTAGAGAGACGTTGCCGGATTTTTACCGCTGCTGCAGGTGAAAACATAGTCAATTCTTTTCATGATTATAACATACATAGTAAAAAAATGCCTTAAATTTTACGTCCACAATCTATATTAGGTTTGGGCATGGGAGCGGTTCTTGCAGTTCCAGCCATCTCTACCACCGATAGCTCCAGATGCACCACCTCCACCATTTTTCCCTTTAGCTTGGACGTGGGTTGATAAGCGAGGCTACGCCCGCGAGGTCGAGGCTTGACATCATCTCCCTTATTACAGGAATTTGTTGGATTTACTTGAAGGCACGTAGGTACATATATACTTAAGATTACTTGGCCTGGATTGATATGTGTTGCGTTTACTCACGATTATTTTGTTTAATAAATAGTTCGTATGGAGGCCATACAACGACACACTCATAGCTGGATTGCCAAATTATTGCTCCCGCGGTCGAGCTATGTGGATGTCACGCCCCAAACTAGGGGAGGCAAGACTGGCACTCGATACTATATTCGATCGAGTTAGCCACTAAACATACTAGCTAACTAGACTTGGGGCTCAACAGATCGGGCAGCACAACATCTGAAATGCTAAGCCTGGACCGTAAGGTTATGACATGAATAACAATAAGCCATATAAATATAGGTAAACAAGCAAAAATAATAAAATACTAGCTGGCCGACGAGGCCGCGACTGAAGACATACATGCCTACACACCTATATACATGCCAAGCCTATAGGCTAGAGACTGAAAGCACCAAAAAAAAGAAACCCAGAATATTGTGTACACAATAACCTCTAAGAATGTCATAAGCATTGTCGGGATAAGGCCCCAACGATACCCAAACTGTACAACAAAAATAACCATCATATGAAAGCTCCAGGAAGAGGTGGAGCTTACCAACTCACAGCTGAACCCTGAAATCCTAGCGGAGGGGTCGATCAGAGTCCCTACCTAGACCTGCACACACGAAACAAAAATGCAGTGTCCCCAGGCAAAGGGACGTCAGTACGAATAAAAATGTACTGGTATGTAAGGCAGAAAGTAGAATCATACATAGCTGATATAAAAAGGTAATAAAGATACCACCTGACACTGAAACTCTGATAGCCTCCATGGCCGACATCCGACCTCATAGTAATAAAATATGCATGGTATGCTCGTGTAATCGTATGTCATGAATACATATATATTGATGTAAATGCATGACATACCCAACCAAATGCTAGCAATGGCGGTCTCTCCCGGTAGCTAACCGGTATCATATTGCCAACATGTGACCATCTGTACAATATATATAGTCTTTCGGGCAAATAGGCCCCTTACCTCCGATTATAGCTCGAAGTCCATGCATAATATGTCATGTATGATATGAACTTTGAATGCACATAATAGGACATAACAAGAACTTAGCCAACCTTGGCTCATTGGTACTCTTATTCTCATAATCTCATAATCACCTTCGTATCGCATACAAATGTCTCGTGGAACCTCATATCTTTTTTTTAATAAGTTTGAAAACTTAACTCGACTTTTAGAAAGATAACTTAACTCTGAATATGTTCATAAAAAGCTTAAGGTGCTTCACTTAGTCTTTATACCTCATTTCTTGATAATTAGTAAAAGAAAGTATTTCAAAAAAAAAAATCAAATATTTTAGTAGTTTAAACATAAAAATTATATTTGAAAATTTTGAAATCGACGTGTCACTTTAGAGATTTTAAAATACACTTTAACAAGGAAGAAGGAATGATCGCAAATACTAAATGCCTTTTTTTTAAGTCACATAACCCAAAGACGAATAAGAATTCATATATATACATATATTTAAGAAAGCCGACAAAATGACATATATAGATGTCGAATACCCTTTTTAACCGAACGAGTGGAATATCAACCTAATAGCATCATGAAAATACTTCAGCTACGATACCAATGCCTTTCACAGAAGGTCTTTCTAGCAACAGAATAGTAAAATATCACATTTGGTGTCTTAGGAATTTCCCAAAATTCGTGCTAAAAGGAAGGACGAAGCTTAGCCTTAACATACCTCTCCAAACGAATGTTCGAATGCCTGTAGTTCCTTCACGAAAGTTGTTCCTTACGTGCTAAGCTTCGAAACTACTATATATATGCAGCTTATACGCACCTATAAACAGTTCATAAATGAGTTTAAATAGGCAGATTTGCCATATGACCCTAACTTGATGAAACGCCCGTAGAACTTTGTAAAAACGATCATAAAAGAGTCCCAAGATGATTACCTTGGCAAACCAAGTATAAATCCTGAAGAACCAGCAAGAACTATAATTTCTTAGCTTCCAAAAATAGCTCCAAACACAGCTAATAGAAGGGGGAAAAGATTGCAAAACGTAGAGATTGCGCTTCTAGGCACGGGGGCAAACTTTAACGATAGAAATCGTTAAAAATGCACCTTAATCACTCAAGAACACCATGAAACCCTCTCTTAAGCTTTCTCACTGTTTTGGGACGAAGATGAAATATTTTGGGATCTTAAAAGTCGAATTTTCCGACTTATACCATTTGTTTGACCCGACCTGGTTCGCGACCCGATTTCAGCCCGGACAGTCCGCGGTAAAACAGTCATAACTCTTTACTACAATGTCAGTTTGATATGAGATTTCTTTGGTTGAAAACTAGACTCGTAGACCTTCGATTTGGTAGGTTGTGGGTCTCATAACTATTTATATATTGGGATAAATGATCTGATACATTTGACCCAAAGTTTAAAAAATTTATTAGAGAAATTTACGATAACTTTTGCCGACCTTTATTTCGCAACTTGCTTGACTCCAAAACTTAACATGTGAGCAGTGTGATATTATAATACCTCATAACACATTATTCTTAGTATATTATACACTCTTAGTCTTATCCCACAAGTGCAAGTTAACTTAAAATTTCCGAACACGCGGGGTGCTACCCGAGCCATTTCTTTAGCCATGAAATTTTGTTTAAGGGATTCCTTTGACTTAAAGCTTTAGTTTAGTTCCTTGATATTACCACACATTTTCAGTATTATTCTCCCAATGTGCTATACCCAATCATATATACCTAATATAACCACGCCACGTTACGTATATTACGTAAGAGAAGAGAGAACTCTCCCCCTTAAGAACATTCGTCCGCGAATGGTTCAAGTCAATTCCTTGGTTTCATTTCTTGTCCGCTAATACGTTATTTGCGAGGCTATATTTGTTACATTTGCAAAGCATAAATCAAATTTTGAAGATTCCAACTACTAGGCTTCGTATAGCTATCTCGCAATAAAAAAATTTAAATTGCACTTTCAAGTCATTTAAAATCCAATTGCGTTGCTGTAAAGAAATAATTGGCAATTATTTAAATGCGACTCACCTTAAGTCGTAAATAGGTGGGGGTACTTCTTCCTCATTTCCTCCTCAGCTTCCCAGGTCATTTCCTCGATGTTGTTATTTCGCCATAACACTTTCACGGAAGCCACTTCTTTAGTTCTAAGCTTCCTTACCTGCCGATCTAAAATAACTACTGGTACCTCTGTATAAGATAAGTCTTCAGCAATGTGAATATCCTCAATGGGCGTAATACGTGAAGGATCTCCAATGCACTTCCGCAACATAGATACATGAAACACAGGATGGACTGCTTCCAATTCTAAAGGCAAATCAAGCTCGTACGCCACCCTACCAATCCTCCGAATAATCTTATACGGTCCAACATACCTGAGGCTGAGCTTCCCCTTCTTTCCAAATCGCATGACGCCCTTCATAGGCGATACTTTCAGGAAAACCCAATCTTCTACATCAAACTCTAAGTCTCGTCGTCGAACATCTGCATAAGACTTTTGCTGACTTTATGCTGTACGCAGCCGGTCTCTAATAAGTTTTACCTTTTCCATTGCTTGCTGGACTAAGTTAGGACCTAGCAACTCTGCTTCCCCGACCTCGAACCAACCGATCGGCGACCTACACTTCCGCCCGTATAGTGCTTCGTAAGGAGCCATCTGAATACTAGCTTGGAAGCTGTTATTATAAGCGAACTCAATAAGAGGTAGATGATCATCCCAACTTCCTTTAAAATCTAGCACGCATGCACGTAACATATCCTCAACTGTCTGAATAGTACGCTCTGCCTGCCCATCAGTTTGCGGATGAAAAGCGGTGCTAAGATTTACCTGCGTGCCTATACCCTTCTAAAAAGATTTCCAAAAATATGCTGTAAATTGAGCCCCTCGATCAGAGATAATTGATAATGGCACTCTGTGAAGGCGAACAATCTCTTGAATGTAAAGCTTGGCATAATCTTCGGCTGGATATGTCGTCCTGACTGGCAGGAAATGAGCAGATTTTGTAAGCCTATCAATAATTACCCAAATAGAATCATACCTCCGTGGAGTACGAGGCAAACCAGCGATGAAGTCCATATTTATCATGTCCCATTTCCATAATGGAAGCTCAATACACTGAGTTAGGCCTCCAGGCCTCTGATGTTCGGCTTTAACTTGCTGGCAGTTGGGACATTGGTCTACCATCTCCGCGATATCTTTTTTCATTCCATTCCACCAATAGATCTGTCGAAGGTCTTGATACATCTTTGTCGCTCCGGGATGAACTGCATATCTAGAATAATGGGCCTCCGAAATAATCTTGTCACGGAGCTCTCCTACTGACGGTACACATAAGCGGCCCTGGTATCTAAGGACTTCATCTCCAATTAGCTCAAATAAAGGTTGTCGTTGCTGTGGAATACTTTCCCTCAGTTTTATAAGCTCGGGATCCTCGTGTTGTCGCTCTTTCACTTCAGTAACAAAAGAAGATTTTGCCGTATTCTGAACGAGAATGCGTCCACCCTATGCATCTACCAAACGCACCTGCAAACTAGCTAGCTGGCATAGATATTTGGTCATCTTGACCTTATCAGCTTCAACATGGCTTAGACTGCCCATAGACTTCCGGCTAAGGTCATCAACAACAATATTAGCTTTGCCGGGATAATATAAAATATCAACATCATAGTCCTTTAGTAATTCTAGCCATCTTCTTTGTCGTAGGTTCAGCTCCCTCTGTTTAAATAAATACTGAAGGCTCTGGTGGTCGGTGAAAACATCAATATGAACCCCATATAGATAATGCCGCCAAATCTTTAGGGCAAATACAACTACGGCTAACTCAAGATCGTGCGTAAGATAGTTCTGTTCATGTTTTCGCAACTGTCTGGAGGCGTACGCGATAACCTTACCATGCTGCTAAGAACACAACCTAGGCCAATTCTCGAGGCATCACAATATATAACATAACCCTCGGTGCCATCCGGAAGAGTCAAGACAGGTGTCATAGTAAGCCTTTTCTTTAGTTCCTAAAAACTTTGTTCACATGCCTCAGTCCACTGAAACTTAGCTCCCTTATGTGTCAGTTTCATCAATGGTGCAGAGATAGAGGAAAATCCCTCCACAAACCTTCGGTAATACCTTGCCAAGCCTAAAAAGCTATGAACCTCTGTCGGATTCAAGGGCCTCGGCCAAGTCATCACAACTTCAATCTTTTGGCCATCAACCTTGATACCATCGCCGGTAATAACATGACCAAGAAATGCTACAGAAGTTAGCCAAAATTTACATTTAGAGAATTTAGCATATAACTTGTAGTCCTGGAGAGTCTGCAATACAACTCGTAAGTTGTCCGCATGCTCGGCTTCCGATCGCGAATATATCAGGATGTCGTCAATAAACACAATCACAAATTCATCCAAGAATGGTTTGAATACCCGGTTCATAAGATCCATAAAGGCTGCTGGGGCATTTGTAAGCCCGAAAGACATGACAAGGAATTCAAAATGGCCATACCTCGTCCTAAATGCTGTTTTTGGGATATCAATATCCCTGACTCGTAGCTGATGATAACCAGATCGCAAGTCGGTCTTCGAAAAGCATTTGGCACCTTGTAACTGGTCAAACAAGTCATCAATCCATTTAAGAGGATAATTATTCTTGATAGTGACTTTATTTAGTTGACTGTAGTCAATGCACATCCGCAAGGACCCATCTTTCTTTCGAATAAAGAGCACCGGAGCACCCCATAGGGATGTACTTGGCCTAATAAAGCCTTTATCGAGCAAGTCCTTCAGTTGTTCCTTCAATTCCCTTAGCTCTGCAGGAGCCATTATGTAGGGAGGAATGGATATAGGCTGCGCATCAGGAAGCAAATCTATAGCGAAATCGATTTCCCTTTCGGGGGAATTCCTAGAAGCTCGTCAGGGAATACCGTCGGGAATTCATTCACAATAGGAACCGACTGAAGAGTCGCTGGCTCCTTATCTATATCCCTAACATGAACCAAATGGTATATACAACCTTTAGCAATAAACTTCCGAGCCCTAAGGTATGAAATAAACTTACCCTTAGGCGTGGCTGCATTACCTTTCCATCAAGGACAGGCTCACCAGGAAAATGAAATCGGACCAACTTTGCACGACAATCAATATTAGCATAACAAGCTGCCAACCAATCCATACCCATAATGACATCTAAGTCTAGCATAACCAATTCAACTAAATCAACAGAGGTTGGACGGTAATTAATTAACACTGTACAATCTCGATAGACATGATTAGCTACAATAGAGTCGCCAACTGGCATAGACACCCCAACTGGCTGTGGCAATAACTCAGATCTCATGTCAAGCTTACCAGCAATAAATGGAGTAATATATGAAAATGTAGAGCCGGGATCCATCAATGCATAAATGGCATGAGACTGTATTGTCAATATACCTGTGACAACATCTGGGGATGCCTCTGAATCCTGTCGGCCTGTGAGTGCATAAAAGCGGTTCTGGCCACCACTAGAACCTGATGTGTCTCCTCCACCTCTCCCCCTACCACGGCCCTGAGTAGACTGTGGACCTGGTCGGGGAGCACGGACTGAGGGCGAAGAGGCTGCTGTGAATCCTGAAGGCTGAGCTGGTGTACCTCTGCCTAATCCCGGGCACCGGCTAATATAATGTCCTGCCTGCCCACAATGAAAACATGCACTCGAACCCTGTCTACTTGCCTGGTGTGCAGCTTACCGCACTGAGTACATGGAGGAGTAAGTTGTCTCATCTGTGCAGAATGCTACTATCGACGTCCCTCAGGCTGGCCTGAGCTCTACCCCGGTCCTGACTGAATATAACGATCAAACCGCTGGCCCTGCATCTGTGGTGGGAAACTACCTACTGACCGAGGTGGATATCGATGGAGTGGGGGCCTAAAATCAACTCGTGGCTCCCTATAAGACCCCATAGTACGAGCCCTCTTACTCTGCTCCCTATCCCTGCAAGTATCACGAATCCGACGGGAAAGGTCCTCTGTAGTCTGAGCGAAAGCCTGTATGCGGGAAATATCTACATCATCCGATAGGGATGCAACCCTACAGTCTCTAATCAGATGATCCCCCAAACCATCCACATAATGATGAACTCTAGCCCTCATGGTACGTACTATATCTGGTGCATACCTTGCCAAAGAATTAAACTTATGGCTATAATCCCTCACACTCATATCCCCCTGTTTTAGGCTAAGAAACTGGTCAAGACGGGCCTCCTGAACCTCCCGTGGCAAATAATAGGCTAAAAAAGCCTCAGAGAAGTCCTCACACTCTGCTGGCGGAGCATTAGGTCCTCTAGATCTCTCCCATGCCTCATACCATAGGACGACTACATCACGTAGTTGAAAAGAAGCCAACTCCACAGCCTCGGTGACGGAGGCATGCGTCACCCTCAATACTCTATACATATGGTCTATAAAGTCCTGGGGATCCTCAATGGAACTGGATCCTGTAAATAATGGAAGGGCCAAGTGAAGAAACTCTCATACCGTCGAGCTTCCTATCCGATCTCTCCGGGCATCTACTCATGACTCTAGCTGTCGCTCATGAATAGAAACCATCCTAGTCAGTAACTGAACAGCCTCCCTCATCCCCTGCTCCCCAGTCTCTGATGGGGGGAAAATAGGTGCTGGAGGTCCTGTGTCTCTAGCTGCCTCAGGTACCAATGGAACTGGTGAGGCTGGGGGTACTGCATCTCCCTGGGCTCCAACAAGTACTGGGAAGCTAAAACTAGGGGTACTGGAGACTCACTGTGAGCCTCTAAGGTAAATCTATCCCTCTGACCCGGTGGGGAACGACTGGTACCTTCTCCCGGATCCATACCTATCTCTCGATGTGCCATCTCCTGAGCGTAGGTAGCCTGTTAGATAGGAAACACAAAGCACGATTTAGATTTCATATGTTCTTATAACTTCGCTCTATAGCACGATCTATTAATTGAAAGAAATGTAACCATTCCTAAATGCCTCATAGCCTCCTGATTATAAGTGTGGTGTACAACACACCCATAAGCAAGACTCTACTAGACACGGCTTGTGGACACCCTGGGATACGACCTGCTCTGATACCAAGTTTCTCACGCCCCAAACTAGGGGAGGCACGACTGGCACTCGATACTGTATTCGATCGAGTTAGCCACTAAACATACTAGCTAACTAGACCGGGGGCCCAACAGATCGGGCAGCACAACATCTGAAATGCTAAGCCTGGACCGTAATGTTATGACATGAATAACAATAAACATATAAACATAGGTAGACAAGCCAAAATAATAAAATACTAGCTGGCCGACGAGGCCACGACTGAAGACATACATGCCTACACACCTATATACATGCCAAGCCTATGGGCTGGAGCATGAATGTCCTAAGCACTGTCGGGATAAGGTCACAACTATACCCAAACTGTACAGCAAAAGTAACCATCCTATGAAAGCTCCAGGAAGAGGTGGAGCTTACCAACTCACAGCTGAACCCCGAAATCCTAGCGGAGGGGTCGATCAGAGTCCCTACATGGACCTGCACGCACGAAACAAAAATGCAGTGTCCCCAGGCAACGGGACATCAGTACGAATAAAAATGTAATGGTATGTAAGGCAGAAAGTAGAATCATACATAGCTGATATAAAAAGGTAATAAAGATACCACCTGACACTGAAACTCTGATAGCCTCCATGGCCGACATCCGACCTCATAGTAATAAAATATGCATGGTATGCTCGTGTAATCGTATGTCATGAATACATATATATTGATGTAAATGCATGACATACCCAACCAAATGCTAGCAATGGCGGTCTCTCCCGGTAGCTAACCGGTATCATATTGCCAACCTGTGGCCATCTGTACAATATATATAGTTTTTCAGGCAAATAGGGCCCTTACCTCCGATTATAGCTCGAAGTCCATACATAATATGTCATGTATGCTATGAACTTTGAATGCACATAATAGGACATAACAAGAACTTAGCCAACCTTGGCTCATTGGTACTCTTATTCTCATAACCTCATAATCACCTTCGTATCGCATACAAATGTCTCGTGGAACCTCATTTTTTTTTTAATAAGTTTGAAAACTTAACTCGACTTTTAGGAAGATAACTTAACTCTAAATATGTTCATAAAAAGCTTAAGGTGCTTCACTTAGTCCTTATACCTGATTTCTTGATAATTAGTAAAAGAAAGTATTTCAAAAAAAATCAAATATTTTAGTAGTTTAAACATAAAAATTATATTTGAAAATTTTGAAATCGACGTGTCACTTTAGAGATTTTAAAATACACTTTAACAAGGAAGAAGGACTGATCGCAAATACTAAATGCCTTTATTTTTAAGTCACACCATCCAAAGACGAATAAGAATTCATATATATGGACATATATTTAAGAAAGCCGACAAAATGACATATATAGATGTCGAATACCCTTTTTAACCGAACGAGTGGAATATCAACCTAATAGCATCATGAAAATACTTCAGCTACGATACCAATGCCTTTCACAGAAGGTCTTTCTAGCAACAGAATAGTAAAATATCACATTTGGCGTCTTAGGAATTTCCCAAAATTCGTGCTAAAAGGAAGGACGAAGCTTAGCCTTAACATACCTCTCCAACGAACGTCTGAATGCCTGTAGTTCCTTCACGAAAGTTGTTCCTTACATCCTAAGTTTCAAAACCACTATATATATGTAGCTTATACGCACATATAAACAGTTCATAAATGAGTTTAAATCGGCAGATTTGCCATATGACCCTAACTTGACGAAACGCCCGTAGAACTTTGTAAAAACGATCATAAAAGAGTCCCAAGATGATTACCTTGGCAAACCAAGTATAAATCCTGAAGAACCAGTAAGAATAACAATTTTCTATCTTCCAAAAATAGCTCCAAACACAGCTAATAGAAGGGGAAAACGATTGCAAAGCGTAGAGATTGCGCTTCTAGGCACGGGTGCAAACTTTAACGATAGAAATCGTTAAAAATGCACCTTAATCACTCAAGAACACCATGAAACCCTCTCTTAAGCTTTCTCACTATTTTGGGACGAAGATGAAATGTTTTGGGGTCTTAAAAGTCGGATTTTCCGACTTATACCACTTGTTTGACCCGACCCGGTTCGCGACCCGATTTCAGCCCGAACAATCCGCGGTAAAACAGTCATAACTGTTTACTGCAATGTCGGTTTGATGTGAGATTTCTTCGGTTGAAAACTAGACTCGTAGACCTTCGATTTGGTAGGTTGTGGGTCCCATAACTATTTATATATTGGGATAAATGATCTGATACATTTGACCCAAAGTTTAGAAAATTTATTAGAGAAATTTACGATAACTTTTGCCGACCTTTATTTCGCAACTTGCTTGACTCCAAAACTTAACATGTGACCAGTGTGATATTATAATACCTCATAACACATTATTCTTATCATATTATACACTCTTAGTCTTATCCCTCAGGTGCAAGTTAATTTAAACCTTCCGAACGCGCGGGGTGCTACCCGAGCCATTTCTTTAACCATGAACTTTTGTTTAAGGGATTCCTTTGATTTAAAGCTTTAGTTTAGTTCCTTGATATTACCACACATTTTCAGTCTTATTCTCCCAATGTTCTATACCCAATCATATATACTTAATATAACCACGCCACGTTACGTATATTATGTAAGAGAAGAGAGAAACACCTGGGGTCTCACAGTGGAGCTCTTCCATCCCACTGATATGTATCGATATAGTCGAGTATCATGCCACCGAGCGAGTCCTTCGCCAGATTGGTCGCCCGCAACTTATACCTATTCCGCCCACTTGGAACAGGATATATTACTAGCGGGATGATCGTTGCAAGGTTTACCAGACATACTTGGACTAGCTAGAGGCGTAGATTGAGGTTTGAGACTAGAGGTATGGCCTGATTCTGCCATACCCTCCACCTGACCGTATGGAAGGCGATTATGAGTACATGGGTTGGTATCGCGGCGTTACCCGACTTCTCGTCGAGAATCCCGTTCATCGCGTTGTTGGTCGGTACATTCCATATGCCGGGAGCCATGAGGCACTGGTATGTTATTTGTTATACTTACTTATAACGTTACATTATCCTTCTGTAATTAATATTTTATATGTTATGTAGGCTATTGGCTTACACCACTTCTACCAGTTGGGACTGGAGATGCTACAACATACATGCAAGGGAGCGACATCTTTGCACGTGTTTGGCCGTCGGGTTACTGAACTTGCTGCTGACACATTGAGACGTTCCCAAGAGGATGGGCGCTTAGGATACGAGGCTTCTTATATGCCGCCCGAGGAGTACCATCATGGGCCACCAGTGGAGCCTGAACGTGGTAGACGTGGCAGGCATATCCAGAGAGGAAGGCGTGGCCCACGCGGTCGTGGTGGTCGGCGAGGACGGGGTCCCCAGCAAGGGGACGTTGAGGCACCCGTGGAGGATATTAGAGATGTTCAGTCGGGCGAACACCCTGAGCCACACGATGCTTCTCATGATATGCCGTCATCCAGCCTTCAACTGTCACCAAAGACTTCGTAGGTGACCCCGTCAGCTTAATTGTTGATCGCGGACATGGCCATTACTCAGCAGGATTGAGATCGGTATTTCCGTGATCGTCTAGAGCCATCGATGGTTGCTGCTGATCGTCCGATACAAAAGGTGCATAGTGGGCGACGATTGAGTTATGGCTCATCATCGACGGGTGATGAGGATCTTTTACATACTTCATCTACTCCAGTGCACCTCAATGTTCCGACAGAGCATTGTGTCGCTACTCAGGCGCAGGTTTGTTTGTATTACTATTATTTCAATGTGTTTTTACCTTATAAATTAGTCAGTAATATCTAAAGTTTTTTATTTTTTTAAAGACATCAACATCGCCCGTCACGGAGGCCGCATTGTGCGATACTGAGATGCCAGAGACAGATGATCTAATTCATGAGCCCGCTGAGACCATGGTATGACCATTAAAATTTTTTTCTAACACGCACATTAGTAATTATTATTTCATATAGTAAAATATCTTATTATTCTGTAGGTTACTGCCGGCCCGACGGGTATAGCAAGATGCCAATTTGAGGCTAAGCAGGTGGGTTATTTCCTGTGGAGTAATCATTGATATGTATTCTTAGTTGTATATATGACATTAAATATATAGTAGCAAAATTATTTGTGTTTTACATAATTTGCACATGTGTTTTTTTTATTTTTTGGGTTATTTATTAGTTTAACAATAGAACAAAAAAATAAAATAAGAGAGCTTAACATAAATTTAAATTCGTTACCAATTAAATATAGTACATGACACGTACAACATAAAAATAAAATTCTACAACAAACGCATCCATGTGTTTGTTTAGTCACGATCGCCCATTATTCTATGCTTCAACAACTTAAATTTCTCTTCCAACCGATTTTTTTCTTCTTCTGCCTCTTTTAGTTTCTCCTTCACTGCTTCAAGTTGTTCTTGTAGTTTCAAGATCTGGAGTTCGTATTCACCGGTCAGATTCCAAATGTTTAGCAAACATGATTTGTAGTATTCCTGGTTAATGAGTTTATCATATCATTCTTCACAACCACATTGATTTTCGTCCTACCAATGAGGATGATAACACAAGACTATTAATTAACATGTTATATAAAAAGTATTAACAAACATTTTTTCCAAAAATAATAACTTACAACTTGTTTACACATCCAACCTCTGCGCCCCATATTGTAATTTGACCAATATGGCTTCAAAATGGCGCGTTTGCCACAGTAACACCTTGGTACGTCATTGCGTCTAGACATGTCGTAATGCTCAAAAATGAAAATTAATGGAACGTCGTTCTTTTCGTTTCGTTACAACGCAAATAATAACTAAAATACGCGAGGTTTTTATAGGCAGCTAAGTGTAATTTTAGGTTATATAGCGCATATTAGTGAAGCGCTATGTATCGGGTGATAATGATTCTTGAGGGTACAAGTGGGTGCAGCTTTTCAGATGGACAGCTTTTTCAGGTCGACATGACAATACACATAACGCATATTGGTGATGCGCTATGTTTCGCGTGACAATGATTCTTTAGGGTACAAGTGGGTGCAGCTTTTCAGATCGATAACTTTTCAAGGTCGACATCTTTTTCAGGTGATAGCTTTTCAGGTCGATAACTTTTTCAGGTCGATGACTTTTTCAGGTCGATATGACAATACACATAACGCATATTGGTGATGCGTTACGTTACACGTGATAATGATTCTTTAGGGTATACGTGGGTGCAGCTTTTCAGATGGACATCTTTTTCAGGTCGACAACTTTTTCAGGTCGACATGACAATACACATAACGCATATTGGTGACGCGTTATGTTTCGCATAATAATGATTCTTTAGGGTACAAGTGGGTTCAACTTTTTAGATCGACATTTTTTTTTGGTGACAACTTTTTCTGGTCAACATAATAATAATGCATATTGGTGATGCGCTACGTTACGCATGATAAAGATTCTTTAGGGTACAAATGGGTGCAGCTTTTTAGATCGATAGCTTTTCCAGGTCGATAGCTTTTTCAGATCAACATGACAATACATATAACGTATATTGGTGATGCGCTACGTTTAATATACAAGTTCGTGCAGTTTAATTCTTCTTAAGTTAAAC
The DNA here is from genome assembly GCF_000715075.1 of Nicotiana tabacum. Classification (NCBI taxonomy): domain Eukaryota; kingdom Viridiplantae; phylum Streptophyta; class Magnoliopsida; order Solanales; family Solanaceae; genus Nicotiana; species Nicotiana tabacum. Next base: position 8,208,721 of record NC_134096.1, read on the forward strand.
CAAGAGATCAGTATTCAAAGATCATTTGAAGAACCATTACAACATCTATTTTAGAAATGCTACTAACATTTAATAAGTGGTTTAAGAAGAGGCAAAAAGGTGAAGGTAGCTCAACAGATCCACATGGAACACGTCATAACACAATTGATCCCTACCTTAAAAAATATATGCTAGGTTGCTATACTGATTTAGTTGATGACAAGTGGTATGGTGTTCTACGTCCCTTGGAAAACAAGCCTATCAATATACACACTGATATCAAAGTTGCAGGGCACATTATTAAGGGTGAAGCGCATTCTACAAATCCTGAAGGTATGTGAATTTGGGGCGAAAAACTACAATGGGTTCCCCTTTACTCAAAACAATGTGATTATGAGGTACTATGCTATTGGCATGGGCTAGTTGTACCACAAGCACTGTCTGCAACCTTCCAAACAAATACACACAAAGATGAACCAGAAGTGATTCAGTATTTGATGAAGGAGATTTTAAAGATGGAAAAGGCACTAGCCGTTCATCATACACTGGATGATCTTAACTACCTGCAAGGAACGGAGGATCAATATTGGGATTTATTAGAAAATAAAAAATTGCATAGAGATATTGATTATCCTATTTTCCCAACAGTTGTCGTGTGAGAGGGACTACCTAAGTTTCTTCCACATATGTTGGACATATGAGTCCCATATTGTTGTAGAAATCAAGCAAGTAGTCTTATTGATGATAACGATAAAATACGAGACATGTGTGTTAACTGGGGACTAAATTATGATACCCTCGGTCCGAGAGGATGTGTACAAGATGTTGACAAAGAAGATGAAGACATTGACAATGAAATAATGCAGATAGTGACGATAATGGCGAATGAAAATTGTTATTTATTTCTTGGGGTATATTTTAAATTGTTGTATTGAATCTTTAATGCTAAATATCAATTAGATTTAACCCCATTGGAAACATAATTTTATTTCAGAAATTTTGCAAATTGAACATTTACAGAAATTTAGTACAACAAAAATACTGCAATAAAACACTATGTTTATTCCTGATAATTGGGCACATTGGATAAACTGCCACCTGGAGCTGAATTACCTCCGCTTCCCAAATCAACTGAAGGACATTTACGGCTGTCGTATCCTGTTTGGGAATATATGTCATATTTAAACGCATAAATGGTATTACCAATATCCATTTAGTTCTGTATACGCGTTCTTTTTTGCACTTGCCATTGAAGCACATAAATCCTTGTTAACACAATTTTAAATGGTTCCGGCGGCCAATAATGCTCAACACCCACTGGCTACAATTGTCCACTATAGGTGTTTATGTATGCATCAACACTATATTCTTTATCAATGTACCTCGTTGCTACGGAACCTATATGTTGAAAGCACTTCATGGCATGTGAGCATGGAAAGTGATAGATTGGCCATTTTCCACAGGAGCATAATCTTCTAGATTCATTGACAGCATGTGTATTATTCCCACGGTTGTGATGCATACCAGTGTGAATTTCAAAAATATTTCGCTCGCTGCAATACTGCAAAAACGTATGCCACTGTGCTCGCTTCCTATATTTCTCAAATTGTTTCATTGGCTATGGCATAAATTCAACAACTATTTCCATCAATGATGATACACTTCTAAATCTTTCAACAAACCTCTCCGTCATCTGCTTGAATAACATCCGCACTATGGCAGTGACAGGAAATCCACGTGCAGACTTCAACAACCCATTGAAAGACTTTGACACATTTGTAGTCAGAATTCCCCATCTTCTACCACCATCTTTATGCAAAGTCCACTTGTCATGCTTATATCGCATCAACTAATGATAGGCTTCTGGGTCTTCCTGCCTAATCAATTCCATTCGCCTACTGAATTTACACTCTTGGTGATCTGTTGCAGACATCCACATTAAATAATGTAAGTCCTTGTTCGGATGAGCCCTCTGGAAGTTGGCCTTCAAGTGCCTAACACATTAACGGTGGTAGGCATATGGTTCCTGACATGCACATAAATTCTGTATAGAACTTAAAATACCGCCATGCCGATCAGATATTAGACAAATACCTGAACGTTGTCTGACAACGTGCTCCTTCAAGTGGTTCAAAAATAATATCCACGTCTCTTGGCTCTCACTGGCACAAATAGAAAATGCGATGGAAAATATGCCTCCATTAACATCTACTGCAACGGCGATCAACAACTTAATATCATACTTTCCATAAACATGAGTGCCGTCTATGGATATTACCGACCGACAATGCACAAAACCATCAATGGCTTGTTTAAATATCTAGAACACATATCTGAAGATGAATTCTTGTATTTCCGGACTCCGCTCAAGCTTTTAGTCAACAATAGTCCCGGGGGTTAAAGTGTTACAATGCAGCCATGCCTGGGTAGATCGGCAAAAAGACTTATCCCATTTACCATAAACAATCTCAAACGCACGTTTACGCATGAGAAATGCCTTTCATTTGGTAATGGTACATCCATATACCTGGTGGACAGATGTTATACACTCGTTAATCTTGTACCTTATGGATGATTCAATGTGTTGAATCAAGACAAGAGAAATAAAGTCAACATTCAAGTTAAAATGATTCCCATTGAATATGTCCATTTCATAAGTGTGGATGACAATGTATTTTCCCACAATTCACATATTTGTTTTCAACTTTCTCGCACGCAGCATTCATGTACAACCTTGAAACCATCTACGACAAATAACCTTGCATACTTTCGGAGATGACTCATGAACTACGATCTCACAATACTCTTTTATGATGTACATTCGCACTGCCCTGTTTAGGCGCGCTTTATCAGCAGAAAACATATTCTTTGACAACACCGTTGGTCTAGATTCATCCCATATTGCTGTCCGAATGTCGTTAGGATCCTTTGTGAGGGCATCCACATCCAGCATACCGGGCAACATCAAGGTAGGGAATCTCCCTTGAATGAAACGACACATGGGACTCATACACTCTCGAGCTAACGTGGGTGTAGTCTGCATATATAGAGCATACTCATTGGTGGCATCATGCTCCCTCGTCAAATCAGGTTCATCATTCTCGTCCTTATTATCATCACCCTCATCAGGGAAGGGTGTGTCATCTCCAGACTAATAAACATTGTTATCATAATCATTATCATCTTCCTCACTCTGCGCATCTGCCAAATCCCGATTAAATATATCGTCTTTGGGCAATTGAATAAGGAAACGAGCTTCAAGTTGTTCGTTTTCACTGCACAACCTATAAAATAATGAGTTTCTCAAATTCATCCAAACATTAAATATAAACTTTATCACTTAACTTACAAATCATAATCTGTTACTATCCCATGATACACATTATCCTGTTGTTGATGACTCCCGGATGGACCACCATGATCCAACACACCAAAATTAGGCATATTCCAACTGTCCGTTGGTTCATAACTTGTAAAATTCATATCTAGTCGGTACCCCATTTGGAATATATGAGTGTTAATACGTAAAAAAAAATCGTAATACGGAGGAAAATTGAAATTTACCACTCGGCTTGTGGATTATGTAAACTTGGGGAGAAATTATGTCCTCGCTCCTCATTCGCCTGTGGAGATAAGTTTAGATCTGGCCAAACTCTTTCAAACGGAACCTGTTCGGATAAAACTGCTCCACAAAAACCACCCGATGATTGAGGGTTATCCCTATTTTGCGAAACCTCTATATTGCGAACGTCTTTAGCCTTGACGTACATTTCTAACATTTTTATCACAAGAAGTTCTCGGTATTCTTCCGGAGTCTTCAAAGTATATGTCAGAGTTTCATCGTCTTCGATATTAAACTCAGCATAACAAGCAACCCCTTGCGGAGTAACAAAGTACGGATATCTTCCGGTTACTTTAATATTAACCAAACGTTTCCTCACACCCATTTTTTACATAACAACGATACCAATATATCGTACTCCATTGTAAGTGGCAACTTAACATGACACTGTGGAGAACAAATATACCGTACTAAGTTATTCTCCGCCACAACCTCATCTCTCTAATATAATGAAATCCTAATTTTTCGCTCTTCGGACATTATGACAAAATACAAAATAAGTTAACGACCAAATATTTCGGAAGACCTGAATGAATTTTTAACAAATGCTGATACTCCTTAAATAAGCAAAAAATCAGGGGGGTACAATAATTGAAGGTATAACGCATGCATAATAGGCGCTATATATGTAGCGCCTACTATGAATATGCTATACTCTCAATTTTTAGTGGATCAGTAAAGTTCAGATGAATTATTTTGTGCTTTGAGTGACTAACAGTCTAACACTCCTTGCCATGTCAAATCTAAAACATATAAAAATAAATGGTCATAATGAGAACCCACATACTCTGGATCCTCCATTTGCCACTGCATTCTTGCTTCGTTTCATGTTCCTTAAAGATGCTGTGCAAAATAATATAATTTTATCTAAATATTTGAGAATTTTCCATGAATATATATATCCTATGTTTTGATGCTGCCAAGGTTTGTTGGAGAACTTTTTTCTTTTTTAGTAACCGATACCTACCAGATTAATTTAGATTTAAATTTATATTGTATATGATCAATTAAAGATACCGGACAGATTAATCTCGACTCGTATACCTAGACTCCTTGTCATGTCAAATCTAAAATATCTAAAAATAAACGGTCGTCGTATTAAAACCCGACGGTCTCTAGATCCTCAAGCCTATGCATTCTAGCTTTGTTTCGTTTTTCTTGAAGATGGCGTGAAAATTAATACTCCATCCGTTTTAATTTATATGAACTTATTTTCTTTTTAGTCCGTGTCAAAAATAATGACCTCTTTTCCTATTTGAAAACAATTTATCTTTATGCAATGATTTATAGCCACACAAAATATGTGTACCTCATTTTACACCACAAATTCATAAGTCTTCTCTCTTTTCTTAAACTACGTGTCCAGTCAAATAAATTCACATAAATTGGAGGAAGTAGTAGTGATTTCTCCTAAATCTTTGAGCAGTGTTGTTTGGTGTGCGCTAGCCTTGAAGCTCAAAAAAAGCTCGGGCTCTTCATTGCATATAAGCTCTATCTTGAATAAAACGGTACAAAATAATAAATTTGATTGACCAGGCGTAAAAATGGCTATTTATGAATTTTTCGCTTTTTTCCTCCCATAAAGCCCAAACTATTTACCTTTTAATATCCAAGCCTAAACTATTTAGGTTAAAATTCAAAAATAATCATATTTACAAGTGGTAATTGAAAAATAACCACAGTTTCCAAAGTAATTGAAATTTAGCCACTTTTCATGTAAAGATAAATCTAAACGAAAACACTGTTCAAAATTCGAAAAATATTCCAGCATAATATATTGGAGTTCCAAGAAGGTCATCAAGAAGAAGAATAAGCATAAGCTTAACTGGAGGATCCCTTTATCTCAGCTTTCTCCCCCTAAGTCTTGACAAAAAAATAATCTTTAAATTCATACACAGGTGCACCAATCTCCAGTATATTATGCTGGAACTTTCCGTGTTACAGCAAAATAGTAGCTATTTTTCAATGACTTTACAAACACTGGCTATTTTTCGATCACCAATTCGAAAACTGCTAGCCCGTGCTATTTGCACCTTAAAGTCCCGATTAACTTGGACCGTTTTTTTTTAACGCTTTTCGCCTTTGACACTTCCTTTGAAAAATTTTCATGAATATATATCCTGTCTCAAACTGCTTTTATGTGTCCTTTTTTTACATCAAATTGACAAAAAGTTGGTAAGTTTAAGTTTTCTACTAATTCAGAATTTCTTCTAATAGTCATTGTGCTATGTGTGATAAGCTAGTTAGGTAGTGAGCAGGCAAACCTTTTCTTTTATTAGAACTTCTGCTCTTAATTTTGCTAAATTACTATTCTCATTCCTGAAATGTTATTATGTCAAAATAGTAAAGGTGAATAGTTATATTGTAGACTCATTTTCTTTTTTCATTTTGGTTGGAAGAAATTCTATGTGTAATGCTGGCCGTTGCCACTGTAATACCCGATTTTCTATTACTAATAATATAAAAATTAAATTCTTTATTTGATATCTCACATTCTAGTATCAATTCCAACAATTTTTAATGGTTAAATTCAACCTAGACCTTAAAAAATTAATAGACTCGTTCTGTTTGCTTCAACAAGTTTTTTTCAAGCTCGACAAAAACACAACAGTGTTTTTTAAGTTTTACAACCAAACCAATACTAATCATTAGTTTTGGCGGGTGCAGAGCCCCAATGTTACTTTTGTAAAATTTTATTTTTTAACGATACATAAGTTAAACATCAGACTTAAAAAAATAAAAATTCTCTGAAATTCTTGATAAGAAGAGCTTTCTCTTAATGGTTTGTGCAAATCTAAATTAATGTGTTGATACCAGTCACATAGCATAAAAAGTTTTAAAACGAGTAAATAAAACGACAAAATTTAAATTGGTTGGAAGACCAAATATGACTATGAAGTAGCATCCTATTTTAGGTCAATGAACTCACCTCCCAAATGTGTCCAGGTTCATAAATCATAAGTATGGAGGACAAATAGCTAGGTAATAAGAAAAGAAAAATAGAGTTAATGTAGAAAATAATAACGTAATAATAATAATAATAAAATGTGGTGATACATATACCGCTTGAAAATTTGTGTTACAACGTATCTTTAATGTTTACACCAAATTAAATTAATCATAGTTACATCCGGGACCAAAATATACTATCATGATTAAGTGTTAAAAGAACATGCAAACGTGTCATGTATTTAATGATTTTATATAAACATCAATATAAGTAAGATTTTATCCGCCAATGCGGATTCAACATTTAAATTCTATCTTCAACTTTAAAGATTTTTCACAAGAAGCAATTATATTTTTAAAGTTAGGGTTTCATATTTACTAGTTGTTACAATTTTAATTTATTTTTACAGATAAAATTTATACATCATGCCGAAAGTATTGGGTTCATATGAACAAATATCGTAATTGTGGATTTAACCGTCTATGCAACAAGTGCTTGATTCATATCTAATATTTGTTGTAATTTTAATGTATTTTTACATATAAATTTATGTTTCGTGTCAAAAATATTGAGTTTAGATGAACCAGATACAGTAAAAAAAAAAAGAAGCAGCGAGATTAGCTAATTAATAGAGACGGATAATCGTCTAGGTTCAATGGTGGTCTCCCCCAATGATGTTAATGCTGATTCGTACATATAATATTTGTATAATTGTGTCTATATATCTGTGTTCTGAATCTCCCACCAGATTCATAGATCTTATCATCAGTTAAGCTTTTTATATATTAATATTACGTATTACTATAAAGTACCCATTTCTCTTCTGTTAGTTGCTGCACATACCCATAAACCAAAAACTAAGAAATACAAATAAAAGAAGGAAAAATTAAAATTACAGAGAAGAGAAAGAAACATGGAAATGAAAGTTGGAATAACAGAGAAGAAACTCTTTCATGTCTTTCATAAAGTTCCTTCAGGTGATGGCCCTTATGTCCAAGCCAAGTATGCTCAGGTTTGTTATTTTTTGTTATTTGCATTATTTCTTTTGCGTTTAACTTTTATATACTAATAATTTTAAAAGTTTTTTTTTCAGGATAACGAGGTCATTTATTAGATAATTACATGTCATTTACCTATAATAAGTGAATTTAGTAACTTTAAAGATAAGGCAAATTTGATGTCCTTATCTATATAGCATATTAAATTGCATCATAATGCAAAAATTCAAAAGTTGACTGATTTTTTTGTTATAGAAAATACTTTAGCGATTTTCATGATTCTTAGCTAGGTAAATTTGAACGGAAACTTGGAGCAACTGTAAAGTTATTTTCGTGTGATATATAGGTCACGAGTTCGAGCTGTGGAAACAGCCACTAATGATTGTATTGGGGTAGACTATCCGTATCACACCCTTTGCGGTGCGGCTCTTTTTCGGATCCTATATAAATGCGGGATTCTTTGCACATTAATTTTTTTTTTTGCTAGGTAAAGTTAAGTGTCTTTTTTGTTTCGATGCAATAAAGTAAAAGTTGAGTGATTTATCCATGAGAATAATACAGTTAAATTAGATAAATACTTTAGAGAGAAGTTGTTAAATTAATTCTTAGAAAAATTAAGCTAATTCTATATATGTACTATATGCAGGTAGTTATGAAGGACCCAGAAGGATCAATAATATGGTTTTGGAAAGCTATAAATACAGGAGACAGAGTAGATAGTGCACTAAAAGACATGGCAGTGGTTATGAAGCAATTGGATAGAAGTGAAGAAGCCATTGAAGCTATCAAATCTTTTAGATGGCTTTGCTCCAAACAAGCTCAGGAGTCCCTTGATAATGTCCTACTTGACCTCTTCAAGGTATATGTTAATAAAAGAAAAACTACAAATAGAAAGAAATATCAAGTATTTTTTTTTGTTGTTGAAATTTGACTTTAAACTTGGTCTTTTATGATATTCGTTTGATTTCATTAACCATTAAGTCACATCCTTATATACACAGGATTTATTATCTTTTATCAGCTTAATAAAAGGAAACATGTATTACTATCTGATTTTGTCATTTGTGTATATATCTCCTGCTATTATGCTCTCTTTATTTCATTTTATATGACACTATTTTCTTTTTAGTCTGTTAAAAAAAGAATGACACATTTTTTATTTTCAATCAGTTGTGGATTAAGAAGTTTTAAATTATGGGTGATTAATTATTTTTAAACCTAAAATTAATACTGAAACTGGGTGCTTAGTTGATATATTTGTATGAATTACTAATTTTTTTATATAGTTATTAGTGTCTGGCTCAAAAAATAATGGATGCTCAAGCACCCATAGCTCAATATATAAATCTGCCACTGTTAATTTAACCCAAAACTTTTTGTTAATTTACTTTTAATAACATGATTTTAAAGTCACAAAAATGTCATCGTATGTTGAAGACGGTAAGTTTCCAAGAATCTTTTTCTTTTATAAAATTTATGCCAGATCTGAACTAATTAATAAGCTGAATTGCCATATGCACTAATTTCTGCATAATATAATTTTGTATGTAGAAATGTGGAAAAGTAGACAAGCAAATAGCGCTATTAAAGCAAAAGCTGAGACAAATATACGAAGGGAAACTCTTCAATGGTAGGCCTACCAAAACTGCTCGATCTCATGGAAAGAAGTTTCAAGTTACTATTAGCCAAGAAACTGCAAAAGTTCTGGTAATTATACTTTCCACTTTCTTTAATTTTGTTGCTTCAATTTTTTTTTGGTTAGCATGCCACATGTACACAGTATGCCAGATTATGGAATTCATGCGTATAAACTTCCAACAAATTATGTTGGAACTCCATCACACGGAAAGTTCCAGCATCATACTGAATTATGGAGCTCCTGCATATAAACTTCAAGCATATTATGTTGGTACTCCAACACATTATGAAATTCCAGCACATTATGCTTTAAAATCGAACTCCATCATATTATGCTAGAATTTTTTCTGATTTTTAAGGACGTTTTTGTTCAAAATTTACCTTTACATGGAAAAGTGGCTAAAATTTGGTTACCTTTGAAATTGTGGCTATTTTTCAATTACCGGTTGTAAATCTGGTTATTTCTAATTTTCCCCCAAATTTTTGTGCTTTATTTTCCGACTGTTTTAGGGTAATTTGGGTTGGGCTTATATGCAAAAAGGAAATCATATGGCAGCAGAAGTGGTGTACAAGAAAGCCCAAATGATTTATGCAGACAGCAACAAGGCCTGCAACTTGGCCCATTGCTTGATAAAGCAAGCCCGTTATGATGAGGCCCGTTATATTCTTGAAGATGTTTGGAGTGGTAAATATTTGGGCTCTGATGATACAAGAACAAAAAATAGAGTGGAGGAATTATTGTTGGAATTGGACTCAAAGCAACCCCCACACTTTTTGCAAAATATTCCGGGCCTTAATTTGGATGATGATTTTGTAAATGAGCTTAATGAATGGGCCCGGCCCAAATCAAGAAGGCTACCAATATTTGAGGAAATCTCTACATTTAGAGATCAATTGGCATGTTGATTGATTTCTATTTTTTCTATCTTGGACATGTTGTGTTCCTTATTCTTATGAGGATCATTGTAAATATTTGTAGTCTCGTCGGGTTTATGATTTAGGGTTAAGGGTTTAGATGTTGTATAAAATAAGAGGCATGTGAAACCTGTAAATTGTAATGTACATTAGATCTTAGGGCCAAGATTGGGAAATGAATCTATTTAGCTTGTGTTTGAATGGATGTGTACCTTTTATCGTTTCATTCTCAATTTTTTTTGTTTTAGAGCGGACAATTTGGTGGTCAAGAGGTCATAATTTGCAATCCAATTCTCGTTTAAAATTGCAACAAGGCACTAACAAGTAACGAGTTCTAAACTCATTATTCTCCCTCGTACGAGAACCTGCAATGTCCTAATTCTCATCAAACAAACCACATATGTATATATAATTTCTTGGATTCCTTTTTTCATAAAGTCGAGAAATCCTCGAGGTCAGTGACACATGAATTGAGACTCATCGGATAGTGCCCTCGTCATTCTATCTTTCCCCATTTAAATATCAAGTTCTTATCTGGCAGATTTCAAAATCATAACGTGCGTCTAACCAACCCATCACTTATTTGCCCTTTTACTTCTAGATATAATGATCTACCTTCTCAAATCTCACTATTATCCATCATAACATATGTAACTTCTAAAACCTGAGTCTTCACTTCTCCTTAATATATAACATAATAAAATATCTATCAATCAACTACTCCTCAAAAACGATCAAATTAGACTACTTTTAGTATAACGACTAATTGTTAATTAGTTTAGATTGATCATGCATCGATCTATATAGGTCAAAGTAATCATTTTAAAGTATAGTTGTCTGCTTATTTCCAGAAATTAGGCAAGATCAATGGCAACTTGTTTTTAGGTGTACTTGCAGTTTTTTAAGTAGCATGAATAGAGTGGTTTAAATTGTGTGAAGAACAATACATAATGCTTTTTTAATATTTAATGTGCTTTTGCAGGCCTTGAGAGACCGATATAGATTATCTACACAGATGGAGGCCATAACTTTAGTTAATTTGGCTTATTTTGATCATGTCTCAAGAGGCATTTTTTTTGTATCGAATCATAACGTAACCTCCTCCAAATTTGCTCCGAAGATTCAATTGGACCTCAAGCAACTAGACCACATTGTCAATGTCTATCGCAGCTGCTACGTACTATGACCCCTTGGTGAGTTCCAGTACTTTTAGAGTTAATTAAGATACATGGGGGGCTCTACCATGGTATGTGTCACGATCTAGTTTCTATCATAGACCGTAATCAGAGGGGGAGTCAGGATTTGAAGCTTATGGGTTCGAGATTTTAGTTTTTTTAAGTTACTGGGTTCTATAATAATAATTTATACATATTTCATGAATTTTTCAAGACAAATACAGAGTCTGCACAAAAGCTACTGGGTTCGGCCGAACCCGTAAGTAGAAGGCTAGCTCCGCCCCTGACCGTAATGGTGCCCAACGTTACCGTTAGACAAGCCAACGGTAAACCAACAACTCAACCATCAACACTTTATGCTTACTGACGACGAGGATATATTAATAAATACATTCCTTCTCCACGTGCAGAGATATTCAAAGTATGTTTCTATACTCAAATACCACTCAACTTTGCAATTTGTGATTGAAGTAAATTTAATTATGACACATTTTTTATAGGATTCAAATTTCAATAATAGCCAAGTCAGTCATGAAGATAATGAAATTACGATGATTTTACAGCTCACCAATAATATTTTTTTATATTGTTTATTCTTTTAGTTAAATGATTTGCAGGTCATAAAATAATAAAGCAATAGGAACTATAGATTAAATACTGATTTTCACAACTTTTTGTATTTTAAATATGTAGGATTCCATTGAAGATAATGAGTTTATAACTAATATCTCAACAACGATTAAAGAAGAATCGAATGCACAGATATCAGGAAATAAGATCAAGATAGTATTTAAGAAGAAGACAACATAAAGTGTTTAAATATGTAACCTTTGGGAAACCAAGAAAAAAGTGTCTAAAAAGAAACAATAATTAGAATCGGAAGACGTGCGTCGATATTGGTCTAGCACATGAAAACTAGTGTTAACTTTCAAGAGTATATACACAGAAATCGATCAGCCATTTGAAATAATAAAATATAAATAACAATTTGATACTTTATTTTATTAAAAGGGATAATTATATTTTTGACCCCAAAAAACTATTTGTCGACAAATATATATATTTTGTATATTAAGTATTTGAGCTATCACCTGTAAAAGAATTTGGGCCGAGGGTCACCCAAATTTTTTTTTTTTGTTTTAAAATTAATAAGCTTTTAGAAGTTTGATCAAACAAACTCTAAATTCATTTATTAAAAAGAAATTTTTACCTATCTATACTACATATGAAACTTATTTACCCTCCCTAATCAAGTTTTAACTTAATTATATGGGCATATTGTATATGGTAAAATCAGTTCACATTAAATACTCGAATTATAGAATGACACGTGGAACCGAGGACAAACGTAAGATGAAACGAGTGTAAACCAAGACCGAGAACAACAACTTCGGTTGGCACCAGGCAGACCTCGAAGGGAACATTCTTAACGAAGACACGCGAATATTTGCCACTAGATGACATTCAATTTAGAATATTCCTCAGTATTGAATACACAATCCGTTACAGAGAATTTTGACATTTATAGCCTGTCGTTATATAGTCATCAGTGGCCCCATTATTGTCATTTAAGAGGGGGCTTGATCCTAGGACCTTGTTCTCTAGGTATAACTAGAAATAGTGACTTCAACAACCATTGTAAGGGGGAAAATTCTGACAAATTTATGCTACACGCTATTCTAAGCTAAATAATACTTTATTTTCTATCTAACAATATTCTTGTGGGTTGTTTTCGGAAGCCTAATTCCCTTAACAAAGTTGTCTGCTATTTTATCTCAAATTCAGTGCTAAGTCTTATATTTTTATTTAATTTATTTATTATTTTGGGATCAAATCGATTCGTTTGTCTATAAATCACGTTATAAATTCAACTGTACCGTTTTACAAGTAAACAGTTTGGCGTCCATCGTGGGGCTTAGGCAGTTGCGTAATTGAGTTGATCCTTGCATCTATTATTAATCTGTTTGATTATTTATTTCTTAGCAAAAATATAAAAGATGATGGCAGCTAACGATGTCAACATCGCACACAACGTTGAGGCACAGAAAAATCCGCCTCAACACGAGGATTCAATCAGTGACACCCGTAACATGGATGTAGCCACGCCGGTTCATGGCGGGCAGTATCCCTGACACGTTCTGGAGGAGACTCCTTATGACGCTGAAAACGAGCACATTGCGGAAACAACGAGGATCTTGAGAGAACAACAAAAGGCTATCATGGGCAATCTCTCACGGCAAGACCAGGCCATGACAGAACTGAGCAAGCATTGTCGGGTGCTTCCAACAACGCGAATAGAAGAGGTCCAGTTCCTCCCGGTGCTCCCGCAAATCAAACAGCGCAAAGGGTAAATAACAACACCCCTAGGGATGAGGTCGACTTCGACGGGGCCGTGGGGATCGACAACGGACCTTGTAACAATAACGATAGTGAACCTTTCAAAACCAAGCTCATGCAGTTATGAGGGAAATAAACGCTCCAATGGATCAAATTCCGGGCGCACCACCAGTCCCGAAGGGCCCGGACTTAAAGAAATACACCTAGTTGCCATTCAAACCTAGCGCAACACCAGAGTTAATTCTGAAGCAGTTCAAAATGCTAGACGTACAGAAGTATGGTGGGACTTCAGATCCTCATGAGCACATCACCACCTATACAACGACATTGAAACGAAATGACTTAGCTCTACATGAGATTGAGTCGGTCATACTAAAGAAATTCGAAAAAAATCTCACGAAGGGGTCCCTGACATGGTAATCACTTTTACCCGAGAACTCAATAGACTTCTTTGAAATGCTCACAGATTCTTTCATCAAGGCCCGTGCCGGGGCCAGGAAGGTCCCGGCTCGGAAGGCGGACATATTCACAATTTCGCAAGGAGAGTTAGAGTTTCTACGCAAATTTGTGACCAGGTTTTAAAAAGAAAGAATGTTGTTACCGATCATGCCAGACGAATGTGCGGCTGAGGCATTTACTAAAGGGATGAACCTGAAGAGCTCCGACGTGTCACGACCCAACTGGAGGGTCATGACTAGCACCCGGGCCATACTTGCCGAGCACCAACGTACATTTTATCTAACCTTCCTTATTATCTTTAAGGGCCGACAAGATCAATATAAATAGTAGACATGGATCATGAACATCCAACAATGAAAGATAATGTCGTGAACATACATAACATGGGACGACAAGAATGTCAAGAAACTATATATAAGGTACGAGCTACCATGCTGCCATGAAAGACTATACAACAAAAATCACCCGACAAGGCATTCTAAACCATACATAATTCGACACCTGTCTATGAGCCTCTAAAGGAACATAAGTGCTACAACATTGCCGGAACAGGGCCCCGACATACCCATAATGTCTATAACAAAAATGCATACCAAGACCACGACAAGTCCGGAGAAGGGATCTCGCCAATAACCGCTGAACTGGATAGCCTACTGTGGTGGGGGAGCTGCATCTACCTGTCTATCAGGACCTGCAGCACGACATGCAGCGTCCACAAATAAAAAGGACGTCAGTACGAATAAAGTACTGAGTATATGAGGCAGGAAAGCATAAGTAAGAACAGTAATGTAAACAGCGATAGATAATATACAACCTGTGACATCTGGGTACCTCTGAGGGCTACTGACATGAAATACATGATACACACATATATATATATATATATATATATATATATATATATATATATATATATATATATATATATATATATATATAAACTTTTAAAACATACGTCTTTGTGGGCATCACCATCATCATATCGTACCCGGTCGTAATAGGCTCGGTAAAATGTACCCGGCCATCATAGGGCTTGGTAGAATCGTACCCGGCCACGTGGAGCTCGGTAAAACCCAACTGATCAGTGGTTGCACAATAGGTTCCATACCCGGGCGACTATAGCGCGGCTCGGTAGAGTAAAATAGATACATATATATGATGCATGCTGGACTCATTGGAATCACATTTTGAACCTTTCGGAGTGACGTAAGGTCGGTATCCTTCGCACACGTTATTAGGATTAACTCTTCATCAAGAATCTTATAAGAATCAAGGAACTACCAACAACATTGATAATATAATAATAAGAGAAGTAACATCAATATCAATCGTTTCATAAGAAGGGCAGCAATGTAAGTACTGCTAGCTTCTAAGAGTAGAGTATCTTTGGGAGCTCGTTCATTAAATTATGTACAATCGGAGTCATGCAAAAGAATGAAGGGGATAGCCTCACATACCTTGTATATACTGCCCAACCTCAAGCTATGCAAATGTCACGACTCCTTAGTCTACAATAAGACAAATGACACTATCATTATCGTTTAAGCGTCGTAACTATTATGTATCGACCACAACCTATTTTACGATGAAACGGACAACACCTACCCTATTTATATGACTTCCCACAAGTTAATACAATCACCAAACAGCCCAAACAACATCATTAATAATCATATTGAGCCTCCAAAATAGTCCACCAACCAACAACATTACTACCAAGCCTTTTGATATATATTTCACAAGTTCTAGCTTCAACGACTTAGCCGCAACTTGGATAATCTTAAATATATATAGAGTAAGAGGTTCCTTACCTTTAAACAGAAAGAACAACTCAAATTTGAACTTAATTTTCCATGAAATATCCCTCCAATTCTGCCACAAGAACAAGGAAGCAAAACTAGCAATTAATTCGGGTTTTTCGGCACTAGAATTACTTTAGAAGACTTGAAATCACCTAGGGTTGATATTAAAAAATTTAAGGTGTATTTACAGAACATAAAACACTTAAAACAACCTCCCACACTATCTAGAACAACACAAAAATCACCAACAACAAGAAGAACAAGAAACTTACTAGCGCCACGGGATTCCCGACATTTGATTTGTGTTGTTTGCCCTTTGTTTGGGTCTTGGATCATGAGAGAACCTTGATAGACTGTTTTTAGGGTTCTAAGGTCTGAATATACTGAAAAATAATGACTTAAAATGGGGTTGAGGTATCATATATATATCCATATGTCTTAAAATGACTTAAAATGGGGTTGAGGTATCATATATATATATATATCCATATGTCTTAAACCGCCTATGTGGGCCCCATAGAGAGCTGTTTGGCGCACTCTCGCAAAAATGCGAATATCTCTCTATTCCGAGATTGTATCGACGAACGGTTTAATGTGTTGGAAACTAGACTCATAGATCTTAAATTTTATAGGTATATCACCCCATAATTACAAGTACATTGGGATAAAAATGTAGTAACATTTGACCTAAAGTTTAAGTAATATTATAAACGTAAGTTGCGACAACTTTTATTGACTTTTGTTTCATAACTCGCTTGACTTCAAGACTTATGATACAGATATTATATGATTCAAATACATTAAAACATGACCTCTTGGGACAATTAATCACCTCCAGTGTTACCCAAAAATACGGGTTACAACATCCTTGATTCGTTTAACTTCAAATACTTGTTAACCACTCTTATACACCCTTGTATCGTTTAAGACCAATAGGATTAAATTTTTATCATCTCAAAGATAATCTCTTCTTCGATTTACGTCGACTAACTTATGACATGATCTAAGGTATGCGAATGTGGGTTGTAACACCCTCTCCCCCTTAGGAACATTCGTCTTCGAATGTAAGGGTTTATGGGGTGTCCAAATCATCGTGAATTCCGACGGAGATTTCCGGCTGAGTTTCCCCTATAAAATGGACACTAGCCAAACTTGCAAGCAGTTAAACCCAACCTATGGCCTTACAAGACTATACAAAGCATTATGGATATGTACATTATCTGCATATCACCATTTTGTATTAAAAAAAAAGAGTATTCACAAGCTATTGCTTACCTCATAGAGCCGTTTCACCTTATAATGCGTCCTTCTTTCCCCCGGCATCCTCGTTATCTTCACTCTGGAATAGGTAAGGGTATTTAGACTTCATCTCCTCTTCTGCTTCCCATGTCATTTCTTCTATATTCTTGTTCCTCCATAATACTTTGACGGAAGCTACATCCTTTGTTCTCACCTTGCGGACTTGTCGATCTAATATAGCCACTGGCACTTCATCATATGATAGATCCTTTGTAACTTGTACATCTTTGATAGGGACGACCCGAGAAGGGTCTCCAATATATTTCCTCAACATAGATACATGGAATACCGGATGGACAAATTCCAATTCAGATGGCAATTCTAACTCGTAGGCAACCTGTCCAATTCGTCAAAGAATTTTGTACGGCCCAATATACCGCGGACTCAACTTACCCTTCTTCCCAAAACGCATAACACCCTTCATCAGCGAGATCTTCAGGAAAACCCAATCACCAACCTCAAATTCTAGATCACGAAACCAGACATCGGAATAAGACTTTTGCCTGCTTTGTGCCATCCTCAGTCTCTCTTGTATCACTTTCACCTTCTCAATGTCTTGTTGAATCAAATCTGGCCCATATAATTCTGTCTCACCGACTTCGAACCATCCAACTGGTGATCTACATCTCCTCCTATACAGTGCCTCATACAGGGCCATTTTAATACTGGAATGGTAGCTATTATTGTAGGCAAATTCTATAAGTGCAAGATGGTCATCCCAATTCCCCTTGAAATCTAGAACACATGCTCGTAGCATATCTTCAAGCGTCTGAATGGTACGTTCAGCCTGTCCGTCAGTCTGCGGATGGAATGTAGTGCTGAGATTTACTTGTGTGCCTAAACCCTTCTGAAAAGACCTCCAAAAGTTAGCCGTAAATTGAGCTCCTCGGTCTGATATAATAGATACCGGCACACCATGAAGCCTAACAATCTCCTTGATATACAACTTCGCATAATCTTCAGCCGTGTAAGTTGTCTTAACTGGCAGAAAATGGGCAGATTTTGTAACTCGATCAACTATCACCCAGATAGAGTCAAACTTATGATAAGAGCGAGGTAATCCAATAATGAAGTCCATATTAATCACCTCCCATTTCCAGGTCGGAATCTCTATATTCTGAATCAATCCACTGGGTTTCTGATGCTCGATCTTTACTTCTTAATAATTAGGACACTGGGCTACAAATTCTGCAATAGACTTCTTCATGTTATCCCACCAATAATGCTCCTTAACGTCATGATACATCTTTGTCGATCCAGGATGGATAGAATATCGGGACTCATGAATCTCAATCATAATCTTCTCTCGCAACCCTGCCACACTAGGCACACATAATCGGCCCTGGTATCTCAGTGTCCCATCTCCTCCGATCTTGAAAGCTGTAATATTACACTGCTGAATTCCCTCTCTCAATCTTACTAAGGTAGGATCTTCATATTGCTGTGCTTTTACCTCGGCTACCAAAGATGATTCTGCTGTATTCTGTACAGTAACACCTCCGTTATCAGAGTCCAACAATCTGATTCTCATATTGGCCAGCTGGTGAAGCTCTTTGGTCAACCCTTGTATACCTGCCTCAATATGTATTAAGCTTTCCATTGACTTATGGCTGAGAGCGTCGGCCATAACATTGACTTTACCGGGATGGTACAATATCTCGACATCGTAGTTTTTCAGTATTTCAAGCCATCTACGTTGCCTCAAATTCAACTCCTTCTGCTTGAAGATGTATTGTAAACTATTGTGATCTGTGTAGATGTCAACATGGACGCCGTATAAGTAGTGCCGCCATATCTTTAAAGCATATATTATTGCAGCCAATTCCAAATCATGAGTCGGGTAATTCTTTTCATGCTTCTTTAATTGTCTTGATGCATAAGCAATCACCTTCCCACGTTGCATCAATACGCACCCCAAACCTATACCTGAGGCATCACAATATACCACATAACCTTCTGTTCCTTCTGGGAGAGTGAGCACTGGCGCGGATGTCAATCGATTCTTTAGCTCCTGAAAACTATGTTTACAAGAATCAGACCACTGGAACTTGGTAGCTTTCTGTGTTAACTTAGTCAATGGTGCTGATATAGAGGAAAACCCTTCTACAAACCGCCTATAATATCCTGCTAGCCCCAGGAAGCTGCGGACTTCTGACGGTGTTGTAGGTCTCGGCCAATTCTTCACTGCATCGATCTTCTGAGTGTCGACACTAATACCCTCATCAGATATCACATGGCCAAGGAATGCTACTGAGTTCAGCCAGAATTCACATTTAGAGAGCTTAGCATATAACTTATGATCCTGAAGGGTCTGTAATATTATCCGCAAGTGGCCCGCATGTTCCGCCTCCGAACGAGAATACACCAGAATGTCATCAATGAATACGATCACGAACACATCAAGATAGGGCCTGAATACACTATTCATGAGATCTATAAAAGCTGCTGGGGCATTTGTTAGCCCGAACGACATCACCAAGAACTCAAAATGCCCATATCTTGTCCGGAAGGCCGTCTTTGGAATATCCTTCTCCTTAACCCTCACCTGATGATACCCTGAACGCAAGTCAATCTTGGAGAAATACTTGTCACCCTGGAGTTGGTCAAACAGGTCATCAATCCTTGGAAGTGGATGCTTGTTCTTTATTGTAAACTTATTCAACTGTTGATAATCGATACACATCCTTAATGACCCATCTTTCTTCTGCACGAACAAGACTGGCGCACCCCAAGGTGAAGTGCTAGGCCTAATGAAACCCTTATCCAGCAAGTCCTTCAACTGCGCATTCAACTCTTGCAACTCTGTCGGGTGCCATCCTGTATGGAGGGATAGAGATCGGTTGAGTGTCAGGCAATGCATCAATGCTAAACTCAATCTCCCTTTCAGGAGGAAGGCCTGGGAGTTCATCTGGAAATTCATTGACCACGGGGATTAATTGTAGAGTAGGCGGCTTCGCCTTCGTATCCCTAACGCGAACAAGATGATAAATGTAACCTTTTGAGAGCATCTTCCTTGCCTTAAGATAGGAAATAAACCTACCTTTCGGTGTAGCAATATTCCCTTTCCATTCAATGATGGGTTCACCAGGAAATTGAAACCTAACCATCTTCGTACGACAGTCAACATTTGCATAGCATGAGGCCAACCAGTCCATTCCCATTATCACATCAAAATCAACCATTTCTAACTCAAATAAATTTGCCGAGGTTTGACGACTACAAATCATCACAATGCAACCTTTATATACCCTTCTAGCAATCACAGAATCTCCTATCGGAGTGGATACCGCAAGTGGTTTACTTATCAATTCAGGTTCAATGCCAAACTTATTAGCCACAAAGGGTGTAACATATGATAAGGTAGATCCTGGATCAATTAGCGCATATACATCATAAGAAAACACAGAAAATATACCTGTAACAACATCCGAAGACGACTCGAGATCTTGTCGACTTACTAGAGCATAGGTTCGATTTTGAGCACCACTCGAACTCGGCACTGAACCTCTACCTCTACCACAACCTGTCGACTGTTGAAAACCTTTTAAGCACCACTCAAACTGCTGAAAACCTTGTGCTGGAGGTCGAACTGATGAGGAAGAACCAGACACAGATCCAGTCGGTTGAGCCATACCACCACCTCCTCTGTTAGGACAATCCCGCATCATATGGCCACGCTGTCCGCAAGAATAGCACGCATCGGAACCTCGATGGCACAGTCCAAAGTGGGCCTTGCCGCACTGATCACAACGAGGTGTTGGGGGTCTCGTCTGACTAGTATCTCTATGAAATTGTGAGCCTGATGCCCTCGAACTCTGACCTGAACCAGAATAGGTAAATCGATCATACCGAGGCCTTTGAAACTGTGGAGGAGCACTAGCTACAGGTGGCACCGAACTCCTCGAAGATTGGGGCCTGATACTACCTCTGAACTCATCAGAATACCCTGCAAATCTCGCCCTCTTATGCTGGCCCCTATCCTTCTCCCTATCTGCCCTTTGTTGGCGCTTACGATCCTCTAGGGTTTGGGCATAAGCCTGAATACGGGAAATATCCATGCCCTCTACCAAGGAGGCTGTTGTGCACTCATTTATCAGATGTGGTCCCAACCCGTTCACGAACAGATGCACCCGATCACTCATCTCGGCCACCATATGGGGAGCATACCTTGTTAAAGAATCAAACTGTATACTATACTCTCGTACACTCATATTACCCTGTCGAAGGTTCAAGAACTTATCAGCTCTAGCTCGTCGTATCTCAACTGGCAAGTAGTGACGAACAAAGGCCTCAGAAAATTCCTTCCACATGGATGGAGGAGCGTTCAGACCCCTATATCTCTCCCAACTATCATACCAGAAAACCGCTAAATCCCGTAACCGATAAGAAGCCAACTCTACTGCCTCCATATCACTAGCATGCATAACCCGCAATGTACGATGAACCTGATCAATAAATGTTTGTTGGTCCTCCTTGGGGTCTGATCCGGTAAACACTGGAGGGTCTAGATTAATAAAATCACGAACTCTCGCACTAACCAGTTTATCAACAACACCGGTATTCTGCCTTTGAGCCTGAGCAGCTACCAAGCTAGTCAACAATTGCACTGCACTGTGCATATCGTGGTTTGTAGTTCTACACGGAGGAACTGGATGTACTGGGTGCCTCCTAATATCCTCTGGAGGAGACGGAGAGGTATGAGACGACATCTCACTCTGAGCCTCACTTTGGCCTGCTCTGGCTGGAGGCACCTGAATGTTACCCTCTCCCACAGCTGTATCAAGCCGTTTACTAATCGCTTGCTTCCTAGTCAAAGGCATCGCTGAAAGAAAACAATGTGAATATTAGATATGAACACTTACGACTCAACTCTACGCACGATCTAGATTTAGGAAGAAGGTAACAACCCTAGATGTCATGTAGCCTCCTGATTATAAATGTGGCGCGCTACACATCCATAATCAAAACTCTACTAGACACGGCTCATAGACAACCCCTAGGACAAACTTGCTCTGATACCAAGTTTGTCACGACCCAACTGGAGGGTCATGACTAGCACCCGTGCCATACTTGCCGAGCACCAACGTACATTTTATCTAACCTTCCTTATTATCTTTAAGGGCCGACAAGATCAATATAAATAGTAGACATGCATCATGAACATCCAACAATGAAAGATAATGTCATGAACGTACATAACATGGGACGACAAGACTGTCAAGAAACTATATATAAGGTACGAGCTACCATGCTGCCATGAAAGACTATACAACAGAAATCAGTCGACAAGGAATTCTAAACCATACATAAGTCGACACCTGTCTATGAGCCTCTAAAGGAACATAAGTGCTACAACATTGCCGGAACAGGGCCCCGACATACCCATAATATCTATAACAAAAATGCATACCAAGACCACGGCAAGTCCGGAGAAAGGATCTCGCCAATAACCGCTGAACTGGATAGCCTACTGTGGTGGGGGAGTTGCGTCTACCTGTCTATCAGGACCTGCAGCACGACATGCAACGTCCACAAATAAAAAGGATGTCAGTACGAATAAAGTACTGAGTATGTGAGGTAGGAAAGCATAAGTAAGAACAGTAATTTAAACAGGGATAGAGAATATACAACCTGTGACATCTGGGTACCTCTGAGGGCTACTGACATGAAATACATGATACATACATATATATACATAAACTTTTAAAACATACGTCTTTGGGGGCATCACCATCATCATATCGTACCCGATCGTAATAGGCTCGGTAAAACGTACCCGGCCATCATAAGGCTCGGTAGAATCGTACCCGGCCACGTGGAGCTCGGTAAAACCCAACTGATCAGTGGTTGCACAATAGGTGCCATACCCGGCCGACTATAGCGCGGCTCGGTAGAGTAAAATAGATACATATATATGATACATGCTGGACTCATTGGAATCACATTTTGAACCTTTCAGAGTGACGTAAGGTCGGTATCCTTCATAAACGTTATTAGGATTAACTCTTCATCAAGAATCTTATAAGAATCAGGAACTACCAACAAAATTGATAATATAAGAATAAGAGAAGTAACATCAATATTAATCGTTTCATAAGAAGGGCAGCAATGTAAGTACTGCTAGCTTCTAAGAGTAGAGTATCTTTGGGAGCTCGTTCATTAAATTATGTACAATCGGAGTCATGAAAAAGAATGAAGGGGATAGCCTCACATACCTTGTATATACTGCCCAACCTCAAGCTATGCAAATGTCACGACTCCTTAGTCTACAATAAGACAAATGACACTATCATTATCGTTTAAGCGTCGTAACTATTATGTATCGACCGCAACCTATTTTACGATGAAACGGACAACACCTCCCCTATTTATATGACTTCACACAAGTCAATACAATCACCAAACAGCCCAAACAACATTATTAATAATCATATTGAGCCTCCAAAATAGTCCACCAACCAACAACATTACTACCAAGCCTTTTGATATATATTTCACAAGTTCTAGCTTTAACGACTTAGCCGCAACTTGGATAATTTTAAATATATATAGAGTAAGAGGTTCCTTACCTTTAAACAGAAAGAACAACTCCAATTTGACCTTAACTTTCCACGAAATATCCCTCCAATTCTGCCACAAGAACAAGGAAGCAAAACTAGCAATTAATTCGGGTTTTTCGGCACTAGAATTACTTTAGAAGACTTGAAATCACCTAGGGTTGATATTAAAAAATTTAAGGTGTATTTACAGAACATAAAACACTTAAAACAACCTCCCACACGATCTGTAACAACACAAAAATCAGCAACAACAAGAAGAACAAGAAACTTACTAGCGCCACGGGATTCCCGACATTTGATTTGTGTTGTTTGCCCTTTGTTTGGGTCTTGGATCATGAGAGAACCTTGATAGACTGTTTTTAGGGTTCTAAGGTCTGAATATACTGAAAAATAATTACTTAAAATGGGGTTGAGGTATCATATATATATATCCATATGTCTTAAACCGCCT
This sequence comes from Nicotiana tabacum, assembly GCF_000715075.1. Taxonomy (NCBI): domain Eukaryota; kingdom Viridiplantae; phylum Streptophyta; class Magnoliopsida; order Solanales; family Solanaceae; genus Nicotiana; species Nicotiana tabacum. Next base: position 8,232,906 of record NC_134096.1, read on the forward strand.
ATGTGGGCCCCATAGAGAGCTGTTTGGCGCACTCTCGCGAAAACGCGAATATCTCTCTATTCCGAGATCGTATCGACGAACGGTTTAATGTGTTGGAAACTAGACTAATAGATATTCAATTTTATAGTTATATAACCCTATAATTCCAAGTACATTGTGAGAAAAATGTAGTAACATTTGACCTAAAGTTTAAGTAATATTATAAACGTAAGTTGCGACAACTTTTATCGACTTTTGTTTCATAAGTCGCTTGACTTCAAGACTTATGATACGGATATTATATGATTCAAATACATTAAAACATGACCTCTTGGGACAATTAATCACCTCTAGTGTTACCCGAAAATACGGGTTACAACATCCTTGATTCGTTTAACTTTAACTTGTTAACCACTCTTATACACCCTTGTATCGTTTAAGACCAATATGATTAACTTCTTATCATCTCAAAGATAATCTCTTCTTCGATTTACGTCGACTAACTTACGACATGATCTAAGGTACGCGAATGTGGGTTGTAACACGACGCTTCTCGGAAATTGAAAGAAAGCCTGCTCGAGTTCCAGGCAACTACATGGGTAGATGTCCATAATCGTTAGGAATCAAAGATAAGAATAGAAAACGATCAGCTCAGGTTCCCAGCATCAACTAAGGGTCGGGATTGAGAAAAGTACAGAGATAAGCCAAAGGATGATTTTGATGCAGATCGGCGATTTTCTAACGACCGATTTTTGCCTTACGAAACGGATGAAGGTAGCGACAGATGATTTCAATCGGCGGATAGGTTCGCTCCTAATAGGAAAATTGATCGCGACCGGAACAGAAGGTCATTGCTAAATAGAGAGATATCAGGTTCCCGGGACTCCGCCTATCCTAAGTAGTCCGAATATAATTTCAATGTCAGCATAATGGAGCTGGTATCGGCAATAAGGAACATCATGGACGCATGATTCCCGAGGACGATGAGATCTAATTCCAGCCAGAGGGATCCTAATCTATGGTATGAGTACCATAGGACTAATGGCCACCGGATCGAGGAATGCCGACATCTGCGCGAGGAGGTGGCGACATTGCTGAAAATGGCCATTTCAGGGAGTTCTTAAGCGACCGGGCCAAAAATAATTACGGCCGCAACCGGAATAACACAAAGCCCTCGAAGATAGGTGTAGACCCTCCATGACAAACCATCAGCATGATTTTCGAGGGAAACGAGATCAACGGTTTGACCTTCTCGGCAGCAAAAAGACAAAGGTGTTGGTGACTCATAGCAAGAGACTCTGGGAAGTCACCGAGGACGACATCACACTCACAGAAGAAGATACTGATGGACTCTTACTGCCGCACAATGATGCCCTAGTAATTTCTCTTAATGTTCTAGATTTTAAAATTAAACATGTTTTGGTGGACCCAGGAAGTCAACCAATATCATTCAATGGAAAGTACTGGAGCAAGCTAAGCTAACCGGAAGCATTGTTCCGACCACAAAGCTCCTTCTTGGGTTTAACTTAGCAAGTATGACAACCCGAGGGGAGATCCTGCTACCCATAAACACCGAAGGGTTCATGAAAACTACCTTGTTTGAAGTAGCAGACGACAACATGGGCTACAACATTATTCTTGGAAGACCATGGCTACATGAGATGGAGGCATTTCCATTAATATATCATCAACTTTTGAAGTTCCCTACTCCAAAGGGGATCAAACAAATAATAGGAGATCAACCAACGGCAAGGGAGATGAACACGATCTCAGTTTCCAGCAGTAAAGGGAAGGAACACACAACATAGCAATTACAGGAACCGACGTCCACTCCCAAATCAAACGAAGATGACAAAAGGGAGAAGCCGTCGGAATCCTATCAGGTACTAAGGTATATGTAGGTACTGGAAGAAATGGACGCAACCAAATCCATGGAGGAAGAACTCGAACAAGTGGGATTGTTCGAAATGTTCTTAGAAAGGAAGCTCCACTTGGGGATAGAACTGAACCCCGAGCTCAGGTCAGGATTTATAGATTTTCTTAAAACTAATGTTAATTGTTTTGCATGGTCACACGCAGATATGACATGTATCCTGCTAGAAGTGGTCACTCACAAGTTAAGCCTGAACCCCATCATCCTCCGGTAAGGAAAAAGAAGCGCCCGATTGTCGATGTCAGAAACAAGTTCGTCAAAGAAGAGGTAATTCGATTAATCGATATCGGTTTAATCTGGGAGGTAAAGTATCCCAACTGTCTAGCTAACATAGCAGTAGTTCCAAAAAAGAATAATAAATTTAACATGTGTGTAGATTATAAGGATTTGAATAAGGCGTGCCCGACAGGCTCGTTCCCATTTCCAAAAATTGATCAAATGATTGATGCAACGGCCGAGCACGAGTTGATGAGTTTCCTTGATGCCTATTCGGGGTATAACCAAATTAAGATGAACTTGGAGGATCAGGAATAAAATTCATTCATAACGAACTTTGGCACATATTGCTACAATGTGATGCCTTTCGGGCTTAAGAACGCTGGAGCCACTTATCGGAGGCTCATGAGCAAAATGTTTGAAAAGAAAATAAGGAAAACAATGAAAGTTTACTTAGATGATTAAGTCTTTGAACGTAGGTGATTATTTGAAACACCTCCAAGAAACCTTTGACATCCTAAGGGAGCACAACATGAAGCTTAACCTCAAAAATTGTGCGTTCGGAGTCAGCTACGGTAAGTTTTTAGGTTTCCTGGTGTCGCAACGGGGGATTGAAGTCTATCCCAACAAAATTAAAGCTATCGAAGACATTCCAGGCCAGTTGATAAATATGAAAGAAGTCCAAATACTAACTGGAAGACTGGACGCTCTAAGTAGGTTCATTTCTCGATCCTCGGAAAAGTGCCATCACTTCGTATCACTTCTGAAAAAGAAGAACAATTTCGAGTGGACCCCAGAATGCCAACATGCTTTGAAAGACCTGAAACGGTATCTATCAAGCCCTTCGTTACTATCAAAATCGGAGGAAGGTGAACAATTGCTAATATACATAACGGTCTCGAAGGTAGAGGTAAGTGCCATTCTAGTCTGGGAAGAAGAAGGTAAGCAATACCCTATCTATTATGTTAGAAAAATTTTAACGGGAGCGGAAACTCGATATCGCACCTCAAAAAATTGGCTGTAGCTCTCGTAGTCGCCACTTGAAAGCTTAGGCCTTACTATCAATGCCACCCCATAACCGTGGTAACAACTTTTCCCTACGAAATGTTCTTCACAAACCTAAATTGTTAGGTCAACTGGACATATGGGCAATCTAAATAAGTGAATTCTACATCGAATATAAATCTAGGTTTGCGATCAAATCACAAGTTCTGGCTGACTTCGTGGCAGACTTAAGTACTGAGTTGCTACCTTTGGCTACAAAGGAAACGATGATGGTGTCGGAAATGACGTCAAGAGTTTGGACCTTGTTCATGGACAGAGCTTCTAAAGTGAAAGGGTCCAGGCTCGGGGTAGTCTTAATAATACCCTTGGGAGAAGTCCCGAGGCAGGTCATAAAAACTGTTCCATTGACTAACAATAAAACCGAGTATTAGGCTTTGATTGTAGGACTTGAGTTTTCCCAGGGACTAGACTCTGAGGTCATCAAAATCAAATGTGATTCCCAACTGGTGGTAAATCAAGTATATGGAATCTTCGACATCAAAGAGGAACACATGCAAAAATATGTGATGAAAGTTCAAACTCTACTCGCGCGATTCAGGGAATGGTCAATTACCCGCATCCCAAGAGAAGAAAATGTAGAAGCAGATGCATTGGCTAATCTAGGCTCATCCACGAAAATGAAGGGATACAATTCCAGAATGGTCATATAGCTCATGAACTCGGTATTGGATATAGGCAGTTATTATGAAGTAAATGCGTAATTTTGTAATTCCCCGATCGGTCATTTTATGAAATTTCACCATGTTACCTCTTTTCATGCTTCATACATGTGTGTTTATGGTTTTAATACTTATGGGGTTGGTTAGTTTCATTCTGGGAAGCTTTCAGGTTGATTTGAACCCTTGATTTTTGACTTAGAAATTTACATTAGAAAATATTGACCCAACTTTGACTTTTGTGAAAACGACCTCGAAACTATATTTTTATGACTCCAATAGCTCCGTATCGTGATTTCGGACTTGGGCGTATGTCCGAAATTGATTTTGGAAGTCCGTAGGTTGATTTGAGATTTTGTTTATCAGAAGTTATATGAGTTTATCAGACTGGTTTTAAGTATTTTGTTAATTACATCTGTTTAAATATTAGGATTACCTAGTTGTAGAGACTAGGTGCCATCACGACATCCTACAAAGGAAAACTGGGGTCGTGACAAGTTAGTATCAGAGCTTTAGGTTCATAGGTATTACGAGTCATAAGCAGGTTTAGTAGAGTCTTGCGGATTGGTACAGAGACGTCTGTACTTATCTTTGAGAGGCTACAAAATTGTTAGGAAAAACTTCATTTCTTTGATTCCTTATCGTGCGAATTGGTTGACTTCAAAAACTAAATCTTTGACATTCTATTCTCTCATAGATGGTGAGGACACGCACTGCTAGATCCGACGATCAGACATTTGTGCCCTTTGCTAAAGCCGCGAGAGGCCGTTGCTAGGGCAGAGGTCGAAGAGGGGCACGTGGTGCAGCCAGAGCACCTTTCCGAGCTGCGACAGAGGAGCCACCAGCAGCTCCAGTTGGAGGATAGGTACCCGAGACGCTTGTTGCCACCCCAGCACTTCAGGAGACCCTCGCACAATTATTGAGCATGTTCTTTAACTTAGCTCAGGCGGGGTTGATTCCACTTGCACTAGCCACATCTCAGGCTGGGGGAGGAGCACAGACTCCCGCGGCCCGTACCCTAGAGCAGCGTGTCTAAGTTGATCAGGTCCGAGAGATCATGCCGTTACAGCATGTTGCTCCAGTTCAGCCAGCGGTTAGGGAAACAACATATTAGGAGCATCAGCTTAGGCTTAAGAGGTTCAAGAAGTATCACCCTCCTACTTTCAGTAGTTTAGCTTTAGAGGATGCACATGGTTTTCTTGAGGAGTGCCACCGTATTCTCCGCACTATAGGTATTGTGGAGACGAGTGAGGTTTCTTTTACTACATTCCAGCTGTTTGAAGTGGCATATGAGTGGTGGCGAGTGTACGAGGAGGGTAGCTCAACCGAGGTAGCTTCACTTACATGGACTTAGTTTTTAGAATTATTCTTGAGAGAGTTTATACCTCAGACCTTTCGAGATGCATGGCGCGCAGAGTTTGAGCAGCTGTGCCAGGGTACTATAATAGTGTCAGAGTATGCTGTCCGATTTAGTGACTTGTCTAGACATGCACCTGCATTGGTTTTCGCAGTCAGAGAGCGAGTCCATCGGTTCATCGAGGGGCTTAACTATGGTATTAGATTCGGCATGGCTAGAGAGTTGGAGACATATACTCCATATCAGTAGGTGGTTGAGATTGCACGGAGGTTGGAGGGTATGCGAGGCCGTGAGAGAGATGATAGGGAGGCCAAGAGGCCTCGTGGTACGGGAGGGATTAGTGGTGGTCACACTGTAGCTACACCCTATCATGGTAGAGGCTATGTGAGATGTCTAGTTTATTCAGCACTTACAACTTCTAGTGGTGCTCCGGTTATTCTGAGGTCTCAGGTTGCACACTTTGTTCATCCACTTTCTAGTGCACCTCCCACACGGGTTGCCTTCAGCGGTCAGTCCAGCCGACCAGGCCCAAGCCAGTCCTAACCCCCACACTTACCGAGAGCTTGTTTTGAGTGTGGTGATACCTTTCATATGATCAGAGAGTGCCCTAAACTCAGGAGGGGTGCACCTCCCCAGGCTACTCAGGCTCTACGGATTCAGTCAGGTCCACAGACTTCTCAGGTCATGGTTGCTGCCCTAGTTGCCGCTCCACTCGTATCGCTAGTTAGGGGTGGGGGATGAGCGGGTAAAGGTCGCCCTAGAGGGGATGCCATGCCAAATTCTATTCTTTTCCTGCCAGGAGGAGGCAACTACTTCAGACTTAGTCATTACAGGTATGATTCCAGTTTGCCATAGAGATGCATTAGTCTTGTTTGATACGGGATTCACTTATTCATGTGTCATCTTACTTTGCTTCGTATTTGGATATATCTAGTGATTCTTTGAGTTCTCCTATTTATGTGTCTACATCTGTGGGAGATTCTATTGTTGTGGACTATTTGTATCGGTCATGTTTAGTTGTTATTGGTGGTTTTGAGACCAGAGTTGATCTGTTGTTACTTAGTATGGTAGACTTTGATGTTATCTTGGGAATGGATTGATTGTCACCCTATCATGCCATTCTGGATTGTTATGCCAAGATTGTGACGCTGGCTATGCCAGGTTTTTCATGATTAGAGTGAAAGGGTGCATTAGATTATGTTCCTAGCAGGGTTGTATCATTTCTAAAGGCTCAAGAGATGGTTGGGAAGGGGTATACTGCTTATCTAACTTTTGTGAGAGATATCAGTGTTGATAATCTTACTGTTGAGTTAGTTTTGATAGTAAGAGACTTTCCAGCGGATCTTCCGAGCATGCCGTTTGATAGAGATATCGATTTTGGTATTGACTTGTTTCCTGGCAATCAGCCTATTTCTATTCCACCATATCGTATGGCCTTAGCAGAGCTGAAGGAGTTAAATGAGCAGTTGCAAGAATATCTTTATAAGGGTTTTATTTGGCCTAGTATGTCGCCGTGAGGTGCTCCGGTCTTGTTTGTGAAGAAAAAGAATTTTTCTATGCGCATGTGTATTGATTATAGGCAATTGAACCAGGTTATAGTGAAAAACATGTATCCATTGCCACGCATTGATGACCTATTCGATCAGCTATATGGTGCCAGGGTGTTCTCAAAGATTGATTTGCTGTCAGGTTATCATTAACTAAAGATTTGGGATCCGGATATTTCAAAGATTACCTTTAGGACTCGGTATGGTCACTACAAGTTCCTTGTGATGTCGTTTGGGCTGACCAACACCCCAACAACATTTATGCACCTGATGAACATTGTATTCTAGCCTTATCTTGATTCATTCATCATTGTGTTTATTGATGACATCTTGGTGTACTTCCGCAGTCGGGAAGATCAAGAGCAGCACTTGAGGATAGTGCTCCAGACCTTGAGAGAGACGAAGTTGTATGCAAAATTCTCAAAGTGTGAATTCTGGCTTGATTCAATGGTATTTTTGGGTCATGTGGTGTCGAGTGAGGGGATCAAGGTAGATCTGAAGAAGATTGAAGCAGTGCAGAGTTGGCCCAGGACGTCTTCGGCCACTGAGATTCGGAGTTTCCTTGGTTTGGCTGGGTATTACTGTCGCTTCGTAGAGGGTTTCTCATCTATTGTTGCACCTACGACCAGATTGACCTAGAAGGGTGCTCCTTTCAGATGGCGTAAGGAGTGTGAGGTGAGCTTTCAAAATCTCAAGCCTGCTTTGACAACAGCCCTAGTATTGGTGTTGCCTACGGGTTCGGGTCTTATACTATGTATTGTGATGCGTCACGTATTAGCCTTGGCGCGGTGTTGAAGCAAGACGGTAGGGTGATTTCCTACGCGTCTCTACAACTAAAGACTCATGAGAAGAATTATCTAGTCTACGACTTGGAATTGGCAGCCATTGTTCATGTATTAAAGATCTGGCAACACTATTTGCACAATGTTCCTTGTGAGGTCTTTACCGACCACTGGAGTTTGCAACATCTGTTCAAATAGAAAGATCTTAACTTGTGACATCGGAGGTGGTTAGAGCTACTTAAGGACTATGATATCACCATTATATATCATTTCGGGAAGGCTAATATAGTAGCCGATGCCTTGAGTCGAAAGGCAAAAAGTTTAGGTAGTTTAGCATATCTTCCGGCAGCGGAGAGGCCACTAGCATTGGATATTCAGGCCTTAGCTAACCAGTTTGTTAGATTGGATGTTTCAGAGCTTAGTCGAGTTCTTACCTATATGGTTTCTCGGTCTTCTCTATATGATTGTATCAGATAGCATTAGTATGATGAGCCCCATTTGCTTGTCCTCAAGGACACGGTTCAGCATGGCAATGCCAAGGAGGTTACTATTGGAGATGACAGTGTGTTGCAGATGCATGGACGGTTATGTGTGCCCAATGTAGATGGTTTACGTGAGTTGATTCTTCAGGAGGCCCACAGTTCTCAGTACTCCATTCATCTGGGAGCCGCTAAGATGTATCACGACATGAGGCAGCCCTATTGGTGAAGGAGAATGAAGAAAGACATAGTGGAGTATGCCTAAATTGTCTGCAGGTGAAGTACGAGCATCAACGACCGGGTGGTTTGCTTCAGCAAATTGAGATTCCCGAGTGGAAATGGGAGCGTGTAACCATAGATTTCGTTGTTGGGCTCCCACAGACTTAGAAGAAGTTTGACGTGGTATAGGTGATTGTGGACAGGTTGACCAAGTTAGCTCACTTCATTCCGGTAGTGACTACCTATTCTTCAGAGCAGCTAGCTTAGATTTATATCTGCGATATTGTCCGACTTCATTGCGTACCAGTATCCATCATCTCTGACCGGGTACACATTTTACATCGCATTTCTAGAGAGCTGTACAACATGAGCTAGGCACACGAGTTGAGTATAACATTTCACCCTCGGACGGACGGACAATCCGAGCACGCTATTCAGATATTGGAGGATATGCTTCGTGTTTGTGTTATGGATTTTGGGGGTGCTTGGGATCAGTTCTTGCCACTTGCGGAGTTTGCCTATAATAACAACTACCAATCGAGTATTCAGATGGCTCCTTATGAGGCCCTATATGAGAGACGATGCCGTTCTCCAGTTGGGTGGTTTGATCCAGGAAAGGCAAAGTTATTAGACATAGATTTGGTTCGATATGCCTTGGAGAAGGTCAAGATGATCCAGGATTGGCTTCGTACAACCCAATCTAGATGAAGATTTATGTGGATCGGATGGTTCACGATGTTGCATTCATGGTTGGAGAGCGAGTCTTGCTTCGGGTTTCATCCATGAAGGGTGTGATGAGGTTCGGGAAGAAGGGCAAGTTGAGCCCTAGGTATATCAGACCTTTTGAGATCCTTGAGAGGATTGGAGAGGTGGCCTACAAGCTTGTATTTCCACCTAGTCTATCTGTGGTTCATCCGGTATTCCATGATTCTATGCTCCGAAAGTATTATAGTGATCCGTCTCATGTTCTAGACTTCAACAGAGTCCAATTGGATGAGGATTTGATTTATATTGAGGATCTTGTGGCTATATTGGACAGGTAGGTCCGGAAGTTAAGATAAAAGAATATTGCTTTAGTGAAGATTCAATGGAGGGGTCATCCGGTCTAGAGGGCGACCTAAGATACAGAGCACGACATGCATAGTCGTTATCCTCATCTATTCACCACTTTAGGTATGCCCTTATGCACGTTCGAGGAAGAACATTTGTTTTAAGAGGGGGAGAATGTAACGACCTGATCGGTCATCTTGTGAAATTTTGCCCTGTTACCCCTTTTTATGCTTCATACATGTGTGTTTATGATTTTAAGACTTGCGGGGTTGTTAGTTTCGTTCCGGAAATCTTTCGGGTTGATTTGGACCCTTGATTCTTAACTTAGAAGTTTAAATTAGAAAATATTATCCCAACTTTGACTTTTGTGAAAACGACCCCCGGAACTATGTTTTTATGGCTCCGATAGCTCCGTATTGTGATTTCATACTTGGGCGTATGCCCATAATTGATTTTGAAAGTCCGTAGGTCGATTTATGTTGATTTGCCAAAATTTGGCAATTTGAAGTTGAAAAGTTTGACCGCAGGTTGACTTTTAGTTATCAAGCTCGGAATTTGATTTTGAGACTTGGAATAAATTCGTTATAATATTTAGAACTTGTCTGCAAAATTTGGTGTCGTTCGGAGTTGATTTGATAGGATTCAGACGTTTAGTTATAATTCTAGAAGTTCTTGAAAATTGCTTTGAAATTCATACGTTTTAGACTTCAATTCATAGTTTTAGATGTTATTTTTGTGTTTTGATCGCGCGAGCGAGTTTGTATGATATTTTTAGACTTGTGTATATGTTTGGTTTGGAGCGCCGAGGGCTCGAATGAGTTTCAGACATATTTCGAAAAGTTTTTGGACTGAAAATGAAAGTCTGGCGTCTGTTGCCCTCTAATGTCACAATTACGAATACTAGGGGCGCATGTGCGACCATAGCAAGGAAATTCAGGTATCGTAAATGCGATGCCTTGGTCGCATTTGCAAAGGATTTCTGGGCTGTCTAAGGTTCGCATTTGCGATGGATTTGTCGCTATTGCAAGGGCAGCTGGGTTCGCAATTGCGAAGAGCTTCCCAGGCCTGTTAGTGCCGCAATTGCGAGATTTTATTCGCAATTGTGAGGGTTCACAATTGCGACAACTACAGCTGAACATAAGGGCTGAAAGTCGGGATTTTATCTCTCATTCTCTTATTTTTGAACCCTAGACTCGTTAGGAGGCGATTTGGAGAGGGGATTTTCGCCTAAAAACTTTGGGTAACTGATTCTAATTCATTTCTAATCATATCCATCAACATATCTTAGATTTTAACATCAAATCATGTGAATCAAATTGAAAATTTGTGAAATGTTGTCAAGTTTTTGAAAAAGTAATAATAGGAAATTGAGTTTTGAGAGTCGATTTGGACTTGGATTCTAAAACTAATCACATATATGAACTCGTGGGGTCATGGATAGACGTAATCTACCATTGGATCTGGGTTTTGACCGGGCTAGCCCTGGGTTGACTTTTGTTGAATTTTTGGGAAAAGTATAAAGATCTTAGATTTATCTATTGCAATTGAATTCCCTAGCATTGTTTGATGATATTAAGTCGATTTTGGTTAGATTTGAGCCGTATGGAGGCATATTTGAAGGGAAAAGCTATTCCCAAGTGTTGATTTGGCCTAGTTGAGGTAAGTGTCTTGCCTAACTTTGTGTGGGAGAAACTACCCATTAGGATTGGTATTGTTTGAGTCCATTGTGCTAAATGAAATCCGTGTATGTAAGGTGACGAGTGGGTACGTCTCGAGATTCTCAATCGCTTTTTTTAGTGGGGAGGAATAGTGTGGTATTTGACCAGTTTAGGCTACTTATACTTCTTCCATGTCTTAAATTAATCGTCATATCATGTTCTATATTCTCATAGTCAATCTATTATTACTTGTGTTAGTCTATCCTTACATGCCTTAGATGATTTTGTTAACACTTATTCTACATTCTAATTGATAAATTGCTCTCATGTTTTAGTTGAACTTGTTGCCTCTTTAATTGTTACGTGTTATCTCTTTCATTGTTGATTATCACTATTTGAAGTTATTATCCATGTCTCTCTCATTGTTGATTTCCATTATTTGAAGTCATTGTTATACGTTATCTATTCTATTGTGAGTTATTCTTACTTAACATCATGGTTATACATTCTTTCTCATTGTTTTATTGGTGTTGAAGTTGTGAAACCGTTATCACGTTGAGACGAAATCGTTATTGTTGAAACATCTTCTTGTTAAATATTTTACATTCATTGTTATTGTTACTATTATTGTACACGTTATGGTGGAGTCGTGGGTTATTATTGTGGAAACATTAATATTGTTGATTATTGGCAAGTTGTGATATATGGGCACTTGTGGTGCGAGTTGTTATTGTGATGTGATATTGATGCGCATACGGGGCTATAAGGTTTGGGGTTAATGTGCATGCGGCGGTATAAGGTGGTTCTTGTAGGGGAACTACGTGAAGCCACGTGGCATCATAAGGTGGGATAATGTGCATGTAGCTATTTTGGGCAAACCGTTTTCAAAACCTATTTCAAATGTAAGGCTCACGCGGCGGTATAAGGAAAGATTGTGATTAAAATTAAGAAATGTGAATACGAGGCGGTACCTCCGATGTGATTCTTGATTATATGAGGCAGTACCTCGGTTGTGATTTATTATACATGAGGTGGTACCTCATTGTGATTCTCGCTATTTATTTCATGTTGCAAAGAGTTTTGGTTGGAACATTTATTGTTGTTTAATTCTTTATTGTCGTAGCAGTTGTTGTCCGTATATGATCATTGTTGTTCTCTTTAGTTGCTTCTTTTATGCTATTTCCATGTTTGATTTCCGGTATTAGTTCAGGTTATTATCTTGTTTCACACCAGTTATTTCTTCGCTTTCCATTATTTACCCGTATTTCATTTTCATACTGTTTATTTATATCCTGGTAGGTGTCTTGACCTGGACTCGTCACTACTCTACCGAGGTTAGGATTAATACTTACTGGGTACCGTTGTGGTGTACTCATACTACGCTTCTGCACAATTTTTGTGCAGATCCAGGTACGTCTTCCTGTGACGGACGCTAGAGTTGGTTTGAGCTGCTGCTTGGAAACTTCAAGGTATACCTGTTCCACGTCCGTAGGCCTCGAAGTCACCTTCCCTATTTTACTTCATATTGTATTTCTTTCAAACAATGATGTATTAGATATCTTAGTTTTATTCTATAGAGCTTATGACTATGTTCCACAGTTCTTGGGGATTTTATGGTTGAGATTATGTTTTTAGAAGTTATATGAGTTTATCAGACTGGTTTTAAGTATTTTGTTAATTATATCTGCTCAATTGATTTCAAATATTAGGCTTATCTAGTCGTAAAAACTAGGTGCCATCACGACATCCTACGAAGGAAAAATTGGGGTCGTGACAAATTTGGTCTGGGACTCGAGAAATGAAATCATCGACTACCTTGAGCACGGTAAACTGCCTGAAGACCCGAAGGCATCCTGGGCACTCCTCACCAAAGCAGCTCATTACAGCTTCTGGGGAGGACAGTTGTAGAGAAGGTCATTCTAAGGCCCGTTGGCCCGGTGTTTAGGACCCTTCGAGGCTAATTACGTCATGAGAGAGGTTCACGAAGGAATATGTGGAAATCATTCAGGTGTAGACTCGTTGGACTTAAAATTAGTTAGGACAGGATACTACTGGCCCTAGATGGAACAAGACGCCAAGTCATTTGTTCAGAAATGCGACAAGTGTCAATGCCATGCACCATTAGTGCACCAACCGGCAAAGCTACTTGTCACGACTCAAAATTCCCACCTTCGGGACCGTGATGGCGCCTAACATTTCACTTGCTAGGCAAGCCAACGTTAGAATAATTTTAACCATTTTTTTAATAATTTAATTTAATTAATAATAAAGAAACTAATAACTGGAATAAAATCTTAAATAAAATGAGTAAACCATAATAATAGCGATGTCTATATACCATTCCAGAACTGGTGTCACAAGTGCACGAGCTACTAGAATAATACAAACAAGGGTCCGAATGAAAATAAAGTTGTCTGACATAAATACACAGCTAAAATAAAGTAGATGGGGACTTCAGAGCTGCGAACGTCGTGCAGCTATACCTCAAGTCTCATGTGGATAGCTGAATCCGAGCAAATCTACTGTACGCCGCTGGGACCAACTCCGGTATCTGCACTAGAATTGCAAAGTGTAGTATGAGTACAACCGACCTCAAGCCTAACCTCGACTAAGTAGTGACGAGGCTAAGGCAGGTCACTTACATTAACATGTATGCAATAATAATAATAACAACAATATAGGAGAACATGAATAGAAATTAAACCGGTAAATCATATCAACAATCAAGCCAACTCGGCAGTCATAACCAATTATTACTTAAATCACTTTCTGTTGTGCCGTGCAACCCGATCCCACAATATATTCATATTCAATTCCGTTGCTACGTGCAACCCAATCCCACAATATATTCATTTTTATTTAATTCCGTTGCGGCGTGCAATCCGATCCTCAATATATCTTTTCAATCAATTCTGTTGCGGCGTGCAACCCGCTCCTCTAATATATTCACTTTCATTTATGTTGCGGCGTGCAACCCGCTCCTCAATAATATAATTTACCAATTCTTATAAAAGAAATTATTCTAATAAATGCAACAATTAATATAAAATTGTAAGATAACAAACATATAATAATTATGATTTATTTAAAAACAAGTGATGACAAGTAACAATTAATTGTGGAAATTAAGGAGGAAATATGCAATTTAATATTTAATATACTAAATGTCAAGTAACAATTAAGTCACATAAATCAAATAAGCATGTAGCAAATATAGCATGGATTCAAGACATAATATTGAGCATGGAATATGAGAGAAATAATTAATATAATAATTAATTCATGATTTAAAATAATTTATGATTTCCAGATAAATGTGCAAATAATCAATTTGACGACGTATAGGCACTCGTCACCTCGCCTATACGTCGTTACACATGAAATTCACGTAACAATAATTCAAGGGTTCTATTCCCTCAAGTCAAGGTTAACCACGATCGCTTCGCAACCAAATTCAAGATTCCAATAAACCTTTGCCTCGCGAATTAATGTCCGAAAGCTTCAAATCTAGTCACAAACAATTCAGTATTCTCAACATGAATCGTAGGAATTAATTCCATATGAAATTACTAATTTTCCATATTAAAATACAAAATTCATTTAAAAAACTGACAGTGGAACCCACATCTCAAATCCCAAAAAAACTCACGAAATCCGAACAACCGCGATACGAGTTCAACCATACAAAAATTACCGAATTCCAACATCGGATTGGCTTTCAAATCTTAAATTTTTATTTTTGGAAGATTTTATATAAATCTAATTTGTTTTCCATAAATTCACGGATTCATGATGTAAATGAGCATGGAATCATGAAATATAACTAATTTCGGATAAAGAATACTTACCCAACTCAAACTCGTGAAAAATGCCTCTGAAATTGCCCAAAACCGAGGTCTAAAACTCTAAAAATGAACAAAAATGTTAGACTCCGGACATATATATTCTGTCCAAGCAAGTCGCATCTGTGAGATGCGACTTGTCTCAAAATTTTCAAGCCAAAAATTACAGTACCGGCCTTCAATCAATCGATCATAACATTCTGTACAAATATCTAAATGATAAATGGTTTATCTTTCTGGAAACTAGAATCAAAAGGCTACAACTTTTATGTTTTGATAATTTCCAGATTCCTTATAGATTGCGAGATGTAAGCATCAAAATCAGTCCTATGCATCAGAAATTTCTGGCGATGCACACTGCCAGGCAAATAAAAACTGCATTACCAGCCTTTAGTCAATCGACCTACTCGCATGTCCAAATACACCAACAAGTCTCAAAACATATTATGGACCTACTCGAGATCTCAAATCACACATAATAATGGCAAAACTATAAATCGCGCATCGATTCAGACTTATGAGTTTATAAAATTTTCAATTCTATAACTCGCGCTGAAACATGCCAAATCAATTCCGAATGAACTCAAATTTTGCATGCAAGTCATAAATGACATAATGGAGCTGTTTCAATTTCCAGAATTGAATTCCGACCCCGATATCAATAAAGTCAACTCCCGGTCAAACTTTCCAAAAATCTTGTATTTTACAACTTTCGCCAAAATGTGCCGAATTGTCCTACAGACTTCCAAATCCAAATCCGAACATGTGTCTAAGTCCAAAATCACCATACGAAGCTATTGGAATTATCAAAATTTCATTCCAGGGTCGTTTTCTCAAAAGTCAAATCTCCGGTCAAACTTTAGAAATTCAAGCTTTATAAAATCAAACCTTTTTTTATTTTTTAAAAACTAATGGAAAACGTGCCTACGTACCTCCGAATAACTTCAAATTTTGTAAATAATTCATAAATATTGTTACGAAGCTGATCGAACTCTCGAAATCTAAATCGGGACCCGGTATCAACAAAAATCCAATTATGACTAAATTTAAAAATTCTTAAACCTTTAATTTCTAGTTAACGTTAAATGCCGATAATTTGAGCTAGGGACCTTTGAATTCAATTTCGGGCATACGACCAAGTCCCAAATTACGATACGGACCTATTGAAACTGTCAAAATACTGATCCAGTTCCGTTGGCTCAAAACGTTGATCGAAGTCAACTCAGTTGAGTTTAAAGCTCTATTTCATATTTTAATCAATTTTTCATATAAAAACTTTCCAGAATGCGGACTACGCACGCAAGTCGAGAAATGATGAATAGTGCTTTTTGAGGCCTCAGAATACAGAAATGAATATTTATAATTAAAGATGACATATTGGGTCATCACATTCTCCACCTCTAAAACAAACATTCGTCCTCGAACGGAGTTAGAAAAATACCCGAGCTGGTGAATAGGTGGAGATATCTTCTTCACATGTCCGGCTCGAACTCCCAGGTAGCTGCCTCAATTGAATGACCTCTCCATTGCACCCGAACAGATGGATAACTTTTAGACCTTAATTGTCGGACCTGCCGGGTTAGGATAGCTACCGGCTCCTCCTCATAAGTCATATTCTTTTTCCAATTGGACTGAGCTGAAATCTAACACATGGGACGGATCACCATGATATTTCCGGAGCATAGATACATGGAACACCGGATGAACTGTTGATAAACTAGGTGGTAGTGCAATCTTGTAGGCTACTTCACCCACCCTTTCAAGAATTTCTAAGGGTCCGATATACCTAGGGCTTAACTTGCCCTTCTTTTCAAATTTCATTACACCTTTCATAGGTGAAACCCGGAGCAATACTCTTTCTTCAGTCATGAATGCAACATCACGAACCTTACAGTCGACATAACTCTTTTGCCTAGACTGAGCTGTGTGAAGTCGATCCTGGATAACCTTGACCTTATCCAAGGCATCCTTTACCAAATTAGTACCCAACAACTGAGCCTCTCCCGGTTCAAACCAGCCAACTGGAGAACGACATTGCCTCCTATATAATGCTTTATATGGGACTATCTAAATACTCGACTGATAGCGGTTATTATAGGCAAACTCTGCAAGTGTAAGAACTGATCCCAAGAACCTCCAAAATCTATAATACAAGCGCGAAGAATATCTTCCAATATCTGAATAGTGCGCTATGATTGTATGTCTGTCTATGGATGAAATGTTGTACTCAACCCGCATGCCCAACTCATGCAGTACAACCCTCCATAAGTGCGAGGTGAATTGCGTACCTCGATCTGAAATAATAGACACGGGCACACCGTGAAGGGGGACAATCTCACGAATGTAAATTTCAGCTAGCCGCTCTGAAGAATAGGTAATTGCCACTGGAATGAAATGTGCTGACTTGGTCAACCTGTCCATAATGGCCCATACTGCGTCGAACTTCTTCTGAGTCCATGGGATTCCAACAATAAAATCCATAGTGATACGCTCCCACTTCCACTCAGGAACTTCTAACTTTTGAAGCAAACCACCAGGTCTCTGATGCTCGTACTTAATTTGCTGACAATTCAAACTTCGATATACATATGCAAATATATCCTTTTTCATTCTTATCCACCAATAATGTTGCCGCAAATCTTGATATATTTTGGCGGCACCCGAATAAATAGAATACCGGGAACTGTGGGCCTCTTCAAGAATTAATTCAAGAAGCCCATCCATATTAGGAACACAAATACTACCTTGCATCCGTAGAACTCCATCATCTCCCACAACAACCTTCTTGGCACCACTTTGCCGCACCATGTCCTTAAGGACAAGCAAATGAGGATCATCATACTGTCTCTCTTTGATGCGCTCATATAAAGAACACCGAGCGATTGTGCAAGCTAGAACCCGATTGGGCTCCGAAATATCTAACCTCACAAACTGATTGGCCAAAGTTAAAACATCTGCAGCTAGTGGAATCTCACCAACTGAAATATACGCAAGGCTGCCCATACGCACAACCTTTCTACTCAAAGCATCGACCACCATATTGCACTTTACCGGGTGATACAAAATCGTAATATCATAGTCTTTCAATAGCTCCAACCATCTTCTCTACCTCAAATTGAGATCTTTTTGTTTGAATAGATACTGTAGACTACGATGATCTGTGAATACTTCACATGACACACCGTAAAGGTAGTGCCTCAAAATCTTCAGTGCATGAACAATGACTGCTAGTTCTAAGTCATGAACATGATAATTCTTCTCATGAACTTTCAACTGCCGCTACGCATATGCAATCACCTTGCCATCTTGCATTAATATTGCACCGAGTCCAATACGAGATGCATCACAAGACACCATGTACGATCCTGAACCTGTGCGCAACACCAACACTGGCGCCGTAGTCAAAGCAGTCTTGAGCTTCTGAAAGCTCAACTCACACTCGTCTGACCATCTGAATGGAGCACCCTTCTGGGTCAGTCTGGTCAATAGGTTTGCTATAGATAAAAACCCTTCCACAAATCGGTGATTATAACCTGCCAGACCCAGAAAACTCTGAATCTCTGTAGCTGAAGTAGGTCTAGGCCAGTTGTGAACTGCCTCAATCTTCTTAGGGTCCACTTTTATGCCTTTTGGCGATACAACATGCCCCAAAAAGGCAACTAAGTCTGACCAAAACTCGCATTTTGAAAATTTGGCATATAATTGAATATCCCTAAAAGTCTGAAGCACAATCCGAAGATATTGCTCATGCTCATCTCGACTGCTCGAGTAAATCAAGATGTTATCAATGAATACAACCACAAAGGAATCTAGATAGGGCTTGAACACCCGGTTAATCAAATCCATAAATGCTGTTGGGGCATTTGTCAGCCCAAATGACATTATTAGAAATTCATAATGCCCATACCGAGTCCGAAAAGCTGTCTTAGAGACATCAGATGCCCTAATCTTCAACTGATGATAGCCAGACCTCAAGTCAATCTTCGAAAATACCTTGGCACCCTGAAGCTGATCGAATAAGTCATCAATTCTTGGTAACGGATACTTGTTCTTGATAGTAGCCTTGTTCAACTGCCTATAATCTATACACATTCGCATTAAATCATCTTTCTTCTTCATGAACAATATTGGTGCACCCCAGGGCGAGACACTAGGTCTAATGAATCCCTGATCAAGCAAGTCTTGTAACTGCTCCTTAAATTCTTTCAACTCTAGCGGGGCCATACGGTATGGTGGAATAAAAATGGGTTGAGTGCCCGGAGCCAAATCAATACAGACTTCAATATCTCTATCGGGTGTCCCGGTAAATCTGCAGGAAATACTTCTGGAAATTTACGAACAACTGGTACTGAGTCCATAGAAGGAACATCCGCACTGGATCGCGAATATAAGCCAAATAGGCTAGACACCCCTTCTCGACCATACGCCGAGCCTTCATATAAGAAATAACCCTGCTGGTAGAATGACCAGGAGTTCCTTTCCACTATAATCGAGGTAACCCCAACGTGGCTAAGGTCATCATCTTGGCATGACAATCCAATAAAGCATGATAAGGTGACAGCCAATCTATACCCAGTATGACGTCAAAATCTACCATGTCGAGAAGTAGAAGATCCACACTAGTCTCAAGACTCCCAATAGTAACCACATACGAATGATAGACATAATCTACCACAACAGAATCTCCCACCGGCGTGGACACATATACATACGCACTCAGAGAATCACGAGGCTCAACCATATATGAAGAAAAGTAGGAGGACACATAGGAGTAAGTAGATCCTGGATCAAATAGAACTGAGGCATCTCTATGGAAAACTGGAACAATACCTGTGATCACATCGGATGACTCGGCCTCAGGCCTAGCTAGAAAAGCAAAGAATCGGGGCTGGGCCCCACCAGTCTGAACTACATCACTGAGACAGGCCATAGCTCACTGGCCTCTACCTCTAACAGTCTGACCTCCACCTGTAACAGTCTTACCCATGCCCCTAGCTGGTCAGGCGGGCGGTGGAGCAACCGGTGCGGGTATGATGGCACGAGAATTTTGCTGAGATATATTGCTCATCAACCTAGGGCAATGCCTCCTGATATGACCAATGTTCCCACACTAATAACACCCATCCTACTGTCGTGGCTGCTGAAGCTGAAGCTGACCTGAACGGGCCGGATAACTGCCATAGTGACTCTGGAGTGGTGGTGCACTAATAGGAGCTGAATGTGCGCTTAATGCTGGCTATCCAGGGTAAGGAACATAAGGACCTTGACTTCCTGGAGCACCGTGAAAAGTTTGAAGTGCTGAATAAAATGGCCTGGGAGGATGGCCCCTACCATAAGTACTCCTGCCTCCAGATGAGGCACCTCTGAAATTACCGGAATAACGGGGCCTCTTATCTGACACTGGCCCTCTCTCCTGTGAAAGAACCATCTCGATCCGCCTGGAGACATTAGCAGTCGTCTGAAAAGAAATCTCACTCCCGGTATCCTTGGCCATATGTCGCTTGATAGGCTGAACGAGTCTATCAATGAACCTTCTCACTCTCTCTATCTCTCGGTAGGAATAAGAAGAAGAGCATGACAGGGCTAGATCCACAAAATGGGTCTCATACTGAGTGACTGATATACTACTCTGCTGGAGACGCTCAAACTGCTTTGTAATTCTCCCTCAGTGTGATAGGAAGGAACTTCTCCAGAAAAAGTTACGAGAACTGCTCCCAGGTAAGTGCAGGTGAACTAACTGGTCTAGTAAATACATAATCTTTCCACCACCTCTTGGCGGAACCAGTCATCTGAAACACAACAAAATCAACCCCATTGCTTTCGACTATCCCCATGTTCTGCAATACTTCATAGCAGCGGTTTAGAAAATCCTGTGGGTCCTCAGAAGGTGTATCCACTGAAATGGATTGTAAATAACTTGGTAAACTTGTCTAACCTCAACAAAGCCTCAGAAGACAAAGCAGGTCTATCACCGGCCTATGCTGCAACAACTGGTTGAACTACCCCAACTAGGATGGGCTACTGGAGCCTGATACTGGGGAGCTGTCTACCCCGGAGCGGGAGTAGTGGGAGTTTGTGCTCCTTCCCCAACCGGTGAGACGGCTGGTGCCACTGGAAATGTACCATTTCGGGACACACCCACCATAAGACTCACCAAACGGACTAGAGCATCCTGAAGTAGCTATGAATTCTTCCAGAACCTGAACTGGCCCAACATGTACCGTCTGAGCTGGAACCTCCATTTCTAAATCCACCTGAGGTTCTACAATAGGTGCTGCTGCTCGAGCTCTAGATTGAGCTCTACCTCTGTCTATACCTCGGCCTTTGGCGCGACCTCGTCCTCGGCCTCTGCCCCTAGTCGTAGTTGTCACTGGGGGATTTGGCTCCTGTCTGGCTGTAAACGTAGTGCGTGTTCTCGCGATCTGCGAGAGGAAAAGAATAGAAGAGTTCAATCGCCAATGATAGAATAAAATCGCACGATAAAGTATAATAGAAGTGAAATTATTCCTAAACTACATAGCCTCTGGAAGATAAGTACAGACGTCTCCGTACCGATCCTTCAGACTCTACTAAGCCTGCTCGTGACTCGTGAGACCTATCTAACCTAGTGCTTTGATACCTCTTGTCACGACCCAAAATTCCCACCTTCGGGACCGTGATGGCTCCTAACATTTCACTTGCTAGGCATCAGAAATTTCTGGCGATGCACACTGCCAGGCAAACAAAAACTGCATTACCAGCCTTTAGTCAATCGACCTACTCGCACGTCCAAATACACCAACAAGTCTCAAAACATATTATGGACCTACTCGAGATCTCAAATCACACATAATAATGGCAAAACTATAAATCGCGCATCGATTCAGACTTATGAGTTTATAAAATTTTCAATTCTATAACTCGCGCCGAAACATGCCAAATCAATTCCGAATGAACTCAAATTTTGCATGCAAGTCATAAATGACATAATGGAGCTGTTTCAATTTCCAGAATCGAATTCCGACCCCGAGATCAATAAAGTCAACTCCCGGTCAAACTTTCCAAAAATCTTGTATTTTACAACTTTCGCCAAAATGCGCCGAATTGTCCTACAGACTTCCAAATCCAAATCTGAACATGTGTCTAAGTCCAAAATCACTATACGAAACTATTGGAATCATCAAAATTTCATTCCAGGGTCGTTTTCTCAAAAGTCAAATCTCCGGTCAAACTTTAGAAATTCAAGATTAATAAAATCAAACCTTTTTTTATTTTTTAAAAACTAACGGAAAACGTGCCTACGTACCTCCGAATAACTTCAAATTTTGTACATAATTCATAAATATTTTTACGAAGCTGATCGAACTCTCGAAATCTAAATCGGGACCCGGTATCAACAAAAATCCAATTATGACTAAATTTAAAAATTCTTAAACCTTTAAATTTCTAGTTAACGTTAAATGCCGATAATTTGAGCTAGGGACCTTTGAATTCAATTTCGGGCATACGCCTAAGTCCCAAATTACGATACGGACCTATAGAAACTGTCAAAATACTGATCCAGTTCCGTTGGCTCAAAACGTTGATCGAAGTCAACTTAGTTGAGTTTTGAAGCTCTATTTCATATTTTAATCAATTTTTCATATAAAAACTTTCCAGAATGCGGACTACGCACGCAAGTCGAGAAATGATGAATAGTGCTTTTTGAGGCCTCAGAATACAGAAATGAATATTTAAAATTAAAGATGACATATTGGGTCATCACATTCTCCACCTCTAAAACAAACATTCGTCCTCGAACGGAGTTAGAAAAATACCCGATCTGGTGAATAGGTGGAGATATCTTCTTCACATGTCCGGCTTGAACTCCCAGGTAGCTGCCTCAATTGAATGACCTCTCCATTGCACCCGAACAGAGGGATAACTTTTAGACCTTAATTGTCGGACCTGCCGGGTTAGGATAGCTACCGGCTCCTCCTCATACGTCAAATCTTTTTCCAATTGGACTAAGCTGAAATCTAACACATGGGACGGATCACCATGATATTTTCGGAGCATAGATACATGGAACACCGGATGAACTGTTGATAAACTAGGTAGTAGTGCAATCTTGTAGGCTACTTCACCCACCCTTTCAAGAATTTCTAAGGGTCCGATATACCTAGGGCTTAACTTGCCCTTCTTTTCGAATTTCATTACACCTTTCATAGGTGAAACCCGGAGCAATACTCTTTCTTCAGTCATGAATGCAACATCACGAACCTTACAGTCGACATAACTCTTTTGCCTAGACTGAGCTGTGTGAAGTCGATCCTGGATAACCTTGACCTTATCCAAGGCATCCTTTACCAAATTAGTACCCAACAACTGAGCCTCTCCCGGTTCAAACCAGCCAACTGGCGAACGACATTGCCTCCTATATAATGCTTTATATGGAACTATCTAAATACTCGACTGATAGCGGTTATTATAGGCAAACTCTGCAAGTGTAAGAACTGATCCCAAGAACCTCCAAAATCTATAATACAAGCGCAAAGAATATCTTCCAATATCTGAATAGTGCGCTATGATTGTATGTCTGTCTATGGATGAAATGTTGTACTCAACCCGCATGCCCAACTCATGCAGTACAACCCTCCATAAGTGCGAGGTGAATTGCGTACCTCGATCTGAAATAATAGACACGGGCACACCGTGAAGGGGGACAATCTCACGAATGTAAATTTCAGCTAGCCGCTCTGAAGAATAGGTAATTGCCACTGGAATGAAATGTGCTGACTTGGTCAACCTGTCCATAATGGCCCATACTGCGTCGAACTTCTTCTGAGTCCATGGGATTCCAACAATAAAATCCATAGTGATACGCTCCCACTTCCACTCAGGAACTTCTAACTTTTGAAGCAAACCACCAGGTCTCTGATGCTCGTACTTAATTTGCTGACAATTCAAACTTCGATATACATATGCAAATATATCCTTTTTCATTCTTATCCACCAATAATGTTGCCGCAAATCTTGATATATTTTGGCGGCACCCGAATAAATAGAATACCGGGAACTGTGGGCCTCTTCAAGAATTAATTCAAGAAGCCCATCCATATTAGGAACACAAATACTACCTTGCATCCGTAGAACTCCATCATCTCCCACAACAACCTTCTTGGCACCACTTTGCCGCACCATGTCCTTAAGGACAAGCAAATGAGGATCATCATACTGTCTCTCTTTGATGCGCTCATATAAAGAACACCGAGCGATTGTGCAAGCTAGAACCCGATTGGGCTCCGAAATATCTAACCTCACAAACTGATTGGCCAAAGTTAAAACATCTGCAGCTAGTGGAATCTCACCAACTGAAATATACGCAAGGCTGCCCATACGCACAACCTTTCTACTCAAAGCATCGACCACCATATTGCACTTTACCGGGTGATACAAAATCGTAATATCATAGTCTTTCAATAGCTCCAACCATCTTCTCTACCTCAAATTGAGATCTTTTTGTTTGAATAGATACTGTAGACTACGATGATCTGTGAATACTTCACATGACACACCGTAAAGGTAGTGCCTCAAAATCTTCAGTGCATGAACAATGACTGCTAGTTCTAAGTCATGAACATGATAATTCTTCTCATGAACTTTCAACTGCCGCTACGCATATGCAATCACCTTGCCATCTTGCATTAATATTGCACCGAGTCCAATACGAGATGCATCACAAGACACCATGTACGATCCTGAACCTGTGCGCAACACCAACACTGGCGCCGTAGTCAAAG
Organism: Nicotiana tabacum; assembly: GCF_000715075.1. Taxonomy (NCBI): domain Eukaryota; kingdom Viridiplantae; phylum Streptophyta; class Magnoliopsida; order Solanales; family Solanaceae; genus Nicotiana; species Nicotiana tabacum. The sequence goes on from NC_134096.1 coordinate 8,257,450, forward strand.
CAGTCTTGAGCTTCTGAAAGCTCAACTCACACTCGTCTGACCATCTGAATGGAGCACCCTTCTGGGTCAGTCTGGTCAATAGGTTTGCTATAGATAAAAACCCTTCCACAAATCGGTGATTATAACCTGCCAGACCCAGAAAACTCTGAATCTCTGTAGCTGAAGTAGGTCTAGGCCAGTTGTGAACTGCCTCAATCTTCTTAGGGTCCACTTTTATGCCTTTTGGCGATACAACATGCCCCAAAAAGGCAACTAAGTCTGACCAAAACTCGCATTTTGAAAATTTGGCATATAATTGAATATCCCTAAAAGTCTGAAGCACAATCCGAAGATATTGCTCATGCTCATCTCGACTGCTCGAGTAAATCAAGATGTTATCAATGAATACAACCACAAAGGAATCTAGATAGGGCTTGAACACCCGGTTAATCAAATCCATAAATGCTGTTGGGGCATTTGTCAGCCCAAATGACATTATTAGAAATTCATAATGCCCATACCGAGTCCGAAAAGCTGTCTTAGAGACATCAGATGCCCTAATCTTCAACTGATGATAGCCAGACCTCAAGTCAATCTTCGAAAATACCTTGGCACCCTGAAGCTGATCGAATAAGTCATCAATTCTTGGTAACGGATACTTGTTCTTGATAGTAGCCTTGTTCAACTGCCTATAATCTATACACATTCGCATTAAATCATCTTTCTTCTTCATGAACAATATTGGTGCACCCCAGGGCGAGACACTAGGTCTAATGAATCCCTGATCAAGCAAGTCTTGTAACTGCTCCTTAAATTCTTTCAACTCTAGCGGGGCCATACGGTATGGTGGAATAAAAATGGGTTGAGTGCCCGGAGCCAAATCAATACAGACTTCAATATCTCTATCGGGTGTCCCGGTAAATCTGCAGGAAATACTTCTGGAAATTTACGAACAACTGGTACTGAGTCCATAGAAGGAACATCCGCACTGGATCGCGAATATAAGCCAAATAGGCTAGACACCCCTTCTCGACCATACGCCGAGCCTTCATATAAGAAATAACCCTGCTGGTAGAATGACCAGGAGTTCCTTTCCACTATAATCGAGGTAACCCCAACGTGGCTAAGGTCATCATCTTGGCATGACAATCCAATAAAGCATGATAAGGTGACAGCCAATCTATACCCAGTATGACGTCAAAATCTACCATGTCGAGAAGTAGAAGATCCACACTAGTCTCAAGACTCCCAATAGTAACCACATACGAATGATAGACATAATCTACCACAACAGAATCTCCCACCGGCGTGGACACATATACATACGCACTCAGAGAATCACGAGGCTCAACCATATATGAAGAAAAGTAGGAGGACACATAGGAGTAAGTAGATCCTGGATCAAATAGAACTGAGGCATCTCTATGGAAAACTGGAACAATACCTGTGATCACATCGGATGACTCGGCCTCAGGCCTAGCTAGAAAAGCAAAGAATCGGGGCTGGGCCCCACCAGTCTGAACTACATCACTGAGACAGGCCATAGCTCACTGGCCTCTACCTCTAACAGTCTGACCTCCACCTGTAACAGTCTTACCCATGCCCCTAGCTGGTCAGGCGGGCGGTGGAGCAACCGGTGCGGGTATGATGGCACGAGAATTTTGCTGAGATATATTGCTCATCAACCTAGGGCAATGCCTCCTGATATGACCAATGTTCCCACACTAATAACACCCATCCTACTGTCGTGGCTGCTGAAGCTGAAGCTGACCTGAACGGGCCGGATAACTGCCATAGTGACTCTGGAGTGGTGGTGCACTAATAGGAGCTGAATGTGCGCTTAATGCTGGCTATCCAGGGTAAGGAACATAAGGACCTTGACTTCCTGGAGCACCGTGAAAAGTTTGAAGTGCTGAATAAAATGGCCTGGGAGGATGGCCCCTACCATAAGTACTCCTGCCTCCAGATGAGGCACCTCTGAAATTACCGGAATAACGGGGCCTCTTATCTGACACTGGCCCTCTCTCCTGTGAAAGAACCATCTCGATCCGCCTGAAGACATTAGCAGTCGTCTGAAAAGAAATCTCACTCCCGGTATCCTTGGCCATATGTCGCTTGATAGGCTGAACGAGTCTATCAATGAACCTTCTCACTCTCTCTATCTCTCGGTAGGAATAAGAAGAAGAGCATGACAGGCTAGATCCACAAAATGGGTCTCATACTGAGTGACTGATATACTACTCTGCTGGAGACGCTCAAACTGCTTTGTAATTCTCCCTCAGTGTGATAGGAAGGAACTTCTCCAGAAAAAGTTACGAGAACTGCTCCCAGGTAAGTGCAGGTGAACTAACTGGTCTAGTAAATACATAATCTTTCCACCACCTCTTGGCGGAACCAGTCATCTGAAACACAACAAAATCAACCCCATTGCTTTCGACTATCCCCATGTTCTGCAATACTTCATAGCAGCGGTTTAGAAAATCCTGTGGGTCCTCAGAAGGTGTATCACTGAAATGGATTGTAAATAACTTGGTAAACTTGTCTAACCTCAACAAAGCCTCAGAAGACAAAGCAGGTCTATCACCGGCCTATGCTGCAACAACTGGTTGAACTACCCCAACTAGGATGGGCTACTGGAGACTGATACTGGGGAGTTGTCTACCTCGGAGCGGGAGTAGTGGGAGTTTGTGCTCCTTCCCCAGCCGGTGAGACGGCTGGTGCCACTGGAAATGTACCATTTTGGGACACACCCACCATAAGACTCACCAAACGGACTAGAGCATCCTGAAGTACTGGAGTAGCTATGAATTCTTCCAGAACCTGAACTGGCCAACATGTACCGTCTGAGCTGGAACCTCCACTTCTAAATCCACCTGAGGTTCTACAATAGGTGCTGCTGCTCGAGCTCTAGATTGAGCTCTACCTCTGTCTATACCTCGGCCTTTGGCGCGACCTCGTCCTCGGCCTCTGCCCCTAGTCGTAGTTGTCACTGGGGGATTTGGCTCCTGTCTGGCTGTAAACGTAGTGCGTGTTCTCGCGATCTGCTAGAGGATAAGAATAGAAGAGTTCAATCGTCAATGATAGAATAAAATTGCACGATAAAGTATAATAGAAGTGAAATTATTCCTAAACTCCATAGCCTCTGGAAGATAAGTACAGGCGTCTCCGTACCGATCCTTCAGACTCTACTAAGCCTGCTCGTGACTCGTGAGACCTATGTAACCTAGTGCTTTGATACCTCTTGTCACGACCCAAAATTCCCACCTTCGGGACCGTGATGGCTCCTAACATTTCACTTGCTAGGCAAGCCAACGTTAAAATAATGGTTAACTTCAAATTTGTACATAAGTCATAAATATTTTTACGAAGTTGATCGAACTCTCGGAATCTAAATCGGGACTCGGTATCAACAAAAACCCAATTATGATAAAAATTTAGGAATTCTTAAACCTTTAAATTTCTAGTTTCCGTTAAATACCGATAATTTGAACTAGGGACCTTCGAATTCGATTCCAGGTTTACGCCAAAGTCCCAAATCACAATAAGGACCTACCAGAACTGTCAAAATACTGACCCAGGTCTGTTGGCTCAAAACATTGGCCGAAGTCAACTCAGTTGAGTTTTGAAGCTTTATTTTATATTTTAATTAATTTTTCATATAAAATCTTTCGAAAAAATTTATGTACTGCGCACGTAAGTCGAGGAATGCTGAATAGTGCTTTTCGAGGTCTCAGAACACAGAAATAAATATTTAAAATTAAAGATGACATATTGGGTCATCACACTACTACACTTAGTATTATCCCCATGGTCATTCATGAAATGGGGGATGGACATAGTCGGTCCACTGCCACCGGCTCCCGGTAAGGTAAGGTTTCTTTTTATTTTAACTGACTACTTCTCTAAGTGGGTTGAAGTAGGTCCTTACTAGAAAATTGGCGAGCGCGAAGTGGTCGATTTGCTATGGGAGAACATAATCTACCAGTTCAAAATATCGAAGGAGATTGCCTGCGATAATGGGCTACAGTTCATAGGCGAAAGGTCACAAAATTCCTTGAAGACTTGAAAATCAAAGGAATCACATCTTCGCCATACCATTCAAGCGCAAATAGCGAAGCATAATTGACAAATAAGGCGATTATTCAAAAGCTCAAAAAGAGATTGGAAGCATCCAAAGGCAAGTGGCCCAAAAGGTTACCGGGAGTGCTATGGGGATACCGATAATGAATAAGTCAAGAACGGGAGAGACACCTTTCTCTCTTATGTACAGAGCAGAAGCTCTAATCCCGATAGAAGTAGGAGAACTGACCTTGAGGTACTTTTGGGCGGACAAAGAAACAAACAACAAAGAATTGCTAGTCAAATTGGAACTGCTTGACAAACGCAGGGACTTGGCACACATAAGGATGGTGGCCCAGAAACAATGAATGGAAAGATACTATAATTGATCAGGTATTTCAAAGTGGGAGACTTGATTTTAAGAAAAGTGACTTAAAACACCCGAGAGTTCAATGCAAGGAAGCTGGGAAGACCCCTACCAACTTTCAGCTGTCATCAGAAAAGGATCATATGAACTAAAAAACCAAGACGGAGTCAAATTGACGAGCAACTGGAACACGACTCACCTCAAAAGGTATTATTGCTAATGCGCATCACTTATACTGAAAGTATGTGTTGCACTCTTTCTTTTCGTCCATTTTTTGTCCCAACTAGATTTTTCTGACAAGGTTTTTAACGAGGCAGCAATGAAAAGCATACTACGGAGAAAGCGCCATCAACGGAAATAAGACCTTTAAATGACAAGGCATCCAAATGACAAACCGCTACGGGATGGTTAAATAGTTTTTGGCTCGGTGCAAATTCCTAATGGGAAACAAAACTTGCCACCAAACCAAAGGCCATTCAACCTTTTACAAGTGTTTTCCCTACAAGCCAATGGGGGTGTTTATATAGTCTTTGGCTTGGTAGCAAAGTTCCTAATGGGAAACGAAGCTTGTTAACCGACCAAAGATTATCCAACTATCCACTTAGTGGAATCCTCAAAGGAGCAAGACCTCCAGTGTTCCAATTCACATCCTTTGAATTCGAACACTAAGGGAATAATATGAGACCATGGCAACTGGATTGCCACAGAATCCGGGACTACAAAATCTGGGAACAAAGATGTCTCATCGGGACGGGGGACTGCGCAACCAACCCCGTAGAAATAAGTTGTACAAATTAACCACATGTAATGGCAATTTCTTTTCAAACAGCAAAACGAATGCTTATGTACTTTTGAAGATAAAATGAATAAATTAAAGTCGTTTTATTTTTATCTCGTTTCTTGTCCAAACGATGAATTTATTTTATCATTTGAAAGTTAATCAAGTACTTCAAATGCTAGTATCAGAATGAATAGAAGATGTCCTCTTCAAGAGAACCGTAAATATAAGAGGGCCCTCTCTTATGAAAGCTTCACGATAAAAGGTATATTTCAGAAGAGTTTATGCCCGGAACCCAAAAGTACAAAAATACAACACAAGTACAAAAATACAAAAAGAAAACAACAAAGGAAAATAACGCAAAAAACTAAGCTATATCGCCCCTAGAGTTCGGGCGAAGAGAAGCATCTGTGCCCCCAGGTGAGGTATGCGGATCTTCCGTCGGCTCGGGATCTTGGCCTTCATCATCATCATCTTTAAGTTCCTCCTCGGTCCTAGAGAAATCAATACCAGAACCAAAAGCGTTAGTTGCATCGGGCTGAGTCGGTAGGCATCATCGAGCGGTTGACTCCAACTCTCAGGCCTTGGCAATTTCGACATCAATATCAATGACACTCGCTTTGGCCTCTTCCAAGGTTTTTATCCTCATGCTATACATAGAATGTGTTTTTTCAATAATGAGGGAATCTGCTTGGCGCTGGAGTTCTAATTTAAGACGATCAACCTCTCTCGAAAGGTCGCCCCGCTCGGATCTAACGGCGCTAAGGCTAAGATCGAGATCACAGATAGTGGCTATATGAACCTTATTGTGTTCTATGATCCTCTTATGCTTATCATCCATCTGTTCACGCTTATCCTCGGTAGCAATAACCTCTTCAGCCTTGGAATTCAAAGTTGCCTCCAGGTTATTCAATCTCTCAGTGGAGGCATCCTCGCGCTCTGCAGCAGCAAGCACAACATTTTGGACCTCAGACCATTTAGCATTGGCTTCTTGAAACTGTACATTTAACTCAGAGGCTTCTTGGCTGAGGGTCATCGCTTCCTGCTCACTCTGCTGCAATCGAGCCTCTAACTCACCGGATTAAGCAGCTTGTGCTTCCAGCACGGGGAGGCGAGCAACAATTTGGTGCCTATCGACCAACCGTTAGTCCCGCTCGGACTTAAGCTTTTCTTTATCGAGGATCAACTTCTGAAGACCCTCGGAAGCAAGGAAGTTGGCCTGTGAAGCAAAACTCAAGTTAGAATCTCTACCATAGCAAGTCAAAAGGAAACGGATAGTAAGAAGAACAAGTACAATACCATTGTCGCATTGTGCATGGCATTATTTATCATACACTCCCTTGAAAGAGAGTGTATTTTCTTCTTATCTTTTTCTGGCTTCAGGTAATTGGCGAGTTCCATCGGCCGGGACAACAGATGGCACTCGGTAGATACCAAGAGCACTCTTCCTCCCCAAGGATCTACAGAAGAGGGCGAATATTTGTGCCCCAAATTCCCATGTTCTAGGGACTGGGGAGGTGGGACATCCTCCTCTCAGGTTTCTACAGCTGGTGGGGGTGATGTAGCACTTGCTGGTGATGAAGGTATGGCCGGCTTGGAAGGATATAAAGCTGATGGTGTTGTGGGTTGAGAAGCATCTGCAATAACTGGTTGTTGGTTGCTCACCAACCGAAGATAAAAGAGGCCCGATACTCATCCTCATAGTACCGGGAGTAGTAACTGGGATTGGAAAGGGAGAATTGACATTCTCCACCAAGTCAAACTCTCCCTAGAGCGCTTGTGCTTCGTCCCGGTTGGGGTTATAAGCTCTTCAGATTGAGCATTATGTAGAGCTGATGAAGGTCATGGTCTCCTTTTTTTAGGGAAGCCCCCTTATCACTGGTTTCCCCATCATCATCAATCACCACAGTAACAGTGATTGGCTCGGGACTGCATTCTTCACCCTTTTATTCTTTCCCTCGGCCGAGAAATAGCGCCACCTTTTTGGTTACATGACCTCCGACCAGGGACTCTAAGAGGAAACACTTGCATCGTGAGCAGGCCCTGAGGCACCATTTCTGGTAAGAGCCTCCTTCAACAACCTCGCAGCCTCTGCGGGATCAGCTAAAATAACCTCCTGAGGGATGGTAACAGAGCCCTGCGGGAGACCTGAATTCAACGAAAAAAGAGGTTAACCGATTTTCTTATGCTAAAAAATGAGATGAGGACAAAATCAATTTCATGAGTCAACTTACCATGATTTTTGGCCTTCCACCCGTATTTGGGGGCCAGTTCTTTCCACCGATGGGTCTCAGGCCTGGTAATGTCCAGAATCTTCTGAACCTCCAAGCCTTCAACCCTTGGTGGTATCCACCGAGTTGCTGAATAATCAAAAGAGAAGGATCAACAACAACATGAAATAACCTTTTTTCATAAAAAGACAAACTTTGAACTTACGTGTACGAGTCCAGGACTCATGGAAAGATGGAGTTGTGGCCGGGATGATATCCCTGGTGAAATCAATGATAAACTGCTCCATCCATCGATGATCGTTGTCGTCATTCATGCTGGTGAGCAAAGCATAGTGCCCATATTTGCTAAAATTTATTACTCCCCCCACGGAAAATCTTGGGGGAGTAGAGATTCATCATGCGAGCTAGGGTGAGCTCCTCCTTCATCTCCTGGCATAGCTCCCGTAGACAGGCCATTGTTAGCCATACAAAAGGGCTCACGTGTACCAAGCAAACCTGGTATTTGTGGCACAACCTCAGAATCACTGGTATTCATGTACATATAAACGTACATGAAGCCCTTCTTAGAGGAGGTTACTCGCTTCACCATTTCGGGAGCAATGATGTTTAAATTATGGGAATCACAATCCTCATTCACAGTAGAAATGCTGGAAGGGCGGATGGAAGAAGGGTATATGCCAACAGCCCAAGTGCGAGAACTTGAAGAAAGAAACTTCTCTTCGAAGTCTTTGGCTGTGTTGGGTCTTTTGGGAATGAAGATGTTCATCGTAGGGGGGTCAGCATCAACAATGATTTCTTTGTCTTTGTTCTCCTTCGGACCCCACCAAAAAGAAAACCTAATTTCTTGGAAGAAGAGTCCATGATCAGCAGAGGGTTATAAGAGTTCTTTGAAGAAGAAGATTAAAAAAGAGTAAAAACAGGAAAGAGGTGAATGCAAAGAAGTTAAGAGAGTTTGTAGAACTGTGAAGTGTAACAGAAGAAAAATGAGGCATATAAGTAAAGGAATAGACGGTAAAAATCGTGGTCATGATTACCTCGAGAACCGGCAAAAATATTGCTAAATCGTGGAGTAACACGAATTCGGAAAGTAGAGGGACTATCTGTATAGAGTAAAATAGGTTCACATTAAATACTCGAATGATGGAATGACACATGGAATCGGGGACAGACAGAAGCTGAAATGAATGGAAATCAAAACCGATGACAACAACTTCGGTTGGCACTGGGCAGACCCCGAAGGGAATATTATTAACGAAGGCAAGCGAATATTTGCCACCAAGTGGCATTCAGTGAAGAATATTCCTTGGTATTAAATACACACCTCGTTATAGAGAATTTTGGCATTCATAGCTTGCGATTATATAGTTATCAATGGCCCACATTAATATCATTTAAGATGGGGCTTGATCCTAGAACCTTGTTCCCTAGGTATAGCTATAAATAATGACTTCAACAACCATTGTGGGGGGGGGGGGAGGATTCTGATAAACTTATGCTACACGCTATTCTAAGCTAAATAATACTTTATTTTCTGTCTAACAATATTCTTGTGACTGTCTTCGGAAGTCTTGCTCCCGGAACTAAGTTTTCTGCTATTTTATCTCGAATTCAGTGCTAAGTCTTACATTTTTATTCAATTTATTTATCATTTTGGAATCAAATCGATTTGTTTGTCTATAAATCACGTTATAAATTCAATTGTACCATTTTACGGGTAAACACATATATAATTTACTAATTATATATAAATTAGTATTAATGAATATCCCTTTATATTAGGAATAAAATAAGGAATTAGTTATTTCCTCTGCATCCCTACTCTCTCTCTCTCTCTCTCTCTCTCTCCTTCTCTGTTCTTTTCCCAATTTTTCTTCCTTCATTTTTCTCTGCTTTTTTATCCTCTCTTTTTTCCACGAAATTGATCAATGAATTTCAATATAGAGTTTTAACTTAGTAATTTCCTTTCATGTTGCACAATTGGTGTTCAAATTGAAATTATCAATCAACAAATTTTGAAGGTGTTTGTCTCTCCACCATTGACAACCATTAAAAAGTTTTGAAGCTTTGAATTCGAATTTGGATTTTCAAAAAAATATTATTTGTTTGGATTTGGTGTAGTTCCAAGCGATTGAGAATAATCTATGGAGTTTATATCTCGATTTTGAGGGTATTTGTGAAGATTAAATTTGGTTTGGCTGGATTTTCAGATTGAAATTTGAAGAAGCAGAAGAACACACCACATACAAAATATATACAAATCATATACAAAATACATACAAAAGACATATTTGTATAAAATTTGTATGAAAATTATATTTAAGTTGTCTGATGTTGTAGTTATATTTTTAGTATGTATGTTGTTGTAGATATATCAAATTTTGTATTAAATTTGTATGAAATTTATTTTTAATTTGTTTGATGTTGTACCATACATTATTCTTTTCTTAAATAGGTAATTATGGCAAAGAGAGATAGAACAATTGCGCTAATTATGGCTTACAATAGGTTACAAAGTATTTAAAGGAGTCTTGTTTAGATGAAAGGACAATTTAGATTTCGTTTCCTTCAGTTACGCCCTTTTCCAAGCAAAGAATCCACTAATTTAAGTGTAACGACCCGATCGGTCGTTTTGAGCATTTACACTTTGCTCGGTTGTTTGAGGGCATGAGTAGCTCCGTATGATGTATTATGACTTATGTGAATCGTCGGTTTTGGTTTTCAGGTTATTCAGAATTGATTTGAAAGAATGATTCCCAGCTAGAAGCTTTAAATTTGAAAGGGTTGACCAAGTTTGACTTTTTAGTATTTAACCTCGGATTGAATTTTTGATGATTCTGTTAGCTCCGTTGGGTTATTTTGGACTTAGGAGCGCAGCTGGATTATGATTTGGTGGTCCGTAGTAGAATTTGGCTTGAAATGGCAAAAGTTAAAATTTTGGAAAGTTTGACCGGGAGTGGACGTTTTGATATCGGGGTTGGATTTAGATTCCGAAAGTGGGAGTAGCTCCGTAATGTCAAATGTGACTTGTATGCAAAATTTGAGGTCAATTGGACGTGATTTGATAGATTTCGGCATCAGTTGTGGAAGTTTGAAGTTTTAAAGTTCATTCAATTCGAATTGAAGTGTGATTCGTCGTTCCGATATTTTTATGTGTGTTTTGAGGCCTCGAGTAGTCCCGTGTTATGTTTTAGGACTTGTTGGTGTATTAGGTTGAGGTCCCGGGGGCCTCGGGCGAGTTCCGGATGATTAACAGATCAAAAAATGGAGTTGTGAGGTTGCTGAAGCTGTAGCCCTTCTGGTGTGATCGTACTTGCGAGGGTCTTGGTCGCAGGTGCGATGCCGCAGGTGCGGCAGCTCGAGCGCAGGTACGGAGTTGGAGGGTGTTAGCAGAGGTCACAGGTGCGTTGGGATTTTTGCACCTGCGATTGCGCAAGTGCGGGCGGGGATTCGCAGAAGCAGAAAATGGTGAGGAAGCCGGACAACGCAGGTGCGACATTTTTCGCAGGTGCGAAAAGCCTGGGCAGAACCCTTTAAGTTCGAGGGTTCGATAGTTTCACTCATTTTCGAATTTTGGAGCTCCGTTTGGGTGACTTTGGAGAGGAAGTTTTCCATACAACTTGGGGTAAGTGTTCTTGACTCCCTTGTGATTATATTCCATAAACCTATAATCATTTTTAGCTATTGGTTGATGAATTTAAAGAGGAAATTGGGGGTGTTGGCCTAAAGTTCATAATATGAATTTTTGAGTTTTGAACATCGATTTGGAGTCGGAATTGAGTGAAATTAGTATGGTTGAACTTGTAATTGGATGGGTTGTCAGATTTTGTGAGATTCGTCGGATTTTGAGACGTGGGCTCCATAGGCAATTTTTGGAGTGTAATTTCTGATTTTGTGGGAAAATATTAGTATTTTGATATGGAATTAATTCCTATAAATTGTGTGGACTGAAACAAATTTATTATGGCTAGATTCGAGCCGTTCAAGAGTTGTTACGCACATAATGAGATTTTTGGAGTATTGTTTAGCTTGCTAGGCATTGGATTCATCTTGTTCGAGGTAAGTAACTCTTCTAATCTTGGAGCTGAGGGTATAAAACCCTCGAAATACGTGTTATATGATTAGTGTTGAGGTGACGCACATGCTAGGTGATGGGCGTGTGGGCGTGCACCATGTGAATTGGGACTCTATTGTTTCCATGGCACTGTATAGTGGTCTTACATTGTTGATGTCCGTGTTTTCACTATGTGATTAAGTAATTAATCTGTCAATCATGCTAGATACCATGTTTAGGCTTTATGACGATACTGCTAGGACCCATAGTGGTCGTTTCTTGCTGTTATTTTACTGAATTCATTGATATTTCATACTCAGTCATATATATGCATTCATATCATATCTCAGTCATATATTTATTGAACTGTTGTGGAATAATGGTGTTGGACTCGAACTTTGTGTTAGCTTGTCACTACTTTCAACCTAAGGTTAGGTTTGTTACTTATTGAGTACATGGGGTCGGTTGTACTCATATTACACTTCTGCACTTTGCGTGCAGATCTTGACTTCTGATGTTGCTGTGTTCGACGGGAGCTGGATTTGAAAATGTACCTGCGTCCCGGTTGTAGCTGCCTCTTGTTCGTGGCAGCTTTAGATCTGTAAAACTCTGTTTATGTACTTTTCAAACAGACGATGTATTTATTTCATTTCAGCTTTGTAAATTCTATTCTTAGAAGCTAATGATTTGTACTGCCAGTTCTTGGGGAATATATAAGATTAAGATTTTTCTTTACTTAAATTTCTTTAAAAATTGTTATTGGGATTGGATTGTTGATAATTAGGTTACCTAGCGGGTTGGGTTAGGTGCCATCACGAATAGTTGGATTTTGGGTCGTGACAGGTGGTATCAGAGCTCTAGGTTCATAGGTTCTACAAGTCACGAGCAAGTGTCGAGTAGAGTCTTGCGGATCGGTATGATGACGACCATACCTATATTCGAGAGGCTACAGGACATTTAGGATAAAATTCCCATATTTCTTTCCTTATCGTGCATCATTGATTCAGCTTGAAGCGTAACTCTTTGAATTCCTTCCACTTATTCGTATGCGCATTTGAGCGCTCGGTATCGACTGTGCATCGCCGGTTTGTGATTCTATGAACGAGATTCGAGATGTGTATTCTGTGTTTTGGTGATAGGCCAGTCTGGAGGACTTGAGGCCATGGTTGAACCGCAGCTTAAGCTTGGTAGATTCAGTTATAACTTGTACATTTGGACTCATATTCCGGTAATGTCCCTACGAGTGGAATTTATGGCTCGATGAGCGGTGAAATGGCTTTGTGATGAGTATGATGTAACTGCGGGATGTGTTAAGACGATTTGAATGTGGCGAGAAATGTTTCCTTGGAATGTAAAAAGGGCCATTGGGTACTTGATTTTCGTTTGATGTGACGTACATCCTCGAATTGTGAGTATGTTGAAGGATCTGTCATGAAATTTAATTTTGGAGAGAATTAAATTTTCATGTCTTGTTAATGAGTTTAGATTCAGGAAGATTAGGTGATTGCATAGTAGTTGTGGTTGCGAAAGGGCTTAACAAGATGCCAATTTGAGGCTAAGTAGGTGTGTTTCTTACAATGTTGATTGGAGAGTTTGTTTTCTACCAGCGGGTTATATGTGTTGAGACTTGAATTTGAATCTGGTTGAGAAAGTTGACTTGAGTGTTAAGGGAATGGATGCGATCTTAGCGGACGATTGAGGTATTTTTATGGTTGGCGAGTTATGAGCTTGAGAAGAATTTTTGTTGAACTGACCACAGTGTTATGGCAGTAATAGAATATGGGTACTACGAATTATCGAGTGTTTTAATTGATGGCTTTGAGCCAAGTAGGGGAGCCTTCTATTGACATCTAAATTCGATTCATGGTTATGTGTCAAATATTTTTTTTTTGGTCTGAAGTATACTTGGGAATCAGTGATGACTTGTAGAGGTAGAGTTCGAGAATGACTCGAGTAAGAAAATTTCCGGATACGGGTTATATTGCGCTTTATGAGTATATGAAAATCGTGGGATGAGTGAGTTGTTATTTGTGAATGATGTAGTACGCATGGAGTATGAATTTGATAGGTGGTATAAAAATAGAGTTACTTCTTTGAGTGTTGTTGTGCTAATGGGGCACGTGTCTTTTGGCCCATTTGGACGGTGTAATTTGGATTTGAACAAAGGGGGAGACTCTCGAGAAAGTTCCAATAGGTTCGAGGTTTATATATAACAATTGAGAATTTCTCCGGATTTGTGTATGCGTAAAATCTGAGACTTGCATTTGATAGTGCCTTGACTTATGAAAATTCCGTATGACTATGGATTCTACATTTTTGTATAAGGAAGGTAAGAAGAACAATTTCAAATTCACATAAGGTATTTTAAGAGTGAGTATTATAGTTGTGGTATTTATGAAGGTACTTAAGAAGAATACAATTGCTTATGGGCCGTAGGGCGTTGCGGTTCTATGCTAAGGTTTGTGGGGTGAGTTGTGGTTAAAGATCGTGGCGTTTTAGCAAGGAAAAGTATCAATCTGAAGACAAATTTGGAAGGGACTCGGATAAATAGGACAGCTTGGTAGTAGGTTGGATCAGTATGGTAATAGATATGATCAGGTCTTTAGGTGCTTATGATGTGGGGCTTTTTCTACAGGTGATTTGTGGCAATACTCTTGGGTTTGGCGACCTGCGTAGCTTGATTGAGTTCGAGAGATTTAAATATGATGGCTTGATTATGTACAAATGGATTCCAAGAGTTCTATGTGGTTACTACCACGGTTCGAGGTATATATTTTCTACCGGTGTGTGGAACATATTGTGTATTGTGATTTTCTCCTTGATGAGATCAAATGGAAGGATTCTGACTGATTGGGGGTGTATTCTGCTTGGGACTCAAGGTTGAATTTGAGATCTTCGTACTTTTCATATGATGACATAATAGGTATGGTGTACTGTGTAGGATTGATATTGCATATGCAAGGTCACGATTTGGTTTTGTAAGGAAGGTCCTGAATTCTTAGGCAGCTTAGACGGTTTCAGATGACTAGGTAAATGATATTACTATTTAGTATTGCTTGATGAGAGTGTACATTTCAGAAGGGGCATTGTGTTTTGATTTATGGATACTTCATGTTACATCCTGTACTTTTCTACAAAGGATTTGTGACCGTAAGACTCCGTAAGTTTAACAACATTGATACCGTTAGATATTATGTTAATGTGGTATTTTCTTTTAAGTGGAGTATTTTAGTAAAAGTTTTATAAGTATAATTTTGGATAGTTACCATTATTACTATTTTTGAATATGATAAATTATACACATAATATGAGAAAGTTTATGAGATTTTCTTTATTGTAAATATATGAATTATTTTCTCACAAGAAAAGAATGTTATCTTTTTACCATTTTAATAATTAAGCGTACGACAATTTGTACTCTTTATATGAGATTAGGAAAATTAGAAGTTGTGAAAATATATGCATTTTTACATGGATATTTTAATGAAATAAAAGTGTATGTATTGATTTTATATGGTACCACATGACCATGATAGTAAGATGTATAAAGTGTGTAAAAAGTGAGTAGTATTTTGAGATAATTCTTAATTATGTGGGTGATTGGTTAATTATTGAATAATGGGATATTACCCCATTAATTAAGGAATTTATATTGGATAAGGATTAAGGGCATGAGGTGGCAGCCCCCCATTCAAATTAAAATGACTCATAGCTTGGAAAGGAAAAGAAGGTGTCCATTTGCCAACTCTTGCGTATAACACGTTCATTTCTAGCCCACCCCTCCATAATATTCATACAATTGTACACCTCTCTCTCTTCTTCGTTTTGGATTCTTCCTGCAAATTAATTTTCCGATAGTCCCCAAATTTTTCTTGGTTTGATCTCGTGGTTTGCTTTGTATCGATGTCGGTTAAGACAGTGCAAGTAAACAATGTTTCTTTGGGTGCTAAAGAGCAAGATATCAAGAAGTTCTTTTCATTCTCTGGGGATATCGAATTTGTTGAGATGAGAAGTGATAATGAGCGATCTCAAGTTGCTTATGTCACGTTCAAGGATCTTCAAAGTGCAGAGACGACAGTTCTTCTTTCGTACTGTTTTTTTGGAGGAATCAAATTTCTATTAGTATAATTTATGACATTGTGTCTTTGAGTGTACAACCATAACTCTGTAATAGGTACAAGACCGTTGTATCAGTTAATCTCAATCCAACAAGAACAATTCCAACGATTATTTTGGCTTCAACGGAAATTAATCTTGAGACAAAACAATTTCAACGAGATTTCTTAGTACCATAGCAACATGAGATTTTGCAATTCTAAAGGAGTACGATGCAACCTTTTTCAAGAATATCATACAGATTTTTCTCTACTCCAGGTATGTTAAGGCTATCCCTTATTTCTTTTGGCATGATCCATACGACACAAACGAAATGAGAAAATGCACAATTTCCATACATGAATCTATTCATAGAAATATTAGAGATGCTTATGTTCTTGATTCCCCACATGTCATATTATTTTATCATCTGTTCATGGGTATCAAAAATACGTAAGTTGGTAAAGTTTATTTCATGATATTAATTAGAGGCATAATGGTCTTATGACGTACTGAGAGATTTTATTAACGTATTTCATATGCATTTCATGCATTTATACATGCACACTGACCCATGACCAAATGGCGTTATATACGCATATAAATATATATATGTATATGAGATATGGGAAAGGTTATGATGTTATATACGCACCACCACCTAATCAGCTGGTATACGTTGATGATTTTGCCTACAGTGGCCGAGATGATATGATGGGATGCCTCAGAGGCCTGGTGATGTTATGAAACGTGTACCTATGCACGACATGACATTCATACGCATATGCATGACACTATAATTATTTCATGATTTACAGAGTTATCCAAACTTATAGGTTGAGTCATTTAATCTATATTTTGTCCATGTATGTTATGTACTTATTTATGTGCCTTATATACTCGGTACAATATTCGTACTGATGACCCTGTTTCCTGGGGACGCTGCGTTTCATGCCCGCAGGTCTTGATAGACAGGTTGAGAGTCCTCCAATAGGCTATCAGCTTAGCGGAAGGTGTTGGTACGCTCCATTTTCTCCGAATTTTCTTATGTGATCGGTATGATTAGGACATGTACTGATTAGTATAGCGAGGCACTGTCCCGACTTTATAACATTTATGTACTCTTAGAGGCTTGTAGACATATGTCGTGTACATAAAAAATTATACGGCCTTATCGGCCTATGTTTTGAGTTTATAAATAATCATGTTGGCCTATTAGGCCCGTATGTCACGTGTATATGATGATGTAATAAGAAAGATATGTTACATTGGTATTCAGTTGAGTAAGGTATGGGGTGCCCGTCGCGGCCCATCGGTTTGGGTTGTGACACTTCATTGGTATTGCATCACTCTCCTGGTTGATCGATTGCTGATATTCAAATTTTTCTAGGTGGCACAGAAGAATTTTAGAAGTATTCCTCGTGGGATGATCGTGTATGAGAGATGTGTTAGACATTCAGGCGGTGGAGATGAAATCAGATTTGGTGATTCGTGTATTTTATGGATTTGGAGGCTGGGAGTTCTCAAGAGAAGATTTTTTCATGGTTGTGGACTGTAAGGTTGTGGCCGAAGCTAGCCAGATGATAGTATGTGTTATGATTCGGTCATTGTAGATTTTCGGAGGGTTATTTATCTATTTGTGGGTGACCATAGTTGATTTGGGGGTTCATTGGTAGGCCCAATTAGGATGTGGATTCTATACTGAGCCGGATTGGTTTGATCCATATTATTATTGTTAAGGGATGTGCCATTCGATTTTTGTCGAGCTTATTCATGTTCTGAGATGATCTGTGAGTTACTCTTCTATGCTACGAGGAGTTGTGATTCGTTGGTTATATGCACATATGGTGCGGTTCTATTGGGGCCTTATAACGGAATTTGAGCGAGAGGAGTATTGGGTATTGCTTGGTTGATGGAGGATTGGTTATGTTCTTTTGGGTTTTGTGTGGCATTGTGTCATTTGCTTCTCCGTGGTTATAGTAATGCACTTTGAGTACTTGATGTCGAATTGCGCATGGTTATCGATTTTTAGTAGGGTGACTGGAGGTATTTCATATGGACCAGTATTTGGATAGGGTCGCACATTGCGGCGGAGTATGTGGAGATATGATCCTTTGTGTTAGATTCGTGTGTTATGGTTCTATGGCATGTGATAGGTTTTAAGCATTTCGTAGTGGTGGTACTTGTTGAGCTTGCAGGATGGTTCACTCGTTTGAGTCATTTTCCATGATTGAGTACATTTGGAATGTTGCTATTTGGTGCACGGATTGCACGGGTTGTGGCTTTAGATTGAATTGATGTGTCATGTCACTAGAGTGGTTGTGTTGGATGAGATGAGATCATTGAACCTAGAATGGATACTATCGGATTTGATTGTGGTATATTTGGAAGGATAATATCGGAAGTCGGCTTGGAAATTGGCTACAGTTCTTGTAGAAGGAGAGGGAGCTCCATGACCTGTTGATCTGATGAATGGTTATGAATTCTGTATGTTTCTTTCATCATCGGCACTGTACGAAGGTTTTAGAACGAGGCTTTGTTTGATATGAGGTTTATTACCAGTATTGGGTTGTTTTGAGCAGTTACTGTGATTTGAAATTATCGCTATGAGTATTTGAGTTATGCGATATATCATGTGATTACATCTTGGATTATGGTTACAGGTTGTTCAGACTTATACAGTGCGTAAATGCGAGATTTTGACCTTATAGAAATTTCAGGATGTTGGAAATTGGATTCTAAGGCTTATGGGCTAAGGTTGGAGTAACGATCGTCAGTTATGTTGTGTTGTCGGGCCTATATGGAATAGGGTGACGTGGGATCACCCCCGGGTATGTGCATGGTAAGGTTACACGGTGATTTGATAGATTTTGGAACAACTCTTTGCACGTTTGAGGACGAACGTATGTTTAAGTGGGGGAGGATATAACGACCCGATCGGTCGTTTTGAGTATTTACACTTCGCTCGGTTATTTGAGGGCATGAGTAGCTCCGTATGATGTATTATGACTTATGTGAATCGTCGGTTTTGGTTTTCAGGTTATTCAGTATTGATTTGAAAGAATGATTCTCAGCTAGAAGCTTTAAATTTGAAAGGGTTGACCACGTTTAACTTTTTAGTATTTAACCTCGGATTGGATTTTTGATGGTTCCGTTAGCTTCGTTGGGTTATTTTGGACTTAGGAACGCGTCCGGATTGTGATTTGGAGGTCCGTAGTAGAATTTGACTTGAAATGGCAAAAGCTGGAATTTTGAAAAGTTTGACCAGAAGTGGACTTTTTGATATTGGGGTCGGATTTCAAGTAGGTCCGTAATGTCAAATGTGACTTGTGTGCAAAATTTGAGGTCAATCGGACGTGATTTGATAGGTTTCGGCATCGGTTGTGGAAGTTTGAAGTTTCAAAGTTCATTCAATTCGAATTGAAGTGTGATTCATCGTTCCGATGTTGTTATGTGTGTTTTGAGGCCTCGAGTAGGTCCGTGTTATGTTTTAGGACTTGTTGGTGTATTTGGTTGAGGTCCTGGGGGCCTCGGGCGAGTTCCGGATGATTAACGGATCAAAAATTGGAGTTGTGAGGTTGCTGAAGTTGTAGCTCTTCTGGTGTGATCGCACCTGCGAGGGTCTTGGCCGCAGGTGCGGCAGCTCGAGCGCAGGTGCGGAGTTGGAGGGTGTCAGTAGAAGTCGCAGGTGCGATGGGATTTCCGCACCTACGATTGCGCAGATGCAGGCTAGGATTTGTAGAAGCGAAAAATGGTAAGGAAGCCGGACAACGTAAGTGCAACATTTTTTCGTAGAAGCGGGTGCACAGGTGCGAGCCCAGGCTTCGCAGGTGCGAAAAGCCTGGGCAGAACCCTTTAAGTTTGAGGGTTCGATATTTTCACTCATTTTCGGATGATTATATTCCATGAATCTATCTTCATTTTTAGCAATTGGTTGACGAATTTATAGAGGAAATTGGGAGTGTTGGCCTAAAGTCCATAATATGAAGTTTTGGGTTTTGAACATCGATTTGGAGTCGGAATTGAGTGAAATTAGTATGGTTGAACTTGTAATTGGATGAGTTGTCGGATTTTGTGAGTTTCGTCGGATTCCGATATGTGGGCTCCATCGGTTATGAATTCTGCATGTTTCGTTCATCATCGGCATTGTATGAAGGTTTTAGAACGAGGCTTTGTTTGATATGAGATTTATTACCAGTATTGGGTTATTTTGAATAGCTATTGTGATTTGAAATTATCGCTATGAGTATTTGAGTTATGCGGTATATCATGTGATTACATATTGGATTATGGTTACAGTTTGTTCAAACTTATACAGTGCATAGATGTGAGATTCTGACCGTATAGAAATTTTCGGATGTTGGAAATTGGAATCTAAGGCTTATGGGCTAAGGTTAGAGTAACGATCTTCAGT
Source organism: Nicotiana tabacum (assembly GCF_000715075.1). Classification (NCBI taxonomy): domain Eukaryota; kingdom Viridiplantae; phylum Streptophyta; class Magnoliopsida; order Solanales; family Solanaceae; genus Nicotiana; species Nicotiana tabacum. The sequence continues at coordinate 8,277,424 of NC_134096.1, forward strand.
TATGTTATGTTGTCAGGCCTATATGGAATAGGGTGACATGGGATCACCCTCGGTTATGTGCATGGTAAGGTTACACGACAATTTGATGGCTTTTGGAAGAACTCTTGGAACATTCGAGGACGAACATATGTTTAAGTGGGGGAGGATGTAATGACCCGACCAGTCGTTTTGAGCATTTACACTTCACTCGGTTGTTTGAGGGCATGAGTAGCTCCGTATGATTTATTATGACTTATGTGAATCGTCAGTTTTGGTTTTCAGGTTATTCAAAATTGATTTGAAAGAATGATTCTCAGCTAGAAGTATTAAATTTAAAAGGGTTGACCAAGTTTGACTTTTTAGTATTTAACCTCGGATTGGATTTTTGATGGTTCCGTTAGCTTTGTTAGGTTATTTTGGACTTAGGAGCGTGTCCGGATTGTGATTTGGAGGTCCGTAGTAGAATTTAACTTGAAATGGAGAAAGTTGAAATTTTGAAAAGTTTGACCGGGAGTGGACTTTTTGATATCGAGGTCAGATTTCGATTCTGGAAGTGGAAGTAGGTCCGTAATGTCAAATGTGACGTATGTGCAAAATTTAAGGTCAATCGGAAGTGATTTGATAGGTTTCAGCATCGGTTGTGGAAGTTTAAAGTTTCAAAGTTTATTGAATTCGAATTGAAGTGTGATTTGTCGTTCTGATGTTGTTTCATGTTTTTTGAGGCCTCGAGTAGGCCCGTGTTATGTTTTAGGACTTGTTGGTGTATTTGGTTGAGGTCCCGGGGGCCTCGGGCGAGTTCCAGATGATTAACGGATCAAAAATTGGAGTTGTGAGGTTGCTGAAGCTGTAGCCCTTCTGGTTTGATCGCACCTGCGAGGGTCTTGGCCGCAGGTGTGGCAGCTCGAGCGCAGGTGCGGAGTTGGAGGGTGTCAGCAGAGATCGCAGGTGCAATGGGATTTCCGCACCTGCGATTGCGCAGATGCGGCAGGGATTCGCAGAAGCTGAAAATGGTGAAGAAGCCGGACAACGCATGTGCGACATTTTTCCGCAGAAGCGGGTGCGCAGGTGAGCCTAAGCTCCACAGGAGCGAAAAGCCTGGGCAGAACCCTTTAAGTTCGAGGGTTCGATATTTTCACTCATTTTCGGATTTTAGAGCTCGGTTTGGGCGACTTTGGAGAGGATTTTTTCCACACAACTTGGGGTAAGTGTTCTTGACTCCCTTATGATTATATTCCATGAATCTATCTTCATTTTTAGCAATTGGTTGATGAATTTGAAGAGGAAATTGGGGGTGTTGGCCTAAAGTTCATAATATGAATTTTTGAGTTTTGAACATTGATTTGGAGTCGGAATTGAGTGAAATTAGTATGGTTTAACTTGTAATTGGATGGGTTGCCGGATTTTGTGAGTTTCATCAGATTTCGAGACATGGGCCCTACGGGCAATATTTGGAGTGTAATTTCGGATTTTGTGAGAAAATATTAGTATTTTGATATGGAATTAATTCCTATATATTGTGTGGACTGAATCAAATCTATTGTGGCTAGATTCGAGCTGTTCAGGAGTTGTTACGCACAGAATGGATTTTTTGGAGCATTATTTAGCTTGCTCGAAATTGGATTCATCTTGTTCGAGATAAGTAACTCTTATATTCTTGAGTTGAGGGTATGAAACCCCGAAATACGTGTTATGTGATTTGTGTTGAGGTGACGCATATTGCGCCCCTTTTATCTCACGAAATCGGGCTTTGACTTGTGACAACTATTTTAAGGAGGTATTAAAAGAGGAGAGTCGCCACCTAACGGTTTAAGGTGCGTTAGGGCACCTATTATGCAAATGACTCTGTTTGACTAGTCAACGCCACCAAAGCTCGGTAAGGGCTCAAGTTACCTCAAAGAGAAGGGGTTAGGAACTTCTTGAGGTCCATAATTGTGGGTCCCGACTGAACTTAAGATTATGTGGATTACGATTAAGCTAGGTGATCAAATAAACAAAGGGAGTTCAGAAGTCACAGAACTTTATTACAACATGATTAATACAGATCTTGGTGCGAATATAGGGATACAACTATTTAGATCTAATAACAACATATAAAGAAGAAGGGGGGTCCTAAGTATTTTAGCCTAAAGGATCACCCCATGCAACATAAATAATACTTCGTAACTCCCTCAAGATGGGGTGTTACTCATATTATCCAGTGGGTACAGACTATCATCTTCTGCTACCCGATTACTATGTTAAAGTTGTTACCTAAAAGCATTCTAATTCAATTATAGGTCGTACCCTATGCGTGCATTACCCGTCCTATACCTATGGTCCAGGAGGTATTGGACCTCTATTTAGGGTGGTTCTAGAGTTAAACTTAGGCTGCTCAAAATGATAAAACTAGGTGACATACAAAACACATTGGACTTCAAATATGGCAATAAAAGGGTCTCAAGTTTGCCTCCACACTTAAGCAATAAATGCATGCAAACACATATGCCAATCATGAATCTACAGAATCATATAGACATGCTTTCTAGGCGATCAAAGTATGCAGGTAAATTTCATATGCAGGATATCGCTTATAGGCAAAATTATGCAGGTATTACAAGCTAGTTGTTGAAAGTTTTAAGTTACCAATCCTATATGTGTGATGCCTAGGTGATCTACGCAATTGGGTATAACAGAATCTGCTGGGAAGAGCCCTAGAATTATCCAGATTTTTCTAACAGTGACGATCAGGAACATTGTTTAAGTAGTCTATATTAATCAATTAACAAACAATTATTTTCTATAGGCAGGATCTCTAATAATTGATGATTAGAACTCGTTTTATTTATACTTAGTCCTATAAACAAGATTTCTAGTGAACAATGTGATACAATAGCAAATGAAGTGATCAAAATCCTATAGGCATGATTTCTAGTGAATAACTGAAGTGAATTGAAGGAAAATTTATTAACACTCGTTCCTATAGGCAGGTTTCTAATGCATTTAAAAGTAGTCATGCAAATTGAAGGAGTGCTCACTTCCTATAGGCATGCTTCTAATGCATTTGGCATGATTTCTAACAGTGCAACCAAGATTAAAGGCATATACATAGCAGGTTGGATAAGTCATGTGAATCCTATAGGCATGTTGGCTACCCTTTCATGCAAACTTAGACATACTCGTTTCCACTTCTTACTAATTCCCCGAGTGTTTATACAAAGGTTATTACAGGCTCAAATACGAGTAAAATTACAAATGTCATATAACAGCGATAAGAGGCCCACAATAGGCCCAAATAAAATAAATACTCAGCATTGCATGGGCCTTCAATAGCTCTTACACAGCATACCCAGGCCTTCAAAAAATATCCACATTCAATACACGACTCAGGGATCCATAGAGGAGTCCAGAACCAGTTTACTCAACCATGACACCAAGTGTTGCATCACTTGAACCAACCAATTCAGGTACACAACACATAACAAGGGGAAGTAGAGTGAATAAGAACAATTTTGAGATTGAGGGAGTGACTAAGGACCAAGCCCTGGTGTGTCAGAGCTCACAAGGGTCTCAATTGGATGGACCTCGAGCAGTGCTCACACTAGGGAGACCAATAATAGATCATAGGTAGCCTTGGCTTTCAGCCGGCTAAGAATGAAGAGTTTAGAATAGCATAAGTTGCCAGTGAGGAAAATAGACAGAAGTTAGGAGATACATTCATATCCTAAAGTAGACATAGCCAAATTGAGCATATAGAGTAATTAATCAAATAGGCCAGTAGGTTCAGCAGGATAACAAAGCACCACATAGATAGCTTCATATTGAAAGAAATTGGGGAAGAAACAAGTTTGCAAGATATACATAGATTATCATTCATGACATTAAACCAATTGAGACCTAAGAGGTTCGGATTAAGCTAAGCATGCATCTTAGTATCATAAGACAAACATGTTAATTCTCATGAGGAGGCAAGATTGCATTGGAACATGATAGGGAGCACACATTATGACAGTTGCAAGCAATCACTGAAGGAACAGGGGATTAAGACATACTGGGGGGGGGGGGGATATTAGAAGGGAAGCAAGATCACAGTAAGGGAAAAGGTCTTATAACATTAAAACATATTATGTATGCAAGACAAACATCATAGAGATTCAGTACAGAGTGAAGAGTAAGCTCATGTTAAATAGCACATATAGGTATTCTAGCATCGGCATAGTAGACTATTTACCTAAAGAAGATCCAGATTGTGCTAAGCATAGGTCTTGATATTATGAAACAGTCATGCTAATTTGGCAATAGGGCAGAATTTAGACATGAGAAAAGCAGATTATAACTACTGGTGAATCAGGGAGAGGGTTAAACATGCTAAAGGCATATTAATAAAGAGCAGGGTCAAACATGTTAGATAATCAAGCTACCATAGAAATTCAGAATATGATGAGAAATAGGCTTGTTCCATACAATGGGTGTGCATATCCATGCCTTTGAACTCACTACACTAGTCGACTAAAGAAGTACAAATTATGCGAGTAAGGCATATTCAAGTAAGAAGATTGATATCAAAAGACTAAATTAAACACCAGAAGATGATAACAAGTGTAAGAGTCCTAAATAGTAATAATTTCTAACACATTAACTAGTCAGAACTTAATAGAACCCAATTTAGGCATGCTTGAAGCTAAAGGCTAACGAGACCTAAAGAGTTGAGGAAAGAAAACGGAATTACATACAAAAGCAATCCAAAAAACATACTGAACTGACCAATCTCAGGAATGAAAATGTATACAAACCATAGATACCTAGGAACGAAATTGCAAAATATAGTGACTCACCAGTTGAGCGAAAAACAGTAAAGAATAGGTTTCCACAAAAAAGCCAGGGTCCCTAATGCGTCAAAGTTCCCAAGTGTTTCGATGAACTCAGGGCAGTGCTCGCACCAAGAACGGGTTAAGTAACAAGATGTTAATGGCCTTAGCTCTCAGCCGGCCAATACAGAATACTAAGCAAGAGAGTAGCAAAAACTTCAAAATTTTAGTGAAGAAATCGATTTTTTCAGAAGTCTTACCCGGGGGAGGGGGGGTTATATAACAGTCAAAAAGTCGAACAAACACATAATAAATTGGAGTAAATTACGCAACAAATAAGGAAAAACAACATGCAAATCAATTTGAAATTGATTTAAGAGAGGAATCCGGTAAACTCTAGTTTTTTAGGAAAAGTGTAAATCAGCAGAAATCCAAACGAAATCGAACTCACACAGTATAGAATCAGACGTGTATAGATGAAATATGGTCCAGATTCAAGAAATAGGACTCATTCAGACAGAATCGGAGAGATGGTACTTGCCATGTTTAGGCAAGTACCAAGTAACACCATAATCTTGCAAGTAACAACGAGATAACGCGTAAAAGGCAAATAAATCACAGAGGGAATCCATGATTTACTCGGAGTTGGAGAAGATTGGGGAGGCGGCTAGGGTTTCTGAAGAGAGATGCAAGACAGAGAGAGTTTAGAGGCGACGGGTAAAGGGGGAAATGGGTATTAGGGTTAGAGGGGTTGGATAATTAAAAGAAGCAGATATATGGTAGTTGATCTCTGAGATCAACGGCCAGGATTAAAAGAACAGTAGGGGCGGGTTGAACAAATGGGTTGCAAACGGGTTGGGTTAAAAGGGTCATTTGGTTTGGGCTAAATGAATTGGGCCATGGATTTGGGTCTTTTTGGTCCAAAAATTAGCTCAAAATTGGGCCAGATTTTAAATAAGAGATTAAAGGGAAATAATTTAATAAAATAGTTAAACAAAAATAATAAAAAATTCTATTTATGCAACTTAATAATTTAAAACAACAGTAGAAGATTATAAAAAATATATAAATATCTTTTTGACCTTGAATATAATGACAAATGCAATAAATTGCAAAATATAGGCTATTATTGCAAGATTATGTAAATAGGTTAAAAATACTAATATAATTATATGAAATGAAGTAAAATATTTAAAACATATGCAAATAATAATTTGGATAATTAATTCATCACAAGAAATAATTTAAAGAAATAATTGGTGAATATTCAGGTAAATTAAATGCAAAAAAGTTAATTTTAAAACTCTAAAAATTATGAAACAATTATAAAAATGCTCATATAGATCTTGTAAATTAAATAGTGATGAAGAATGATATTTTGAAAGTATACATGCTATTTGAAAAATATGAGGGCAAAATTGGGTATCAACAACGTACATGCTAGGTGACAGGCGTGCACCATGTGAATTGGGACTGTTGTTTCCATGGAACTCTATAGTGGTCCTACTTTGTTGATGTCCGTGTTTTCACCATGTGATTAAGTAATTGAGCTGTCAATCATGCTAGATACCCTGTTTAAGCTTTATGGCGATACTGCTAGGACCCATAGTGGTCGTTTCTTGCTGTTATTTTACTGAATTCATTGATATTTCGTACTCAGTCATATTCATGCATTCATATCATATCTCAGTCTCAGTTATTTACTGATGCATCATATCATTATAATCGGGCTAGTTTAATGGCATTGTGCGCTCGTGAGTGAGACTGGAGAGATTGATGACTGAGTGAGGTCGGGAGCCTGATTGTGAAGATGTTGACACTATAGCGCGTATGTTGTTCGTGCAACACGTGAGTTGTCCGTGCGATTCCAGATGTTGATATTATAGCACGTGAGTTATTCATGTAGCATGTGAGTTGTCTGTGCGATTCCAGATATTGATATTATGGCACGTGAGTTGTCTGTGCGGTATGTGAGTTATCCGTGCGGATATAGCGCTTAGGCTTAAAGGAGCCCCTCCGGAGTCTGCACAACCCTAGTGAGCGCAGTCGACTATAGATAGGGATCAGACTGCACGCCGTAGCGGGCATTGTATAGCGCCGAGTGATTGAGTGTGCTGAGCATAGTGAGAAAGAATGCGAGATAGTGAGATTGAGTACTCTGAGAGTGTGAGTACATGAGCTCATCATCGAGATGCATTGCATTTGACATGCGTACTTGAGATATATGCATAGAGGTGCATCTCCTTCTGCTACCCACTTTTGGGGACATTTATGATTTTTCTTGTATCTTGACATTTAGGCATAAAGAAGTACTTTCCTCATGCTATCTGAAAATAAAGCATCTTACTATTTGTTAAAGGGAGTTTTGGGAAATACCACAGTTTTCAAGCTTACTCGTATTTTGGCTTTTTCAGTAAAAGATTTGGGTTTTCACTGAGATACTTGCAAAGAAATGCCAGTATTTCTGGGACTGTGACCGAACTGGGCATTTTATTTCTGAGATACCTCTTTTATTACTTGTACTATGCTGTTATGAACTGTTGTGGAATATTGGTATTGGATCCGACCTTTGTGTTATCTCGCCACTACTTTCAACCTAAGGTTAGGTTTGTTACTTATTGAGTACATGTGGTCGGTTGTACTCATACTACACTTCTGCACCTTGCGTGGAGATATTGACTCCTGATGTTGCTGTGTTCGACGAGAGCTGGATTTGAAGATGTACCTGCATCCCGGTTGTAGCTGCCTCTTGTTCGTGGTAGCTTTAGATCTGTAAAACTCTGTTTATTTTATTTCAGCTTTGTAAATTCTATTCTTAGAAGCTCATGATTTGTACTACCAGTTCTTGGGGAATGTATAAGATTAAGATTTTTCTTTACTTAAATTGCTTTAATAATTGTTATTGGGATTGGATAGTTGACAATTGGCTTACCTAGCGAGTTGGGTTAGGTGTTGTCACGACCCAAAATCACGTGACTGGCACCCGACACATTATCTAACCCGGGCGAACCAAATCGTATAAGAATGTCCATCTATATGCAAAATAAATACATGCAGAAGTCTTTTTGAAAACTCAATAATTTTAAATGATTAAAACCATACATGAAACAAAGTCTTTAAATCCATTATTTTTCAATAATTAAAAAAAAATACAAAAGAATAACAACTTTTTATGGAATCTCTAAGACACAATGATGAAATAAATACTTGGGACAGACCCAACCAAAAGTAAGTAAGATCAACATAAAGGCTACCACGGAATAGAAGTGGTGCCTTGCTATATGCTTCGGAAAGAGAGTCGACCTATTGCCCCATCAGCTCATCATGTACCACGTCTCATCCTGAAAACATCTAAAGTAAGTGGGACCCTAGAAAAGGGCCCCAGAGGGCTGAGTACACTACGGCGGTACTCAATAAGTGTCATAGACTCTCTCTAACTCAAGTTTCTGGGACAAGGCTTTACAAAACTAATGCAGCCAACATTGATATAAAACGATAACAATTAAATCAATTCATGCTCTTTATCATTTTAAATGAAAAGACTAGAAAAATGTAAATCATGATATAAACGTTTTAAAATATTTATACCAACCCACGATTCTAATAAAATGATGTGAAATCATTTCAACCTCATTAAGTCATTGAAATCACTTTTGGCTCCTTAGGCCTAAACATAACAAAATTAGCTTTTACCTTTTCACCGGGAGTACTATACCGACACCGACATAATAAAAAACTACTAGGTGATTGACCTAGTAACATGTATTTGACCCTACTTGTCTGGGCGGCTTCCCGTAGTGTCGTACGAATCGACTTAACCTCATTACTTTAAGTAATGATCATTTGCCCTCTCAATGGGGGACTTTATCCCACAAACCTCGGCTTTGCCTTGGAATGCGTCCCTACATCGGCACGTGAAGTTCCATGGTAATAAACTCAACATTTGAACCAATATCTGTGGTCTCCACTAGTAACTCCCAAAACATTTGATATTTCAAAAATAGATTCATAGCATATTAGCCTCAAAGGATCTATTTTTATCAAATCATTACTTATGGCCAAACTAAACCATTTGAATAAAACAATCCAAACATATGATCTTTTTTATGTTAAAGCCTTTAGCAATTTAACATCCATCTTTCAAAGATACAACGAGTGCTATCTATTAATCAAGTTTCAAAAGGAAATACTTTTCATAAAAATACATCTTAGGCACTTAAATATTTTATATTCTTTCCAATACTCAAGTTTGAAAAAAACTTATAGCATTTTCCCCAAGCATCGTTTTACATCGAATCTTTAGAAATAATATTTTTCAATTGTAAAACAATAAAACTTTCTTTATGCAATACAACTCCAAATGCATGGTGACTTCCTTTCCCGCTTGTCCCCACAAGTATGGATGTACATTTACAAACTCATGTAATAACTCAAATATGATTTATGAGAAAATTCCTCAAGAAGAGTAAGTATTAATCAACTTACCTCAAGTCCAAGCTTCAAAATAATAGTATGACGCTTCAATTCATTTATAACTCTCAAACATTGCCAACAAGCCAATATCTACATTAGACATCCCAATATATCAAAATGTATCTAAATATATGTCGATACCTATTTAAGGTTCACAAGTTAACTATATGTCTTCAACAAGCCCAATTTACCCATACATATTCCTTTTATCCTTAGTTGCTTCCATCATTGGCCTTTAAGCCTAATACATGTTATACGATTCAATACTTAATCATGATTAAGCTATTGAAGCACTAGAATCACCAATGATCTTAACAAGATTCAAAAATTCACTATTCATCTTCTTCTCCATTTAAGAACACTAACTCACAATACCCATTTCAAGGACTAGCATAATTCTTCAACCAATTGGTACTTTCTACTTCACAATGCATTCCAAATACTTAATCCATAGATGAATTTAAGTGTAGGGTAGGGATTTTACCTCTTGTAGCTCAAACCCTAACTTGAACCCTTTTGAATGATTCTTGAAGATTAGAGGAATCCCTATGAATTTTAATCCATGTAGATGTTAGTACTATCATTAACTAGTGTTAATCCATTATAAAAATATCGTAAAACTCACCTTTGATGTGTATTTGGGTTGGGGATGCTCCACCTTCTCTCTAGAACCCAAAACTTAGCCAAAAATGAAATTTCTTTCTCTCTCCCCGAATCCCCCTATTTTTATAGAAAATAGTCTGCGTAGGCAAATTGTGTAGCCTACGCAGATTGGCTACACATGCCTATGTAACCTACGCAACTTAAGTCCTCCCCCTCACTTCCATTCTGTTTTTGCCTACGCAGCCTGCGTAGGCTACGCAAAAAGGCTACGCAGGTCTGCTGGAATCCTTTCCTCCCTCTTAGCTCAATCATTCCAATCTATGTCGTTAATCATACAAGATAAGGACCTTAAATCCATCTTACCTTCATGCCTAAGTATTATAATGATCCTATTTCCCTCGTGTGGGTTCGCAATCACTTCGAGGTCTCGTAAAATATTCTCTTAACCTCGAGTTCGGCTTGTTATTAGTTGGCTTACCTAGCGGGTTGGGTTAGGTGCCATCACGACTAGTGGATTTTGGGTCGTGATAGATTGGTATTAGAGCTCTAGGTTCATAGGTTCTACAAGTCATGAGCAAGTGTCTAGTAGAGTCTTGCGGATCGGTATGACGACGTCCATACCTATCTTTGTGAGGCTACAGGACATTTAGGATATACTTCACATCTTTCTTTCCTTATCATGCGACATTGATTCAGCTTGAAGCGTAACTCTTTGAATTCCTTCCACGCATTCGTATGCACATGTGAGCGCTCGGTATCGGCTGTACATTGTCGACTTGTGATTCTATGAGCGAGGTTCGAGATGTGTATTCTGTGTTTTGGTGATGGGTCAGTCTGGAGTACTTGAGGCCATGGTTGAACCGCAGCTTAAGCTCGGTAGCTTCAGTTGTAACTTGTACATTTGGACTCATATGTCCGGTAATGTCCCTACGAGTGGAATTTGTGGCTCGATGAGCGGTGAAATGGCTTTGTGATGAGTATGATGTAACTGCGGGATGTGTTAAGACGATTTGAATGTGGAGAGAAGTGTTTCCTTGGAATTTAAAGAGGGCCATTGGGTGCTTGATTTTCGTTTGATGTGATGTACAACCTCGAATTGTGAGTGTGTTGAAGAATTAAATTTTCATGTCTTGTTAATGAGTTTGGACTTAGGAAGATTAAGTGACTGCGTAGTAATTGTAGTTGCAAAAGGGTTTAACAAGATGCCAATTTGAGGCTAAGTAGGTGTGTTTCTTACAATGTTGATTGGAGATTTTCTTTTCTACTAGCGGGTTATATGTGTTGAGACTTGAATTTGAATCTGGTTGAGAAAGTTGACTTGAGTGTTAAGGGAATGGAAGCGAGCTTAGCGGACGATTGAGGTATTTTTATGGTTGGCATGGTATGAGCTTGAGAAGAATTTTTGTTGAACTGACCACAGTGTTATAGCAGTAATAGAATATGGGTATTGCGAATTATCGAGTGTTTTAATTGATGGCTTTGAGCCAAGTGGGGGAGCCTGCTATTGACAATTTAATTCGATTCATGGTTATGTGTCAAATTGTTTTTTTTTGTCTGAAGTATACTTGGGAATCAGTGATGACTTGTAGAGGTGGAGTTCGAAAATGACTCGAGTAAGGAAATTTCCGGATACGGGTTATATTGCGCTTTATGAGTATATGAAAATTGTGGGATGATTGAGTTGTTATTTGTGAATGATATAGTGCGCACGGAGTATGAATTTGATAGGTGGTATTAAAGTAGAGTTACTTCTTTGAGTGTTGTTGTGCTAATGGGGCACGTACCTTTTGGCCCATTTGGATGGTGTAATTTGGAGTTGAACAAAGGGGGGGACTCCCGATAAAGTTCTAATAGGTTCGAGGTTTATATATGGAAATTGAGAATTTCTCCAGACTTGTGTATGGATAAAATCTAAGACTTGCATTTGATGGTGCCTGGACTTGCGAAAATTCTGTATGACTATGGATTCTACATTTTTGTATAAGGAAGGTAAGAAGAACAATTTCAAATTCACATAAGGTATTTTCAGAGTGAGTTTTATAGTTGTGATATTTATGAAAGTGCTTAAGAAGAATACAGTTGCTTATGGGCTGTAGGGCGGTGGTTCTATGCTAAGGTTTGTGGGGTGAGTTGTGGTTAAAGATCATGGAGTTTTAGCAAGGAGAAGTATCAATCTTAAGACAAATTCGGAAGGGACTCGGAGAAATAGGACAGCTTAGTAGTAGGTTGGATCAGTATGGTAATGGATATGATCGGTTCTTTAGGTTCTGATGATATGGGGGTTTTTCTATAGGTGCTTTGTAGCAATACTCTTGGGTTTGGCGACCTGCGTGGCTTGATTGAGTTAGAGAGATTTAAATTTGATGGCTTGATTATGTACAAATAGATTCCAAGAGTTCTCGATGGTTACTACCATGGTTCGAGGTATATATTTCCTAATGGTGTGTGGAACATATTGTGTATTGTGGTTTTCTCCTGGATGAGATTAAATGGAAGGTTTCTGACTGATCGGGGGTGTATTCTGCTTAGGACTCAAGGTTGAATTTGAGATTTTCGTACTTTTCATATGATGGCATAATAGGTATGGTGCGTTGTGTAGGATTGATATTGCATGTGCAAGGTCACGATTCGGTTTTGTAAGGAAGGTCCTGAATTCTTAGGCAACATAGACGGTTTCAGATGACTAGGTGAATGATATTACTATTTGGTATTGCTTGATGAGAGTGTACATTTCAGAAGGGGCACCGTGCTTTGATTTATGGATACTTCATTGGTATTGCATCACTCTCCTGGTTGATCGATTGCTGATATTCAAATTTTTCTAGGTGGCACAGAAGAATTTTAGAAGTATTCCTCGTGGGATGATCGTGTATGAGAGATGTGTTAGACATTCGGGTGGTGGATATGGAATCAAATTTGGTGATTCGTGTGTTTTATGGATTTGGAGGCTGGGAGTTCTCAGGAGCAGATTGTTTCATGGTTGTGGACTGTAAGGTTATGGCCAAAGCTAGCCAGATGATAGTATGTGTTATGATTCGGTCATTGTAGATTTTCGGAGGGTTATTTATCTATTTGTGGGTGACCATAGTTGATTTGGGGGTTCATTGGTAGGCCCAATTAGGATGTGGATTCTACACTGAGCCGGATTGGTTTGATCCATATTGTTATTGTTGAGGGATGTGCCATTCGATTTTTGTCGAGCTTATTCATGTTCTGAGATGATCTGTGAGTTACTCTTCTATGCTACGAGGAGTTGTGATTCGTTGGTTATATGCACATATGGTGCGGTTCTATTGGGGCCTTATAACGGAATTTGAGCGAGAGGAGTATTGGGTATTGCTTGGTTGATAGAGGATTGGTTATGTTCTTTTGGGTTTTGTGTGGCATTGTGTCATTTGCTTCTCCGTGGTTATAGTAATGCACTTTGAGTACTTGATATCGAATTGCGCATGGTTATCGATTTTTAGTAGGGTGACTGGAGGTATTTCATATGGACCAGTATTTGGATAGGGTCGCACATTGCGGCGGAGTTATGTGGAGATATGATCCTTTGTGTTAGATTCGTGTGTTATGGTTCTATGGCATGTGATAGGTTTTAAGCATTTCGTAGTGGTGGTACTTGTTGAGCTTGCAGGATGGTTCACTCGTTTGAGTCATTTTCCATGATTGAGTACATTTGGAATGTTGCTATTTGGTGCACGGATTGCACGGGTTGTGGCTTTAGATTGAATTGATGTGTCATGTCACTAGAGTGGTTGTGTTGGATGAGATGAGATCATTGAACCTAGAATGGATACTATCGGATTTGATTGTGGTATATTTGGAAGGATAATATCGGAAGTCGGCTTGGAAATTGGCTACAGTTCTTGTAGAAGGAGAGGGAGCTCCATGACCTGTTGATCTGATGAATGGTTATGAATTATGTATGTTTCTTTCATCATCGGCACTGTACGAAGGTTTTAGAACGAGGCTTTGTTTGATATGAGGTTTATTACCAGTATTGGGTTGTTTTGAGCAGTTACTGTGATTTGAAATTATCGCTATGAGTATTTGAGTTATGCGATATATCATGTGATTACATCTTGGATTATGGTTACAGGTTGTTCAGACTTATACAGTGCGTAAATGCGAGATTTTGACCTTATAGAAATTTCAGGATGTTGGAAATTGGATTCTAAGGCTTATGGGCTAAGGTTGGAGTAACGATCGTCAGTTATGTTGTGTTGTCGGGCCTATATGGAATAGGGTGACGTGGGATCACCCCCGGGTATGTGCATGGTAAGGTTACACGGTGATTTGATAGTTTTTGGAACAACTCTTGGCACGTTTGAGGACGAACGTATGTTTAAGTGGGGGAGGATATAACGACCCGATCGGTCGTTTTGAGTATTTACACTTCGCTCGGTTATTTGAGGGCATGAGTAGCTCCGTATGATGTATTATGACTTATGTGAATCGTCGGTTTTGGTTTTCAGGTTATTCAGTATTGATTTGAAAGAATGATTCTCAGCTAGAAGCTTTAAATTTGAAAGGGTTGACCACGTTTAACTTTTTAGTATTTAACCTCGAATTGGATTTTTGATGGTTCCGTTAGCTTCGTTGGGTTATTTTGGACTTAGGAACGCGTCCGGATTGTGATTTGGAGGTCCGTAGTAGAATTTGACTTGAAATGGCAAAAGTTGGAATTTTGAAAAGTTTGACCAGAAGTGGACTTTTTGATATTGGGGTCGGATTTCAAGTAGGTCCGTAATGTCAAATGTGACTTGTGTGCAAAATTTGAGGTCAATCGGACGTGATTTGATAGGTTTCGGCATCGGTTGTGGAAGTTTGAAGTTTCAAAGTTCATTCAATTCGAATTGAAGTGTGATTCATCGTTCCGATGTTGTTATGTGTGTTTTGAGGCCTCGAGTAGGTCCGTGTTATGTTTTAGGACTTGTTGGTGTATTTGGTTGAGGTCCTGGGGGCCTCGGGCGAGTTTCGGATGATTAACGGATCAAAAATTGGAGTTGTGAGGTTGCTGAAGTTGTAGCTCTTCTGGTGTAATCGCACCTGCGAGGGTCTTGGCCGCAGGTGCGGCAGCTCGAGCGCAGGTGCGGAGTTGGAGGGTGTCAGTAGAAGTCGCAGGTGCGATGGGATTTTCGCACCTACGATTGCGCAGATGCAGGCTAGGATTTGCAGAAGCGAAAAATGGTAAGGAAGCCGGACAACGTAAGTGCGACATTTTTTCACAGAAGCGGGTGCACAGGTGCGAGCCCAGGCTCCGCAGGTGCGAAAAGCCTGGGCAGAACCCTTTAAGTTTGAGGGTTCGATATTTTCACTCATTTTCGGATGATTATATTCCATGAATCTATCTTCATTTTTAGCAATTGGTTGACGAATTTATAGAGGAAATTGGGAGTGTTGGCCTAAAGTCCATAATATGAAGTTTTGAGTTTTGAACATCGATTTGGAGTCGGAATTGAGTGAAATTAGTATGGTTGAACTTGTAATTGGATGAGTTGTCGGATTTTGTGAGTTTCGTC
The DNA here is from genome assembly GCF_000715075.1 of Nicotiana tabacum. Classification (NCBI taxonomy): domain Eukaryota; kingdom Viridiplantae; phylum Streptophyta; class Magnoliopsida; order Solanales; family Solanaceae; genus Nicotiana; species Nicotiana tabacum. Next base: position 8,292,785 of record NC_134096.1, read on the forward strand.
GGATTCCGATATGTGGGCTCCATCGGCGATATTTGGAGTGTAATTTCGGATTTTGTGGGAAAATATTAGTATTTTGATATGGAATTAATTCCTATAAATTGTGTGGACTGAATCAAATTTATTGTGGCTAGATTCGAGCCGTTCAGGAGTTGTTATGCGCAAAATGGGATTTCTGGAGCAATGTTTAGCTTGCTCGGCATTGGATTTGTCTTATTCGAGGTAAGTAACTCTTCTAATCTTGGAGTTGAGGCTATGAAACCCCGAAATACGTGTTATGTGATTTGTGTTGAGGTGATGCACATGCTAGGTGAGGGCGTGTGGGCGTGCACCATGTGAATTGGGACTCTGTTATTTCTATGGCACTATATAGTGGTCCTCTTTGTTGAAGTCTGTATTTTCACCATGTGATAAAGTAATTGAGCTGTCAATCATGCTAGATATCATGGTTAGGATTTTTGATGATACTGCTAGGACCCATAGTGGTCGTTTCTTGCTGTCATTTCACTGATTTCATTGATATTTCATACTCAGTCATATTCATGCATTCATATCATATCTCAGTCTCAGTTATTTATTGATACTTCATATCATTGTTGTCAGGTTAGTTTTATGACATTGCGAGCTCGTGAGTGATACTGAAGAGATTGGTGACTGAGTGAGGCCGGGGGCCAGGGGCCTGTTTGTGAGGATGATAGCACGTGAGTTGTCCGTGCGATTCCAGATATTGATATTATGGCACATGAGTTGTCCGTGTGGATATAGCGCTTGGGCTGAAAGGAGCCCCTCCGGAGTCTGCACACGCCTAGTGAGCGTAGTCGACTATAAATAGGGATCGGGTTGCACGTCGTAGCGGGCATTGTACAACGATGAGTGATTGAGTGTGCTAAGCATAATGAGAGAGAATGCGAGACAGTGAGATTGAGTACTCTGAGAGTGTGAGTACATGAGTTCATTATCGAGATGCATTGTATTTGACATGCGTACTTGAGATACATGCATAGAGGTGCATCTCCTTCTGCTACCTAGTTTTAGGCATAGAGAAGTACTTTCCTTATGCTATCTGAAAATGAAACATCTTACTATTTGTTAAAGGGAGTTTTGGGAAAAAATACAGTTTTCAAACTTACTCGTATTTTGACTTTTTCGGTAAAAGATTTGGGCTTTTACTGAGATACTTGCAAAGAAATACCTATTTTTCTGGGACTGTGACCGAACTGAGCATTTTATTTCTGAGATACCTCTTTTATTACTTGTACTATGCTGTTATGAGCTGTTGTGGAATATTGGTGTTGGACCCGACCTTTGTGTTACCTCATCACTACTTTCAACCTAAGGTTAGGTTTGTTACTTATTGAGTACATGGGGTCGGTTGTACTCATACTATACTTCTGCACCTTGCGTGCAGATATTGACTGTTGATGTTGTTGTGTTCGATGGGAGCTGGATTTGAAAATGTACCTGCGTTCCGGTTGTAGCTGCCTCTTGTTCGTGGTAGCTTTAGATCTGTAAAACTCTGTTTATGTACTTTTTAAATAGACGGTGTATTTATTTCATTTCAGCTTTGTAAATTCTATTCTTAGAAGCTCATGATTTGTATTACCAGTTCTTGGGGAATGTATAAGATTAAGATTTTTCTTTACTTAAATTAATTTAATAATTGTTATTGAGATTGGCTAGTTGGTAATTGGCTTACCTAGCAGGTTGAGTTAGGTGTCATCACAACTAGTTGAATTTTGGATCGTGACATTAAGGCACTAATAATTGATTGTATATAAATTATAAAAAAAGCTTATTTAGGGCGGGTAATACAAAATTTTAACAATTTTAATAAATAAATTTCAAATATTATATAGGAAAGAAAAAATCTCTATTAAAAACAAGATACAATAAGATGTTTGCAAATGGTTCCCCCGTTACCTCTCTCTCACTATCCCTCAATTACTCCTTGTATTCCCATTTTCTCCCCTTATTCTGCGGGATATTCAAACGAGGACGTACCTCTCCTTTAGAAAACCATGTTTAATTATGGTTTTTCCTAATTAAGTAATTCTTTGTTTTCTCTAGATGACCTTATCTTTATATACACCATTCAACATTTTTAGGTTCTTTGGCTCTTTCCATATATATCAAAAGCCCCCATATTTTGGATGTTGTACGTGGCATCAGTTATCTAGGTACATTTTATTGCCGGTTGCCATCATTTGGAAAACTTTAATTCTAGTTACTGCTTGAGTAATTCCGATACGTTTATTGTCAAATACTAAATCAGTTTCTTTCAAATTTCTTGATATTTTTGAAGGGTGTGGCATTCTCAAGATCAATCTTGTGGTGATTTGATCTTTTAGATCGTAAAAGAGATGAGTTGTTTTTCATGTTTTTCGTCACATGAAAAGAAGTCGTCTCGAAACTCACGTAATAACAAGAGAAAAGAACCTTCGCCTGCAATTCATCCTCATGGAGAGACCCTATTGCAACAACAAACCTCGAAACCAAATCCACAAACACAGCAAAATCAGCAGTCTCGGTTTGGTAAGAATGTTGGCTTCTAACATTATTCATAAAATTACATTATTTACTTTTCTAGAATATTTTTTTTTTGTTGGGGGCATAAATCTTCATAAACATATAACTCGAGGAAACTCCAATTTGAACATATGTGCTATGCATTCGGCTTTTTCTATCCGCAAAGCTAAGGCGGAAGAAAACGTGATTTCTGGTGTCGTAGGCTATCTTTTTATATATCTTCCTCTCCCCGACGTTCTCAAAGCGATTGCTATCCTTTTTTCTTGCTTTCATCTTGTGTTAAGGATGATAATGGAATTTGATTTTGTTAAAAAAGATCACACTCCATATCTTCCTTATTATATACGGTTTAAGTTTATTTCTTAGAGTCAATTTCACATGCACATTATGAGGCATTTTCACAATGACCAGAAAAGAACATTGATTAGATTGCGTTCTAGCTTAGACATCATGATGCAATTTTATGCAATCTCAACTGGACATTTTTCTTATAACGATGATGTTTGAGCCAATTTATGTTTGAATTAATTTATACATACATCAACTATTCAACCAAGTACATATTACCTTCTATCAACACAAATATCGATAACTCTGTCCACCAAAATCTCAAAGATAAATATGTTGAATCTGATAAATATGTCACACCAACATCATTTCGATTGATATTTACTTGACATTACTTTGTGGTAAATATCAATCGAAATGATTCACCATCACCTTTTATTGCACAAGTATTTCCACATACGACCAGACAAAGACTAATCTTTCGGTTGATGCTTTATTTTCAGAGTTCTTCTAAATCATGATTTTTATACGATTTGACTTTTCCTAGCCAATATACAGAGTATACAATCATACTATATTATAAGTAGGGAAAATGCATAAGTACCCCCTAACCTATAGCCGTATTTCCAACTACACGCTCTAACTTTGCGGGGATTTTATAATCCCCCTCCCTCCCTAAACTATTTTAAAGTAGAATTATTTGTACCCTTAAAGTTTACGTGGCAGAGTGTGTGTATTTCACTCTCCTTGGGAGAGTGAGAAGCAGGAAAAACTGATTTTCAGATTTTTCTTTTTGCTTTTTTACAATTTTTAGTGAGATATATAATTTCTTACTTTTTTTTCCTTTTCCTTTTCCTTTTTCTTTGTCTTTTTCTTTTACTTCTTTTTCCGTTACTTCTCTAATTCCGACGAATATTCATTCGCCGACGACTTTGTCTAACCATTCTTCTTCTATTTATTTCTGTTTTTCTTCTTCCTCTTTCTATCATTTTCACACACAAATTAAACTCTCAGAAAGATCTATTCATAAGCAAAGCAAAATATATTCAGCTATGGATGGGTGGGTAGGGGGAGGGGGTTGAATTCATCATCAGAAAACCTTCCCACGCCGGAAATAATGGAGGTATTGAAATTTTAACTTGAAAAAGTCTTCTTCTAACCTAGCAGACACACTTATACTCATATTATATATTATCACACACAAACCTAAAGCAAATAAAAGGAATATATTGAAAATATATTACTTTAAAGTAAAAATTATGATACAACTATTATCAAAGCATTGCTTTGACATGAATTGTTTTGTGAAAATCTGCTATTGTCTAGGTTGGAGGAAGTTATCGGAACACCATTATTTCCCCCTACTAACAAAAAAGAGTAAGAAAAGAGAAAACAAAAGAAAAAGAAAAGAAATGAAAGGAATAGTATAAACAAAAGAAAAAACGAACTAAAAAAGGGATAAAACGCTTGCCGACAAACTTATCGGAGAAAGAAACGAAAAATAGTTGGTGACGGTCGGAAGAAAAATTATCGGAATTCACAGTTATATACATGATAAAGAAAGAGAATGAAAAAGAAAAGGGAAAATATTTGGAATAGAATAAGAAAAAAAGAAAAGAATACTAAAAAGTACAAAAGAGAAAAGAGAAACGAAAAGGAAAAAAAGGTTTTTTTTAATGAAATCTAATGTATCAAGCGAATGTGGTTCACTTTCCAATGAAAATTTGGTTGTGGTACTTTAAGGGTGAATTTATTTGACTCTAATATAGTTCAGGGGTAATAAAAACCCCGCAAAGATAGAATGTGTAGTTGAGAATCCGGTTATAGATTAGGGTACTTATGCATTTCCCTTATAAGTACGAAGATCAAAAGTTGAATGTGAAAGGCTAAAATGGCCCTATATTATTATTGGACTTTTTTGCCCTTAATAGTTATATTAATAATAACTTTAAAATTAATAAATAAAATATGTAAGCTATAAAAGTTAGTTTTCTAACGTTAAATTTGCCTTGAATTGTCAAAGAATTGATTAAGGTACATATATGTAAATTCTTCACTGTACAAAGATCTTAACATCTCATGCGTGTAATAGTTTTTAGAGCTAACATTTATAGTTCTTATAATTTATCTTCTCCTTCTATTTTTCTTAGCTTAAATATTTAGATTGTTATGATTTTTAAGTACAATTGTTTTCTTATAAATGCAATCATGATTCAAAACGTTTTACCGTCCATGTACAAAACAATGTCATGTTTTCAATTTTATACTAATTATATGGGATACACGTGCAACGCGCGTGCACAAGAACTAGTGATTATATAAGGTTATATATACACATATTATTAAAAAAGTTCATATTTTAAATTTAATTGGTTGACGGGACAATTATTTTGGTTAATTCTAATAAATCAAATTTCCCGTTTTGTTTGCAGAAGCCACACACCAAAAGACGTCTTACAAAGATGAAGGCAACAACAATATTGCAGCTCAAACTTTCACATTCAGAGAACTAGCAACAGCCACAAAGAATTTTCGCCAAGAATGTCTAATAGGTGAAGGTGGTTTTGGACGTGTTTACAAGGGCCACCTTGACAAAACTGGTCAGGTACTTCAACATTTGAACTTTTCCTCTATGGTTCTCATGTAAAGCATTTTGACCAAATGGTCTCAAAGTTTGATTTAGTGGTAAGGACGCAACACGTGATGTGTCGATTAAGTGTGTCGAATAGACTAGGTGATAAAAGTGTGTTTCCTCTAATAACTTAAGATTTTAGATGAGATGATCATACACTTCAACATGGTATTAAAGTAGGAAAAGATCCTGGGTTCAAGTCTCACCGTTATCCAAAAATAATTTCTACGTGCTTGGCCAATGAAAAAAAAAAGAATGAAGCATACACGTGAGGGGTTGTGTTGAAGAGACTAAATAATAAAAGTGTATTCTTTATATCAACTTAAGCTTTTAAATGAGATAGTCACACACTTCAACAAAGTGTTCGTTACGCGTTCGACTTCTTCCATATATATTAATTAAGTTGGAAGGAGGGGAAATTTGTGCAAATGTCCTTTTTTGAGATAACTATTTAAATTCTATTTTCTTGAGCCGAGGGTATATTGGAAATAATCTCTCTACCTTCTCAAGATAGGGGCAAAATTTGTGTTCAAACTACCTTCCCCGGATTCTACTTATAAGATTACGCTGAATTTATTGTTATTGTTGTTGTTATTTAAATAAATTCTTTCCCCACCGGCGGGTTATTTCCTAAAATTTCAAACTGTGGCCCCAACTGGAGCCAGACTCCCATAGGGGATTTCTTCAATATTAAAACAAAAAACGTAATTAAATAAGTAAATCGATTGATGCTGAAATTATAGTAACTATTTGTTCATTTGTCTCTTCAGGTTGTAGCAGTGAAGCAGCTTGATCGCAATGGATTGCAAGGAAACAAAGAATTCCTTGTGGAAGTGTTGATGTTGAGTCTATTGCACCATTCAAATCTTGTAAATTTAATTGGATATTGTGCTGATGGAGATCAAAGACTTTTGGTGTATGAATACATGCCTTTGGGGTCATTGGAGGATCATCTACTAGGTACTTATTTTACTTTTTTGTTAACACATGTTTGATATCTGCATTGGGCCCGACAAAATTCGGATTTGCACGGAAAAGTTTCATATTAGAGGAGTGTTAGGGTAAAACACTCCTTAATAAAGGCGTTGTAGCCCTCTGATTAAGGATGAAGGGTTATTTACCACTCCACCACAAACCTTGTTGGTTTTCGAAAATTATTTTTAATTATATAGAAGATTATCTATATAAATGAAATGTAGAAACAATGTTTTGGCTATTAGGAGAGTAGAAAAGTTATGCTTCTTCTTAGATATTTAAGGAAGAACTAATGCAGCTAAAGTTAGTGAAAACACATTCAAATGCTCAAGCAGGGAATAAATAGGATTGAAGAAACAAGCTTTTCTTGGATGTGTTTGGTGGACAATTTTTTTCGAAAATAAATTATTTTCTTATGTTTGTTTACCAGCAAATATATTCAAAAGCAACTAATTTTCACCAAAAGTGGAAAATGATTTCTCTCACTTATGAGCGTTAGTCATTTTCCTTTTATAACTATGTCAACTCTTAACTTTGTACCACAACTCCAACCATGGTTCAAAAAAAGTTTCGAGAAAATAATTTACCATAAAATATTTACTAAAAACTAACTTCCGTCTACCAAACACACTTAGTACCGTATAACAAAGTCAAAACTTATTCATTATCCTCCTAAATGATATAAGAAAGCTCAAAGTAGTGAACTGGAAATATTCCATTTGACTAATATGCAATGTGTAACACTAACTCTTTATTAATGCATGGAAAATTCTCATACTAACAAGAAATTATTGATCATTTAGGGATTTTTACATAGTATAGCTACCCCAAGATAATAGCTGACAAATGTATAAAGGGTAACCCGATGCACAAAGTATCTCGTGTTCACGCAGGGTTAGGGAAAGGGCCGCACCCAAGGGGTGTGATGTTGACAACCTACTCTAATGAGGCATTTAGTGGTTGCTTCCAAGGCTCGAATCCGTGACCTATAGGTCACCCGAACACAACTTTACCATTGCTCCAAGTCCCCCCTTCCTAGTTGGCAAATGTATAATTTTGCATATGAATGTATAATATACATATTTATGCACAATTAGTGTATATTTTCTTGCATATTTGACTAGCAGCTGCAATTATTTTTGGTTGACGGATCAAATGTGTTAAAAAAAATCATTCATAGTACATTTTTTCAGATCTTTCACCAGGTCAATCTCCTTTAGATTGGTATACAAGGATGAAAATAGCATTAGATGCAGCAAAAGGTTTAGAATATTTACATGACAAAGCCAATCCACCAGTCATTTACAGAGACTTGAAATCCTCAAACATATTGCTAGATAAAGAGTACAATGCAAAACTCTCAGATTTTGGATTAGCAAAACTTGGACCTGTGGGAGATAACACACATGTTTCTTCTAGAGTGATGGGAACTTATGGTTATTGTGCTCCAGAATACCAAAGAACAGGCCAATTAACTGTAAAATCTGATGTATATAGCTTTGGTGTTGTTTTATTGGAGCTAATTACTGGGAAAAGAGCAGTTGATATTACAAGGGATGGCCATGAGCAGAATTTAGTTACTTGGGTAAGTGAAATATTTTCCTTCTCCTTTTCTGCTTTAAACATATGGATTTAACTTATATACATGATTGGATTTACTTATCTTTAGGTAAAGTGACAGAGTAATTTTAAAATTTAAACAGTTAATCTGACCGGTTATTTGTGTGACAATCCCTTTTCTTTATTTGCCTTGTCAGTGTATATAAATTGAATTCCATATGTACTTAACTTATAAAAATATCCGTATAAAATAATGTTTATTATTATTAATGTATATATGATAGCAGATTAATTATCATCTTTACAAGGTTATTAATTAATATTTATAAATATTTACTTGTAATTACCCCATGTGTTTATGTTTTATTAAAAAGCTATATATTTTTCCATGATATTATAGCAGACTTACTATGAAGATATTACTGAGATTTACATGTAATTACGTTATGAATTTAAGTTATATATACTGACAATATAAAGAAATATTACACAGTCGTTGCAATTTAATCGATTATACTAGTTAATACTTATTTTTTCGGACCAACATATCAAGTTTATTATGAAAATTTACCTGTTGTCATAGGTAAACTTTATCTGAATGATAAAAAAAGATTTATACTATCAGTGCACAACACTTAAACTTTCATCTTATAAGTAATATAGTTGTGTAAATATTGTAGGCATTTGCACAAATGACCTTTTTTAAGGCCACTCTTTAAATTTTGTCCCTGTTAGCCCAGTGGGCTATTGCGCGCAAAACAAATGCATCCAATTGCTTACAAAAAGGCGAATTTAGCCTACTGGACTAACGTAGGAAAAATTTAGAAAGAGGTACAAGAAAAGGTCATACGGTCTTTTACATCGTCAATGCATATAATGGAATCCTTTGCTTCGATTATTTTTTTTTTCTGGCTGTTATTACTGTTTCTCTTCCTGTAGCTCTTTGTCATAATTGCTATGATTTGCTTTCATTGAGTCGAGAGTTTACCGTAAACAGTCTTTCTATCATCACAAAGTAGGGGTAAAGTCTGCCTATATATTACTCTCCTCAGACCCCACTCGTGGGAATATATTGGGCATACCCAGTATATATAGTCCTACAGTACAAGTGGAGTCTGGAGAGGAAAGCGTGTACGCAGACTTTACCCCTAAGTAGAAAGTAGAGAGGCGGTTTCTAGTAGACCGTCGGCTCAAGAAAAGATGAAAATTAAGCTAAGCAGCAGTAGCAAGCATGTTTGTTGTAATGCATTTAATGGACACTGAAATCATTTGTTGTTATACTTGTTTTAGGCCGAACCCATATTAAAAGACACAAGTAGATATATAGAACTAGCTGATCCAGTTCTTGAAGATGACTTCCCAAAGAAAAATTTCAATCAAGCAGTTGCTGTTGCTGCTATGTGTTTACAAGATGATGCAGCAGTTCGTCCATTGATTAGTGATGTTGTCACTGCTCTTAGTTTCCTTGGAGAAGAACCTTATAATAATATTGGATTAATTGGTTCATCACCAATAAATAACGACACTACTACTTCGCACAAATCACAAGTTCCAATTGATGAAAATCTTAAAGAAGAAGAAGCAATAGCTGAAGTAGAAAGACAAAGAGCAGTTGCTGAAGCCATAGAATGGGGTTCAAATTCAAGAAACACTATGCAAGATCACTAGCTTCTTGTGGTTCTTAACTTTGATATCTAATTAGGCTTTTATCTGGATTTCGGTCGTCCGGATATATCATGAGGAGAGTCCAGCGGCGAAGCAAGAAATTTTCGAAAGGATGTTCAAACTTGAAAGAAGTGAAAAAAAATTTCACGACAAAGGGTGATTAGTATAAGTTATACATATCTAAAATCTAATATTTTATGTATATATATCGTGTAATTTTTCGACGAAGGGTAGTCAATTGACCACCATGTAGCTTCGCCCCCGGAGGAGATGACGATCTAGAGCAGGTTCTGTGAATCAAATTAATTAACCGGTTACTTTTGCTCGTATTATGTATAAATATGCACATAAAAAAATATAATATAAAATTACATTCATTCTGAAGCCACTAAGACTAGATTATGGATCTCGGATCATGAGGTGATGGAGGAATGATAATCAAGGGTAGTAAGTGTTGATTTCTTGATTAGTATGGAGCCAGAGTAAGATTAGATAATTCAAATATTGTGTTTGTTAAAGGAAAATGGACATATTGATAACCATATACAGACATTTATTAAGGAGCCCAAACAACTAATTTTACTGCCTTTGCAGAAAGAACAAACATTTAATTTGCACATAGCAACCTCTTGCAAAAATGTATTATATAAAGTGGTTCGATCCTTCTCCCGCACACGCAGAAATTTTGTATACTAAGCTGCCTTTTGAAAGTTGAAACCTCTGACGGAGCTAGACATCGTATTCTTTTTTTCTTCTTTTTTTTGGTATTAAAATCTTTCATAAGCTACATTGCTTAAATTTGCCAGAAAAAGAATTCATTTTCTTGATTTGCATCTTCCCGTACTAACAAATCTTTTTTATGTCTGTGACTTCATTTGCCTGCATATTTGGTTGTCTCTCTGCAAATGCATATTAGGCGAATTATTACTCCAATGAAATGGAGACATCTCATGAGAGTGATTCCTCCTTTAATGGGCTATATGCGAGACTGCATAAGGTCAAATCCGAGTTTGCCCTCCGTGTAAATTGTTCGAGATTGGAACATGATAAACCGAGAGTCGTCATTTTAACATCGGGATAAGAAGCAAAGTCAGGTTATCGAGCTCAAGGTTCAGGGACCCATCAATATCGAGCTCAAGTCAATATCGAGCTCGAATCAATATCGAGTTGTGATATGAAGTAGTATTATCGAGCTCAAGAGCCAGAGACAGATCAGTACCGAGCCCAGTCAGTATCAAGCACGAGATCCAGAGATCGACCAATACCGAGACCGACCAAGATCGAGCTTAGAGACAAAGAGTCGTTGCAACCGCACTTAGGGAGAGAATCTCGGCGGGAATAAAAGAAAAGCTAATTAATTAATCTATCATAAGATCTCCACTATGTATTTTTTATTATATCCAAAGTAGAATTTTTCCACTATATTAAGAATAGGTATCATTTCTGCAAGAGCATTGAACATCCAGAGAAGCAAACATTGATACACTCACATTTCAAAGATTATTACACTAATATATAGCAGGGATTATCCTTTTTGAGCTTTGACATTGATTCATCTTGCTTGTTTATAAATCATTCTCTACTCAATTTGGTTTGTATTTCATTCCTTTTTTACAGTCAATATTCGATATATATTTCTATTTACTTTTTTGACTTGTACCGAGTTACACCACGTATCCTTAGAACTACATATAAATTCAAATCTATCCGTTTTTCGGTTAAACAGTTTGGCGCCCACCGAAGGGCTAAGGATAATAGTGGTTATTTGGTGCGAATCTCTGTGAAACACACTATTTCACACTTGCTCTTGGAAGTATCTTTGATTTCAGGCTGAAAATGACGAATTCATAATTAATGGCCCTACCTATCGACAACGAAGCTGGCTTTCAAGATGAGAACAACAACTTAACGCCCAGGGGTGAACGGCCACTTGTCGATCCCGTTGGAGCTCGGGTCGAAGAACCAATAGACGTTAATTCACATGTGGCCATCGAGGCAAACCAACGTTCCGATCCTGAAAACAGCATTCAAGGTAGAACTCGATCTCTAGCTCGAAATACCTAAAACGCTGAGGAAAATGGAATCAGCTTGCGTATGATTTTCGAAATATTGCAAGCTCAACAAGTAGAAATAGCCCAGTTGCAGAGCCAAACCCAGACACCGACCAAGCTCGAGCCCAGTCCACCTCAAGAAGTCACCCACAAAATGGGGCCAGCTGTAGTGAGATCAAATGAGCAAGAATCAAGGACTAATCCCGAAATTGTTAAGATGCTCGAGAAACTGACAAAACGAATAGAGTCAGGAGAAAGGAGGATTGAAGCAAATGACAAAAAAGTGAAAACGTATAACTCCAGGGTTGATCAGATCCCGGGGGCACCACCGATATTGAAAGGTTTGGATTCCAAAAAATTCGTACAAAAGCCTTTCCCCCCGAGCGCAACTTCGAAACCGATCCCCAAAAGGTTCCGCATGCCCGAAATTCCTAAATATAATGGAATGACCGATCACAACGAACACATCACCTCTTACACATGTTCCATTAAAGGAAACAATCTAGAAGACGACGAGATCGAATTTGTATTATTGAAAAAATTCTGTGAAACCCTTTCAAAAAGAGCAATGATATGGTATCATAATTTACCGTCTAACTCTATCGATTCTTTTGCTATGCTTGTAGATTCTTTCGTAAAAGCACATGTTGGAGCCATAAAGGCCGAGATCAGTAAATTGGATCTTTTCAAGGTAAGACAAAAAGATAACGAGATGCTATGAGAATTTGTATCTCCTTTCCAAATAGAATGAATGGACCTACCACCAGTCACAGACGCTTGGGTTGTTCAAGCTTTCACTTAAGGTCTGAACGAATGAAGCTCGATAGCTTCATGATGGTTGAAGCAGAACCTGATTGAGTACCCAGCTGTTACCTGGGCCGATATTCACAATCGGTATCAATCGAAGATTAGATTCGAAGACGACCAGTTGGGTTCTAGGTCCATTATTAAAAGGGACATCAACCGAGAACAAAGGCCGATTAGGGAACCGATACTGGCCGTATAGTGGAGATTATAGGGGTAACGAACCAAGACATAACCCCGTACAAAGCAATAAAAGAATTGATCGAGGTCAAGGGTCTCGGGGGCTGATGAACAAGAATAGGTTTGACAGGCATACTGGACCTAAGGAAGCACCGCGGTAATCAGAATATAACTTCAACATCTACGCATCCGACATCGTGTTGGTTATCGGACGCATCAAAGATAGTAAATGGCCTCGACCTCTGCAGACCGATCCAACCCAGAGGAATCCCAATCAAATGTGCGAATATCATGGCACTCATGGCCACAGAACGGAAGATTGCAGGCAATTGAGAGAGGAGGTAGCCCGGTTATTCAATAAAGGGCACCTTCGAGAATTTTTAAGTGACCGGGCCAAAATCCATTTCAAAAACAGGGATTTCAGAAGACAAAATGAACAAGAAGAGCCACAACACATCATCCACATGATTATCGGTGGGATCGATATCCCCTAAGGGTCGGTTCTTAAACGCATTAAGATGTCAATTGAAAGAGAAAAGCGATCTCGATCTCATGATTACACACCTAAAGGAACCTTGTCCTTTAGTGATAAAGACGCAGAAGGAATCATGCAACCCCATAATGACGCACTGGTAATATCTGTACTTATGAATAAAACTCAAGTTAAGCGTGTGTTAATTGATCTAGGTAGTTCGGTCAACATTATTAGATCAAAGGTTATAGAGCAGCTCGATCTACAGGATCAGGTCATGCCCGCAACCGTGGTTCTAAACGGATTCAGTATGGCATGTGAAACTACTAAGGGCGAGATAATCTTACCAATAAACGTGGTCGGGATCATCCAAGAAACAAAGTTCCACGTGATTGAAGGCGACATGAGGTACAACGCTATTTTGGGAAGGCCGTGGATCCATAATATGAGAGTCGTACCCTCGACCCTCCACCAAGTTCTGAAATTCCCAACTTCGGAGGGAATCAAAACGGTCTACGGAGAGCAACCGACCGCAAAAGAAATGTTTACCATCGATAAGGTGATTCCGATATCTATACTATCATCGACAAAGGGATCATATTCGAAGGAGGAACAAGATACCAAATAGCAATCACAAACATTAGCCTCAACCCAACTAAAGAATCAGAACACTGACGAAGACGAAGACGACGATTATAGGATCCCTCGATCCTTTGTAATCCCCGATGACTCCAACGCTACCCAGTCAACGGTCGAAGAACTGGAGCAAATCACGCTAGTCGAACATCTGCCCGAGCGAAAGGTATACCTGGGCATGGGGTTAGATCCCGAGCTCAGGAAAAAGCTTATTCAATTTCTTATAACTAACATAAACTATTTCTCTTGGTCCTATCTCGACATAATAGGATCCCACCGGAGATAGACACTCATAGACTGAGCTTGGATCCAAAATTTTGTCCGATAAAGCAAAAAGAAAGGCCCCAGTCCGAGGTCAAACATGCCTTCATCAAGGACGAGGTAACTAAACTTCTTAAAATAGGATCCATTCGAAAAGTTAAATACCCCGAATGGCTAGCAAATGTGGTGGTGGTCCATAAGAAAGGAAACAAACTTAGAATATGTATAGATTATAAAGACTTGAACAAAGCATGCCCTAAAGATTCATTTCCTTTGCCTAGCATCGATCGTATGATCGATGCCACGGCCAGCCACGAGACTCTCAATTTTCTCGATGTCTACTCTGGGTACAACCAAATACGAATGAACCCGGAGGATCAAGAAAACATCTCGTTTGTCACTAAGTACGGTACCTATTGTTATAACGTAATGCCATTCGGTCTAAAAAATGCTGGTGCAACTTATCAATGCCTAGGAAATCGAATGTTTGAAAAACAAATAGGAAAATCAATGGAAGTTTATATTGATGACATGTTAGTTAAGTCCCTGTGAGCAGAGGACCATTTAAAGCATTTGCAGGAAACTTTTGACGTACTAAAGAAGTACAATATGAAGCTCAACCCCGAAAAATATGCATTCGAGGTTGGCTCAGGAAACTTTCTTGGTTTCATGGTGTCCAACCGAGGAATCAAAATCAACTCCGATAAAATCAAAGCTATCGAGGACATCACGGTAGTAGATAATGTGAAGATTGTGCAAAGGTTAACGGGGAGAATAGCCACATTGGGACAATTCATTTCGAGATCCTCAGATAGGAGCCACCGATGTTTCTCGCTTCTTAAGAAGAAAAACAACTTTGTATGGACTCCGGAATGCCAACACGCTTTGGAAAACCTAAATACCCCGAAAATGGACGAACAACTTTACTTGTACTTAGTTGTCTCGGAGATAGCGGTAAGTGGAGTCCTAGTTCGAGAAGAACGAGGTACACAATTCCCTATTTATTATGTCAGTCGGACCTTAGGCAAGGCCGAAAGTAGATATCCCCACTTTGCAAAATTAGCGCTTGCTTTAATAAGCGCCTCTAGAAAATTAAAACCATATTTCCAATCTCATCTGATACATGTTGTAACAAATCCTCTTCGAAACATTTAATGCAAACTCGAGCTTTCGGGTTGATTGGCCAAATGGGCCATAGAAATCGGTGGGTACGATATCGAGTATCGACCCCGAACTACTATTAAGTCTCAAATCTTGGCTGACTTCATGGCTGACGTTTCGCCAACCCTCGTGCCCGAGATTGAAAGAGAGCTACTTATAAAATCGGGTACCTCTTCGGGAGTCTGGACTCTTTTCACGGACGGTACCTCGAACTCGAAGGGGTCCGAATTAGGCATTGTACTAAAATCACACACATGTAATGTAATTAGACAGTCTATCAGAACTACGAAATTGACTAATAATGAGGCCGAGTATGAGGCCATGATTGCAGTTCTTGAACTAGCTCAAAGCTTGGGAGCAGAGATCATAGAAGCTAAGTGTGATTCCCTCCTCGTGGTAAACCAAGTTAATAGGACTTTTGAAGTCCGAGAAAATCGAATGCAAAGGTACTTGGATAAATTACAGGTGACTCTACATCAACTTAAAGAATGGACTTTGCAACATGTAGCCCGAGAACAGAACAGCGAGGCCGACGCTCTTGCGAACTTAGGTTCATCGGTCGAAGATGACGAACTCAACTCGGAGGTTGTCGTACAACTCACAAAATCGATTATCGAAAAAAGGTCACGCCGAGATAAATTTCACAAGTCTAACCTGGGATTGGAGAAATAAATATATAGAATACTTCAAGAACGGGAAGCTTCCATCAGATCCAAAGGAATCGAGAGCTTTGCGAACAAATGCGGCACAATTCACCCTATCCGAAGACGGAACGCTATTTAGAAGGAATTTTGATGGACCACTGGCAATATGTTTGGGACCAGGAGATACCGATTACATACTACGGGAAATTCACGAGGGCACTTATGAAAACCATTCCGGTGCTGATTCGCTAGTCCACAAAGCGATCAGAGCAGGGTATTATTGGACCGATATGAGTAAAGATGCGAAGGCGTTCGTTCGAAAATGCGACAAATTCCAAAGACATGCGCTCGTGATTCATCAACCCGGAGAGCTACTCCATTTGGTCCTATCTCCATGTCCTTTCATGAAATGGGGAATGGACATCGTCGGCCCCCTTCCATCGGCCCCAAGTAAAGCTTAGTTTATTTTGTTTATGACTGATTATTTTTCAAAATGGTTTGAAGCACAGGCTTTCGAGAAAGTCAAAGAAAAAGAAGTGATAGACTTCATTTGGGACCACATCATATGTCAATTCGGGGTGTCAATCGAGATTGTATGTGATAATAGAAAATAATTCATCGGCAATAAAGTAACTAAATTTCTGGAGGATCACAAGATCAAAAGGATCCTATCAACACCGTACCATCCCAGTAGAAACGGACAAGCCGAATCGACCAACAAAACCATCATCCAAAATCTTAAGAAAAGATTAACCGACGCTAAAGGAAAATGGAAAGAAACACTACCCGAACTCCTATGGGCATACCGCACAACATCTAAATCCAGTACCGGGGCAACACCATTCTCGTTGGTTTATGGAGCCTAAGCTCTTATCCCGGTTGAGGTCGGAGAACCTAGCATCAGGTTTTGATATGCGACAAATGAGTCGAATAACGAAACCATGAACACGAGCCTAGAATTATTGGACGAAAAATGAAAAGTCGCTCTCGTCCGACTGCCCGCCCAAAAATAGTGGATCGAAAGGTACTATAATCGAAGAACCAACCTTCGACATTTTAAAATCGGAGACTTGGTGCTAAGGAAAGTCACCCTCAACACCTGAAATCCTAATGAAGGAAAACTGGGTCCGAATTGGGAAGGACCGTATCAGGTTCTCAATATTATCGAAAAAGGATCCTACAAGCTCGGTGTGATAAATGGAAAACAACTACCAAGCAATTGGAACGTGTTGCATGTAAAACGATACTATTGTTAAGGTACAACCCTCCTATGTTCATTTATATTTTGAAATTAACCCTTGCAGGTGTTCGACCAGAAACAGGGATGGATTATTTAACTCGAAGCCTTCAGGCCTGAAAGCACGCGTTGCACTCTTTTTCCCTTAGACCGGTTTTGTCCCAAATGGGTTTTTCGGCAAGGTTTTTAATGAGGCAATCATTGATTGTGCTAACTTAGAACAATTCAACAGTACCCGAGGCCTCTTTACAATCAACCTCGAATACTAGGGGCATTACCCTCGAATATATCATGTTCGATTATCAAGTTCGATGCAAGAAAGTTACTTCATGACAACAGGGTTTCGATAGGAAAAACTATAAGGCCAAATGGTCAAAATGAACCATGCTCGTGTAGTTTGCTCGAGCCCTGGCACTAAACATGAACACATGTATAATGACTTATAAAGAGAAATTTCTTCTTTACTGATATCTCATATCTTAGAAATATTCCTCTATTTTGTGATCTATTATGCAAACAGGTTTAAGGGCCGACCATTACCCCATAAATCGGGGACTGCCAACCGAAAAATCAACGAGATCAAACCCTACATAAGCCTAAGGGCTACATTAGTTCGAGTTCGATCAAACATTCATTCGACCATAAAGCCTAAAGGCTATTTTAATTTCGCGTTTGAGCAAATCCTCACTCGACTATAAAGCCTAAGGGCTATCCTAACTCGAGTTCGAGCAACCATTCTCACTCGGGGACTATCTATCAAGCCTAATGGCTACCATTAGTTCGAGTTCGATAAATCATTCTCACTCGACACAAAAGCCAAAGGGCTACCTTAATTCGAGTTCGAGCAAACACTCACTCGACCATAAAGCCTAAGGGCTATATTAGTTCGAGTTCGAGCAAACACTCACTCGACCATAAAGCCTAAGGGCTATTCTTATTTCGAGTTCGAGAAAATCCTCACTCAACTATAAAGCCTAAGGGCTACCCTAACTCGAGTTCGAGCAACCATTCTCACTCGGGAACTATCTATCTAGCCCAAGGGATGCCATTAATTCGAGTTCAAGAAATCATTCTCACTCGACTCAAAAGACTAAGGGCTACCTTAATTCGAATTCTAGAAAACACTCACTCGAACATAAAGCCTAAGGCCTACATTAGTTTGAGTAACACTCACTCGACCATAAAACCTAAGGGCTAAATTAGTTCGAGTTTGAGCAAACACTCACTCGACTATAAAGCCTAAGGGCTGTTTTAATTTTGAGTTTGAGCAAATCCTCACTCGGCTATAAAGCCTAAGGGATACCCTAACTCGAGTTCGAGCAACCATTCTCACTCGGGGACTATCTATCGAGCCCAAGGGCTTCCATTAATTCGAGTTCGAGAAATCATACTCACTCGACCATAAAGCCTAAGGGCTACATTAGTTCGAGTTCGAGCAAACACTCACTCGACCATAAAGCCTAAGCGCTACTCTTAATTCGAGTTCGAACAAATCCTCAATCGACTATAAAGCCTAAGGGCTACCCTAACTCGAGTTCGAGCAACCATTCTCACTCGGGGACTATCTATCGAGCCCAAGGGCTGCCATTACTTCAAGTTCGAGAAATCATTCTCGCTCGACTGAAAAGCCTAAGGGCTACTCTTAATTCGAGTTCGAGCAAATCCTCACTCGACTATAAACCCTAAGGGCTACCCTAACTCGAGTTCAAGCAACCATTCTCACTCGGGGACTATCTATCGAGCCCAAGGATTGCCATTAATTCGAGTTTGAGAAATAATTCTCGCTCGACTGAAAAGATTAAGGGCTGCCTTGACTCGAGTTTGAGAAATCATTCTCACTCGACCATAATGCCTAAGGGCTACATAAATTCAAGTTCGAACAAATCATTTCACTTGGACCTTATTTAAAAAAAAAATAAACCTATCTCAGTTCAAATTAGAACATCCACTCGGGGACTACCTATAAGAAATGATCGAGTTCAAACACTCACTCAGAATTTCAAATAATTATCTCATGTTGAGGCACCTTTTGGCCTTTGGATAAATTATGCAAAAGATTCGGAAGCCACAAAAAGAAAGACTAAGCTTTTATATACCAAAATTATTTACAAGGGCACCATGGCCGATCAAGTTGTTTCTACAAAATGACCAAAACGGTCTTAAAAGGAAGAAGAAAAATACTAAAAGGGCTTAGTCCTCTCCAGGAGCAGCATCTTCACCCTCGAGGCCTCCGCTCTCAGAACCGCGCATACTCTCGGTATCATCATCATCAAGAAAGGCCAACACTCTGGCTTCGGCTTCAAGCTCTTTTACATTCTCGATCTCGGCTGAAAGATCGAAGCCATAAGCATGGATCTCCTCTAGAGTCTCCCTCCGAGATTGGCATTTAGCATGCTCGGCAACTCAATCTTATCGAGCTTGAGCAGCCTCGGCAACCTCTTTTTCTTGAACTTGAGCGGCTTCAGCATCGGATCGATAAACAACCACCATTGCATCAGCATTAGCCAGGGCTATTTCGGCTCCCGATTTGGCCGCTGTCAGTTCCGAGGCCAATCTTTCTTGATCAGAATTCACTAAGTCCAACCGAGACTGGAACTCCTCGATATTCTTGGATTGCACAAAGGCTCTCTCTTTCGAGCTCCGAAGATGTTCTTCGACCGAGGCCAGTTGAGTTTGGGCGGTCTCCTTTTCAGCGACAAGGCGATCCATGTTCTTTTTCCATTTTTCGGCCCCCGCTTTCACTGCGTCTACCTCAGCACAAAATTTCCCAATCACATCGAGATTTTGTTGAACCTGCGAGACCGAAATATTAATTGTCAAGCCCAAATCAGTATCAGTAACTTCAAGGATCCTCATTACCTGCTTAGACAAGTCGGATTGTTCTTTCTGAGCTGCTTCTAACTCGGCCCGAAGTCCTTTTGCTTCTCCTTCCTTCTATTCACTAAGAAGCTTTATGGTGTCTCTTTCCTCAGTAAGCCTTCAAATTTCGGCTTCGGACCGGCTTAGCTCCCCTCGAGATCAGAAAAACGCTTTGTGACAGAGTGCATAAGCCTACAAATAATAAAGAGGAGTTATACAAAAGAAGAAAAACACAAGTATGAAAATTGATAAATGCAAAGCAAGCTTACCCGATTCAGAGCCTGCTGAGCTTCGTCGAATATACGAGGAATCCCCGCTTTTTCCGAGCTCTTCTTCAAAACCTCTGAATCGCTCGAACCGACAGCATCTTGTATCCCAACAAAATAACCATGGAAAGGGTCTTCCTTTCCATGGACCCCCTCCCCATGATAAACCTCCACGGCTTGGGTGTCATGTATCATAGACTGGGAAAATAAAAGAAAAGAAGGGGAATCACTGATTTCTATTGCCCTGATCATGTCTTTCGAGGCACCGCCTCCATCTTTGGGAACCTCAAGCTCGGTCCCCGCATCTTTGTCAACCGCCTCTTCGACGGGTTCTTTTCCCCGAAGTATAACGTCCTCGGTTCCCCTTTGCTCTCGAACTTAGGTCGAAGTATTCTCTTCGACCTTGTCGGACCTAGGAGAAACAGAATCGATCCCCATTGATCCCAAAGTTTTACCAATATAGGTGCCAGCCCGTGCACGGGCCACTAGCCCAGAGTTGCCTTCTTCTTCTTCTTCTTCTTCTTCTTCTTATTCTTCTTCCCTCAGACGCAGGACCGACTCCATAGTCAGTGGGATTGTTGTTCCCTTGGGCTTACGGATGGCCCTTTTCTTAGGTTTTTTACCCTCGGGGTCCGAGGTCCTTTTTCTCTTATTTTCCTTCAACGGCTTCGAGACAGGCGGTAAAACTTCTTCACCATCAGTCGGGGGCCTCATGACCGCATCTTTTCCAATACCTGCGAAAGAAGAAGAAGATAAGTAAAACTCATGCTTCGAGTAAATATGTCACCTCGAATGACAAATGAATCAGTAAACCAAGATAAATCTTACCATGAGTACGAACTTCCCATCGACCCTTCGACAAATCGCGCCATGAGCGCTCGGCAAATGTTGATGTCGAGACCAGGTTTTTGACCCAGTTCTCGAGGTGAAGAACAGCACCCGGCATCCAAGCAATGGCTACATCGAGAAAAAATCTAATAAGAAAGGGTGAAGAAGTAAGACAAACAGAAATTTAAACGGGGTCGTATTTATGTTTCATATTCCATTTCTTAGGAAATGGCATGCTCTCTGCCGAGATTAGGTCTGAGGTCTTCACTCGAACAAACCGGCCCATCCAGCCCCGATCCTTATCTTCTTTTATGCTCGAGGTAAACACCTTGGTGGCACGACATTGAAGCTTTATCAGTTCGCTTCGGTAAAGTCGAGGACTATACAATCTTATAAGGTGGTCGAGGGTGAAGGGGAGCCATCAATTTTACTCACAAAGAAACGAATTAAGATTACGATCCTCCAGAAACAAGGATGAATTTGGCCGAGGGTCATATGCTATTTCTTGCAAAAATCGATGATGACTGGATCGACGGGACCCAGCGTGAAAGGATAAGTATAAACACTCAGGTACCCTTTCACGTGAGTAGTGATCGATTCTTCCGGTGTCGGTATCATGACCTCTTTGTTTACCCAATTACAATCTTTCTTCTCTACATCAAGGAAACTTACTGGTATCGAGCATATGTATCTCGATACCGGCTCATATCAACCAGTAACCGAAGAGGGTTTATCAACTTTAAAATCAGAATCAATAACACATCCCCCGTGAACGAGTTCTTCAAGGCGTGGTTCCATCACCAGTTTCTCACCGGCCGGCCGAGATGCGAAAGTAGCCTTTTTTTGAGGTACGGTTTTAGATATCTTGTCCATCTAAATTTTCAAAGAGCAAAGAAGACGAAAAATTGAAATATTTTGGTGGTTGGTGAAGAACAAGCAAAGAAATATTCAGAACTTGAAAATGGGTAATTTTGCAGAAGACAAAGAACTGTAAAAGTTTAGAATGAGAAGAGTTGAAAGTAAAAGTTTGAGATGATGAAAGAAAGAGGCTATTTATAGGTTGCACAATGACGATTCAAAACTAGCAGTGGCCGAAATCGATTGACACACATTTAATGCCTTGGTAACTGAACCGACGGGACATTTATCACGTACGTCATGATCGGGCCCGATACGGACGTCAGTGTATATCTAGTCGTATCGTTGGAAAGTCATATCGTTTCTCGCCATATTATTTTCGAGAAACGAGAAAAATATCTGTATACGGTCAAATCCGAGTTTGCCCTCTGTATAAATTGGTCGAGATTGGAACATGATAAACCGAGAGTCGTCATTGTAACATCGGGATAAGAAGCAAAGTCAGGTTATCGAGCTCAAGGTTCAGGGACCCATCAATATCGAGCTCGAATCAATATCGAGATGTGATATGAAGTAGTGTTATCGAACTCAAGAGCCAGAGACAGATCAGTACCGAGCCCAGTCAGTATCAAGCTCGAATCAACATCAAGCTCGAGATCCAGAGATCGACCAATATCGGGACCGACCAAGATCGAGCTTAGAGACAAAGAGCTGTTGCAGCCGCACTTAGGGAGAGAATCTCGGCGGGAATTAAAGAAAAACTAATTAATTAATCTATCATAGGATCTCCACTATGTATTTTTTATTATATCCAAAGTAGAATTTTCCACTATATTAAGAATAGGTATCATTTCTGCAAGTGCATTGAACATCTAGAGAAGCAAACATTGATACACTCACATTTCAAAGATTATTACACTGATATATAGCAGGGATTATCCTTTTTGAGCTTTGACATTGATTCATCTTGCTTGTTTATAAATTATTTTCTACTCAATTTGGTTTGTATTTCATTCCTTTTTTACAGTCAATATTCGATATATATTTTTACTTACTTTTTCGATTTGTACCGAGTTACACCACGTATCCTTAGAACTACATATAAATTTAACTCTATCCGTTTTTCGGGTAAACAGAGACGAATCTAAATTTGTTGTGTCAGTAGCGACTCTGCACTAGTCAGGGCAGTAGATTTCGAATCTCATATGATTATATATTCCCAAAAAAGGTCTTATTTTTCACTAAAACCCCATTTCAAGTAGTAAAACTCACAAAAAAAAGGAAGAAGAAAAATACATATGCTCATATAAACCATGATAACAAGTGTTATTTTTTTTCATTTCGACATAGGTATTAGTTATCCGAAATTCACTGGACCTGATTAATTCGAATTCATATCGGATAGACCCATTAAAGGGGTAAAGCTGTAAAGCGCCCCCACGAAGAGTGGTAAAAAAGTTACTACTTGTACAATTCCATAATCCAAATAAAAAATGCAGAACT
Source organism: Nicotiana tabacum (assembly GCF_000715075.1). Classification (NCBI taxonomy): domain Eukaryota; kingdom Viridiplantae; phylum Streptophyta; class Magnoliopsida; order Solanales; family Solanaceae; genus Nicotiana; species Nicotiana tabacum. Next base: position 8,316,188 of record NC_134096.1, read on the forward strand.
TATGACTTTGAAACCAGCAAATCCAGCCTTTTTTGCTAGGGTTTCAAATTCTTCTTTTGTTCTTTCTTTCCCTCCAGAAGTAACTATCATCAAAAACACATCAAGGAATAATGCATTCTTGGAAATCAGATCAGTCTTTGGATATTCTGGCTTTATATGTTCAACTAGTACCAATTTACCAAAGTTAGGTAAAGATTTCCAACAATTCTTCAATATCTTTATGCAATCATCATCATCCCAATCATGGAGTACATGCTGCATATATTTTAAAGTATCAATAGAGTGATTGACAAGATTAAACATTTAGAAGCGAATCTAAAATTTAAATTTAATAGGTTTAACTTTTAAGATTTTCAGCATTAAAATCATTGTACTGTTAGGATTCAGTTATAAGATTTGTTGAGATTTGAATAGATTTCTATACTCAATGTCGAAAGTTATGGGTTCAGATGAGCCATTTGCCTGTAGGCTACATCCGCCCCTGTAAACATTGGTCTCCCCCTAAGGCGGTTCCATGATATTAGTGATCTAAAGTTAACTCTTAATTACAGGAGTTAAATTTATTTAAAAAAATTTATATATGTTTTTATTTGAATTTTTAATAACAATGATATATGTCTGAGTCATCTCACATGTACCTTGACCATTTATCGTCTATCAGCTACTTTCTACCATCAGAAGTATCAGGTAACTCTACTCAACATAAGTTTTAAAGAAAATTTGAGGTTAAGGCTATTTTTTAAAAATTCTCATCTCTGATAATCTCAAATTTTACCACTAATTAAAAGGTCAAAATTAAGTCATTCATTTTGAATATTTCAAAAACAGAGAGAATATTAACCTTCATGAAGATTGCATCTCCTTGTGGAACAGATTGAAACATATCTCCTGAAACATGCTCAACACCTAGCAAGAAAGAAGTTGAGCTCTTTATAATAAAATTACTGAAATGAAGGTGATTAGTGAAAAGAAGTGCACATATATTCTATGATTAAAAGAAGTTTAAGTTTTATGTAAAACGTAAAAAATATTTGCATAATAATCAATATTAATGTAAGGTGATTACACGTAAATTTTGTATGATAAACATTAATAAGGAGATATTATATTATTACAGATAAAACTATACTAATAATACAAATTTTTCTGATACTGTCAACATTATGTAACTTAAATCCTACCGGAATAAGAAGGAGCATTCTTGATGAGTTTTATGTACAACGTGAAAAAATATGTATATAATAATCAGATCACTAATAAGGTAATAAACATTAATAAGTAACCAAATAAAATCAGTGCTTGACATCTACCACAATAAAATTATACTCATACTATAATATATATATATATATATTTTGATACTGCCAACATATATAACTTAAATCCTACCGGGATATGTAGGAGCAATCTTGAAGACATGAGGGAGATCAAAATTAAATGTATATATATCTTGATAATGTCGGCTTATATAATATAAATCCTACCGGGATATGTAGGAGCAATCTTGATGACATGGGGGAGATCAAAATTAACACCCTTAATATGAGGATATTTGGAAACTATAGAAGCTATTGTTAAACCAAGTGCACCTCCAACATCTACCAATTGTTGTACTTCTTGAAAACCATTGTAGGACTCAAGAATTTTATTTATGGTTTTTCTGTTGATGCTTTGTGTAGATCTGTTAGTTACCCCTGCATATCTACTGTCCTTTCCATGATATTCAAATACATCCATTCCATGGGCCTTATTGAACGGTATTTCTCCTTCAAGAATTGCATCCTTCAAGTGAAACCTTACAAAGTGAATGATTTTCCATTCATAAAAATGAGATTAGTACATATACCGCAAAAGAGTTTAAGTTCTGTGCGTTGATGCTACAAAAATTATTTACATATCATGCCATCATTAGGTAATTAATTAGAGGTAAATCTATATGACAAACATTAATCAATATATGCTAACTAACCTACTATCACAGGTAAAATTAGACCGATAGTGTAAAAAATCTTAAAATTATAAGTGCATGAAACCTAAATTGGTTGAAACATAAAGCAAGCTACAATAAGTTAAAATACACTAAAGGTGTGTTTGGTATAAAGGAGAGGAAAATAAGTGGTCTTCTTACTTATTTTTCTTGTATTTAGTTAGATAGCAGAAAATATTATTTGAGAAATATATAATTTACGCAAACACTATGGGAAACCAAATGGGTAAGTGCGGGGAGGCTGGTAGGTCGAGGTCAAGGGGTGGCAGTGATGAGGGTAGGAGCTGGCCGGGGTGGGGTGGAAAATAAGGTAAGAAAGGTTAAAGAAGAGTTTTAGAAAATATTTTTCCTCCTTTTGGTAGGGAAATTATTTTCCTCCAATACATGAAAAAAATATTTTTCAAAACATTTAAGGCGACCAAAACACAGTATCAATTAAAAACTTTTTTACAATATGTATAAATTAAATTCCTTAAATTTTTAGTAGTGAATTGTAGCTCATACCAAGAAGTAACCATGGCTTGGTCATTCAACAAGAGAAATGTGGGAGCAAGTGATACTCCATCTTCATTAGTGACAAGATTTCTACTAAGAGATGTCAAACTATATAATAAACTTTGTTTAACTCCATTTTCATCCTTACAAAGTGTGAAACTCAACAAGGATTGACTTGCAAGAAAACTCAAAATCTTTTCAATCATAAGTGGGGCTTGAGGGTTTTTTATTGGAATTTGTGAAGCAATTTGGGAAGAGGATAATTGTGCATTTGGACCAGCTTTTGACAAAAGATCAAATATACCAAGTTCCATTGTGACTTTCAAGACCATGTTAAGAGCTAAACCAATTGGCAACTGCATAACACTTAACAAATCTTCCTCTTCATTGGACATAATATTCTTGTTTTGATCTTTTGATATGTCCATTTTTTAGATTTTTGGGCACTGATAATTCACTCAAAAAAATTTAAAGGATCAAAACATATATTATGGAGTTGTTGAAGACTTTGTTCCTTTTATAGCACTATGGTAATTATTTAACTAGCTAGTAGGAGTACTATGAATCAAATAATATTAGAAAACAAACAAACAAACAAAAAGGATTTTAGAATTCATGGGAAGAATCTAACTATGGCATCTTTACTTGTTCTACTTATCTACTCAAAAGGAAAGACGTGTCAATGGACGATCGATAAGACTTGTGGCCTAGGTTGGTGACTTTCATTACACTTTAAACCTAAGGTCGTCCCAAGTGGTCAAGCCTATTTCATAATTTGTCGCAGTAGGGCATGCTTCGCCCGACCCCCAAAAAAGGTTTAGGAGCTCATTATACTTAATTGATTAAAAGTACTAATAAACATCAAATGCTAAAAGATACTTTAAAAATGTTGCAATTGATTTTGAAAAATAAACAGTTGTTACATGGATAAATATTGAAATTGATAATAAGATGTTGGTTGAAAAGTGCACATAAGAATTTTTTAAAAATGTATTTTTAAAATTACTAAAGTGCTCTTAAAGTTATTCCAATATTAAAAGAGGTTGATTATCGCAAATTTTTTAATTTCAAATTGATTCTGATAAAACTAAAAAATTATGTAGTTCTATATAATTATAAACAAACAATAGAGAGAATGATCAACGACGAAAATAAAAAGGAAGAGGAGCAAGTGGTTTTATTTTGAGAAGGATATTTTGGGGGTTACAAAAGGTTTAGCGAATTTAATGGGCTAATTCACTTTTTTATTCAGATTTTTTTAATTATTGGAGATTTAATAATAATGAAATGATTTCCTAATTATTTACCTATTTATTATTTTTTCATTAACTCTGATAAGATAATATAAAATTTTAATTCAAATATTTCAAGATACATTGTCTTTTTATGAATTTTAGATTAAATTTTATTAAGCGTGGCATCTATATATTCCAAACCAAAGGAACTTGACACTACAATAAATTTATAGTAATATTGATTTGTTGGACAATATAAGACTAAAATAAGCCAGATTTGCCCTTCCGTACCTTTTGTTTGATTTCTCCAATAATGAATTAAGTTGTTTAACTTGTACGAATTGCTTTAGGAAAATTTTTACTTTTTAATGAGGTGAGAATGGTTTTGAGGCCAAATAAATTTGGTCCAAAATAAGTTTACTTTAAATAAAGTGTCCAAGAAGGTATTTTATCCGTGCCTTTTTTACTATAGTAAAAGTATATTTTTTTATTTTTCATTTTAACAATTAAGAGATATTTATTATTTTCTTTCAATGTTTATCTTTATCATTAAGTACCCACGCTTTCCAATTATAATTTCGTTTATATGATTTTAATTATCATTAATATGGATAATTTAGTGAAATAAATTCTTCATAAATAATTTCTTAAGGGGTGCAAAGTCAATACCAAACTTGTAAAAAAGAAACAAGGGAGTATTAATTTTTTTCAAATCTATTCTTGTTCAGATACATGTTATTTATACAACTTTTATAAAATGTTTAACAACAATTGATAGGAGAAATAAAGGATAATTTAGTCCAATAACTTTTATGACTAATATTAATAATTTTCTAAATGAATATGCCAAAAACTTTAATAAAAAAAACATTTCTAATGGATAGACGATAGTACTAGTCTATTAGACTTTTATGAGGTGACGTTAATTTAAACTACTAAAGAAGACAATAATTAACGGTCCCCAATTTGATTAACTAATAACAACATTTCTAACTGCTAATGTACTATACAAACTTTAATTTCATTATCAAGGATGACATAAGCATTTGGTTTCCTCTATGTTGTTGTTTAAGACTTTGGAAATTTAATTCACAAAAAAAAAAAGGTAATGAAGAAGAATTCAAATTCTTTATATATATATTATTGAGCGGCTAGTTAGATTAATCCTTCATCTGTTATTCAACAAGTCCATATAACAGAGGTTTTAACGGGATCTTTACATAGATAGCCGGTAATTTATATTATTTATTTTTTTTAGTCGATATACATAAATATATATTGATTATACATGGTTATTCATATATTATATATAGATTATACATATAATATACATTCACTGGCTATTTTTAGTTTAATTAATTAATTGAGTGGGCTGCTAGTTAGGTTAAATCTTCTTTTACGGGAGTGAGCCCGCTATACCAATTTGGGCCTTCACATTTGTAGTGAAGCCCAGCCCAGACCAGTTACGTTCACCTTGTATCCCTTTTGTCTCTCGTTTTCTTATATTGGGCTTCCCAATCCTTTTGCCAGATTTACTTTTCTGTGTTTTTTCCTATTTTTCTGATTAGTTAATGTAGGTGAATCACAATTATAGTTTCCTAATGAAGCCTAACTGCAAAATGTAGCGTTCAAATCTCTGTAATACTTTTTTTTCTGGTCCAATATTCGGTACTTGTACTAGGGGCTTGCGATTTGCACTCCAAAAGAGAAAAATAACGATGTATAGCCGTTCTAAAAATAATAGTCGAAAAATATATTTTTTTTTTATATATATACATTTCTGTAAGTTATATACAAAAAATATAAAAAATTTATGTACTTTTTCAACTACATGATGTAAATTATTTTGGTCGTAGGTTAAATGTGATTTTTGCCCCTTCGAAAGGCCTATAAAAGGAGAAAGCATTCTCTATCAAAATATTTTCTATTTTCAAAATTCGAACCTTATACATCTAGTCTAGTTAACGGTGAATGAATGCTATTCATTCCAACTCCACTTTTAACCAAACATCTCATGTCCGAGCTACAGGAATAGAAAAAATGGTTATAGGAAGTCTTTGTGGTTACACGACAACAACAACAACAACCACCACCCAGTAGGATTTTACTAGTGGGATCCGGGGAGTGTGAGTATACGCAAATCTTATCCCTATCCTGGAGGAATAGAGATGCTATTTTCGAGAGACCCTCGGCTCAAAGACCTGAGGTCTTGCACGACATGAATTCAAATTATTTGAGGCCCAAAATGGATATCCAAACCAAACGAGAAACCAAAAAAATCACTCATTTTCTTTTGAGTGGATGAAAAATGATAGTCGGCGTGCCACATCAATAGGTTAAAACAACACTAAAGTGCACTCTATTCAGACAAAGTTATAGTAATTTGCATGGCTCACCAATGTGAAAGACAAAAAGAAAAGCTGGAAAGTAAAGGGAAAAAAACTATGGCACGTACAATCATTTCTTATGGGTATCAAAGTTTGACTTGGAAAAAGAAATTAATAAGGTGGAGTATTTTTTTTAAGGGGACAGTGTAGTGGTTATAATTTGAATTTTTGTATCATAAGTTTGAGTCTCATTGCTGTGTGTTCATCAATGCGATAAAAAATAATAAAAATTTAGAATAATATTACTTTACTTTTGTTTACCCGAAAAATCGGATAACGTTAAATTTAGATATGGTTCTAAGGATATGCAAATTTCTTTGATACAAAATGACGATACAGGTATTTTTGCTATGAAAATGGAAAATGATGGAAGGGAAGACTGAAAAATATTAGAAGAACAAGCACAATGAAATCTTCATGCCCCTTCCCTATTGCAGTCTATCTCCCTTCTTATGGTAGATGGTCACTACTTTATTTGTAACAACATAAAATAATACATATAGTGGAGAACCCATGATGGTTTGTCTATCCCTTGATTCTCGCCAAGATTCTCTCCCTTGGTGCGGTTGTAACGGCTCTTGTCTGTGAGCTTGGCACTGACTCGAGCTTGGTGCTAGATCGAATCCCCAGTCTTAGTTCGAGCTCGGTTCTGCCTTGGAGCACCGATATTCGGGGCCTGTGTCGGTCGTCGTTACCCCGTAGTCCGATTCGGATGCGGGCTCGATAGTGATATCGAGTTTGCGGTTGATTGGTCTTATAGCTCGAAGCTCGACGTCCCTACTTCGAAATTCGTCCGAGCTCGCCATGCGGGTACCCTTCGATTGAAACGTCATTATCTCGACCGGTCTTTATGACTGAGAACCGATTTTGACCGTACACAGATAGTCCCCTCGTTTTCTCGGAAAGGATGTGGCGAGGAACGATATGATTTCCCTGCGGCTCGATCGAATTTATGTCGACGTTTTTATCGAACTCGATCTCGACGTATGTGATGGATGTCCCATCAGCTCGGTTTTACCGAGACATTTAATGTGTGTCAGACGGTGGTCGGCCACCGCTGATACCGAACCTCAGGCCTTAGTCTATAAATAATCTTTCCATACAACTTTAACCATTTTTGCGCCTTCTCTTCTTCCAGACTTTCCTATTTATCCTCTCTACTTTGCTGCTACGGGGCTGTTCATACCAGAATTTTGGTGCTGTCTATTTCTTCCTTTGCACTCTTTCCTTTCATATCAATGGCGAAAACTTTCAAAACTGTTCCTCATAAGGAAAAAGCCTCTACATCATGATCGTCTGATGATAAGGCGCTGGTGGAGCCGTCAGTTCATGACTATGTTCCTAGCCCGTGCATTTTGAAAACCGATTTTAAGGTGGAGAACCCTTCCTCCGTTCTGGGTCGATGTGAACACGTATCGATGTATGCATGCTCTATAATGGAGGATCACCTCGAGGCCGTCATAAAAGACTGCAACTGGGATTCTGAGGTCATGCTGCAAATTTCGTCTTCCGATGAGGACGTTACGACTTACGTGGAGGGTTTTTTAAATGTTTACACTTATCCCTTCATATTGGGGTGATTATTGATTTCTGCAAAAGGTATCAAGTCACCCTTGGCCAAATCCATCCCTCCTTATGGCATATAGTGATCTTATTGCGCTTTTTCTCTATCAAAGCCGGGAGGGGGGGTGGATTTTTCTCTAAACCACCTCATTCGACTGTATCGACCTCAGATCTTTCGAGGACTAATCAGACTTCATCGTCGGGCATCGAAGGCATTGATATCGAGCATCGATCAAGACAAGGATCGAGGTTGGATGGGTCGTTATATCCGAGTGAGTACCCGTGACCTCATTCCGGAGGAGAAGATGTCGTTCCCTGAAGAATGGAATTTTGACCGTAAGTGATTTTTGTTCACGTTTCAGGTGCTTTTTCAATTTTTTCTGATGTCTTTCCCTGATGTTCAGTTGTCCCTTGGATTCCACAAGCGGTGTCCGACCTCGAGGACTGGGTTCTGAAGCTGGCCTGGACCTCCTCTTACGCCGAGCGCGCTTGGCGTGATTTGGCAAAAGGCAGATGGGAGGCCCAGAACCATGGTGAGATTTTCTTCCTGTTTCCTTCGAAGTATTCTTTGCGTTCTATTCGTTATCGATTTCCTCTTATGCAGGTGTAACCAGGGATGCCGCTTTGAGGCCTTCGAGCGGCGAGGAAAGAAACAAGTCCCTGATCCCCAAACAGGGGGAAGATAAGAAGCGAAAAGCTTCCTCTCGGTCAGAGGACCCCAAGCCCAAAACTCGCAGGGTGAAGAGAAAAAAAATTGCCCTTTCGATTGACTCGGTCCAATAACTAAGAGAAGAAAAAGAAAAAAATAGCTCATCGGCTTTGGTAGTCCAGTCTACGGAGGCCATCGAGGTTGCCAGAGCTCCCGAGCCGATGGCGGCTGTACCTGTCGGGGTTGTTCCTGAAGACCAGCATCTCGACCGGAGTACTCCGAGCGATTTGCTCGGTGCTATGACAATGGGTGATTCGCCTTCTCTTCCATCTTTTTCTAAGGAGGCGCTGAAAGAAGCTCGAGAATTGAAGACTCCCGATATCGGCGCAGGCTCTGGTGCAGGGAATCCTTTAAGGGATTGTTTTACTGGAGTCGATGATGGTTCCGATATTGGTGATGCTTCTCTTTTATTGGAGGAGGCTCAGCGTTTCATTACTCGGGTAATGATTCTTCCATACTTCGTTTATTTGTTCTTTTCCATACTTGACTCGTTTTTATTACTATGCAGGCCATTAGTAGGTTTCGAGTCGATCTTAGCCAGTGTAAGGCCGAGCTCCGGAAGGTCTCAGGTGAGAGAGATGCCCTGCGGCTTATTTGCAGCCAAAAGGACGAAGCTATAAAGGACCTCCAAGCGGATTTGGCTAAGGTCCGTGAAGAAGGGGTCGAGCTCGATAAGCAGGTGAGCCTCGTTCTGTTAAAGTATGGGTCTGACTCAACCGTGGAAGTTAACCCTTCGTTGTCTCAGTTGCAGCTAGGCCTGGCAAGTGGGCCGGTCCAGGCCCGGGACCGGCCCAGGACTGCGGGCTAGACAGGCCAAACGGCTAAACGGGCCAGGATCGTTTGGTCCGATTTTAGTGGGCCTGGTCCGGTCTCGTGGGCCGGTCCTCTGATTTGGACCGCCAGGCCCGGGACCGCTTGGCCCGCCAGGGCCCGGGACCGGACCGGAACCGGCCCGGTCCCCTTAGCGGGCCCAACGGCTAATTTTTTTTAATTTTTTTTAATTTTTTTTAAAAAGTTTGACTGTAAAAAATAGTCGTTGGGCTGTAAAAAATAGCCGTTGGCTATTTATGAAATAGCCATTTAACCCCTCAACTTTGTTTTAATCCCAAACTTTTTATAATTACACTTTTTCCCTATTTTCAACTATAAATACTCCATCATTATTTTATTTTTTCTTACAAAATCATCAATCTCTCTCTAATTTACTTCTACTATTGCTTACTTTATTGTTACAATTTGTGAAATAATTGTGAAGTTGGTGAATTGAAGTCTTCAACGATAATCAATTTCCAACAAGTTGTTCGTCAATTCGGTAAACTCGTTCCAACTCTTAAGTTTTAATATTATAATTTTGGTTGTTTTATTGTGGGTGATGGCATGCGAATTTTAAATGTTGAAATTGAAAAAGTTAAAATGGCTCTTAATTGGCTTTTTTTATTCAAATCGTAGAAGTAGACTTAGAGAATATTTTAAAAGATGCGATGAATTTGGCCTAAGAGAAAGAAAGGTTCCTAAACCTTGTCCAACTAGATGGAATTACATGTATGAAAGTTTAGTTATTGCATATGAATATAGAAACCCCATAAACTCAACGTTTAATGCTCATGTAAGTGATGATGATGAGCACCTTACAAATGCGGATTGGGCTAATGTTAAAATGCTTGTAGATTTTTTAGAAAAATTCCATATTGCTACAAATGAATTTTCTGGGCAATATTATCCTACTATTTCTAATTGTTTAGTTTATATTGCAGAACTTGCAAATTTATTTGATCATTTTTCAGATGGGGGAGAAATTTATCAACTTGCTATTGATTCCATGAGAAAAAAGTTTAAAAAATATTTTTTCCCTATTCCCCCTATTTATGGTATTGCTGCATTGTTAAATCCTACTATGAAATTAGGAGGTCCTCAATTTTGGTATGAAACTGTTTATAATGGTTTAGCACTTGAAGATGAGGAGTTGTCTAAACTTCCGAACGCAATAGCCTCAATTAAAATAAATGTTCAAACTATTTATAATGCTTATCAAGTTGCATTAGATCATGCTAGACCAAATGTTCCAACTCCTTCTTCTTCTAGTTCTCAACCATCTAAAAGAACTGCGGGAGTAAGAGCACTTAGTGCTTGGGCAGGGTTCAGGGGTTCTCAAGGTTCTAGTACTAGTGATTTTTCACAACTAAATGAGCTTGAAGTTTATTTGTCACAGGGAATTGAGGAAGTGAATCCCGACGGCTCCTTTAATATTTTGGAATGGTGGAAGGACAAATAAAAACACTTTCCAATTCTTTCAAGGATGGCCCTAGATATTTTAACTATCCAAGCTTCAACAGTGGCATCAGAGAGCGCTTTCAGTCAAGCAAGACTTCAACTCGGTGATTATATAGCGTCTATGAGGGAGAGCTTGGAAAAATCAGTACTTTTCAGAGATTGGATCCGTTCGGAAAGAAGAAATTTTGGACTTGCTGAATCACAACCAGAGGTAGACGAAGCTTATGAAGAAATGCTAGCTGAACTTGCGGAGGATGATGCTTCGCCTGGAAGCGGTGATGAGCAAGCTTCATTTCCGCCACCACCAACGGAAATTCCTCCGAACCTTGAAGGATTTATGAAATTTGTAAGAGATACCATGTAAATTAATATGTAACTTGTATTTTGGCACATCTTGATTAGTTTCTTTTTCTTCTCAATGGTGGTATTAGCACCTTGTTGTGCTCATTCCATAGGGGGAGGAAGACTAAGAAAGATATTGCCATGATTTTTAATGCTATAATAAAAATATAACGCATTGATTTGAATATCTCTTTACAATATTTTTGTTCTTTTATATCTTAAGCTATACATATAGTATAATATAGTATAGTATATATATATAAGCTTATATTTATAAGATATACTATATATACTATACTATATATACATCTTAAGATATACTACATATACATCTTAAGATATACTATATATACATAGTATACTAGATATATATAGTAGATATACATGTATATATAGTATATCTTAAGATGTATATATAGTATATAAATCGAATATAGCTTATATATAGTAAGATGTATATATATTATAGTATAGTATAGTATACATATAAGCTTATATTTATACTATACTATAGTCTATACTATATATACATCTCATAAGATATATAAACTATATTCGATATACTATATATACATCTTAAGATATACTATATATACTATACTATATATACATCTTAAGATATACTATATATACATAGTATACTAGATATATATAGTAGATATACTATACTATATATACATCTTAAGATATACTATATATACTATACTATATATACATCTTAAGATATACTATATATACTATACTACATATACATCTTAAGATATACTAAGTATACTAGATATACTAGATATATATAGTAGATATACATGTATATATAGTATATCTTAAGATGTATATATAGTATATAAATCGAATATAGCTTATATATAGTAAGATGTATATATATTATAGTATACATATAAGCTTATATTTATACTATACTATAGTCTATACTATATATACACATATACATCTTAAGATATACTATATATACATAGTATACTAGATATACTAGATATATATAGTAGATATACTATACTATATATACATCTTAAGATATACTATATATACTATACTATATATACATCTTAAGATATACTATATATACTATACTATATATACATCTTAAGATATACTATATATACTATACTATATATACATCTTAAGATATACTATATATACATCTTAAGATATACTATATATACTATACTATATATACATCTTAAGATATACTATATATACATAGTATACTAGATATATATAATAGATATACATGTATATATAGTATATCTTAAGCTATACATATAGTATAATATAGTATAGTATATATATATATATATATATATATATATATATATATATAAGCTTATATTTATACTATACTATAGTCTATACTATATATACATCTCATAAGATATATAAACTATATTCGATATACTATATATACATCTTAAGATATACTATATATACTATACTATATATACATATTAAGATATACTATATATACTATACTACATATACATCTTAAGATATACTATATATACATAGTATACTAGATATATATAGTAGATATACATGTATATATAGTATATCTTAAGATGTATATATAGTATATATACATATATATATATATATATATATATAAGCTTATATTTATACTATACTATAGTCTATACTATATATACATCTCATAAGATATATAAACTATATTCGATATACTATATATACATCTTAAGATATACTATATATACATCTTAAAATATACTATATATACATAGTATACTAGATATACTAGATATATATAATAGATATACATGTATATATAGTATATCTTAAGATGTACATATAGTATAATATAGTATAGTATACACACATATATATATAAGCTTATATTTATACTATACTATATATACATCTCATAAGATATATAAACTATATTCGATATACATCTTAAAATATACTATATATACATAGTATACTAGATATACTAGATATATATAATAGATATACATGTATATATAGTATATCTTAAGATGTACATATAGTATAATATAGTATAGTATACACACATATATATATAAGCTTATATTTATACTATACTATATATACATCTCATAAGATATATAAACTATATTCGATATACTATATATACATCTTAAGATATACTATATATACTATACTATATATACATCTTAAGATATACTATATATACTATACTACATATACATCTTAAGATATACTATATATACATAGTATACTAGATATATATAGTAGATATATATTAAGATATACTATATATACATCTTACTATATATATATATATATATATATATATATATATATATATAGCTTATATATCTTAAGATGTATATATATATTAAGATCTACTATACTATACTATATATATATATATAGTATATCTTAAGATGTATATATAGTATATTTTAAGATGTATACTATGTATATATAATATAGTATATATATATATATATATATTAAGATGTATATATAGTATATAAATCGAATATAGCTTATATATCTTTATTACTATTTTTTTCTCTAACTTCTATAAAAAAAAATTAAAAATAAAAAGTTTCTGTTGGGCCCGTTTAGGCCCGGAACCGGCCCACTAAACCCAGGCCCGTTAGTTCATGGTCCCGGTCCCGGGCCGGTTACAGCAATAAACCCGCGAGGCCCAGGACCGTTTAGGACCGGACCGTATAGGACCGGCCCACTTAGGACCGGGCCCGCGAAGCCCACTTAGGACCGGGCCCGGCCCACTTGCCACCCCTAGTTGCAACAGAAGATTGAAAAGATCGGGTTACTTCGAGAAGAAGTCGATCAAATCCGAACTGAATGCAATCGGTGGAAGGAGACCCTCGACCGCCTGGCAACGGAAAAAGAGACCATTTTGACAAAATTAATATCGGCCGACGTTCAACTTCGAAGTGTCAAGCAAAAGATGTCGGTTCAAGCTAAGAAGATTGAGGAGCTTGAAACACGACTTACTGAGGCTAAGGCGGAGGTTGAGTCGTCGAAAGTCTTGGCGGATAAGTCCATTGCTGTATATCGGGCTTATGTTGATGCTGCTCAGATGGAGGCCCGGGCAGTGGCGAAGGTCGTTGATACTCGAGCTCATTGGGTTGCCGAACTTGCTAAGTTTAGGTCTCGGAGGGAGACCCTCGAGGAGATACACGCTCGAGGTTTCGCCCTTACCGAAGAGGTGAAAAAGGCAAAATAGCTCGAAGCGGAAGCTGAAGCCTTGGCTTCCGATGACGATGATGATGATGGTAGCAAAAGCGGATCCGAGGATGGGGAAGAGCTCCACCAAGAAGCTTAGTTTTGAATTCTTCATGTTTGTACATTAATCTCGTAGGCAATTTTCGTATATATATGTATAATCAGATCGACTTGTTTTTGTTCTGTGAAGACTTTTAATCGAATGTTGACCTTGTAGTCTCTCTGATCGATCAGGTTTGTAGCCCCTGAGTTTGCTTGTTGAGTCGATGATTCAAACTTTGAAGGAACATAATCCGTAGATGTAAAAAGTAGCTTATTAGCCGTCGAGTGAATGTTTGGAACTTGAAATATTGTAGCCCGTAGGCGTAATGGTCGAGTGCGTGCTTGCTCCAACTTGAGATAAAGGTAGCCCGTAGGCTTAATATTCGAGTGATTATTTCGAACTCGGAATGTAAGTAGCCCGTAGGCTTAATAGTCGAGTGAATGTTTCAAACTCGAAATTTAAGTAGCCCGTAGGCTTAAATGGTAGAGTGCTTTGCTCGAACTCAGAATAACAGTAGCCCGTAGGCTTAATAGTCGAGTGAATGTTTCGAACTTGAAATTTAAGTGGCCCGTAGGCTTAAATGGTAGGGTGAGTGCTTTGCTCGAACTCAGAATAACAGTAGCCCGTAGGCTCAATAGTCGAGTGAATGTTTCGAACTCGAAATGTAAGTAGCCCGTAGGCTTAAATGGTAGAGCGAGTGCTTTGCTCGAACTCAGAATAACAGTAGCTCGTAGGCTTAATAGTCGAGTGAATATTTCAAACTCGAAATGTAAGTAGCTCGTAGGCTTAAATGGTAGAGCGAGTGCTTTGCTCGAACTCAGAATAACAGTAGCCCATAGGCTTAATAGTCGAGTGAATATTTCGAACTCAAAATGTAAGTGGCCCATAGGCTTAAATGGTAAGGTGAGTGCTTTGCTCGAACTCAGAATAACAGTAGCGCGTAGGCTCAATAGTCGAGTGAATATTTCAAACTCGAAATGTAAGTAGCCCGTAGGCTTAAATGGTAGAGTGAGTGCTTTGCTCGAACTCAGAATAACAGTAGCCCGTAGGCTTAATAGTCGAGTGAATATTTCAAACTCGAAATGTAAGTAGCCCGTAGGCTTAAATGGTAGAGTGAGTTCTTTGATCGAACTCAGAATAACAGTAGCCCGTAGGCTTAATAGTCGAGTGAATCTTAATTCTGGTTCCTTAATAAATCTCAAGCCATTGCACATGTGTTTATGTTTGGGCCGATCTATATGAGCATGGTTCATTTTGACCATTTGGCTCTTACAATTTTTCCTGTTGGAACCTTGTTGTGAGATGACTATCTTGCATCTGAACTCGATGTATTTGAGGGCCCCGATGCTCCCCCGGTATTCGAGGTCTGTCGGAAAAAGGCCTTGGATATTGTTGAAAGTGCAGCACGATCGATGATTGCCTCATTAAAAACCTTGCTGAAAAACCCATTTGGGAGAAAACCGATCTAAGGGAAAAAGAGTGCAACGCGTGCTCTTGATCGAAAGATCTTCTTCAACTCTTGTTCGGACTTCTGCATGGGTTAGTTAGATTAATATGGAAATGTCGTGCCTTAGCAGTAGTATCGTTTTAGATGTGATACATTCCAACTGCTTGATAGCTGTTTGTCGTTTATGATGCCGAGCCTGTATGATCATTTTCCTATGTTCTCGAGCACCTGGTATGGTCCTTCCCAATTTGGTCCTAATTTTCCTTCGTTCGGATTCCGAGTATTGATGGTGACCTTTCTTAACACTAAGTCCCCGGGCTTGAAATGGCGGAGTTTAGTTCTTCGATTATAGTACCTTTCTATTCGTTGCTTTTGGGCAGCCAGTCGGATGAGGGCAGCTTCTCGTCCTTCGTCCGATAATTCAAGGCTGGTGTTCATAGCCTCGTTATTTGATTCCTCTGTCATGAATCGAAATCTGGGACTAGGTTCACCGACTTCGACTGGTATCAATGCTTCGGAACCATATACTAAGGAGAACTGGGTCGCCCCCGTACTGGATTTTGACGTTGTTCGGTATGCCCAAAGGACTTCGGGCAGGATTTCTCTTCATTTTCCCTTCGCGTCGTTCAATCTTTTCTTCAGGTTTTGAAGAATAGTCTTGTTCGTTGATTCAGCTTGACCGTTCCTACTGGGGTGGTATGGTCTTGATAATATCCTTCTTATTTTATGATCTTCGAGGAATTTTGTGATTTTGCTGCCAACGAATTGCTTCCCATTATCGCATACTATTTCGGCGGGTATCCCGAATTGGCATATGATATGATCCAAAATAAAGTCTATGAATTCTTTCTCTCTTATTTTCTCGAATGTCTGTGCTTCTACCCACTTAAAAAAATAGTCAGTCATAAATAAAATAAATTTGGCTTTACCTGGGGTCGACGGCAGAGGGCCGACGATGTCCATCCCCCATTTCATGAATGGCCACGGGGATAGGACCAAGTGAAGTTGCTCCCCGACTTGATGGATCATTGGCGCAAACCTCTGACATTTATCATATTTACGAACAAATTCTTTCGCATCTTTGCCAATATCAATCCAATAATACCCCGCTCTAATCACTTTTCAGACTAATGTGTCGGGGCCGGAGTGATTTCCACAAGTGCCCTCGTGCACTTCCCGGAGGATATAATTGGTATCTCCCGGACCCACACATACCGCCATCGGTCCATTGAATGTTCTTCGATATAGTGTTCCGTCCGTAGCCAACCTAAATCGAGCAGCTTTAGTCCGTAGGGCCCTGGAATCTTTAGGGTCTGAAAGGAGCTTTTCCGTTTTTTAAGTACTCAATATACTTGTTTCTCCAATCCCAGGTTAAGATAGTAGAATTTATTTCGGTGTGCCCTTCTTTGATTACCGATCTTGAAAGTTGGACGACAGTCCCCGAGCTCAAATCACCTACCTCGACCGACGATCCCAAATTTGCTAGAGCATCGGCCTCATTATTTCGTTCTCGTGGGACATGCCGTAGGGTCCATTGTTTGAAATGGTTTAAAGTGATAAGCAGTTTGTCCAGATACCTTTGCATCCTACCTTCTCGGACTTCGAAGGTTTTGTTTACTTGACTCACCACCAGCAAAGAGTCACAGTGCGCCTCAATGACTTCTGCTCCCAAGTTTCTAGCTAGTTCGAGACCTGCAATCATGGCTTCATACTCAGCCTCGTTGTTAGTTAACCTGATAGTTTTAATAGCTTGCCTAATAATGTTACCCGTGGGGGTTTTTAAAACTATGCCTAACACTGACCCCTTTATATTCGAAGCACCGTCCGCAAAAAGGATCCATACCCCGGACGATATATCTGATTTCAAAAGGAGTTCCCTTTCGACTTCGGGTATGAGGGTTGGCGTGAAGTCGGCCACGAAGTCTGCCAAAATTTGAGACTTGATGGCCGTGCGGGATTGATATTCGATATCGTATCCACTGAGTTCGATGGCCCATTTGGCCAATCGGCCTGATAGTTTGGGCCTATGTAAGATATTTCGGAGTGGGTAGGTGGTTAATACGCTTATGGGGTGACATTGGAAATACGGCCTTAACTTTCTAGATGCGCTTACCAGGGCAAGTGCCAATTTTTCTAAGTGCGGATATCTAGTTTTCGCTTCTCCTAAGGTCCGACTCACGTAATAAACGGGAAATTACGTACCTTGCTCTTCTCAAACTAGGACGCTGCTTACGGCGACTTCCGGTACCACCAAGTACAGGTAGAGCTGCTCGTCCGCTTTCGGAGTATGAAACAGTGGCGGGCTCGAGAGGTATCGTTTCAATTCCTGTAATGCTTGTTGGCATTCCGGCGTCCAGGCGAAGTCGTTCTTCTTTTTGAGTAAGGAGAAAAATTTGTGACTTCGATCCGATGATCTTGAAATGAACCAGCCTAAGGCTGCAATTCTTCCCGTTAACCTTTGTACAGCTTTCACGTTGTCCACGATGGTGATGTCTTTGATGGCCTTGATTTTGTCGGGGTTGATCTCAATTCCCCGATTTGAGATCATGAAGCCGAGGAACTTGCCCGAACCGACAACGAAAGTACGTTTTTCGGGGTTGAGCTTCATGTTGAATTTCCTCAGAATCTTGAACGTTTCCTGCAAATGGGCCAAATGGTCCTCTGCGCGCAGGGACTTAACTAGCATGTCATCAATATACACTTCCATCGTTTTACCTATTTGTTCTTCGAATATTCTGTTTACTAGGCGTTGATAAGTAGCTCCTATATTTTTTAGCCCGAAGGGAATTACGTTATAACAATAAGTTCCATATCGGGTCACAAATCAAGTCTTTTCCCGGTCATCCAGATTCATCTGAATTTGATTATACTCGGAATAGGCGTCGAGAAAGGTGAGAATCTCATGGCTGGCTGTGGCATCGATCATATGATCGATGTTGGGCAGTGGAAAGGAATCTTTGGGGCATGCTTTGTTCAAATCCTTATAATCCACACACATTCTAAGTTTGTTTTATTTTTAGGTACAACAACCACATTGGATAACCATTTGGGGTATTTTACTTCCCGAATGGACCCTATCTTGAGAAGTTTGGTTACCTCGTCCTTTATGAATGCGTGCTTTTCCTCGGACTGGGGCCTTCTTTTTTGCTTCATCGGTCTGAACATAGGGTTCAAGCTTAACTGGTGCGCCGTTATGTCTGGCGGGATCCATGTTATATCTAGATAGGACCAGGCAAAACAATCGATGTTATTGATAAGAAATTGAATGAGTTTCTTCCTGAGTTCGGAGCTCAAACCCGTTCCCAGGTATACCTTTGTTCGGGCCAGTGTTCGATCAGTACGATTTGCTCCAGTTCCTCAATTATTGATTTGGTGGCATCGAAATCATCGGGGGTTACGAAGGATCAAGGGATCCATCGATCATCATCGTCGTCTTCAATATTTTGCTTACCTGGTCGGGTCAAAGCCGATGTCTGTGATTGCTATTTGGTGCTCTGCTTTGAACCTGATCCTTTCATTGGTGAAGGTGAGGATATTGATTTTGCTTCTTAGATGGAGAACATTTCCTTTGCGGCCGGTTGTTCCCCGTACACTATTTTGATACCTTCCGATGTTGGGAATTTGAGGACCTGGTGTAGGGTCGAGGGTACGGCTCTCATGCTGTGGATCCACGGCCTTCCGAAGAGGGCGTTATATCTCACATCAACTTCGATCACGTGAAACTTTATTTGCTGGATGGTTCCGGCTACGTTTATCGGTAGGGTAATCTCGTCTTTAGTGGTTTCACATGCCATATTAAATCCGTTTAGAACCAGAGTTGCGGGTACAACCTGATCCTGCAGGCCGAGCTATTCTATGACCCTCGATCTGATGATATTGGCCGAGCTACCTGGATCAATTAACACACGCTTAATATTAGTTTTATTCATGAGTACGGATATTACTAGCGCGTCATTATGGGGTTGGATGATTCCCTCTATATCTTCATCACTGAAGGATAAAGTCCCTGTGGGTGCATGGTCTTGGGTTCGAGATCGCTTCACAATCGACGTTTTAGCGTGTTTAAGCATCGGTCCCTGGGGGGCATCGACGCCGCCGACGATCATGTGAATGACGTGTTGCGGTTCTTCTGGCTCATTTCACTTACCGAATTCCTTGTCTCTAAAATGGTTCTTCGCCCTATCGCTCAGAAATTCCCGAATGTGCCCTTTATTAAATAAGCGGGCCACTTCCTCTCTTAGTTGACTGTAATCTTCCGTTTTGTGACCATATGTGCCATGATATTCGCACATTTGATTGGGATTTCTTTGGGCAGGATCAGTTTGCATGGGTCGAGGCCATCTGGTGTCTTTGATGCGTCCGATGGCCGATACGATGACGGATGTACCAATGTTGAAATTATACTCCGATAGTTGAGGGATTTCTATAGGATCTGTATATTTATCAAATCCTCTCTTACTCATAAGTCCCCGAGAATTTTTCCCCCGATCAATCCTTTGGTTGTTACGAACCGTGTCACGTGCTGAACCGTAGTTCATCCGATCTGTGTCGTACGGTTGGTATCGATCTCTGTTCGACCTTTGTTCTCTGCTGGTTTCCCTTTGATTTTTAGTGGTTGTGTGGTTCTGACGTACGAGCCCATACAAAGCTCCCAATTGATCATCTTCGACCCTGATTTTTGATTGGTACCGGTTGTGTACATCTGCCCAAGTTATTGCTGGGTACTCGATCAAATTTTGTTTCAGCCGGTGTGACGCTGTCGAGCTTAGCCCGTTCAATCCTTGGGTGAAATCTTGTACGACCCAATCGTCTGTGACCGGTGGCAAGTCCATACGCTCTATTTGAAATCGGGATACGAATTCCCTCAGCATCTCGTTACCCCTTTGCTTTACTTTGAAGAGGTCCGATTTTCTTGTTGCAACCTTTATGGCACCAGCATGTGCTTTTATGAACGAGTCTGCTAACATGGCGAAATAATCAATGGAATTCGGAGGTAAGTTGTGATACCAGATCATCGCTCCTTTTGCGAGGGTCTCTCCGAACTTTCTCAACAACACGAATTCAATTTCATCATCCTCCAAATCGTTGCCTTTGATGGCGCATGTGTATGAGGTGATGTGTTCGTTAAGATCGGTAGTACCGATATATTTGGGAATTTCGGGCATACGGAATTTTTTGGGAATTGGTATTGGGGCCGCGCTCGAGGGAAAAGGCTTTTGTATGAATTTTTTCGAATCGAGCCCTTTTATCATTGGCGGAGCCCCCGGAATTTGATCGACCCTAGCGTTATACGTTTTCACTTTTTTGTCATTGGCTTGGACTCGCTTCGTGAGTTCCTCGAGCAATTTAGCAATTTCAGGAGCAGTCCCCGATTCCTGCTCGTTTGATTTCACTACGGCGGGTTCCGTTCTGGGTGTGACTTCTCGAAGAAGCGGATTGGAGTTCGGCCCGCCTTGCGTATGGGTTCGGCTCTGCAACTGAGCTATCGCTTCTTGTTGGGCTTGCAACATTTCAAAAATCATATGCAAGCTGACCCCGATTTCCCCCGTGTTGTAGGCGTCTCTGGCTATAGATCGAGCACCGCCCTGAACGCTCCTCTCTGGTTCAGAACGCTGATTTGCTTCTAGAGCTATTTGTGAATTGATATCCAGTGGTACTTCGACTCAAATTTCGGGCTCTTCGATTCGAGCCTCGTTGTCGTTGTTAGATAGCCTTCCGACCCCGGGAACCAAGTTGTTGGTTTCATCTTGAAGGCCGGCTTCGAGGTCGATAGGTAGAGCCATGGCTGATTCGAAGTTGTAACCTGGAGTGTACTGTAGATTTATATCAAACAATCAACGTTACCCTTAGTCCCACGGTGGGCGCCAAACTATTTACCCGAAAAATCGGATAACATTAAATTTAGATATGGTTCTAAGGGTATGCAAATTTCTTTGATACAAAATGACGATACATGTATTTTTGCTATGAAAATGGAAAATTATGGAAGGGAAGACTGAAAAATATTAGAAGAACAAGCACAATGAAATCTTCATGCCCCTTCCCTATTGCAGTCTATCTCCCTTTTTATGGTAGATGATCACTACTTTATTTGTAACAACATAAAATAATACATATAGTGGAGAACCCATGATGGTTTGTCTCTCCCTTGATTCTCGCCAAGATTCTCTTCCTTGGTGCGGTTGTAACGGCTCTTGTCTGCGAGCTTGGCACTGACTCGAGCTTGGTGCTAGATTGAATCCCCAGTCTTAGTTCGAGCTCGGTTCTACCTTGGAGCACCGATATTCGGGGCCTGTGTCAGTCGTCGTTACCTCGTAGTCCGATTCAGACGCGGGTTCGATAATGATATCGAGTTTTGCGGTTGATTGGTCTTATAGCTCGAAGCTCGACGTCCCTACTGCGGAATTCGTCCGAGCTCGCCATGCGGATACCCTTCGATTGAAACGTCATTGTCTCGACCGGTCTTTATGACTGAGAACCGATTTTGATCGTACACAACTTTCAACTTGTATTAGATGTCTTTTAAGATTTTACTACAATCTTTAATAAAGACATTGCGCCTAACTGAGTAGTCCTTTCGATATCTTATAATGGCTTTGTAATTCCATCGTATAAATCAACTAGGAAGGTGTTAGTGCTTTATTACTAGTAGATCAACAATGTTAATCCCTCTTTTTGTGCTACTCCTAAGGTGAAAGAAGATAAGAATAAGCGAAAAACTTGTTGTCTCTCAAGACTACCCTCTCTAAGATGGATCTTAATCCAGCATTAATTATCATATCATTAGAGAGTACTAGTGAAAAAAAAGGGCCGTCCGTTGCACAAAGCATCCCCTATTCACCCAGGGTTAGGAGAAGGCCGCACCCAAATGATGATGTAGACAAGCTACTCTTGTATAATTAACACTCTACAAAAATAGCAAGGGTGAATTTGCAAAAAATAAGAGTAAATGATTTTGCTTTTATAAAATGACGAATATCGTGAAACAAATTTTGATTGTTAAACGACTAATATTTAGGATCATAGCGAATAATGAAAATATAATGAGGGGGAAATGAAAAGATTAAACCTAAAAAGCCTCACAAAGAAAGGATATTAAACATAGGATGTCTTTTCCTTCACTTCATCCATTACACGGATTTAGACATGTGGCATAATTACTTAAAGACACTAATATATTTTTCTTCACCTGGTATTCGATATTTGTTTTAGAATTCAATTAATTTAGATTCTCGTAAAAAAATTTCACTTTAAAACGTAAAGCATATCCTACCAAAAACAATTTCATTTTCAAGACTCAGAGCAAGAATATTCTTAGAAAACATGTAAACGATGGAAAGGGAAGAAAAAGCTTTTATAGGACACACTCGGCATGCGTAAATGATTATGAGATTACTCAGCACTATCAACTAATCTTCTAATGAATATTTGATATATATCTCATTGCTCCAACATGGAAATCTTCTATCTAGATTTTGATTAGAAATTAATTCAGAATTATATTTAAACTAGTGAATATATTCGCGTTTCGCGCGATTGTAAATTGCCTCATCGAATTTATGATTTAATCTTTTTTCTGATATCTGAATATTAAAAATAATTTAAAATATATTTATGTAAACAAAAAATTGCTTTTAATTTTTCTTTCAAAAGATAATCTGGACATACAAGATTACATTTCAATTCATATGCATTCTGCATAAAATATAAACCAACTTAAAGAATTACATGAGAAACAAAAACTGTAGTCCTGCATCCCACTAGTCCAAACAAAAAATATACACAAATCTACCTCACAACTAAAACTACAATCCTTGGCTAAAAATTTATTTTAAACAAAGAAATGAGTATTAAAAGAAGTAATGATGATCACGCAACAACAAAAAGCGTAAAACAAAAGTAAAAAAAAAGTACTTATACTTCAATTAAAGATAAATGAGCAGGTAAAGGAGACTTCATATTAGGATTGTGGCAAACTTGAAATACAAAACTACTTAGGTTGCTGATAAAATTAACATTGAATCAAACGACTCCTAAAAGTCTGAAATTGCTCAATGAGAGAGAGAGAGAAAGTAAGATAATATTAATTGAGTTGGAAATTAAAGGGCTGAAATGTCAAGAATCACGAGCTGTTAGGTATTTTTCTTTCGAAAGAGAAGTAAAGTCTATGATTCGTTGACTATGAGTAGGAACTGACTTTGATTTAATTGATAAAGAAGTATTCCATGTCGTTCTATACTCTAGGGAAAAGAACGGTAAACAAAATTTGTTCACACTTAGATGCTTATTAATTAAATAAATACATAACATATATGTTCACATAAATTGTTATCACTAAGTAGTCCATTTATCGCATTTTGTATGACACTTTCTCTTTTAGTATATTTTAGAAAAATATTTTTCATTTTAAATTTTCTATTTTATCGATAATTAAATAATTTATGTCATGTTTTACATCTTAAACACAGAACGTAACTAAATTCAAATATATTCCATCGTTTCATAGTTTATCCTCAATTCATCATTATGATGATAAGATCAAATTCGAAATGGAACACATGGGGCCCTCCCATAAAAAATGTTTTAAGTATTAATTAGGTATATGATGGTGGATAAAGTATAATTATGATTACCGATCCGTTATGATTATCTCGGATAGGATCTCTCCCTCTTAAATTAAAAATTTCAGGATCGAGCCATAAAAAGAAATATCATACGAGATGTGTATTCTTTTTAGTCGAGACTTTAATGCGAGTAAGGTGAAAGATGATTATAGTAAATTATAAAAAAAGTGGTCACCTCTTTTTTTGTTTTTCTTGATTGTGTTTCCTTTCTTTTCGTTTCCTTTCCTCTCTTTTTTATAACATCGTCACTGTGAAAAGTTGATTGAATTCGAAAAGCCAAACTTTGCGATTTTATCTCTTTTGCTTTTGGTCTATCAACACTGATAATATATAATGTTATATATTTTATTAATATATATAAATTAAACCTATTGGCTACAAAAATGTAAAAGTATTAAGTCTAAGAGTTTGACTTTTATATTTAAAATACTAAAGAACTTTTATATTAGATAAAAGATAACACCATAATAAGTAAGATTAGTAACTTGAAAAATAAGTGAGTATACTGTTATGTAAAAAAAAACTTACACAACCAATGTATATAAGTTAAATTTTATTTGTAATTGCTAGTATTATACACTACTCCCTCCGTCAATTTAATTGATGATATTTCATTTCTAGTTTGTCTATCAAATAATGATACATTTCTATATTTAGAAATTATTTGACTTTTAATCTTCTCATACTTCTAATTAGATGATTTATAGCCACATAAATTTCTTTAGTTTGTTTTACACCATAATTTCAAGAATAACCACCGGATTCACTGTTTAATTTTAGCCGGTATACATAAATATATACGGTTATACACATACTATTATATATGAATTATAGATATATTATATATCTACTGACTATTTTTATTTTAAACGTTTAAATGAACAACTATTTAAGTTAATTCTTCTATTACATAAATTTTGTTTCCAGTCAAACACCGTCGCATAAATAGAGAGGAAGAGAGTATATAGAAAACATTACCGCAAGAGAGGCCCCATTGCTTTGAACAAGTGAAACCTATGATTTTGAAAACAAAAAGGTTTGACAAAAAAATGGCCAAAGAACTACTCAACAAACAGCAAAATCTCTCCTATTGTGTCTCTGTCCCCTTATTTTCTTGTCTTCTTTAACAAACCTTTCACATTCTTGTTTCTTCTTTCTCTAAAGATTTCAAATCTTTTCCCCTGGCTTTTCTTCACCATATTTGCCATGGACAAGCACCTCCACCAACTACCTCTAACCAAGTCTACTTCACGGCAGCGTTATAACGAATGGTTTGTATTCTGCAGTACGTAGTTATATACAATGACAATGTAAAAAGATTTTGTAGCATCAATGCGATTTAATATGCTATAGTTGGTTAAATGTTTATTATACTTAGTTATACGTGTCATAACTCGTTCTCTCAACTCAGAATCCACAGCTTCTATCTAAATTCTTGATCCGCTACTACTAGCTCGTATGTGCAATACCAAAATGTTTGAAAGTTTTAAAGCATTTTGTTTTTTGGCTTGTCTGTGAATCTACCTACCTTCACAGGGTAGGATTAAGATATGCGTACACATTATTCTTCTCAGTACTCACTTGTGGGACTATACTGGGTATGTTGGTGCTAGTGGTAGTGAACCTGCATAATTGTGTCATACTTTTACGTGCAGTTCAAAATCAGTTGGGGCTTTGGTTACATGCATCTTAGTAAAACTTTTGATGAATTTTTGTGTACACATATAGTCCGAGCCTTCTTTCCTTGAGTCGAGAGTCTATCTGAAATAACCTTATTCTACCTTCACAAGGTAGGGATAAGGTCTGCGTACATAATACACTTTCCAGACCTTACTTGTGGAGTTACATTGGGTATGTTGTCGTTGTTGTTGTACACATAGTCCGAGCCTAAGACAGTGAATGCACGTGCTACCACTACCTCTATGTTAAATCTTACCCTAGAAGAGAAAGATCAAAATGTTAGTCTTTCTGCTAATTGGTTGATTTGTATGTTATAGGGTATTTCGAGATGTTCCTAGTGATATAACAATAGAAGTGGATGGTGGCATATTTTCATTACACAAGGTAATTCTCTCCATTCTCTATTATCTTATAATCAATTTGGCCAAGCTTCTCCAATCCTAGAAATACTTTTTTTCAAAGTTTAATTGTTTGGCAATCTTTTGTAAGGAAAAAAATTGTTTTTGATGAGAATCAGAAGCTTTTTTTGGAAAAGCAGAAAAAAGTAGGCTCTCCATAAAAACACTTTTTTAAAGCACTTTTGATAAAAAAAATATATTTACGAGCAGTTTTTAAAAGTTTGGCCAAATACTAATTGTTGCTCAGAAATGTTTTTCAAATTAATTAGCCAAACACAAACTCTTTCTTGCCAAAAGTACGTTTGAAAAAGCACTTTTGAGAAAAACGCTTATCAAAATAAGCTGATTTTTGCAGCTGCCGTACCCGTATCAGATTATTCAAAAATGCACTACTTTTAGTGGATCAAACATGCATGTGTTGGCATTTCTGAAGAGCATGAACAACATAAACTGCTTAGTAGTATTGCTCACTATGTCTTGTTTTCACACATTTTATATTGAAGTGTTTGAAATTTTTAAAATTTCATGCCTATGAGTTAGTTCAGAGACCATAATGTAATAGAAAATTCCCTAACATAGAATAATTATGATGCAGTTTCCCCTTGTTTCGAGAAGCGGACGAATCCGGAAGCTAGTAGCAGAGCACAGGGATTCTGATATATCAAGAATTGAGCTTGTTAGTCTACCAGGTGGAGCAGAATCATTTGAGCTAGCAGCCAAATTCTGTTATGGTGTCAACTTTGAGATCACAGCAGCAAATGTTGCTCAGCTTTGTTGTGTATCCGATTACCTCGAGATGTCAGAGGACTACTCAAAAAACAATCTTGGCTCCAGAGCTGAAGAATATCTTGACAGCATTGTTTGCAAGAATCTTGAAATGTGTGTTGAAGTCTTGAGACAATGTGAAAACTTACTTCCACTTGCTGATGAGCTGAAAGTTGTGAGCCGCTGTATCGATGCTGTAGCCTCCAAAGCTTGTGTCGAGCAAATCGCCTCAAGTTTCTCGCGATTGGAGTATAGTAGCTCAGGTGGAAGACTACATATGAATAAACAAGCCAATTGTGAATTGGACTGGTGGATTGAGGATATTTCTGTTCTTCGTATCGACTTGTACCAACGTGTCATAACCGCGATGAAGTTTCGTGGGGTTAGGCCTGAGAGTATTGCTGCATCACTAGTGAACTATGCACAGAGGGAATTGATACAAAAATCCCTTTCTGGTTCAAATATCCAAGAAAAACTCGTGGTTGAGACGATCGTGAGCCTAATGCCTGTTGAAAAATTCGTCGTGCCCTTGACCTTTCTTTTTGGATTGTTGCGAAGTGCAGTGATGTTAGATTGCACGGTTGCTTGTAGGCTTGATCTTGAGAGGCGGATAGGATCTCAATTGGATACGGCTACTCTGGACGATATCCTGATTCCTTCCTTTCGACATGCTGGTGATACATTGTTTGATGTTGACACAGTGCATAGAATCTTGGTTAACTTTTCACAGCAAGAGGGCGATAGCGATGAAGATATGGAAGATGTCTCGGTTTTTGAATCCGATAGCCCTACTACGACGCCATCACAAACTGCATTGTTCAAAGTATCAAAGCTGGTTGACAATTATCTAGCTGAAATTGCACCAGATGCAAATCTAAAGCTGAACAAGTTCATTGCTGTTGCAGAAACATTACCAGCACATGCGCGTACTGTCCACGATGGACTTTATCGAGCAATCGATGTTTACCTCAAAGTATGTATTACTAACTTACTTGAAATATGTTCAAAAACGTTTTGCTGGTTTGAATGAGAGTTCTTCAAAATTTCACAACAGGAGAAATATCATATGGTGCTTATGATTCCCTTTATAGAGCTATATGTCCTCCTTTGATTAGAGAAAATGATCAAATTACCACGTCTACTATACGAAATATTTTAACTTTACCCTCCGTTATATTTTGAGGTCATTCATATTCTTGTGGTTAGCAAATTATCCTGTATTCACCCATGACCCTAACGGAGCTCCAACCAAAGTATAACGAAGGGTAATCTTTAACAATAGTACAAAGTACAGAGGTAAATTTGGACCTTTCTCCTTAAGTATTTTGGCACCTGGATCCATCCAATCCGCGATGGAGCTATATTAAAGTGAAGGACAGATACGATATATATTCTAATGGACCTCACGCTTCAATTATGCTATCACCCTGTTACCTTATCACTTTATCTTGTTGTCGTTACTACTTATTATGCCTGCTTCCTTTACTTTTACCTTGAGTCGGGAGTTTATCGGAAACAGTCTCTCTACCTTCACAAGGTAGTAAGGTCCGTGTACACTCTACTCCTCCCAGACCCCACTTTGTGGGATTACAATGGGTTTGTTGTTGTTGTTGTTAATGGTATGAATGACGTCAAAGTATAACATTGAGATATTTCGTATGCTATATGGGTAAATTTGGACCTTTCAACCATTAACTAAGCTAATAGAGTTTCTCATCTCAGATTCCTATTTTTTCATTTAACTAACCATAACATTGTTCATGAATGCATATTCCAGGCTCATCAAACCTTATCAGATCCAGACAAGAGGAGACTATGCAAATTGATTGATTTCCAAAAGCTCTCACAGGAAGCTGGTGCACATGCTGCACAAAACGAACGCCTTCCCCTCCAATCGATAGTTCAAGTTCTTTATTTCGAGCAATTGAGGCTTCGAAACGCCTTGTTTTGTTCGTACCCTGATGATGACATCAAACCAATGCACCAATCTTGGAGGATCAATAGTGGTGCTCTTAGTGCTGCAATGTCTCCTAAGGACAATTATGCTTCGTTGAGACGAGAAAATAGGGAGCTAAAACTTGAACTAGCGCGGATGAGGATGAGATTAAACGACTTGGAAAAAGACCATGTTTGTATGAAGAGGAATATGCAAAAATCTAGCTCGCGACGATTCATGAAATCCTTCTCCAAAAGGATTGGCAAAAAGTTTAATATTTTCGGACATAGTTTTTCCAGGGATTCTAATTCTCCCTCAAGTCAGTCAGAAAGAACTGAATCTAAAATAACTGAAAGAACGTGACAATCGATCTTCCAGGTACATCAAATTACTCGGATAATTTTGGCTGATTCTGCTGAGTAACTGCAAGTCTGTCAATATGAGCTGCAGTCTCATATTTTCTCCCAAATGTTTGTATATGAGATGCAGTCTGATATGCTTCCGGAGGCAGAGGGATTTCAAGCTTATGGGTTCGGCATTCTAATCATTTTATGTTACTGGGTTCTAAATTAGTAATTTATACATATTCAATGAATTGTTTAAGATAAATCCATGATTCGAACCAAATTACTGGGTTTGACCGAACCCGCTCCCGGCACTCTAGCTCCGTCCTGTATGCTTTTCATTGACATAATATATAGTGTTTTGATAACTATGAGTTGCTAAAGGATGTAATCTTATTAGATGGATGTATTTTGAGATTTTCTTTTTTATGTATATATAGTTCGAGTTGAAATCAATGGATTCAGTTGAACCTATGAACCGGTCCTAGATCCACCTCTGGACTGACGGGGTGGGCAAAGGGTCCAGAGGTGGATCTAGGACCGGTTCATAGGTTCAACTGAATCCATTGATTTCAACTCGAACTATATATACATAAAAAAGAAAATTTCAATTCTTATTATGAACTTGACAATGTACTATGTTCAAGCTGATTGTTTGATATAGAAGAGGACGCCAACGACTACGTGCAAAATAATCAGGGTAACTAAGAACTTGAGAAGCTTCACTATGAACTCTGATGTTTTATCCTGGTTGTAATGACTCCTGTGCATTGTGGCATTCAAAAGAACGTAGATTGTTCGATTATCAACTATGTGGAACACTTTGCGCAGACACAGAACTACATCTGGCTTTAGAAAACCTTCCTCTCTTGTTAAAATGCCCATTTTTGCTACATCGACCTCAAGTTAATATATGCAATAATAATTGGGGTACAGATTTTTTATTTGTCTCCAGTTTTATATCACCAGCGATGCAAAGGTGAAAATAATCTTTGTCCAATGGGTTTATAATTTGTGTGGTGTGTGAAAAGCCACTAAAATTTCAATAAATATTAATTCTGAACTTATAATTTCTAAGTCAAGTAATGGTGACCCACCAAAGACTAGAGCTTCGTAACATGTTGATGAAGGCCCCCGAACTCTCCCCGGAAGAAGAATAGCCCCGCTCTCTAGCCGACTGATCCCGCTGATCATATAACTGGGAGGGAACGTGTCACATTAGAGGTGAACAATCAGAGGTGTCCTCTAATCACCACGACATCACCTTTCAATGGCTCCCTTAAATATGTGTGAGGAGGTACATTAAGTTTAATGCTAAGAACCTTAAAAGGAGCCATGAGTAATGACCACTAGAGTTGAAGTGAAATTTGAGTCATAATAATGTGAAATATCATCCCAAGTTCATATTTGAAAAGGCAAGCACATCAAGAGAGTAGAACAAATCCTAACAAGCAACAGCAAATGTCAATAATCCAAGTTCACAAGACTGAACTGCATAAATCAAATATCTATTACAGCAAGAACATTGTAACTATGAAATCACATAAATAGAAAAATGAAAACCAACTTTTTTTCCTTCTTCTTTAGATTATCTTTGGTGGGGGGTTTTCTTTGGGGGTGGGGTAAGGGTCACATTTTGCAAATTCGGACACTTATTATGAATTCATCGCGTACTCAATCTTCAAGCTGATTGTTGTTTGGTGTAGAAGCGGATGCCAACAGCTACACCCAAAATAATCAGGGGAACTAAGAACTGGAGGAGCTTAATTACAAACTCGGATGTTTTGTCCTGGTTGTAATGAGGCTGATTAGGAGGAGTGTACTTGGTTTTAGTCGGGATAGTTGCTGAATCAATGTCACCAACATAATACTCGTCCAACATTGCTCGAGCACTACTGCTGTGGCCAACATCCTCAAAATCATCAGTTGCATCCTTTCCTGCATAAAATACAAGTCCATGAATCAGTGTCTTCTACCAAATTAACAAGCTTTTTACATCAAGTTTGATATGTGTGTGTGTGTGTGATCGAGCTAGACGTAGTGATTTCTATTGAACTTGTTGCGTCTGGTCTAGATCTGCCACTGGATTGCACTATTCAGAGTCAGCAATGTTCTACTCAACTTCACAATTCGAATACTATTGAAACATATATGATCGTGTGTTCGACTTGAATAACAACTTGAAAGTTACGAAGTGTGGTTTTGGGGTAGGAAAAAGTTGGTCTAAGTATATTACCAGTAGCAGCCAATAAAACCTCATCGCCACCTGGGTGGTCGTCCAAGAATTTTGTCACATCGTACACCTATAACAAAAAGATCAATATCAATCAACTAAACCTTAATCCCGAACTACCTGAGTATTCAAATAAAAGATATCACATTCCAAATTTGACAACACGATCCCAAAAAAAAAAGAGTTTGATGGCAGGGTAACAATAGGTAAAAGTCTAGCCAGCTATTCTTTTCTTTTATTTTTTTATTAGTGTCTACCGGGCTACTAAGGCATCTCCAAAACTGGAGCATCTAACCTTCAAAAATAAAAGGAAATGCACATTACAAGCATTGGTTTTAGCATATTGTGAATTAACCATTGTGCTAAAGAATGGCTCATTATTTCCGTGAATAATTGCTTTTAACCATTTGATACTCACATTGTCTAAATTGTAGCTCTTGACCATTTTTGCATATTAATAAATTCCTCTGTACTCTCAGCCACATAAACATTTAAGAGCTAAACCATAACAATGAACCGATAAATTCTCATTTATAATAAAACCAAGTCATAGGTTCAACATTTACCACATCAAATTTCTTTTGCTAACTGACAGTGCTATTAGATATCTGAAGATGCAAGTTTGTACTGAAAAAAGTTGAGTTTAGTTGAATTTATGAGGTAGCACAATCCATACACAACAACGACGCGCCAACCAAATGTCAATAGAAAGAAAAGCAC
Source organism: Nicotiana tabacum (assembly GCF_000715075.1). Classification (NCBI taxonomy): domain Eukaryota; kingdom Viridiplantae; phylum Streptophyta; class Magnoliopsida; order Solanales; family Solanaceae; genus Nicotiana; species Nicotiana tabacum. The sequence continues at coordinate 8,348,586 of NC_134096.1, forward strand.
CAATGTCAGCATTTTAAAATACCGATAGTGTCATCACTCATCATGCTAACAAGAGGATTGCTGATAAAACCAAATTGCTTCAAGTGAATCCCTCCTCTAGAAGGGAAAGAAAGAAATCAAAATCCTGCACTATACACAGTTACTCCCAAAAAGGAATCAATAAAATCTCGCTATTATTCATGAAACTAATCACACAAGCACCAAAAGAGTTATTGGAAGTGGAGTATCACTGCACCCAGCTCTTTTATGACAGAGGATGCAAACTTAATATAAATGCAAAATGTTTCAATTTTTTAACTAGATATCTAGTTTGAGTCAAATGCAGACACTACAGATCCACCCCAGTTTTAACTAATATGCATACAAAATTTTCCCACTCTCTGCAGACTATATAAGTTCACCGCCTTTTGGACCCCTTTACCTGGCATTCTATGTTGCTCGGACTCGGCTGTGGGTATTCGATCTGGGTGCGGATCTAGAGGTTGGATCCTTTATAATCTAAATATTAAGATTCGTGGTAGGGATCCAGGTATAGATACGGGTGCGGGGATTCAAGAAATAGATTAATAAAAATATCCTAAATTATGAGAAGATATTCTGTGGAAAACTTAATTGTAGGTTGTGGAGTTCAGCCAATAATTCAATTTTTCATTTTGAGAATTTCTCAAGTTGTAGGCACTAGGCAGCTAAAATTCAATCTTTATTTTTTTTACTTTTCCTCAAATTTGTCCATGGATTGTGGTCAAAGTACCTAATCTCAATTGACCACACCCGATACGAATCCCACACCCTTACCAGTAACAGTGTCGTGTCGACATGGGTGCGGCGGCTAAAATGAATGGGGAGAAAGAAGAAGTATAAACAGCAATGGAACAGAAGCAGCCAAAAGTTGAATCTTTACAGATCTAGGTACCAAAAGCATAACAAGTTATCCAAAAGGGGGTACAGAAAGCTAATTACAGAGGTCACAAAGATTACACTGCCACAAATTATGAGATAAAGATTGAATCTATAACAGATATTAGTTTAGACAAAAACAAGAAACATCAACCCCAGTTAATAACATATGAAAAAGGTTGCAGAAAGCTAATGACAAAAGTCACCAAATAGAAAAGCTACAAAAACAACAATGTAAGTAAAGCAGTCAAACTTTGAAACTTTAATTGGATCACAAAGGTAAATACAGAGATCACAAAGGTAAATACAGAGATCACAAAGACTTGTACGTCGCAACATAAAGAGCCAAAGATTGAACCTTTAACATATCTTTGTAGCAAAAAAAAAACACAACAAACATCAAATCCAGTTAATTACAACAAACGAGGTTGAGGCAGAAATATATTTTAAGAGATCACAAAGATTAAAGTACCTTGCCACTAATAACAAGCCAACAATCTTTGTTATTGTTGTGGGGGGCAACTTCAGCCAAAGTATAAACCTTAGTTTCACCACCCATTTATGAACACAGAAAAAAACCCTGAATTGGAGTGGAGAAGTGAAAAATGCAATGAATCTTGAATTGGGTCTTCAAGGGTAGTAACAAAAGAATTAAAGAGTGAGAAGAAGAAAGGGATGGATTCTGGGTCTTTTTTAATTATTTGTGAGTTTGGTGAACCTATTGGAATAATCAAAGAAAGAGGGCAGGGGTAGTTCAAGTGGATTGTAGAGGGTTGGTGAGAGAGAAAAGATGGGGACATCAAATGTCAAACCAAAGAAAAGGACACGGGGAGACGGTCTCAATTGGTTTTTTTTTTTATTTTTTTTATTTTTTTTACAAACTTGTTTTTAATTTTATTTTTTTAATACATGATAGATTTACTTTTACACATAAGAAATCTTTAATTTACATATAAGAGATCTAAAAAAATATTTTTGCCTAAAACTCGGAGGGGAGAGGGTAGGTAGATCCAATTTTTTTTTTTGGTGCAAAAGATAACTTACATAGATTAAACGGAAAATGGCCAAATATACTCATATACTTTCGAAAATGGTCTAAGAATACCTCTCGTTATATTATTGGGTTATCTATACTCCTTCAGTCATACTTTGGGTTCAAATATACCCCTCATTTAAACGGAGTGACACATGTCATCGTCCTGTTGGTCAATTCTAAATATCTCCTAATTAATTAAAAAGACTCATTATTCATACGCGAAATATATATTTTTTTTTGTAAAAACTGAAAAAAACTAAAAAAATATTTTTACTAAAAACTGAAAATATTTGTTTTTCAGGTTTTTACAAAAAACTGCATTAAAAAACTGAAAAATATTTTCTAAAACAATATTTTTGTAAAAACTGAAAAGCAATTTTCTAAAGCAATTAAAAACTGAAAAAAAAAACTGGAAATATTTTTAACTAAAAACTGAACAAAAAAAGAAAATATTTGTTTTTTCAGTTTTTTCAAAAACGCTGCTTTAGAAATTTGATTTTTAGTTTTTTTTTCAGTTTTTATAAAAATATTGTTTTAGAAAATATTTTTCAGCTTTTTTTGAAGCAGTTTTTTATAAAAACTGAGAAAAAAAATATTTTCGTTTTTTTCAGCTTTAAGTAAAAAAAAATTCAGTTTTTACAAAAACAATTGCTTTAAAAAAATTGATTTTCAACTTTTTTTTTTCAGTTTTTTCAAAAATATTGTTTTAGAAAATATTTTTCAATTTTTTTAATGCAGTTTTTTGTAAAAACTGGAAAAACAAATATTTTCGTTTTTTTCAGTTTTTAGTAAAAATGTTTTTTTTTAGTTTTTTTCAGTTTTTACAAAAAAAAATATATTTTTCGGGTATGGATAATGAGTCTTTTTAATTAATTAGGAGATATTTAGAATTGACTAACATGACGATGACACGTGCTCCTCCGTTTAAATGAGGGTTATATTTGAACTCAAAGTATGACTGCAGGAATATAGATAACCCAACATTATAACGAGAGTTATTCTTAAGACCATTTTCGAAAGTAGAAGGATATATTTGGCCTTTTGCCGTAGATTAAAAGATGTGTACAGGGATGTGGTGCTCGTGCACCATATTACATATACTAGCACTAGTTATATTATCATATCTACGTGAGGTATCGCCCCTAAAGTTCTCATACTGGCGCGATCCTCTATACTAGTAGAGGCTGTCGTTGTCCTATCTATTGTCAAAACAGTATTTGCAACAGTCTCAGTAGGTACATGGTTAATAACAAAACATGTTTTTGCTGCCTTGATGTTCATTATCTTGTGCATCTGATATAGGTACCATGCGTTGAGTTGTTGTTCCCATTTGATCTTCCAGCAGCTGATTTGATACCAAAGGTGGTGGTTTAACAAAAAATTGCAACATATCAGTGACTTGCATCCTACTTCCTAGCTTCGCAAGTTGGTCTGCTACCCCATTTTGTTCCCTGTACGCATGTCGAACTACTGCATCATGTAGCATCCTGAGGAGGTGCCTGCAGTCACAAATTAAGTTAGAATACTTTGAACTATCACTATCTAATAGTGTGGTTATCTCTCCTTTACATCTGTTTCCACTTCCAGCGGCAACAATTGCATTTGTAAGGCTAGACTTAGTCCTTTAATGAGTGCTTGCAGTTCAGCTGTGATACAGTGCACATGGGGAACTGGTCCAGCAAATCCCACCATCCAATCACCTACGTGGTTACTAATTACTCCTCCAATTTCATCCGTATCCGTTTCAGAAGATGTTGCCCCATCCGTATTTAGTTTGTAGTAATTAGTCTTTGTCGGTATCCATCTAAGGTGTAGTGGAACTCTGTTGGCAGGCATATGTTGTGATGCTGCCATATAGGCATATTCAATAGTCTGATTTTAACACTTGTTTTGGATTTGGTTTTTGTTGTTTATGTTCATAAAGGTTCTTATTACGAGTTGTCCAAATATTCCAAAGACTTATTGATAGAAAAGTGCGTGTGTTTACTTTGTGGGGAAGGTGAATGCCACTACAGTTGATAAGTTTATGTAACCATTGATCTGGGGCTCCTGTGACAGGTAGTTTATTGATGTAATCATCCAGTCCTATCGAATGCCAGTATTGTTTGGCTTGATAGCACTGGATGAAGATATGGGCTATGGTTTCTTGAGTATCATGACAGAATGGACAATTTGGTGTCGTAGATATTCCTATGTAATTAAGGTAGTGGAGAGTTGGTAATTTATTATGTCTAAGTAGCCAAAGAAATGTTTTAAATTTCGGTTGGATTGGCAGGTTCCAGATCCATTTGAAATCATTTGTTGTGTTTGGGAGATAGGAACTATTTTTGGTAAGCTTCTTCTTGTACGTAGTTTGCACAGTGAATTGTCCATTAAGGAGTTGATCTTGTTGCTGTGTATAAAGAGGGAGGTATTGTTTATTAATAGTCTTTTCTATGTCCCCGGGAATTCCAAAGCAGAAATTTGCCCGGTTCCATTCGTTATCTTTGAGTACATTAGAGACCGTAAATGTATCGTGGGACTGCGGTAGGGATCCTATGAACATGGATCTCAAAGTTGTTCCTGTTTTAAGCCATGGATCAGTCCATAACTTAATGTGTTTCCCTGTTCCCACTCTCCACTTGATACCCCTTTGACAGTGATTTCAACTTTTTAAAATATTACGCCAAGTTACACAGTAATTTGCAACATTTTTTTGAGGGAGGTATTTATTTAACAAGGCGTAATTCTTAGTTCTCAGGTTTTGGATCACTTATTGTAGGAGTTGTAATGTGTTCCGATTTAAGAAGGTGTAATTTTTTTCCGTGTCTCAGTGGTCCCCCACACAAAATTTCTTTGGTAGCGATCCATTATGTTAATGATATTTGCCTAAATATGTATGTATTGCATAATATGGTTTGGGAAATTATTAAGCGTTGATTTAATAATAGTAGTTCTTCCCGCTATAATTAAGAATTTGGTCTTCCATCCAGCTAACAGACTTTTAAAGTTGTCAAGTATAAACTGAAAGTCACTGTTATGAGGTCGACTGTTAAATATTGAAAAACCTAGATATTTGCCAAAAGACTGTCCTTCCTTCGTTGAAAAAGATTATAGCACAAAGCTTTTATTAGAGTTGGAGAAGTTTTAAGAAAAGAAGATCTTAGATTTTAGGAAGTTTATTTTTTGGCCCGATATGTGATTGAAATTATTGATAATATCAATAATAGCATGACAGCTTTGCGTATTGATTTTCGAAAGCAGTATGATATCATCGGCAAAGAAAAGATGGGAGATATCCGGAACATGTTTCGAAATGCGTATGGGATACCAGTGTAGATAATCTACTGACCGGTTAATCATACGGAAAAATATTTCAATGTACATAATGAATATGTAGGGAGACAAGAGATCCCCTTGGCGAATGCCTCACGAAGGTGTAAAATAGGAAGTACATGTTCCATTAATGAGTATTGACATAGTTGTAGTGGTAGTACAGGACACGATTAATTCTGTTAAAGAGTTAGGGATATTAAAGTATAAAAATGTTTTCCTTACAAAAGACCATTCTAGACTATCAAAGACCTTTTCGAGGTCTAACTTTAGTAGCATATAGATAGATCCAAATCTTGATTCTTGTTCCAATTATTAATTCTGTTAAAATGTTGGAGTCTTGTGCTTGTGAATATTTGGAGGCCAAATAGTACATACACCTTCAAATTTATACTTTCTTTTTTCTAGGTTATGTGATGATATTTTGTTTAAAAAAAATAATTATTTTTTAAATTTGAAAATAATTTAACTTAATTTTTTTTTTAGAAATGTTTTTTGTCACAAAAATGTTATAAAATAATTAAGAGCATAACTTTCAAAAACCTTGTAAGTACATAAATGTATGTTTCATATGTTCTCGCTAATTCTATATACAAATATCCAATTTTATTCTATTATATATAAAGGTTGAGTGTAGATAATCTACTGACCGGTTAATCATACGGGAAAACATTTCCATGCACATAATGAATATGGAGGGAGACAAGAGATCCCCTTTGGCGAATGCCTTGCGAAGGTGTAAAATAGGAAGTACATGTTCCATTAATGAGTATTGACATAGTTGTAGTGGTAATACAGGACATGATTAATTCTGTTAAAGAGTTAGGAATATTAAAGTATAAAAACGTTTTCCTTACAAAAGACCATTCTAGACGATCAAAGGCCTTTTCGAGGTCTAACTTTAGTAGCATGCAGATAGATCCAAATCTTGATTCTTCTTCCAATTATTAATTCTCTTAAAATGTTGGAGTCTTGTGCTTGTGAATATTTGGAGGCCAAATAGTACACCTTCAAATTTATACTTTCTTTTTTCTAGGTTATGTGATGATATTTTGTTTTAAAAAAATAATTATTTTTTAAATTTAAAAATAATTTAACTTAATTTTTTTTTTAGAAATTTTTTTTGTCACAAAAATGTTATAAAATAATTAAGAACATAACTTTCAAAAATCTTGTAAGTACATAAATGTATGTTTCATATGTTCTGGCTAATTCTATATACAAATATCCAATTTTATTCTATTATATATAAAGGCTGAGTGTAGATAATTTACTAACCGGTTAATCATACGGGAAAGCACTTTCATGCACATAATGAATATGTAGGGAGACAAGAGATCCCCTTGGCGAATGCCTTGCGAAGGTGTAAAATAGGAAGTACATGTTCCATTAATGAGTATCGACATAGTTATAGTGGTAATACAGGACATGATTAATTCTGTTAAAGAGATAGGGATATTAAAGTATAAAAGCGTTTTCCTTACAAAAGACCATTCTAGACGATTAAAGGCCTTTTCGAGGTCTAACTTTAGTAGCATGTAGATAGATCCAAATCTTGATTCTTGTTCCAATTATTAATTCTGTTAAAATGTTGGAGTCTTGTGCTTGTGAATATTTGGAGGCCAAATAGTACAGACACCTTTAAATTTATACTTTCTTTTTTCTAGGTTATGTGATGATATTTTGTTTACAAAAAATAATTATTTTTTAAATTTAAAAATAATTTAACTTAATTTTTTTTAAAATTTTTTTAGTCACAAAAATATTATAAAATAATTAAGAGCACAACTTTCAAAAATCTTGTAAATACATAAATGTATGTTTCATATGTTCTGGCTAATTCTATATACAAATATCCAATTTTATTCTATTATATATAAAGGCATAAGGGCGAATGCCTATTTGGCGCCTTGGAAAAGGTAACTGGTTAGGTTGATTATGGAAAGGCTACTAAGGACTGGTTGAAGAATGAAAAACATCGTTAAAGCCCACGAGATAAGATTTGCGGATACGATCATGAATCAAACCAAATCGAAACATTTAGCTGTTGACGAACAAAGTCGGAACACCAACCGCAAACGAATGATGCTGAGGCCCTGTGAGCACCTAATTTTTTATCGTGTTTGAATATTTCCCGCTCCCGTCTTTCCGCGCGTGTCCCCACCATACCGGTCCCCCATGTTTTCTCCCCCCATTATTTTTGTCCCCCATGTCTTGTTCCCCCAATTGTTTTTGTCCCCCATGTTTTGTCCCCCTATTGTTTTTGTCCCCCATGCTTTGTCCTCCCCACCATACCTTGTCCCCCCATGCTTGTCCCCCCCACATGCCTAAAATCAGCCAAACAACCTTAAAAAGACTAGTTTTCAATCCGAAAAAGGGGAAAAAATAGCGGAAAATCACTCCAAAAACGGCTCCAAAAATACCTGAAAAACAGCCACTTTCCAGCAAAATTTTGCTGCAAAAATAGCCAAAAAGGTGACAAAAATCAGCAAGAAAAAAGCCATTTTTCCAGCCAAAGAATCAGTCCAAAACCACTGCTATAGTAAATGCAGGTTAGAAGTTTCGTCCGTCGAGTTTCGTCGCCATCGTTGGAGTCTCGGTTGTGGTTCTGTGTTTGATTCATTGGTTATCAGCTCTGGATCGGTGCTCTTCTATGTTTGTTATAAAACTAGCTTTGGAGATAATTTAATCAAAAGGTCCACTTTCTTATTTACTGCTTTTATATTGGTTGCATGCTCTATTCTAGTTTCCTGAATATTTTATGGCTATGATATCGATTCTGCGCTTTGTTTCCTAACTGGTTTGGTTTGTCTCACTGTTGTTGAAGTCATAGAAATTGAGTACATGTTTTCTCGTTTTAAATCAAAGCTTAAAGTTACGTATAAGATTACATGGATTATTATATAAAGATGAAAATTTTTGTTGAAAGTTTTTTAGAGATGTTCACGTTAGCTTTTGTCAGAGTCTAATTAGGTGCTTTTGTATAATTATTAAATTAGTGTTTTGTTTGTTAAGATTGGCAGTACGCTTCCAGTTACTAAAGTGCAAACTAAATTATATGGTAGGAATTTAGATGCTAAAGGTAATTAATGGGCTCGAATAAGGTCGATTCATGCTGGCCCATTTCACAAACTAAATGGTCTGATTCTTGTAAATACATAAGATGTCCATTTCTTTAATTACAATAGGGATGAAATGCCAATTAAATCACATCACCTCTCCCACAATAATTTTCCATAACTTTAGCCTTACAATAATATCAAAGTAGTTTAAGAACAATTCATGAACAACGATAGTTGCTTTTAGATGTGACTAATAATAAATCATCGTGATTATAGGTACGGTTCCTGTGGCATGGTCGCGATACGTAAATTCCAACTCAAGTGCGCGTTTCACACGACTTGAACATAACTTCAAATAATTGATAATAAACATGTTGTAAGTCGTGTGCGCGTTTCACGTGATGCGATTCGCAATATGTACAAAAACGAGTGCGCAACATCGCGACTTGTTCAAATAAATTCCATAAATATTAAAAGTATTTAAATAAATAATTAAAAGCTGTTAGATAAAGTATGGAAACCAATAAATCACAGTTTGTTCAAAATTAATTCAAGCCAATTTTAGTCAATAAAAGCAACCGTACTAGAACCACGGGACTTGGGGAATGCCTTACACCTTCTTCCCGGTCAAAAGAATTCCTTACCCAGACTTTGTTTTTGCAGACCAACATGAAAAGAGTTAATCTTTCCTTGATTAGGGATTCAAATAAAAGGTGACTTGGAACACCCGAAAAATCAAATTCCAAGTGGCGACTCTGAACAATAAAATAATCCTTATTTCAAATTGTCACTTTAATTAGAAAACCCTTTTAATCCACCTCATATCTTTTGTGGGGGTAAAAAGGAGGTGTGACACCTCTGGCGACTCTGCTGGGGACCCTTTTTAAGAATTCGAGCTTGTACATTGACTTTATTTGGCTTTATTAATTTTTGTATATATTGTGATTTATTTGAGTCTAATGTGTTACTTGTCGAGTTTTTACCATTTTGATATCGTTGAACTGTACATATAAATTGTATTCTTCTCTCGCATCCCTCTGAGTCTTCTGATAATTAGTTATGTTGTGTTTGCCTACCAGCATCACAAATTTTCTGTCTTGAGATAAAGCGAGTTAGCCTACCAGCTTCTGGTGAAGGATTTAGTCACACATGTTTAGGCAGGAGAGCCGTTAGCTAGCCAGTGCTGTTCTACTACTGGTAATGCTTGACGCTCCTCGGCTCGGGTTGTCCGCCCGGGTAAGCCAGGTCTAGATACCATCTCATTTAGGATTTACAAATTTAGAAGAACAAGCCACAAGCAATGAATACCCCTAGTAGGTTGCGCTTTATTTGCATCCATGTGCATTTGACTTAACAGCAGTCGACTCATGGGCCGAGTTCTGTTTTAGGACAGGTACCTAGTTGAGACCATAATGTCATGTTATGTGCTACTTGTTGCATTATTTGTGAGGCTTGCATGTCGACCGACTTTTAGCACAAAACAGTTGAATGAACAGAGAAAAAATGATGTAGTCTAGCGCATATGGTTTTTGAAGATTAATTTTCATTAAAAGAAAAAAAGTTGATCCACCGAACTACACATGTCTGATTCTAACCGGAAAAAAAAAAAAAAAAAAAAACCAAAAATATTTTCTTTCTTTTTAGAAGTCTTTCATTTGAAAAAAAAATATAAATAAAAATCCAAAAATATGTTTTTCCCTCCTTTAGAAGTCTTTCTCCCAAAAAATCCAAAAACAAATAATCAAAATCCGAAAAAAAATATTTTTTTTCTTTCTCCTTTAAGAATTCTTCTTTTCAAACATTCCAAAAGAAAAAAAGAGCTAGCTTGTGTACTTTGTTCCCGATATTCCTGAACTACGTAATGATCTGATTCATGCGGCGACATGATACGTAGGCAACCCACAAAGGTTCGATCAAAATATTTTTTCAATGATTCTAAGATGATGGATCAAAATGAGGCGTGAGTTAAAAAAAAAAAACAAGAGCGTCAATAAGAAGCTACCTCATAAGCCGGAATGAAACATGAAGCCTCCAAAAGCATGTTAGAAATATTGACAATGATAGGAGCATGGCACATTATGTGATTCATATCTATAAAATGCTTAACTCTAACACGTTTGTTGTCTCTTATCTAGTAAGCTTAGGGTGGTTGGTTTGTGGTGAAACTGGAAACACACCATTACTTCACTAGATCTAAGGGAGCGGTAGTAATGGCCAACGATGATGAGATCGAGTTGATCAGTGACGATCCACAGGGTCAATCAGTTGAACAAGAGTAAGAGGAAATAAGAAAATTGAGACAACAATTGTCTGATGTGTATCAAGCTTGGGTGTCTGGTCAGCCTCCACCCCGTGGTCCCTCAGAGGGAACTTCCACCGTACCCCTGGCTACTCAATCACCGCCCCATTCAACGAGCGACCACATCCTACCACCAGGGTATGTGCCAAACTACAGCCTCCACGTTGCTCCCGGTACCTCTAATGTGCGACCTCTAGTCGCACCGGTCGGGAACACTCCTCTAGTCGTGTCTGGCGCACCGACATACACAATCCCGCCTCCACATCCTGTGAAGAGGCCAATCAACAAGCCACCATCTCATGCTTATGATGGCCAATACTACTCTCCAAACATGGCTTTCGGGGTCTCGGCTCCATATAATCAGACTCCTCAATACGAGTCACCAGTGGAAAATGAAAAGCCTGCCAAGACGGTTGAGTCGGATGAGATGGCCAGGAAAATGAAAAGTCTTGAACAGAATATAAAGAACATACAAGGACTAGGGGGTCACAAAAGTGTTTCGTTCAGTGATTTATGCATGTTCCCTCACATCCATTTGCCACCAGGGTTCAAGACCCCAAAATTCGAGAAATATGATGGGCACGGCGACCCTATTGCCCATTTGAAAAGGTACTGCAACCAACTGAGGGGTGCAGGTGGAAAAGAAGAATTGCTGATGGCTTATTTTGGAGAAAGTCTTGTGGGGGTAGCCTCTGAATGGTTCATTGACCAAGATATCTCTCACTGGCATGTCTGGGACGACATGGCCCAAGCCTTCGTCAAACAATTTCAATACAACATAGATATTGCACCGGATCGCAATTCCCTATCCAATATGAAGAAAAAGCCGACTGAAAGCTTTAGGGAGTATGCAATCAAGTGGAGGGAGCAAGCAGCTAGAGTTAAGCCACCCATGGATAACCACGAGTTGATCACTATTTTTCTGGAGGCCCAAGAGCCTGATTACTTTCAGAACATGATGTCCGCAATGGGTAGACCTTTTTCAGAAGCGATCAAAATAGGAGAAATGGTCGAAAATGGCCTCAAGACTGGCAGAATTGTAAGTCAAGCTACTCTCAAAGCCACCACCCAGGCTATCCAAAATGGGTCGGGAAGTTTGGCAAATAGAAAGAAAAGAGATGAAGGGTCCATGATGACTTCGGGATCCAGGGAAGTTCAAAGAGGGGCATCGCACCCTTATGTGCAAGCTCAGCAGGGGCACTCTAGCTACCCTCAACATTACTATCCCCCGCCAATTCCTCAGTACTCTTTGGGACCGCCACAATATACAGTGTTTAATGATCAATCATATGCTCATCCTCCTAATCAACAGGTACGGGCACCACCTCCAAGATTACCCCGACCTCAGCAGCAAAATTTTCGGGCACCCTACAACGCTCGTCCTAGGCAGGATTATGGTCGAGAGCAGAGGCCAGTGGAAAAATTTACTCCATTGGCGGAATCATACTCTAGTCTGTTCCAAAAGTTAAAGCAGATAGGAGTGATTGGACCCATCGCTCCCCACCATATGCATCCCGATTCACATGGATTTCAAGCAAACGCTAGATGTGAATATCATTCAGGTGCTCCGGGGCATAGCACTGATGATTGTTGGACCCTGAAAAGAGCCGTAGAAAGACTCATTGTTGAAAAATTGATTGTAGTCACGAATGGTGAGGACCCTCCTAATGTGACCAATAACCCGTTACCAGTACACAATGATGTTCATTTTGTGGGAATGATTGGCCGAGATCATGAATACAAGCCGGTTGGTCGAGCAGAAATGACAGTGGTAACGATTCAAGAGGGAACCAAACTGGAAGTAAATCCAAGCCTAGATGCACCGTTGATTGTGAAAGGTGCCCAGAGCTCAGAAGGGGCAATTTTATATGTTCCAAAAATCTCGAGGTTGGAGGTTCGCTCCAATGCTCAAAGCCCAAAGTTATACGTCCTTGGAGGTCACCCCATCACAAAGGAGAATCAGGGCGGTACGACGGGTATAATAGAGCCGATCATAATCAAGCCTGCCACACAACCCCGTATAACAAATACGAAAACTATCCCTTGGAACTACAACAAAACTGTAGTAACCTACAAAGGTAAGGAAATCATAGAAGAAGTGGGGGAAATTGGAGGTTTGACTCGATCAGGAAGGTGTTACTCTCCAGAAGAGTTGAGGAAGGCTAAGCAAATCAGAGAAGGCCAAATGCCAATAAAGAAACCGGTCACTGAAGAAGAGGCGGAGGAGTTTTTGAAAAAGATGAAAGTTTACGATTACTCAATCATTGACCAGCTGAGAAAGACTCCTGCCCAAATCTCTCTGTTATCTCTGCTTATACACTCAGGAGAGCATGCCCGTGTACTAATCAAAATCCTGAACGAGGCACATGTCTCAGAGAATACCACTGTGAATCAATTAGAGAAGATGGCCAATAGATTTTTTGAGGTGAACAAAATTTCCTTTACTTATGATGAACTTCCTGAGTAGGGAGCCGGTCACAATAGGGCTTTGCACTTGACTATCAAATACGAGGGGCATTATGTGAAGCGAGTCATGGTTGATGGAGGCTCGAGTGTAGATGTATGCCCTCTTTCTACCTTGCAAAGAATGAAGATCAATACAGACAAGATCCGACCCAGCAATGTTCTCATCCGGGCTTTTGATGGCTCAGCGAGGGATACCATTGGGGAGATCGACCTGACCATGAAGATTGGGCCTGTTGATTTTGAAATTGTCTTCCAAGTATTGGACATGAAAACTTCTTATAACTTTCTTCTTGGAAGGACATGGATCCATACAGCCCGAGCTGTGCCATCCACTTTGCATCAGATGCTCAAATTCGAGCACAACAGGCAAGAAATTATTGTTCACGGAGAAGACGAGTCATCCATTTATAAAGACCCGTTAATCCCATGTATTGAGGCCAAAGAAGGATGTAAGTCTATTGTCTATCAGGCTTTCGAAGTGGTTGTTGTGGACCATGTTGAGGAAGGAAAACCCATTCTACATTCGCATCTCTCTGCCACATCTGTAATGGTGGCTGCACTTATGATGAGACAAGGTTATGAGCCAGGAAAAGGTTTGGGGGCATCATTGCAAGGAATTTCAGAACCCATTTCTCCGTTCAGTAACATGGGTACTTTTGGTTTAGGCTTCAGGCCAACACAAGCAGACAAAGACAAAGCCAAGCATTGCAAGAAGCAAGGGTGGGTCTTGAAGCAACCTATCCCTCACATTTTCTACACTTTTGTCAAGCCACGATTCAAATATGGTCAAAATTCCGAGGTGCATGAAAACATTGATGAAATTTTCCATGACCTCAGGCAGATGTTTTTTGAAGTGAACATGATCCAGGCGGGTGAAGGCACTAGTCGTGCCGATATGCAACTAATTGGCCCAGAAACCATGCTCAATAACTGGGAAATAACTCATCTCCCCACAAGGAAGGAGTTTTGGTAGTTGACTTTTGCAGATTCTTTCTTTTGTACTTTGGGTTACTTTCAGGGTTGTAATCCGAATATCTTACTATGATTGTTTTATTTTGACGTTAACCCTCCTATCCTTTCAAATTCAATGAAATGCAGTTCAGTTTCGTGTTAAATTTTGTATATTTTCCTTTTCCTAATTCCTGCCATTTTATTTCCATTTCAGTTTTGTTAATGCCGGCTTTAATAACATGACATGCATGCGAAATTCACGCCCAGATCTCAAAAGGCTGTCTAATTTCAAAATAATGCGTCAAGAGGTCGAATATGATGAAGATAGGGTTTTTGATGAAATAAAAAGAGAGTTGGAACAATTTGAAAACAAGCCTAGGCCCAACCTCAATGAAACTGAGCCAATTAATATCGGAGGTCATGAAGAAGTCAAAGAAACAAAGATAAGCATTCACACTGAACAAAAAACCAGAGATGCCTTGATTCAACTTTTATTTGAGTATAGAGATGTGTTTGCCTGGTCTTATGATGATATGCCTGGTTTAGCGTCGATTTAGTGGTTCATAAACTTCCCACGTATCCTGATTTTCCACCAGTCCAACAGAAGCAGCAAAAATTTAAAACGGACATGAGTGATAAAATCAAAGAGGAAATAATGAAGCAGTTGAGCGCCAATGTTGTCAGAGCTGTACGATACACCACCTGGGTGGAAAATGTTATGCCCGTGCCAAAGAAAGATGGAAAAACTAGAGTCTGTGTTGACTACAGAGACCTGAACAAAGCAAGTCCGAAGGATAATTTTCCTTTGCCGAACATCCATATTCTTGTAGATAATTGCGCAAAGCATGAGATACAGTCGTTCGTGGATTGCTATGCTGGGTACCACCAGATTCTAATGGATGAGGGTGATGCAGAAAAGACCGCTTTCACTACTCCATGGGGTACCTATTGTTACAGGGTCATGCCATTCGGTTTAAAGAATGCAGGGGCAACTTACATGAGGGCCATGACCACCATTTTTCACGACATGATGCACAAAGAGATTGAAGTATATGTCGATGATGTCATCATAAAATCAAAGACACAGGCTGACCACGTGAATGATTTGGAAAAGTTCTTCAAACGGCTTCGAAGGTATGACCTTAAGCTCAATCCAGCCAAATGTGCGTTTGGGGTTCCATCTGGGAAACTCCTCGGTTTTATAGTCAGTCGGAGAGGCATCGAATTGGATCCATCTAAGATAAAGTCCATTCGAGATCTGCCACCCCCGAAGAACAAAAAGGAGGTCATGAGTTTGCTCGGAAGGTTGAACTACATCAGTAGGTTCATTGCTCAGCTCACAACCACGTGCGAGCCCATCTTTAAGTTGCTGAAAAAGGATGCTGCAATCAAGTGGACAGACGATTGCCAAAATGCTTTTGACAGGATCAAAGATTATCTATCAAAACCCCCTGTACTGGTCCCACCTGAACCTGGTAGGCCTTTGTTTTTATATCTATCGGTGATTGATAATTCTTTTGGATACGTTCTGGGGCAACATGATGCAAGAGGCAAAAAGGAACAAACAATATATTATTTGAGCAAGAAGTTCACAAATTATGAGGTTAAGTACACCCTTTTAGAAAGGACATGTTGTGTTTTGACTTGGGTCGCTCAGAAGTTGAGACATTATCTTTTGGCCTATACTACTTACCTCATATCCAGAATGGATCCTCTAAAGTATATTTTCCAAAAGCCAATGCCCACCGGCAGGCTCGCAAAATGGCAAATCCTGCTTACAGAGTTCGACATCGTCTATGTCATTCGCACTGCAATGAAAGCACAAGCTTTGGCCGATCATTTGGCAGAGAATCCAGTTGATGATGAGTACAAGCCACTTACCACATACTTCCCAGACGAAAAGGTCAACTCAATAGAGGAAGTAGTTCCAGATGACAACCCTCTATGGAAAATGTATTTTGATGGAGCTGTCAATATCAAAGGAGTTGGGATCGGGGCAATCCTGATCTCACCTATTGGATAGTATTACCCTGCAACAGCCCGACTTCGGTTCTTCTGTACCAATAATACGGCAGAATACGAAGCATGTATCATGGGTTTGAAAATGTCCCTCGATCTGGATGTGCATGAACTATTGGTTATGGGAGATTCTGACTTGCTTATCCGGCAAGCCCAAGGTGAATGGGAGACTCGAGACATCAAGCTTATTCCATACAGACAATGTGTACAAGATTTGAGCAAAAGATTCAAATCCATCGAGTTCAGGTACATTCCCAGGTTTCACAACGAGCTAGCAGATGCTTTGGCTACTTTAGCCTCGATGCTCCCTTATCCGGGAAACACCCATATCGATCCACTAGAAATCCAAGTTCGGAATCAACACGGTTACTGCAATACAATTGAGACAGAACCAGATGGTCAACCATGGTATCATGACATAAAACGATTCCTGAAAACGAGAGAATACCTAGAGCACGCTAAGGGAGATCAAAAAAGAACTATAAGGAGGCTCGCCAGCGGTTTCTTCCTGAGTAGGGAAATTTTGTACAAAAGGACCCCAGATTTGAACTTGTTGAGATGCGTAGATACAACAGAAGCTGAGTGGATCATGAGTGAAGTACATTCGGGGGTATGCGGACCTCACATGAATGGATATGTTTTGGCGAAGAAGATTCTGCGGGTAGGGTATTATTGGCTTACAATGGAGCGAGATTGCTTCAGTTTTGTTCGCAAGTGTCACCAATGCCAGATTCATGGTGACCTGATTCACTCGCCACCTTCAGAGTTGCATCCCATGTCCTCTCTTTGGCCTTTCGTTGCTTGGGGAATGGATGTTATTGGGCCAATTGAGCCAAAGGCTTCAAATGGGCATAGATTCATTTTAGTTGCAATTGATTACTTCACGAAGTGGGTGGAAGCTGTCACTTTCAAAGCAGTCACCAAGAAAGCAGTGTTAGACTTTGTTCATTCCAACATCATCTGCCGCTTTGGTATCCCAAATATCATTATCACTGACAATGCATCCAATCTCAATAGTCATTTGATGAAGGAGGTATGCGAGCAATTTAAAATTATGCATCGCCATTCTACCCCTTACCGGCCAAAAGCCAATGGAGCCGTTGAAGCGAAGAACAAGAACATCAAGAAGATTCTTAGGAAAATGATCCAAGGCTCGAGACAATGGCATGAAAAGTTGCCTTTTGCTCTTCTGGGATACCGCACGACTGCTCGCACATCGGTTGGTGCAACTCCTTATCTGTTAGTATATGGGACAAAAGCTGTAATACCGACTGAAGTCGAAATTCCCTCTCTCCGGATCATTGTGGAGTCGGAGATTGAAGATGCAGAATGGGTAAAGACCCGATTAGAACAACTAATGTTGATTGATGAGAAACGCCTAGCAGCAGTGTGCTTTGGCCAGTTATACCAGCAAAGAATGGCACGCGCTTACAACAAGAAAGTGCGTCCAAGGTACTTCGAGGTAGGCCAACTCGTCCTGAAATGCGTTCTTCCACACCAAGTAGAAGCTAAAGGAAAGTTCGCCCCAAACTGGAAAGGACCCTACATCATCAAGAAAGTGTTACCAAAAGGGGCCTTGCACTTGGTAGATGAAGAAGGACGGGTACCAGATATGACTATTAATGCAGATGCAGTCAAAAGATATTATGTCTGATATATACCCACTGTGGAACTTTCGCGCATGATTTTCTTAGATCGAGATGACGAAGGCTACCATTGCTCGCTATTCCAAGAAAGTGTCACCCTTTTGTTACCCCTTTTAAGTTGTATTTTTCTTCTTCCTTTGTTTTCCACCTTTTGGAACATGTGTACTTGAGCAAATTTTCTGAGTCATTGAACTACGTCCGACCTGATTCCGAAAGGATATGTAGGCAGCCTTACCCTGGGTTCGGTCCCATTGCAACAAAAACCCATATTCCCAATACTCCAAAACTGGGGCAGAAGTTTGTTTTTATCTTACAGTTTTTTCCTGAAGAAACAGTTCCAAAGGTTGTAATTCAGTTCAAGTTTCCTTTTGCCTTTTCTTGTTAAGAACTTCTGATCAATCTTTGAGAATACTTGAAGTCCCCTTGCCAGGGGCATCGGCCAACCTTCTGCGTGTCGTATCTTAAAAAAACAAAAACAAAAAAACAAAAAAGTAAAAAAAAAAAGAAAAAAAAAAAGAAAAAAAAAGAGAGAGAGTTATATTGGTGAAAACCCATATGGGCACTGTAAGGCGACATTGATTAGAGAAATGAGAGAGGTCAGTTAGTGAAAACCCGCAAAGGGCGCTACTAGCCGAATGAGGGTCTTCGATGCTCCAGCATGAGCACAACTAAGACAGTTTCAAGATGAACATTTGCGATGTATTTTGAGAATTAGACAGCTCAGACAGATCAGGCGTCCAGTCCAAAATGCATGTCATGATTCATTGAAGTCGGCACATATCTCCAGATAAGTCTCCTTATTTCTTTCCCCGAAAGGGACACCTTTTATTTAGACACGATTCCTTTTTCATTTCCAATTGCTCTTCTATTCTTTTCCATAATTTTTTCTAGATTCCCTTCTGGTCTAATCTTGCATCCAAAGCAAAGCAAAATGGCTGCAAAAAACTGGCTACAGTTTCCCCGTAATACCAAGCATAATTTGGAGCATATACGGCATTGACGAAGGCAGGAATCCATATGTGATCACTTTTGATAAGGCGGACAAAGTGTCTCAAAGAAAACTGAAAAGGTCTCTTAAGCAAGACTTGCTTCATGGGAAAAGTTGATAAGCACTACAGACAAACATTTGGTTCTAGGTGAAAGACCACTAAGTTTGATTTTAAAGGAAAATTGCCTTGCCTTAGGGACAAGGATTAGCGGTACCATGGATATCCGAGTATGAAACAGCCAGGGGCACTGTCAGAAAGGCAATGTCTCTAGAAAGCGATACAGAGTATTCGGGAACCTCGGTATCACACTGACAAAATCAGTTCTTCGACAGCGGAGGGGTGAATTCAAACTACTAAGGGTATCAAGGCCACAAACCGACCACCACTTTAAAAACTCACAAATTTTTCTTTGTTTGAAGCAGGATCAAAGCAGTGCAGAATGGCGATTTTCAACGGGCGAATGTCACCAAAGGTAAGTTTTCGCGAAATCTCAACTTTCCTTTATTTGCAGCATGCATCATTACTGTCCATACCTCCCATTTTCGTAGCTTAACCCAGGTAGAACCTTTTCGCCTAGTGGGATACAGATCATAGTTCCGGGTAGAAATAATTTTCGCTCAGGATTTATTTTTTCGTAGCTTAACCCAGGTAGAGCATTTTCACCTAGGGGAATCCAACTCATAGTTCCGGGTAGAAGTACTCTTCGCTCAGGATGTTTTACGTAGCTTAACTCATGTAGAACCATTTCGCCTAGGGGGATACAGCTCATAGTTCCGGGTAGAAATAATTTTCGCTCAGGATTTATTTTTTCGTAGCTTAACCCAGGTAGAGCATTTTCACCTAGGGGGATCCAGCTCATAGTTCTGGGTAGAAGTACTTTTCGCCCAGGTTGTTTTTCGTAGCTTAACCCACGTAGAACATTTTCGCCTAGGGGGATTCAGCTCATATTTTCGGGTAGAAGCACTCTTCGCCCATGTTATTTTCGTAGATTAACCCAGGTAGAACCTTTTCGCCTAGGAGGATTCAACTCATAGTTCCGGGTAGAAGCACTCTTCGCCCAGGTTATTTAGGTAGCTTAACTCAGGTAGAACATTTTCGCCTAGGGGGATCCAGCTCATATTTCCGGGTAGAAGTACTTTTCGCCCAGGTTGTTTTTCGTAGCTTAACCCAGGTAGAACCTTTTCGCCTAGGGGGATTCAGCTCATAGTTCCGGGTAGAAGCACTCTTCGCCCAGGTTATTTTCGTAGCTTAACCCAGGTAGAACCTTTTCGCCTAGGGGGATCCAGCTTGTAGTTCCGGGTAGAAGTACTCTTCGCTCAGGTTGTTTTATGTAATATAACCCAGGTAGAACCTTTTCCCCTAGGGGATCTAAATCATAGTTTCCGGGTAGAAATATTATTCGCCTAGGATTGGTTTTTTATAACTTAGCCCAGGTAGAACCTTTTTCGCCTAGGGGGATCCAGCTCATTGTTCCGGGTAGAAGTACCTTCGCTCAGGTTGTTTTACGTAACTTAGCCCAGGTAGAACCTTTTTCGCCTAGGGGATCCAGCTCATTGTTCCGGGTAGAAGTACCTTCGCTCAGGTTGTTTTACGTAGCTTAACCCAGGTAGAACCTTTTCGCCTATGGGGATCCAGTTCATAGTTCCGGGTAGAAGTACTCTTCGCCCAGGTTGTTTTGTTTAACCCAGGTAGAACCTTTTCGCCTAGGGGGATCCAGTTCATAGTTTCGGGTAGAATTACTCTTCGCCCATGTTTGCATAATTTGGTTTAATCCGTGTAGAAGTACTCTTTGTCCAGTCTTGTTTTTCATAGTTTAACCCAGGTAGAACTTTTTCGCCAAGGGGATTCAACATTATTTTTCCCAGTAATATAGGGCATCAACCCTTGGTTACATTTCCTTTTCAGTATAGGGTACACCAATCCCCGATCTCCTTACCAGTATAGGCTACACCAATCCCTAGCTGTGTTGTCCAATATATGATACTTCATTCCCTAGTTAATTTGAGCTTAAATGCATGGTACACCACTCCCTGATATCATTGCCAATATAGGGTATCCCATTACCTTGCCACATTTGCCCAACATAAGGTATACCAATACTTAGTTGAGACATTCTTTTGGGATCATGACCTTTTCAGGATACACCATTCCCTTTTATTTGCTTTCAATAAACAAGTAGTTTAGAATTTTGTTACAATAACTCACGAAATTTTCCTAGTGAAAACTGGGGCAGAAAAATTTTGTTCGTTTGTTTGTTGTGATGTCTGAGCAGGTTTTACCTCAAGGCACAGTATTCGAGATGAACAAAAGAAAAAGTCTCAATCAAAAATAAAGAAAAGAAAGGGAATCCACATGCAGAAGCAGATGGAAAGGATACAGACTATTCGAGACATGACTGAAGTTACGAGCTTCATATTTCCCTTTTTGCTCAGAAGAAGCCGTAGAAGAATGTACTAGCACTTACAACTAGAAAGCATCAAGGTTCATATCAGAGTTTGCATGAACAACCAGTCAAGATTCAAGATCAAGTTTCAAAAGACTTATAGATAGGAATCTTGTAACTCATAGTTGATAGGCTTATTCAGTTTCTTTCAATTTTGATGTAATAGCAAGATCACAGACCGGAGCCTCGACGGAACCTCACTCGACACTCCAACTCATCATTCCATCACTATCCTTGAACTACACGCGACCTGATTCCCTTATAACCCAGGATATGTAGGCGGTCCAAAACCAGGACTCGGTTGCACCCTTATTTTTTCTTCCTCTTTTGAGTAACGATATGGTCAAAATTTAGTCACACGACTCACTTTATCTTTGCCTGAAAACCTTTAATGTTTCCAAGCAAAGAGGGGCATGCTGTGAGCACCTAATTTTTTACCGTGTTTGAATATTTACCGCTCCCGTCTTTCCGCGCGTGTCCCCACCATACCGGTCCCCCATGTTTTCTCCCCCCATTATTTTTGTCCCCCATGTCTTGTTCCCCCAATTGTTTTTGTCCCCCATGTTTTGTCCCCCTATTGTTTTTGTCCCCCATGCTTTGTCCTCCCCACCATACCTTGTCCCCCCATGCTTGTCCCCCCCACATGCCTAAAATCAGCCAAACAACCTTAAAAAGACCAGTTTTCAGTCCGAAAAAGGGGGAAAATAGCGGAAAATCACTCCAAAAACGGCTCCAAAAATACCTGAAAAACAGCCACTTTCCAGCAAAATTTTGCTGCAAAAATAGCCAAAAAGGTGACGAAAATCAGCAAGAAAAAAGCCATTTTCCAGCCAAAGAATCAGTCCAAAACCACTGCTATAGTAAATGCACGTTAGAAGTTTCGTCCGTCGAGTTTCGTCGCCATCGTTGGAGTCTCGGTTGTGGTTCTGTGTTTGATTCATTGGTTATCAGCTCTGGATCGGTGCTCTTCTATGTTTGTTATAAAACTAGCTTTGGAGATAATTTAATCAAAAGGTCCACTTTCTTATTTACTGCTTTTATATTGGTTGCATGCTCTATTCTAGTTTCCTGAATATTTTATGGCTATGATATCGATTCTGCGCTTTGTTTCCTAACTGGTTTGGTTTGTCTCACTGTTGTTGAAGTCATAGAAATTGAGTACATGTTTTCTCGTTTTAAATCAAAGCTTAAAGTTACGTATAAGATTACATGGATTATTACATAAAGATGAAAATTTTTGTTGAAAGTTTTTTAGAGATGTTCACGTTAGCTTCTGTCAGAGTCTAATTAGGTGCTTTTGTATAATTATTAAATTAGTGTTTTATTTGTTAAGATTGGCAGTACGCTTCCAGTTACTAAAGTGCAAGCTAAATTATATGGTAGGAATTTAGATGCTAAAGGTAATTAATGGGCTCAAATAAGGTCGATTCATGCTGGCCCATTTCACAAACTAAATGGTCTGATTCTTATAAATACATAAGATGTCCATTTCTTTAATTACAATAGGGATGAAATGCCAATTAAATCACATCACCTCTCCCACAATAATTTTCCATAACTTTAGCCTTACAATAATATCAAAGTAGTTTAAGAACAATTCATGAACAACGATAGTTGCTTTTAGATGTGACTAATAATAAATCATCGTGATTATAGGTACGGTTCCTGTGGCATGGTCGCGATATGTAAATTCCAACTCAAGTGCGCGTTTCACACGACTTGAACATAACTTCAAATAATTGATAATAAACATGTTGTAAGTCGTGTGCGCGTTTCGCAATATGTACAAAAACGAGTGCGCAACATCGCGACTTGTTCAAATAAATTCCATAAATATTAAAAGTATTTAAATAAATAATTAAAAGCTGTTAGATAAAGTATGGAAACCAATAAATCACAGTTTGTTCAAAATTAATTCAAGCCAATTTTAGTCAATAAAAGCAACCGTACTAGAACCACGGGACTTGGGGAATGCCTTACACCTTCTTCCCGGTCAAAAGAATTCCTTACCCAGACTTTGTTTTTGCAGACCAACATGAAAAGAGTTAATCTTTCCTTGATTAGGGATTCAAATAAAAGGTGACTTGGAACACCCGAAAAATCAAATTCCAAGTGGCGACTCTGAAAATAATCCTTATTTCAAATTGTCACTTTAATTAGAAAACCCCCTTTAATCCACCTCATATCTTTTGTGGGGGTAAAAAGGAGGTGTGACAGGCCCTAATTCACATATTTATGACCAAAAGTTTTAAAAATATTTTTTGCTTACTTAAACTTAAGGTATTCAAACTTTGCTACATAAATTTTTATCATAAATATGTAGAGGGAATAAAGTATTTTTATTTAGACATTTCAGGTGAGACTTATTACATACTTAGATACATCACATATCTATCTATACTATTGTATACAGTCAAAACCGGGTTCGTCTCTTGTGTGACTAATCGAGACTGAAATATGGTAGGTTAAAGTTCGACCTCGAATTATATCGAACCGAGGTGCGAAATTACATCGTTACACTCGAGGCCATGTCATCGAACAGAATCGAGATCAGACGAGATCGAGCAAAATTTGCCGAGCCGAATAACAGAAGGACGAAATATCCGCGATCGGTTGTAGATCACGGCGGAAATCTCGGCACGTATCAAGGATAGACTGATTGATTAGCAAATCATGAGATTTTTTACCTTATATAGAATTGTATCAAGAGTAGGACTCCCCTACTATATAAAGGGGGTCTGATCATTTGTAACAGGGATCACATTACACAACATAAAGCAATATACTGTCATTTCCTAGCTTTTATCATCTTGTTATTCTGTTCATACATCAGTTGAGATATCTCTTGGTTCAAGGGTTATCGAACTCGATGGCCAAGGCTGTTGGATTTAGTAAACAGCTTGGCGTAAGGCTATTCGATTTGTGTGGTTTGCATTTATCCTTTTATCGTCAATTTCAATTCTAATATGTTTCCTTAATTTGTATCAAGTTATATCACGTATCCTTAAAACCGCGTATAAATTCAATTATTATCCGATTTTTAGGGTAAACAGTTTGGCGCCCACCGTGGGGCTAAGAATAATAGTGATTACCTGATACAAACTTTCATAACACACACTATTTTACACTTGTTCTTTAGAGTATCTTTGATTCCAGGATCAAAATGTCGAACTCTCAGTCAGCACCCCAACACGTGGACAATGATTTCGGTCACCACGACAAAAATGATAACATAGCACTAGGGAACAACGTACCTCCAGTTGGCCTCGATGGAGTTCTGGTTGTAGATCCATTCGACGTCAACTCGCATGTAGTCATCAATGCAAATTTGGCCGTCGATCCCGGGAGCAGCATCCATAGAGATGTTCGATCAACCGCTCAAAGCACACATATCGGCGAAGAGGGCGGGATCAACCTGCGGGTGATCTTCGAAACGTTACGGGCTCAACAAGCAGCGATAGCCCAGCTCCAAAACCAGAATCACCCACCTAGTAGGATCGAGTCCGAGTCGTCCCAAGAAGTTGTCCACAGGGTCGAATCGGTTTCAAGGAAATCGAACGAGAAGGAATATGGGGTTGATCCTGCAATCATGAACAAGAAGGAATATGGGGTCGATCCTGCAATCATGAAAATGCTCGAAGAACTGACAAAACGAGTTGATTCGGGGGATAAAGAAGATCAAGGAAAATGACGAGAAGGTGGAAACTTACAACTCTAGGGTCGATCAAATCCTGGGGGCTCCACCAATATTGAAGGGTCTGGATTCCAAAAAGTTCGTGCAAAAACCCTCCCCCCCCCGAGCGCGGCTCCCAAACTGATTCCCAAGAAGTTCTGCATGCTCGAGATTCCTAAAGACAATGGAACGACCGACCCAAATGAGCAGGTCACCTCTTACACATGTGCTATCAAAGGGAATGATCTAGAGGATGACAAGATCGAATCTGTCTTGCTAAAGAAATTTGGGGAAACCCTGTCAAAGGGAGCTATGATATGGTACCATAATTTACCACCTAACTCTATTGATTCGTTTGCTATGCTTGCAGATTCTTTTGTAAAGGCACATGTTGCGGCCATCAAGGTCGAAACTAGGAAGTCGGACCTTTTCAAGGTAAGGCAGAAGGACAACGAAATGCTCAGAGAATTCGTGTCTCGATTCCAAATGGAACGAATGGATCTGCCACCGGTCACCGATGATTGGGATGTTCAAGCTTTCACCTAAGAACTCAATGTTCGAAGTTCAGTGGTTTCACAGAAGTTGAAGCAGAATTTGATATAATACCTAGATGTTACTTGGGACGATGTGCACAATCGGTATCAATCAAAGATCAGGGTCGAAGACGACCAACTTGGGGATCCTTCTGTGTCCGTTTATCCTATCAGGCCCGTTGATAGAATCAAGAGGGACATTGATCGAGAACCGAGGTTGAACAGGGATCGGTACCAATCGTATAATGGAGATCGTAGGAGCAGCGGATCTGGAAGATATCCTGTACGAAATGAAGGAGAAATGATCGAGGCCAGAGCTCTCGAGGGATTATGAGTAAGAACGACTTCGACAGACCTATCGGACCTAAAGAGGCACCATAATTATCAGAATATAACTTTAATGTTGACGTAACCACCATCGTATTGGCTATCGGACGCATCAAAGATACCAAATGGCCTCGACATTTACAAACTGATCCAACCCAGAGAAATCCCAACCAAATGTGCAAATATCATGGCACCCGTGGCCACAGAACGGAAGATTATCGACAGTTTAGAGAAGAAATAGCCAGGTTATTCATATGATTATCGGAGGGGTCGATGTTCCCCAAGGTCCGATGTTAAAACGCACCAAGGTTTCAATCACAAGGGAGAAACAAACTCGGGACTACATACTAGAAGGAACCTTATCTTTCAATGACGAGGATGCATAAGGAATCATACAATCCCATAATAATGCACTGGTAATATCTGTACTGATGAATAAAACTCGAGTTATACGTGTGTTAATTGATCCAGGTAGTTTGACCATTATCATTCGATCAAGGGTCGTAGAACAACTCGGCCTACAGGACAAAATCGTGCCAGCGACTCGAGTGCTAAACGGATTCAACATGGTTTGTGAAACTACTAAGGGAGAAATAACATTACTAGGGAACACAGCCGGGACCATCCAGGGGACCAAATTTTATGTTATCGAAGGGGACATGAGATATAACACCCTGTTTGGGAGGCCGTGGATCCACAACATGAGGGTTGTGCCCTCGATCCTTCACCAGGTGCTAAAATTCCCAAAACCAGAAGGGATTAAAACAATCTACAGGGAGAAGCCCGTCGCGAAGGAAATGTTTGCCGTCGATGAAGTGATTCCAATATCGACGCTCTCATCGACAAAGGAGTCAGATTCGAAAGCAAAACAGGAAGCCAAATAGCAATCACAGACGTCGGCCTCGACCCAACTAGATAAGCAAGGGATTGACGGAGACGATGATTATGGGGTTCCTCGATCCTTCATAGTCCCCAATGATTCTGACGCTCCTAAATCAATGGTCGAAGAGCTAAAGCAGGTCATACTGATTGAACATCTGCCTGATCGAAAGGTATACTTGGCACGGGGTTAACTCCCGAGCTCAGGAAAAAATTCATTCAATTTCTTATAGTTAACATGGATTGTTTTGCCTGGTCCCATATCGACATGAGAGGAATCCCACCAAAGATCACCACACATAAACTAAGCTTGGACCCGAAATTCCATCATGTGAAGAAGAAAAGGTGTCACGACCCAAAATTTTACCACAGGCGTTGTGATGGCACTTAGTCTCTAAGACTAAGTAAGCCGATTATAACAACAATTCAAGCCCCCCTTTTTTTAATTCAATACAAGTGTCAACACTAACAACGGAAATATTCAACAAATAACGTCCCAAGACTGGTAATACAAAGTCATGAACTCTAACTGAATACATGAAATAATCTCGAAGACCGAATGTACAATATTGTCCGAATAAGAAATTAACAATACAATAAAAATGGAAAGAATCCAAGGGACTACGACGACTAAGCAGCTCTACCTTGAATACTTGTGATCACACTTTAACTCTGTCCGAGTTCGATATCTCATATACTTGGCTCTGTACACAAAATAATGTGCAGAAGTGTAGTATGAATACACCACAGTCGGTACCCAGTAAGTATCAAGACTAACCTCAGTGGAGTAGTGACGAGGTACAGTCAAGACACTCACTAGTCAAATATCCGGTGCAATATAGTATACAAAAATAATAGAAAACAATAACAATGATGGCAACACTAATAAACCAGTGGTATACACAGCAGGACAACAAGAACACCATTAATATTGCTCAACAAATAATGAATACAAGTACGACCAATTAATCAAGTCCTTCAAATATAAATCTTTCGCCAATATGCTTTTCAAATAATAATCCTCAAGATATAATACTTTCCAATAAATATATTTAGAATATACTCCCTTCAAGTAAATATCTTTCAAATATAATTCTTTCAAATAAATATCACCATGTGACACCTCATTTAACTTTTCTGGTGTGAGAAATACATTCAATATATCACATCAAATGGCATGGCAATACTTTCGTGCACTTGTCTCATTCTCACCCAATGTATATATGTAGATCAAATCAATTGGCACGGTAATACCCTTCATGCATTTATCTCTTTTCTCACCATGCATACATATAACAATACCAACTAGGTGGGAGAAATGCCAATAACAATAAAAGAAATAAAGTGGGAGGCACACATGAAGCAACAACGACTACAAGTCACATAGAAAACATAGGTGCACAATAATATAGATGGAAAAATAACCCATCATAGGACAACACCTTCTTTAATCTCAATTTTTCGATAAAATATCAATACCACTTTTAAACTTAATTATTTAATTATTTGCATATGGAAAATTCATAATATAATTATTTCCAGGAAATATCAAATCAACAAACTCACGTAATTCACATAAAAATTCAAATGACAACCACACCCAATTATCATATATAAACAAATTCGACAAACAAGGAAAGAGGCATGATAAATAAAGGATTTAATAAATGCCAACAATTATCCAATTTACTACACAAAAATGCCTAAGACTTTAACCCAATAAATTTTGCACATATAAACCCGAATACATACTCGTAACCTCGCTTATACGGCTTTCAATCACACAACTTCCACATAAGACTCAATGCCTAAGGGGAATATCCCCCACTCAAAATTAGGCAAGATGCTTACATTTTTGAAGTTAGACCGATATTCCAAAATTGCCTTCTTGCTTGAATTGACCTCCGGACAGCTCAAATCTAACCAAATTAATTGTATATCTTCATTAAAACTCATCGAAAACAATTCCGGATAATAAAATGTCAACTTAAAATTTTGCATTAAAAAGTCAACCAAAGTCAACACGGGGCCCGCCTCTCGAAACCCGACATAATTTTTACGAAATTCGATCACCCATTCTGATACGAGTTCAACCATACAAAAGTTATCAAATTCCGATGTCAACTGGACCTTCAAATCTTAAATTTTTGTTTTTGGAAAGTTTTACAAAAATTCCAATTTCTTCCATCTAAATCCGAAATAAATGATGAATATAGACATGAATTTATGAAATATAATCACTCTTGGTTATAGAACACTTACCCAATGAATTTCTTGAAAAATCTACCAAATATCGTCACAAACCGAGCTCCCAAAGTCCAAATGTGAAATAATACCCAAACCCTCGGTTATATAATACCCAATCTGACCTAACAATGTGTGCTCCGCACAATTCCAAGTGCGGCCGCACAAAAGATTGTGCGACCGCACTTCACAACTTTTTCACTACTAGGTTTCAGTAAAATGCTCATATCTTTCTGTACAAATATCCAAGTGATTCATGTTATGTCTTTCTGAAAACTAGATTCAAAGGTCTACAACTTTCATTTTTGAATCATCTCCAAATTCGTTGTGTATTAAAAGATATAAGCCTCCGAAGCGGACCATCGAACCTGCAGAACCCCTGAAGTGCGGCCGCACACAAAATTGTGCGGTCTGCACTTTTTCTCTGGAGTGTGTCCGCACACAAAATTGTGCGGTCCGCACTTTTCTACTGAAGTGCGGCCGCACTCAAAATTTTGCGGTTTGTACTTTTCCAACAGTTCCAGAACAACATTAGAGTGCCGAAATGCCCAGACTCGCTCAAAACTCACCCCGAAACTTATCCGGAACCTCCCGGACACAAACCATATATGAATTTCAATCATAAAGCACACTACAAACCTGATCGCGCACTCAAAATACTAAAAAGAGGTCCTCTTGACCCAATATTGACCATGTCCAAACTCCCAAATTTCTTAACTTTACTAATCTCTCAACCAATGATCCAAAAATATACCAATCCCCTCGGGACCTCAACCAAATATACCAACACGTCCCAAAATATAATACGAACTTAGTGGAGGCTTCAAATCACGTCAAACAACGTCTAAATTACGAATCGCGCCTCGAATCGAATTATGAGTTTTCGAATCTTCCAACTTCTATGTTTTGCGCCGAAACATATCAAATCAATTCGGAATGACTTAAAATTTTGCACACAAGTCATAAATGACATAACATAGGTATTCAAATTTTCATAATCGGATTCCGGCTCCAATATCAAAAAGTAAACTCCCCGGTCAAACTTCCAAACTTAAATTTCTATTTTAGCCATTTCAAGCCTAATTTAGCTATGGGCTTCCAAATAATTTTTCGGACACGCTCCTTAGTCCAAAATCATCATACGAAGCTATTGGAATCATCAAAACTCTATTCCGAAGTCGTTTTCTCAAAAGTCAACTCTCCGGTCAACTCTTTTCTTTTAAGCTTCTTAAATAAGAATTGTCCTACCAATTTGATCCCGAATCATCCGAAAATCAAACTCGACCATACACGCAAGTCATAATACACATCACAAAGCTGCTTGGGACCTTAAGTTTCTGAATGAGATGCTAATTCACAAAACGATAAGTCAGGTCGTTACATCCTCCACCTCTTAAACAAAGTTCGTCCTCGAACGTGCTAATAATTATTCTGAGGTTATGAAATTGCTGATTTTTCTCTTATACATAAACTCGGTGGTGATACCATGTCGCCTCAACCGATATAGGTCCGACAACACTTTCTCAATTGAGATATTTCTCCTGTCTACCATAGGCCTTAGAACCAAATTTCTTACACTCCAAATATTTTCAAAAGGTCTGATTTCAATATCAACACATGATATTAGTATCAACCGACTGTAGAAACTCGTGCCTACACTGGCACGGTACAACCACATAACTTATCGCAATATGCATACGCCCATAACCACATCTCTGGTCATAATAGTTGTTCATAACCAATTACAGCATCGTCAATTAATCTTATTTTAACCAAAATCTCATTTCAATATTTTCACAACACTGACAGCAACACGCGAGGCATGAAGACCTCATAATTATTTATCCGAATTAACGAGTCGCATTTAACGCCACCTAGGCACTCACCTTATAGGCTAAAACTCAATATTTACAGCACGAATATGGCTAAATATGCACAGAAACACATAAAAGAATTATCAAATAAGCCTAATAGGCATGACTCCCTATTAATACTATAATACAAATTTTTAATTTCGCGAAGGGAGAATTTAAACACATAAACTTTCATCACAAGGATCTTGTCCTTATATAACTTCCACCGCGACTTATAGTCCGGTTTAAATATTTCACATCATATAAAAATTGCGAAGATCTCGTTATCAACTCTGAATCACAAGTATTTTGCACATTGTGCCAACTGAAATTTTTTATTTCCTTTCTTTCTTTCTTTCTTTCTTTTAATAAATTCCGTAAAGAGTTTTCACAACATATAATGAACCTACATACCATTAGGGCATATAATTAATAAAATTGTAATCAATTATCCCGCAATCACATCATATAAAGAGCATGAAAGGAGTTCTCACCTCGATAATCGGAATCGAATCTAAATAAGAATGATGCTCCTTTTATTATAAATTAAATCATACATGTAACTACACCATATGGTGTATCGGCCTCAGCCAATTCATAGAAATTATATCAACGGGTCGGGCTTCCACCTCTTAGGCGCCCTCTACCCGCTTGTCCTCCACCTCTAACTGGCTGTGCACGTGGAGTATTAACTAGAATAAAGCTTGTAGGCTGAGTGTTCTGATGAAATCCACTCCTCCCAAGTCTGGGACAATTTCTCTTGATATGTCTAGTATCACCACACTCATAACAACCCCTCTGTGGGCGCGACTTCTCATACTAAGTCTTTGCCAAACAACTGGAATAACCATTGTAAGAACCCCGTGCCGGTGGTGCACAAAAAGTATTAATTGAAGCAGTACGAGTATTCTGAATTGCGTACTGGGGTGACCGATTACCTTGCCCGAGCCTCTGCCATGATGAGTCATAGCTGCAGAGTAGAATCTACTAAATCCTCCAGAGTTCCTAGACCTTTTGGCCTCCTTAGACTCTTTCTCCTCACTTCAAACACGTCCTAACATCTTGGCAATCTCTACTACTTGTTGAAATGGAATGTCAGTCTGCAACTCTTGATCCATACATATTTTAAAAGCATAATAGAGCCCTTCAATGAATCCGTGGGCTCACTCTCTAACCGTAGGAACCAAGATAGGTACATGGTGGCTAACTCACTGAACCTGATAGCATATTCTAACACCTTCATGGTGCCCTGACGCAACCGTTCAAACTCTATGTGCCACACATCTAGGAGAGTATAGGGAATAAACTCTTTCAAAAACATCTCTGAAAATTGAACCCAAGTTGGTGGTGTTGCATCGGCGGGTCTGCCCTCTTTATAAGACTGCCACCATCGATATGTTGCTCCTGTCAACTGAAATGTAGTAAAGGCAACTCCGATCACTTCCACAATACCCATGGCGCGGAGAATACGGTGGCACTTTTTTAGAACTTCCTGGGCATTCTCGGTAGTTGTGCCACCAAAAGTAGGTGGACTATACCTCTTTAATCTCACAAGTCTCTTTTGTTCTTCTTCTGATGTCCCTCGCCTGAACTCAAGCTGAACCGGAATAACAGGTTGTACCGGCACCACACCCAGAACCTGACCAATGTAAACTTGCTGCTCTGGAGTACGAGTAGTAGGAGTCTGAGATCCCTCCCAAATCTGTGAAATATTTGGTGCAATGGAGATCAATCCTGCATGACTTAATATACCAAACATGTTCAGGAACTGTGCTAAAGTCTCCTGAAGTCCGGGGGTAACAATAGGTGCTTCCGGTACCTGTCCCCTAACCGGAGCTACTGGCGGCTCCTCAATTGTTACCCTAACAGGTGCTCTAGCTGTGACACGTGCCCTTCCTCGTCCTCTACATCAACTTCTACCTCGGCCTCGACCTCTTGCGGCTCTAGGAGTATGCGCGGGTGTTTGTTCAGCTGACCAGGTAGCACGTGTCCTCACCATTTATGAGAGAATAGAGATACAAAGGCTCAAAATCCAAACATGAATGAAAGAAGTGGAAATTTCCTAACAGTTTTGTAGCCTCTTGAAGATAAGTACAGACGTCTCCGTACCGATCCGTAAGACTCTACTAGACTCGTAGAACCTATGAACCTAGAGCTTTGATACCAACTTGTCACGACCCAAAATCCCACCATAGGCGTCGTGATGGCACTTAGTCTCTAAGACTAAGTAAGCCGATTATAACAACAATTCAAGCCCCCCCTTCATCAATAAGTATGGCACATACTGCTATAACATAATGCCATTTGGATTAAAAAATGCTGGTGCCACTTACCAACGCCTAGTAAACCGGATGTTCGAAGAACAAATAGGAAAATTTATGGAAGTTTACAATGATGACATTTTAGTTAAGTCCCTGCGAGCAGAGGACCATTTGAAACATTTGCAGGAAACCTTCAGTATATTGAGGAAGTACAATATGAAGTTGAATCCAGAAAAATGCATTCAGAGTCGGGTCAGGTAAATTTCTTGGATTCATGGTATCCAACCGAGAAATAAAGATCAACCCCGACAAGATCAAAGCTATCGAGGATATCATGATAGTGGATAACGTGAAGTTTGTGCAGAGGTTAACCGAGCACATAGCTGCCCTGAGACGATTCATCTCGAGGTCCTCCGATAAGAGTCATCAATGTTTCTCGTTGCTGAAGAAGAAAAATAACTTCACATGGACTTCAGAATGCCAACGGGACCTAGAAGAACTTAAGCGATACTTGTTGTGCCCGTCAATACTTCATACGCCGAGGGCAGAGGAACAACTGTACTTATATTTGGCAGTATCGGAGATAGCAGTAAGTGGAGTCTTAGTTCGGGAAGAACAAGGTACGCAATTTCTGATTTATTATGTTAGCCGGACCTTGGGTGAAGCTGAAACAAGATATCCCCACCTAGAAAAATGGCGCTCGCTTTGTTAAGCGCTTCTAGGAAACTAAAACCATACTTTTAATACCACCTTAAATGTGTTGTGACAACTTACCCATTGCAAAATATAATGCATAAACCCAAACTCTTGGGACGGTTGGCCAAATGGGACGTGGAAATCAGTGGGTACAATATCGAATATCAACCCCGAACAACCATTAAGTCTCAAATCTTGGCAAATTTCGTGGCCGACTTCACACCGGAGCTAATACCTGAGGTCAAAAGAGAGTTGTTGGTAAAATCGGGAATGTCCTTGGGAATCTGGACCCTCTTTACGGACGGTGCATCGAACGCAAATGGGTCCGAATTTGGTATCGTACGGAAGCCGCCCATGGGCAACGTGGTTAGACAATCCATTAGAACTGTGAAGTTGACTAACAATGAGGCCGAATATGAGGCCATGATTGCAGGTCTCGAGATAGCCAAAAAGCTTGGGGGCGGAGGTGATCTAAGCTAAGTGCGACTCCCTCCTTGTGATGAATTAGGTTAACGGAACGTTCGAAGTCAGAGAAGATTGAATGCAAAGGTATCTAGATAAGTTACAAGTAACATTACATCGGTTTAAAGAATGGACTTTACAACACGTGAATCGAGATCAAAATAGCGAAGTCGATGCCCTTGCAAACTTAGTGTCGTCGTTTGAGGACGACGAGATCAACTCAGGGGTCGTTGTGCAACTCACGAGGTCAGTAGTCGAAGAAGGTCATGACGAGATAAATTCCAAAAGCTTAACCTGGGATTGGAGAAATAAATACGTAGAATATTTGAAGACCGGGAAACTTCCCTCATATCCAAAAGAATCGAGGGCCCTGCGCACAAAGGCAGCCCGATTCACCTTGTCCGAAGACGGAACCTTGTTCAGAAGAATGTTCGATGGCCTACTAGTAATATGTCTGGGATCGGGAGATACCGAGTTTGTTCTGAGGGAATTTCATGAGGGAACTTGCGTAAATCATTCATGCTCCGAATCATTGGTTCAAAAGGTAATCAGACCCGGCTATTACTGGATCGACATGGAAAAAGATGCGACGGAGTTTGTTCGAAAATGTGGCAAATGCCAAAGATATGCTTCAATGATTCACCAACCCTGGGAACTGATACATTCAGTCTTATCACCATGTCCATTCATGAAGTGGGGAATTGACATCATTGGCCTTCTTCCATGGGCACCAGGTAAGTGTCAATTTATCTTATTTATGACTGACTATTTTTCTAAGTGGGTTAAAGCACATTCATACGAGAAGGTTAGGGAGAAGGAATTCATTGACTTCATTTCGTACCACATCATATGTCGGTTTGGGATGTCATCCGAAATTGTGTGTGACAACGGGAAATAGTTTATCGACAGCAAAGTGACCAAGTTTCTCGAAGATCATAAGATCAAAAGAATCTTATCGACACCTTATCACCCTAGCGGGAACGAGCAAGCCGAATCGACTAATGAAACCATAATCCAAAACCTTAAGAAGAGGTTAACCGATGCCAAAGGGAAATGGAAGGAGATCATACCAGAAGTCATTTGGGTATACCACATGACTGCGAAATCCAGTACTAGGGCTACTCCATTTTCATTAGTTTATGGCACTGAAGCCTTAATACTGGTCGAAGTCGGGGAACCAAGTATCGGATATCGATATGCAACAAAGGAGTCAAATGATGAGGCCATGAATACGAGCTTGGAACTATTGGATGAAAGGCGTGAGGTCGCCCTTGTTCAATTGGCTTCCCAAAAACAACGGATCGAGAAGTACTACAATCGACGGGCCAACCTTCGATACTTTAATGTCGGGGACTTACTGCTTAGGAAAGTCACCCTAAACACCCAGAATCGGAACGAAGGGAAATTGGGTCCGAACTGGGAAGGTTCGTACAAGATTCTCGAGGTCACCGAAAAAGGATCCTATAAGCTCAGAATAATGAACGGAGAACAACTACCAAGAAATTGGAATATATCCCACCTAAAACGATATTACTGTTAAGGTACAACCCCATTTCATTTCCTTTTCATTTTAGACTAACACTTGCAGGTGATCAACAAGAAGCGGCATGGAGCTTTTAGATCTGAAAGCACGCGTTGCACTCTTTTTTTCTTAGACGGGTTTTGTCCCAAATGGGTTTTTTGGCAAGGTTTTTAACGAGGCAAAAATGGATCGTGCTAACTTAGAATCAAGCCCGATCATGAATCGATATCGAAAATCAATTCTATAATATCCGAGGTCCCTTTACAATCAACATCGATTATTGGGGGGGGGGGGTATTACCGTCAGATATGCATTACCTTCGGATATCAACTTTAGCGAGGAAATTACTCCCTAAAGGAAGGGTCTCGATAGGTAGGATTTTATTGTAAAGGATAAACGGTCAAACAAACCGTGCCCACATAAATTACTCGAGCCCTGGCATAAAACATGTACGCATGTATGACTACTTTGCACAAGAATAAACAAAAGTACATTCCTTGAAATCATCTTATGTTTTAAAACATTTTCCTCTTTACATCCTTTAAAGAGTTTTGTACTTTCCAATCTACTGAAAATAACAAGCCCAAGGGTAGTCTATAACCAGAATACGAATGACCACTCCCTCACTCGGGGACTGCCATCTAAAAAACTCGAACAGGTCCAAGTCACTAGGCCTCGGGAGTATATGACCTATTAGGAAACTCCCCGGTTTTTAAAGGTCACGTCCACCCTACTCGGGGAATGTTATCTTGGGCTAGTCTAGATAGCTCGGGAAAACAAGTCCAATGGGCAGCTCCTGAACTAAAAGTCTACGGCCAAATTAACACGGCTCGGAGACGTCCGAAACCCGTAACAAAAACTAGGCCTTCAAAAAAGAAATATTTCACAACCGGTTTTAAAGGCTACCCTCGGCAAACTACAATTTCGGCTACCTACTTAGGGAAAAGGTTCTGGTAACATCGAACCCCCAAGACGCCTTAGAACAAAGTAGAGAAAAGGCAAGGTTTGTTTGAACTTTCGAACACAACCTAAATTACTTTATGTTAAGGCGTTTCGGCCCTTATGAATACAAGTAATAAATCAAAGAAAAAATTTGAAAGCCAAAGGGGAAAGAAACCCTTGTATATATAATCTTCTTACAAAGGCCTTAATTGCCCGAAATAGAAATGTACAATGGCCAAATCGGCCTCAAAAAGATGCAAAAAGCAAAAAATAAAAACATCTAAAGGCCTAAGTGGCCTGGTCCTCATCGGGGGAAGGTATTCATCCTTGGGTCTTCCCCACCTTCATATTCAGTTAAGTTCTCAGAGCCTTCCTCGGGAAAAAGCCAGCTTCCGAGCCCTGGCTTCTTCTACCTTGGCATTCTCGATTTTCGCTAGTATGTCAAAGCCTTGAGCATGGACTCCCTCGAGGGCTTCCCTTCGAGCTTCCCACCTTTCATGATCTACCATGCTCTTGGCCTGTGCCTGAATAGCCTCGACGTCAACCTTAAATTGGGCCACTTTATCATCGGCCCTATTATTGTCCACGGCCACCTCAGATTTGGCCGTCTCAAACTCCGTGGCCAAGCTCTCTTGGCCAGAAATAGCCGAGTTAATATCAAATTGGAGCTCCTCGATCCTCTTGGCCTGCACTGAGGTCTTCTCATTTGCAGCCCGAACCTGAGCCTCGGGTGACGCCAGTTGTGCTTGGACAACTTCCTTTTGTGAGGTTATGAGGTCCATGTTTTTCTTGAACTCCTCGGCCTCAGTTTGTATCGCATCTACCTGCGCCTGGAGCTGCCAGATTTGTTCGAGCCTTTGTCGAACCTGCAGGATCATATCATTAGCCATTGAGTCCATATCGTCGTCATTATCTTCAAGTACTCTATTTACCTGTTCGGCCCACTCTGTATGCTCCTTCCGATTCACTTCCAACTCGGCCTGAAGTCTCTCACTCAAAAGCTTATAAGTGCCCCTCTTCTCAGCAAGCTCCTGAATCTCGGCCTTATGTTGGGTTAACTCCTCCCGGTATCATAGGAAATCCTCATGGTGCAGTACCGAGGCCTGCAAGCGTAAAGAAACGCGTTAGGATTATAACTTAAAATACATAATAAAGGGACACTCCAAGTTACCCGATTCAAAGTGTGTTGAGCTTCATTGAATATGTAGGGTGCTTCCACCGCGTCCATCACGACCCGGTCCTCTTCTGTCACCAAGCACCGAAGGTAGCTAGCAATCACGGGGCAAAGAAAACCCGAGCATCCTCCGAACTATTGACCGCCTTCGATCAGGGTTAACGCTCGGGGCCGGGAACCGATCCACCAACTTTGGGCTCGAAAAAGATCCACTGGCTCCCGATGATGGTATCTTCTTTGGCACCAGCAAATCACTAAGCCCAGTGACATCCTCTGAGGCAGTGGACTCTAACCCATCCAAGAAGTTTTGGATATCTGTCTCCCCTTGAGGTCCCTCGTAAGAACGACCTTCTAGCATACCGGCCTCACGGATCATGGCATCAGAGAACTGAGGAGACCCGGTAAGGTCAATCACCCTAAGCACATCTTTCGGGGAACCTTCTTCTGCTCGAGGAGTGTCGGCCCCGGTCTCCCTCTCGACTCCCCTGGCTTGGGGAAAAATAGCCGCACCCCGTTCTGATTCATAGGTCTCGGCCAATGCCTTCTCAGCAACTTCCCCGGCTCGAGGCAAAGCAGTTCGCACCGGAGCTACTAACTCGTAATTGTCTTCTGCTTCTTCTTCAGACTCATCCCTCAGTCGGCGGATTGAGTCCGATGAGAGGACGCCGGTACTTTCCTTAGGTTTGCACACCTGCCTCTTCTTCCGTTTCTGCTTCTCCGTGTTCGGGGATCTCGGAGCCTTTTTTTTCTTCTCATCACGTGCCTCAAATCAGGGGACTCGAGAGGCACATCCTCATCACCAGATGGAGGCCTCATGACAACATTCTTGGGGAGACCTACAAAAGAAAACAGGACCGATAAGAGTTCGACAACGCAAGGAGAAAGTCAAACAGTATTAAATCAAGAAAGGAAACTTACCATGATTACGGGCTTCCCACCGACCCTTCGATAATTCCATACATGCACGCTCGGAGTATGGTCTTTGTGACACAAGGTCCTCGACCCATTCCTTGAGTCAAGGAACCACATCCGGCATCTAGGCCACAACTGCAACACCAAAAACACCCATAAGAAATGAGATAAGAGGAGAAACAATATATTAAATCTTCAAGGCAAAGTAATACTTACGTTTCATGTTCCATTTCTCGGGAAATGGTATGTCCTCGGCAGGGATAAAATCTGAAGTCTTTATTCGAACAAAATGGCCCATCCAACCTCGATCCCGAGCCTTATCTATACTCGTGAATGGGGCCCTACTGGCCCGGAGAGCAAGCTTGATTAGCCCCATCGATAGAGTTGGGGACTGTAGAGACGCATAAGGTGATCGAGGGTGAAGGGACACCCCTCGATTTTGTTTAAGAAGAATCGAAGGAAAATCACTATTCTCCATAATGAAGAGTGAATCTGGCCAAGAGTCACGTCGTACCTATTGCAGAAGGCAATAATGATCGGGTCTAAGGGACCCAACGTGAAGGGGTAAGTGCAAACACTTAAAAAACCTTGCACGTGGGTAGTGATTGACTCCTCAGGCGAAGGCACCACCACATGTTTATTGGCCCAGTTGCAATATTCTTTAACCTTGGTGAGGAGATCATCGGTGATCGTACATATATACCTCGAGACCGGATCGCATCGACCCGGTACCGAGGAAGATTTTTCAATCTTAAAATTGGCAACGGTCGGTCACCCTACAAGAACGAACTCCTCAGGGTGTGGTTCCGCCGCAGCCCCATCACCGGCGGGTCGTGATGAAGAAGCGACCTCTTTTTGCGGGACAGTCTTAGAAGTTTTCACCATTGTAGAATAGAAGAAAAGGAAATTAGGAAGGTATGTTTAGCGGTTTACTAAAAGTTCAAGAAATTCGGGTGCAAGAGTTGGAGAGCAAAGGGATTTTTGAAGAACAAGAATAGGAGGGGCTTTGAACGTAAAGTTTGAATAAATGAAAGTTAGGGTATTTATAGCTTGCTGATGACGGTTTAGAACCCGTAGTGGCTGAACAGCAATTGACAGACATTCAATGCCTTGGTAACTGGACCGATGGGACATTTCGGTATTCGTTTGTCGCTTACGTCATAGTCGGGTGTCTCAGTGGCCGTTTGTCACTTACGTCATGGCCCATCGAGAGGGGATTCGGAAGTTCATATCGTTTTTCGTCATCTTCTCTCCTAGAAACGAGGGGACTATCCATATACAGTCAAAACCAGGTTCGCCTCTTGTGTGACTAATCGAGACTGAAATATGATAGGTTAAAGTTCGACCTCAAATTATATCGAACTGAGGTGCGAAGTTACATCATTACGCTCGAGTCCATGTCATCGAACAAAATCGAGATCAGACGAGATCGAGGGAAATTTGCCGAGCTGAATAACAGAAGGACAAAATATACGCGATCGGTTGTGGATCACGATAGAAATCTCGGCACGTATCAAGGATAAGCCGATTGATTAGCAAATCATGAGATTTTTTACCTTGTATAAAATTGTATCAAGAGTAGGACTCCCCTACTATATAAAGGGGGTCTAATCGTTTGTAACAGGGATCACATTATGCAACATAAAGCAATATACTGTCATTTTCTAGCTTTTATTATCTTGTTATTCTGTTCATACATCAGTTGAGACATCTCTTGGTTCAAGGGTGATCGAACTCGAGGGCCAAGGCTATTTGATTTGGTAAACAGTTTGGCGTAAGGCTATTCGATTTGTGTGGTTTGCATTTATCCTTTTATCGTCAATTTCAATTCTAATATGTTTCCTTAATTTGTATCAAGTTATATCACGTATCCTTAAAACCGCGTATAAATTCAATTGTTATCCGATTTTTAGGGTAAACAATTATATTAGTGAAATACCGTTTGCCTTTTATAACCTCTAAAATTGATTTCACAATAGACAAAATAGTCTTTTAATTATTTTCCTATTTTTTAGCACTTTGAAATCACCTAAAAGTTTGGTTACTAAATATTTTTTTCATTTGAACTATATGGGAAGTATTAATATTTAGGTCTTTCAAATCGATTAGCATTTTACATACCTTACATATTAATTTTCTAATATTTAATATTTTAAATATTATTATGTACATAGACGATAAGATTCATACAACCTTATCTCATAGGCTAGGCCTAGAAGATTTACCGTGGAATTCCTGTAAACTCTTTTTTTATTTAATTTCTCTCCCTCTATAACGATTAAACCATTTACATACAAAAATAACTAATTATATGCCATCTCAAACTCTTTGTCACTTATATAAGGTGAGAATTAACACTATTCCCATTTATGATATGGTTTATTTCTTATATTTATAAAAAATATTGTAATCTAATAATTTAGTATGAATTTGAATTAAATTAGTTCTTACAAAATTTAATTGGATGTCCACGAAGGGACAAAAACAAAAGAAAAAAATGAAATTTAAAAACCTGTCTAACAATGCGTTGCATACAAGGAATAAAACGTTTTAATTACTTAAAAATGCCTAATATTCCTGCAAAGTTAAAGTGGTAGCTAAATTTTTTATTAAATTAATTCTAATAAAATAAAAAGAATAGACAAAAACTTAGAAACATATGCTTTTGTTAAAAGTCCAAACTAATTTAAAAGGCGATACGTCAGGGAAGCTTATAGTAAGAAAAGACTCTTATTAGTTTTTACATGATTAGGAATAGGAGTGTCAAGTTCATAATTAATTACATAAAAGATCATAAAACTAATTTATTTGTTTGTATGTAGTAGATTTGTCACGATCCAAAATTCCACACAGGCGTCGTGATGGCACCTAGTCTCTAAGACTAGGTAATCCGATTTCAACTACCTTTTGAAACTATTTTTTTTAATTAAATAAATAATCAAAACTGACAGCGAAAAAAATATGAATATACATCCTCCCAAGACTGGTAGTACTGAGTCACGAACTCTAACTGAATACATAGAATGATCACGAGTACCGAATATACAATACTGTTTGATTACAAGTTAACAGTACAATGAAATGAAAAGACTCCAAGGGACTGCGACGACCAAACAGCTCTACCTTGAATCCTTACGATCCCGCTTAACTCTGCTCAAGTCCGTTATCTTCAATACCCGGCTCTGCACAAAATGTGCAGAAGTGTAGAGTGAGCACACCGCAGCGGTGCCCAGTAAGTATCAAGACTAACCTCAATGGAGTAGAGATGAGGTACAGTCAAGACACTCACTAGTCTAATAACCTGTGCAATATGATATACAAAATAATAGGAAATAAATAATAATAAAGACAGGTTAAAACAACCAGTGATATGCACAACAGACAACAAGAATACCATTAATATCACTCAATAATTAATAAACACAATTACACTTAATTAAATCAAGCCCTTCAAATAAATGTCTTTCACATAGTTCTTCCAGGTAACTCTCTTTCAAATATAATTTTCTCAAATAATTATTTTTCAAATATAATTCTTTCAATAAATCTTTTCAAATACAATTTCCTCAAATAAATATCTTTAATATAATTCTTTCAATTAAAAAGTCACCATGTGACACCTCATTTCATAATCATCAAAATACGGGTCTCAGCCCATTTTATATTTTTCGTAAACACGGGTCTAAGCCCATTTTCATATTTCCACGGCACCTCGTGCCCATAATTAAATCACCATATTTCCCCGGCACCTCGTTCCCTTATTTCATATCACAACTGCGCGGACAATTCACGTGCCGAATATCATTATCATTTCATCACAACACCCCGTGCCTACATTTTATATCACAACTGCACGGACAATTCACGTACCAATATCCCCATTTCATATCACAATTCACGGCACCTCGTGCCCACATTTCATTTTATAAACCGCCTGACAATAGCTACAGGCTCCCAATTACAACATAAATTAAATTATTATCAATTTACTAACAACACGACAAGTTGCACAAGGTATAAGAATAACACAAGAAAATTACAACATCACATGAAAATTGTCAACACCACAATCCCACATCATCACATATCATCCCTGACAATAGCCACCCTTATCGCTCTTATTGCCACCCTTATCGCTCCTATAGCCACCCTTATCGCTCCTATTTTCACTCTTATCGCTCCTTTAGCCACCCTTATCGCTCCGTCCAGACAATATCAATAGCCAACAAACACAACATTGAAATGCCACCCTTATAACCACATAATATCAACGGTGAAATGCCACCCTTGTCTCCCCAAAATAACAACTCACACAACACAACATTTTATACGGGAAATTATCACAACAACATAACAAAATCAATTCATATCA
Source organism: Nicotiana tabacum (assembly GCF_000715075.1). Lineage (NCBI taxonomy): Eukaryota > Viridiplantae > Streptophyta > Magnoliopsida > Solanales > Solanaceae > Nicotiana > Nicotiana tabacum. The sequence goes on from NC_134096.1 coordinate 8,391,556, forward strand.
CAATTTGCCCAATGGCCACAACCAAATTTCAAAGCTACAATCAAGTCAATTAATTTCACAACAAATAGCCAAAAACTCCACACAATGTGTACAACACCGAAAAACAATCAATAGAGATAGAAATTACTCAACATAAAGCAAAGAATTCATTTAAATTCAATTTTCAATAATTATATAAACACCTCTTCTTAAGATCATTTAATTAATTACTTGCAGAAGGAAAATTCATAATGAAATTAAAGTACAATAATTATCAAACCAGCAAATTTACGAAATTTGATAAATAATTAAACAACAGTCATATCACATTGTCATATAACACTAGAGTCGACAACAAGGATTTAGGCACGACAAGTAGATGATTAAATATATGTCAACAATTATCCAATTTACTACACAATATGCTCAAGACTTTAACTCAATAAAATTTACACATATAAATCAAGTACGTACTCGTTACCTCGCGTACATGGTTTTCAGTTATACAAATGGCACATAAGACTCAATGCCTAAGGAAAAATTCCCCCACTCGAGGTTAAGCAAGACACTTACCTCTTTGAAGTTATGCCGATATTCCAAAATCGCCTTCTTGCTTGAATTGACCTCCTGGCAGCTCAAATCTATCCAAATTAATTGTATAACTTCATTAAAATTCATCAAAAACAATTCCGGATAATAATACGTCGACTTAAAAATTTATTCCAAAAATTCAACAAAAGTCAACGCGGGACTCGCCTCTCGGAACCCAACATAATTTTCATGAAATCCGAACACCCATTCCGATACGAGTTCAACCATACCAATTTTATCGAATTCCAATAACAACGCGACTTCCAAATCTTAAATTTTTATTTTTGGAAGATTTTACAAAAATCTTGATTTTTCCTCCATTAAATCCGAATTAAATGATGGATTCAAAGACATAATCATGGAAGTTAATCAAAACTGGATAAGAATCACTTACCTCAAACACCCACGCAAGAATCTCTCCAAAAATCGCCTTCTACCGAGCTCCAAATTAGATTTTGAGTTATGAACTCAAACCCCCGTTTTTGGAACTTTTAATTCTGTCCAGATAGGCATTCTTCGTGTTCGCGACCTCTGCTTTGCGTTCGCGAAGGCCAAAACCCGACTGTCTCAAATCCTTCATCGCGTTCGCGACCTCCTTGTCGCGTTCGCGAAGGCCAACTGTTTCTGCCCCATCATTTCCTCTTCACGTTCGCGAACTCCTTGTCGCGTTCGCGATGACCAGCTGACCAACTCCTTCGCGTTCGCGAAGGCTAAACGACCCCAGGCCCCAATCTTCCTTTCTTCTTCGCGTTCGCGTTGCCTGGGCCGCGTTCGCGAAGGCTTGCCCTGCTCCTTCTTCGCGTTCGCGTCCACAGCTTCGCGTTCGCGAAGGCCAAACCATCAGTCCCTCAAATTCCTCTTCGCGAACACGGGACTCCTTTCACGTTCGCGAAGAAGGAAACCAGACTTCAATAACAACAGTCCAAACAACTCCAATTTGGTTCGAAACCACCCCGAAACACACCCGAGCCCCTCGGGACCTTAACCAAACATACCATCAAGTCCCAAAAATATCATACGAACTTAGTCGAATTCTCAAATCAGCTCAAACAACATCAAAACGACGAATCGCACCCCAAATCAAAATCTATAAACTTTGAACTTTTAATTTCTATAACTTGTGCCGAAACACATCAAATCAATCCGGAATGACTTCAAATTTTGCACACAAGTCATAATTGACATTATGGACCTACTCCAACTTTCGGAATCAGATTCCGACCCCGATATCAAAAAGTTCACTTTCGGTCCAATTCTCTAAAAATTCGACTTTCGCCATTTCAAGCCTAAATTGGTTACAGACCTCAGATTCACAGTCCGGACACGCACCTAAGTCCAAAATCACTCAACGGAGCTAACATAACCGACAAAACACTATTCCGGAGTCGTCTTCACACAGTTCTGACTACGGTCAAAATCCTAAGATTTAAGCTTCCGTCTTAGGGACTAAGTGTCCCAAATCTCTCCGAATCATCCGTAAATCAAACTCGACCACACACGCGGTTCATAATACATATTGCGAGACTTCTGGAGACCTTAAGTCACTCAACGGGTGCATTAATTCTTAAAACGTCAAGTCAGGTCGTTACATATATCTATACTATATTAAGAGCACGCAATCCCTTAGCGAAATATCGTTGACTGTTTTTACTCTAAAAAATTAATTTTACATTAGACAAAAACGTAATTATATTATTTATCGAATATTAGGACTTCAAAATAACAAAAAATTTAGTTATTAAATCTTCCCTTATTAATAAGTCCTTATATAGGTACAATTAATATATTTTATTTATATTTATATTACGAATATCTCTTTGAAGTCAACTTAGATTTCGTCTGTAAGAGAATTTATATTGCTTTTAACCACTCAAATTGATTCCCATGGTTTTTCACGTCCCTTTTATTAACTTTTGTAAAAACTTGAATCTAATGTGATTGAAAATCTTCCTCACAATTTAAATTCTCTAAAGACCAACCACTTTTCTTTTTGGTCAAACCAACAAGACACAATTAATTGTACTTAGAGATATTTATGCCTCATTTGTTTTTTAAGATTAAAACATCTGAATCTGAATATCAAGTTGTGTATCAAGATTAAGATATATGAATATTAAAATGTGTTTTAAGATCTGAATACTAAATGATTAAGACTATTTATTTTTTAAACATCTGAATATATAGAATTTATCTTTATTTAAAAATTAATAAACATAAATTCAAATACAATACTAATTAATCTAATATTCTATCAATAAATTCAAATACAATACTAATTAATCTCATATTCTATCAATAATATGGTTGTTGGTGGTGGTGATGGCTAACGAAGGTGCTTGTGAGTGTCGACTAGAGGCAGTGGTTGGTGATGATTTTAGTTGATGGTTGTGGTTCTTGGTGGTAGCTAGTGGTGATTGGCAGCGATAGCGATTATGGTTGAGGAAGGTGGTGGTGTGTGGTGTTAGTAAATAATGGTGGTGGTGGTAATTTATAATGGTGGGCGGTGCCGGCTATGTTTATTGATGGTGATTGGGTGGTTGGTGGTGGCAGTTGAGGTAGATGAGTATGTGGTTATGGTTGAGGATGATGGTGGTGGTGGTGGTGGTGATGGTAGTTGATGTGGGTGAGTATGTGATTATGGTTGAGGATAATGGTGGGTGGTAGTAGTGGCGGTGACTATGGTTGAGAATGATGGTGTTGGTGGTGGTAGTTGATAATGGTAGGCGGTGACAACAATTAGTAATGAATGTGGATGATAACATCTTAATAAATTAAGTCTTTGTTATAGATCTTAATCATACAGACCTATCCGACTCATTAAGTGGTTGTGAAGTAAAAAAAAAATAAACACGCTTAATGATTAAGATCTGAATGATTAAGATTCAGACTTTAAAAACAAACGTATTTAATGTATGAGATCTGAATGTCTAAGATTCAAACCGTCATTAAGTGCAAACAAAGAGGGTCTTAATCACCTAATTGATGCCTCTATAAATAGTCCAGTAACACCATTTTCGTCTAAATCTTTTAATTTCTCTGGATAGGTAATTATAAATCTCCGTTATTTTCTAATTTTTAGATTATCTTCTATTAATTTACTGCTTTAATTATTTTTACTCTATAAAAAATTACTTTCACACTGAACAATATTATTATTTAGTTGTTTTTATAACATTTAGAGCTTTAGAATCAACTAAAATTTTGCTCATTAAATTTTATAAAACTAGGTAGGAAGTCCTAATATTTAAGACTTTAAAATCAACTAATATTTTTCTTTATATAAATTATACCAATTGAAATAAATCCATATATGTAGCATTTAGGATGCTTATCGTGATGAAAAATAGTTTTCATGAGATCAGCACTAAAGAGAAGACATAAAAGTTCATTCAAGGAAAGTACACAAGCATGTAAAATTATTCAAATGCAGAACATTTAAACACAAATCTTAAAATTTATTATTTCTTTCTTTATTGAATTAGTTATATAGGATCTACAATTTAGTAATTTCAGGAGCTTAATTATATTTTTATTTTATAATGCAAACAAAAATTTTAAAATAATATTTATGTAATAGTTTTACAACAATTATACAATGAGATGGAAAACACGCGCAACACGCATACACTAATACTAGTATGTTCAAATGTGCCTATTAAACCCTTCATTGCTAGCTTTATACCATAATTTATACTTTCTTTTGTTTCATTTTACATGATAATCTTCTTCTTTTGTGCGTATAATAAATAATAAGTACTTTTAATATTTGAAGACTCTTTACTTTTAAATTTCATTTTATTTTTAATAATATATTCTTATAGTCATAGAAATTAGACTATTGGTCTAATAACCAATTAGACTCCCGTACCTGAATGATTTTCTAATATAAATATTTTTCTAATAAAATTCCTTTTCAAATATCGAAAAAGGGGCAAGGAGGGGGCACTCCAAATTACCAAACAATTTAACATTGACGACGAAGCGTGCCAGTAATATAAATATATTTTTTCCTATTCTTGAATCCTGTTAAAGATTCTAGTTTTCCAATTAGTAACAAAAGTTATGGTAAGTATATAGTATTAAAGATTCTAATTTTCCAATAGCTAACAAATTTATGGAACGGTTTCCTTATGTTTTTTATTTAAGTAGAACAGCATTCCAAATTAAAAACCAGTTCCCTTCAATTAAAACGAGTAAATGAGTCTTTTCCGATATCTTTTATTCATACACCAAATAAGTCTTCTATAAATTATACATCAACAAGTCCTCAATTTACGAAAGCCATAATTACAATTAATCTTCTTCTTTCTCCTACAATGAATACTACTACTCACAGTACTGTGAAGAAAATTCAAGGACGGAGAAAAATTGCAATCAAGCGAATAGACAATCTAAATAGTCGGCATGCTACTTTCTCCAAACGCCGTTTAGGACTTTTCAAAAAAGCTAGCGAACTTTGCATCTTAAGCGGTGCCGAAATCGTTATTCTCGTTCAATCTTTAAAACGACAACGTCTTTTTGCTTTCGGTCATCCCAACGTTGACGCCGTTATCGACCGTTATCTCATCGGAAAATCATCATCGTCATCGACCGCCGATCAATACAATGTGCAACAGAACAATCAATATTATTCTCAAATTTGTAGAGAATTGGAGGCTGATAAGAAAAAAAAGGAGATTATTGAAAATTCAAAGATTGTGAATAATAATGAGGGATTTTGGTGGAATGAACCAATTGATGATATGGGAATTGAGGAACTTGAAGAATTTATGGCTGCATTGGAAGAATTGAAGAAGAAAGTAACAATGAGAGCTGATGAATTGAGTATGATTACTGGTTCTTCAGTACTGCCAACTACTTCAACTATAAATAATAATATTGCTAGATTTGGGGCTGAGGATCAATTCTTGAATCAGGCTGCTATCGACTATTGTTCTTCAATTGTTCCTTATCAATTCAATTACCCTGGAGATGGCCAATTCTTAAGCGGTTATTATGATTAATTAGTTGAGTATTGATTAAGAAGTTTCATGTTTTACCTTTCTAATTTTCTTTCTCTTGTTTATGATGAAGTAGCATGTCGTGATCTTTTGTGTTATATGTATATATATAACAAAACTGAGAAGCTGTTGTTTTTTGTATTAATAATCTCAAATAAGCTAATTGCTCAAGTGACAAAACTAATTAGTATTACTACATTAATTAAAAACATAGTGATGAGAGAATTCGGAATTGGAAAATCATTTACAAAAGATTGTATTTTGAACAATTGTATTTCTAGTTGGTATTACTATTAGGCTTATGAAATCTCAATTTTCTTGTGCGTGCAACAAGTTTAAGTGTGGAGTAGTAATTTCGCTCTATTAATTTATAAATCTTGATTGTTTGTTAGTTAACAAGGTAGCATACATTTTCTTCAATTATTTTTGATTTTTCTTGTTTCTAACAAGTTGAGTTGAGTTAAATGTTATGGAAATGGAAGTCTGCCAAAACTCTTTCAAAACACAGGCATTAACAAGATCGAATGAGCCAAGGGCTATACACACACTCAAGATAATTAAATTTAGGATTCAATGGTTAAACGAGGGAGACGCAAATACTAAATTCTTTCATGCAACAACAATGCAAAGAAGGAAGAAATGGATCAGATACTTAACATCAAAGACATTGCACTGGGGACTGGACCATTGATCAAAATAAAGATTTTGACATAGTCCAAAGTTATTTTACTAACTTATATTCAACAGAACAATCCAAAATTCATTCAAATGGCGTTAAGATTTAGGGTTTGTATAACAAATTAGTTCTTTTGTCGTGAATTTTGGAAGTAAGTTATGCTAGAGAGTTCGTAGAGATCATGGATTTGATACATTCAATAGGAATTGGAATGTAAAACTTCATTCAAGCATTTTTCATTAGGACACATTATTGTCCTTGAGTTTTCAATTACAGCACTTTGAGTTTCATGTGGCTATTTTTCATCTACTTCCCCCCGGTTTTTAAGTTGTGGCTATTTCTTAACTATTTTACAAAATGCTGGCTATTCCTCAATTAGTGGCCCTTAAAGTGGCTACCTGATAAGTGTCATTTTTAGTTTTTCCCGTATAACATAACTAGTGTCAAACCAGTTAATAGTTCATCAGTAGGACTTGCCCATAATGTTTCAGCCCAGGCAACTGCAAAGGCCTATTGTAATGGACCCAATATCCAAAACCAAATACAGAACCAAAAATTGATATATTACTACCGAGAACAAAGAAATTACACTAGGAAGCAACAATATGTAAGGATAGTAACAGAAAGAAACAGACGAGAGAGAGAGACAGAGCCACAGAGAGAAATAGACGAGGAAGAGAGAGACCAGGAGAGGGGAATTTCTAAATAACAAGTCGCATAACCCCCTTGCTAACCACTGGTCCTTTTTAACTGATTCCTGATTGCATCTCTTGGGCCTGGATCCCAAATTAACCTTTTTAAAGGCCTTGTCCTCTGTCTTCTTCTCGGCCCAATGGTTCTTCTCAGCTCAATATTGGGTTGGAGCTGATTTATAACAATACTCATGTCCTCAACAAGAACTTTGCCCTCAAGGTTCGAGTCAAGAAACCCTAAAAACAATGGTAAACTAATTGCGGCTATATAAACATCCACAGGTGCAAGGGCCACTGATTGGCAAGTCCACTTGCATATAAAAAAGAAAACAGCAGTCCCATATGTGCTAGCAACACTAGTTCGGGTAATGATGTTTGTTGAAGCGACTTCAATGACTAGCACAAACCTTGGCATATATGTTGCGGTGGCGAGCTCATCTCTATCACAAGTAGAAAGGAAAACAAGAACCCCCTCCATGACAAGGGCAAGTTGTGCCTCTAGAACCTCTAGCAAAGCAACAAATACAGCAAATGGTAAGCCTTCAGAGATTTCAAGTCTTGGTATGGCAATTTTGCACAATGAAGGCCAAAACGACTTTGCGCTATCATATGCAAAGTGTTCAGAATCCCTCCTAGCTTTTAACCCAACGAATGCAGATGTATTCTCGGTGAAACCAATAAGCACAATTTCCTTGGTGACCCTTATTCTCCAGTATCGTAACCCTTAGGTCCAATGTTATTACTTGTCCGTTGGATTTCATACTCAAAGTGCTGAAACACTCCACTATAGACTCAATTGTAACCTTAACTTCAGGGTGAAGCTCTAGAGTTTCAAACTTCCCCAAACAAGCAGTGGTATCAATATTACTATTCCCTTTCATTTTTCTCTGTAGCTCACCTGGTGCCCCAGTAACTCTAATGATATCCGCAGAATGTGACTCAATAAGGAATGCACCAGTAACTCTAATGCTATCCGCGGAATGTGACTCAATGATGAAATAATACTCTGACTTGGTAATGTCGTGAATAGTTGCTTTCAATTGATGAAAACAGAAATTATCAATACAGAAAGGTACCATGTATATAGACAGATTAGCTATGGCTTTCAAGATTGCCTCAAGGACACCCTCTCTGTCTTCAAGAGTTGGTACGTCAAAAGGGTCTCCGCCAGGATCGAAGACTACACTCATTTCAAAAGTAACTTGGGCTCTCAGATTTACCCCAAATTGCCGAGCTATAACACCTTGAAGGACTTGTGCAGTTCTTTCTCTGTGAATTTTGCTGGCAGCATCTAGAACAACACCAAGATGTGGAGCAAGGACTAATGCATCAGTAATGAAGTCAGATGTTGGCCTAGTAAAATAGCAAGTCCAATAATGATTATGCAACCATAGCCGTTCGGGATCCCACACTTGAGTCATAGAGTTAACATTTGCAAAGAAGAAAAATATGCCAGTAGATCCCATCAATAGAAGTGGCTCCATATTCACTGTATAACCTATTAGAGACTTAAACGTGATACTTAATGTGAAACTTATTCCTGGATCTCCAACACAAAAACCCTCCGACGTTGATCAGTGAAAGTGTTATCAATATGACAAGCTGATTTCTCAAGGATTTCCTTGAAATCGTCCACAACTATGGTCGAGTAATCGTTTCAAGTACTATCGAAATTGATTGAGAAAGCAATATGCGGTACACTCACCACCAATAGAATACCTTCATCATGTTCTACTTCCCCACTAGAGTTTCCATGCTCAACATCCAGTATCATTTCATCTGAAGGCATTTTACCTGTTGAAATCCCATCCTCATTCTCCAGAAATTTTTTATCAAGATATAGATTCACAATAGTTTTTGGTCCCATGAAAAAGTCAGCAAGATACATGTCATCCAAGACCTCAAATTCAATTTGCCGTTCACTAGAGCTACGATCAAGAGAAGTCGTATTAACGTACCTCTCTGGCATATCTCTATGGGAACTGTCATCGAACAGTTGGACTTTGCTGCTATCAGGAGTTGTAGCTTCGGCATCAGGCAGTTCGACTGGAGAAACTGATTGCACCTTTTCGAATACCTTAGGACAGCCATTATGTAAAATTTCGTCGAACACCTTAGGTGATTGATTATCGTTCAAATCAACTACAAAGTGAGAGATAGAGATGCGTGCATCTGCGCGTTGCCACGTTGCTTTAACAGAATAAGTTTCATCCACTGCTTTGGTGAAAACTCCAGTAAATATTTAATCGAACACATGCTTCACGTCTGAGTTTCCAACTTTGAGTGCAGATTCTAACCCATAGAAGTTGGAATTATGACTGAAAATCAGGTAAGAGAGATACCTTGGCTTCAGACTGATACAAAGTAGCATAACTTGTTGGATTTTTCTTTAAAGGGATTGAATGGAAAATGGAAGAGTTACGTTTTGGGTTGCACCTCTTCATCTCACCCTTTCATTGTCTATAAATTAAGAGGCTTAGTCTCAATTTGAATAGATAAAAATCAGAAAACTTCTCCCATATTTTCTACATTGTTGCATTATTTTTTCCAAATAAACAAAGTGTCGAGTGTGATTTGCTCCGTTTGTTGAGTTTCCTGAAGTTCTGTAATTTTGATTGTCAGTATTACAGAATAGTTTTTTCGTTCTATCCTGGGAGAAAGTAATCCATAACCTTGGGCAACAGTGAGGAGATTAAATTTCTTAAGGACACACAAACAACTTGTGGGCTCAAAAATTATTTTATGCTATGTTTTATTGAACTAACATTCCATTTTCGAAATCGCAAAAATAATTTCTCGTTTAAGTTGTTCCAATCATGGAACTGTTTGTTACGATGTAGCCAATCAAACCATGTGAGGGCCTCATCTTCAAGGTAGAAGTAAGGAAGAGGTAACCAGTCTTCCTCGGAGAAGCCAAGGAATTTGAAGTACCACTCTGCTTGATAAACCCAGCCCTCTGCGTTGCCGCCTCTGAATTTATCAAGTACTACCGCTGCCATTAGAGGTCGAATTGATGAAAGCACCAATGTAATGAATTCTATATCCAAAATCAAATACAAAAACCAAATATTGATATATTTGCTTACCCGTAAAATGGTACAATTGAATTTGTTCGTGGTTTCTAGACAAGTGAATTAATTTGATCCAAAAAATAACAAAATAACTGATTAAATATAAAATACTCAGCCTTAAAATGTAAATAAAATGACAGAGCTGTCGAGTCTGGGAACAGGATTTTCGGGCACGGTAATGATGAGATCAAAGAGCGAGAAAGCAAAATTGTATTAAAATTCTATATAGAATATAATGTAAGTTAGCCAGAAAATTCATGTCCCTTCCAATGATCATTGAGCTTATTATTTATAGCTATGAAGAAGGTACTAGGGTTGTGCCCTTCTTTAATGTCAATTATGATGAGCATTTATGAAGACGTAACGATGAACATATATGCCAAATTCTCTGTAATGGGCCATTGCTCTTAATGCTATGGAATATTCCTCATTGAATGCTACCGGGCGCAGAGTATTCAATGCCTTCATGAACGTTATCTTTTCCGATGACAGACGGGATAGCCGCGTCCGGTTTTTCGTCCTCCCGGCTTAGGTTCCACGTGTCCCCTTCTTGGGTGGCCATGTGCCATAACATATTTTACCTAATACAGATAGTCCCTCTGCTTTCAGGTGACATAACTTTGTGTTACCAGAAAGTTGGTAGAAACACTCTTTTGGCGAAAAATTACTATAATTCCTTTTGAAGGCCACTGTCACGACCCAATTTTCCCACCGTTTGGGTATCGTGATGGCACCTAGTCTTAAGGACTAGGTAAGCCTAACAATAATTAAAACAACAACATTATTTAACTAGAATCTCTTATAGTTTTCAAAATCGGTAGTACAAGTCATAAGCTCTATAGAGTGTTTGCTAGAAAACTTCTAAATACAACTGTCTAGAAATAAGAATAAACAGTACAAAACGAAAAGTTGAAGGTGACTCCGAAGCCTGCGAATGCAGCGGCAGGTTTACCTTGAGTCTTTGCAACAACAGTCCACACAACTAGCTAACGAACAATTACCTGGATCTGCACAAAAATATGTGCAGAAGAGTAGCATGAGCACACCAGAACAGTGACCAGTAAGTATCAAGACTAACCTCGGTGAAGTAGTGACGAGGACTAGTCAAGACACCCACTGGTCTAATAAACTGAACAAGCATAAGTATAGGGATGACAGAATATGACATCTATCTAAGGACCCCACGATATGGCTAACGACATAGCAACTGCAATAAGGAAGGAAAAACAGGAAGTAACAGCGGAACACCAGAATAAGACACAAAAGAATGAACGAAAACACAACCCAAATCCAGAAATCACAATACAGTAAAGGCAAGTAGTAACTCAGCAGCTGCAATAGTTTTCACATCAGGTCTCAGCCAACAACCCCAATAAATTAGTCAAATCCTTCAAGTGTAAACTTTCACCCGTAAGTTTTTAAATTGAGGTCTTTAGAATATAATCCTTTCCAATAAGAAATTATTTTTGAAATATACTTCCTTCAAATAAATATCTTTCAAACATAGTTCTTTCAAGATAAAACCTTTCAAATATAAACTTTTCAAATAATTAGCCTTTAAATATAGTTCTTTCAAGATAAATACTTTTCAAGTACAACCCTTTCAAATAAATATCTTCAAACATAGTTCCTTCAAGATAAATACTTTTCAAATATAAACTCTTCAAGTAATATCCTTCGAGTATAAGTCACCCTGTGACACCTAAGCATGGAAGATTAGCAGCTCCGAATACAGATATAACCACATGGAAAATCTATCGGGATACCGTCCCGTAGTTCCGAATTAATTATGCAAGACAGGGGGATCTCCCGCAATACGTCCGTAATCCCAATTTAAATATGCAGTATTGGGGGATCTCCCGAAATACGTCCGTAGTCCCAATTTAAATATGCAGTGTTGGGAAATCTTCCGAAATATGTCTGTAGTCCCAAAATAAATATGCAGTGATGGGGGATCTCCCGGAATACATCCGTAGTCCAAATTTAAATATGCAGTGCTAGGGGATCTCCCAGAATACGTCTGTAGTCCCAATTTAAATATGCAGCGCAAATAACAGAGATAACAACTATAACACGACAAAAACCTTGTACATCACCACAACGAGTACAAAAGCAACAATGACAGAAATGCAAGGTACGACGAGCAAATCAACTCAAGAATTTAAATCACAAGAACGGTAGAACTCATTCACAAGGAATAACCACAGTAAAGAATGCTAGGCACAAGGAGAACAACTTAACAAGGGAAAACAAAACAAAAATGTAGCAACAATTCCACAATATTCAAGTCAACAATAAGAAGCCAACATGAGTCAAATAGTTCCAAATAATGGCAAGTCAACTAAGATATAGGTTATCTAAACTCCTTTTGAGGTTGAGCAATTACGAGGAAAATTCAACAATTCAAGTAAGGATAAGCAGCGGAAGATAATCATAACTCCAATTAAGACTAAACAATTATAGGATGAGAAAATAATGATTTCAATTAAAGATAAGCAGTTATGAAAAATATAGCACGACGATAGAAGAGGTAAAATCTTTGGTTAAGTCGAATAAGGGTCAAATAGACAGTAAGAGTGAATCCTAAAGCAATTATCTCTAATCAAAGCATGTAGAGGTGAAACTAGCAAATAGGAATTCAAACGTATCAAAAACAACATCATACACAGTGAATATAAGTACATAAGAACTCTAAAAGGCCAACTTTCCACAAATAAGTCCGCGCACGCACTTGTCACCTCGCGTACACAAACTACAATCAACATAGATGACTCAAATCCTAAGGGATAGTTCCCCCACAAAAGGTTAGGCAAGATACTTACTTCGAGTCAAGCTCAATCAATCCGAAAGAATGCCTTTTCCACGAATATCCGGCTCTGAATTGCCCAAATCTAGCCAAAAGCAATTACATATCATATTTACAATCATAATAGGCTCATCTAATTAATTAAATCAATACTTTAACAAAAATTTTGAAATTCGCCCTAAAAAGTCGACATGGGCCCACGTCTCGGAATTAGGTAAAAGTCATAAAATACGAAAGCTCATTCACTCACGAATCTAACCATATCGAATTTACTAAAATCCGACATCAAAATCTTGATCAAAACCCCAAAATTCGGCCTTAGAATTTTTCTCAAATTTTCACCCCAAATCCGAATTTAAACGATGAATTCTAGCATAGATTAGTAGAATATAACCATAAGGGAGTTAAGAATCATTACCCAAAAACTTCCTCCGAAAATCTCTCCAAATTCCGCCTTCTACCGAGCTCTCAATCAAATTTGTGAAGTGAACTTCAAACCCTCGAATCTGCCCCTTTTCTGCCCAGTTATTCCGCATCTGCGGACCTTGGGTCGCACTTGCGGAATTTTCTTCCCAGGTGCGAAAATGACTTAAGAGGGCTGGGTCCGCTTCTGCGGAAAAAAGGTCGCACCTGCGAGTGCGCGACTGCGATCTCCTCCGCGCCTGCGTGACCCTAACGCATCTGCGGGCATCACAGATGCGGAATTCACCTCGCACCTGCGACCCCTGGCACTCTTCCATTTTTCCGCTTCTGCGCTTGCCTCCCCGCATGTGCGATCACGCTGATGCCTGAAGACTTCAGCAGCAACACAAATCCAACTTTTGATTCGTTAAGCACTCAAAATTCACCCGAGCCCCCCCGGGACCTCAACCAAACATAGCAACCAATCCTAAAACACTATACGAACTTTGTCTAGCCCTCAAATCACATCAACTAATGCTAAAATCACGAATCACCTTCCAATTCAAACTTAAAGAACTTGAAACTTTAAATTCATACAACCGATGCCGAATCTTATCAAACCAAGTCCGAATGACCTCAAATTTTGCACACATGTCACAAATGACACTACGAACCCACAACCACTTTCGGAAATCCATTTCGAGCTCTATATCAAAATTTCCACTATTGACCAAAATCGTCGAAAATCTAACTTTCGCCAATTCAAGCCTAAATCTACTACAAACCTCCAAAATATATTCCGGACGCGCTCCTAAGCTCAAAATCACTCAACGAAGCTAACGGAGTCGACAAAATTCCATTTCGGATTCGTCTTCACACAGTTCCGACTACGGTCTAAATTCTAAGGCTTAAGCTCTCATTTAGGGACTAAGTGTCCCAAATCACTTCGAATCACCCGATAATTGAATTCAACCATGCACACAAGTCAAGGAACATAATACGAAACTGCTCAGGGCCTTATGCCGGCCGACGGGACTTAAATTCTCAAAACGACCAGCCGGGTCGTTACATCCTTCCCCTCTTAAACAGACGTTCATCCTCGAACGTGCTAAAAATCACCTCGAAGTCTTCAATCACCGAAAGCACATATTCAACATACACCCGCGGGGGACCCCACGTCACCCCAATCCACATAAGACTATCGACACCATCCCAACTGTAATTTATCCTTTCTATCAACACCGATAAGCCTTTGAGTAAAAAATTCTCACCTTCCATTTGTCTTCAAAAGACCCGATTCTAAATTCATAACCGATATCATTCTCAACTAGCTGTAACAACTCATGCCTACACCCACAAGGTACAACCGCACAATAAAACACACCACACATAGGCCCATAATAACATTTCTGATCACAATAGCTGCCCGAAATCAAAACCATCACCGACAATTAGTCTCATATCCGTTAGAACCATGTTTCAACCTCCACAACACTAACAACGATGCAAAAAAAAGATGAAGACCTCTTAACTATACACCCGAATCAACAAGTCACAACTAACACCAACGGGTACACATCCCACAAGCAAAAACTCAAGAAGTACATAATGTGAATGACTGAATACGTAAAGAGAAACACATAAGAGAAATATCAAACAAGCCCTACAGGCACAACTCTCTAACAGTACCATACTACGAATCAATTTTAAATAGGAAAAATCAAAGTATATGAACAAATCACAAGAATCTCATCTTGATATAACTTCCACCGCGGCACACAGCCCAGCTCAAACATATCAAAACACTTGGAATCGCGAGGGTCTCACCCTCAACTCTGAATCACAAGTCGAATACACATCATACTAATGGAAATCTTTCACTTATTCAATTCTGCCAATAAAATCACAACACTTACTAAACCCTCACCCCGGTAGAGTATCAAATTACAAATCATAACCAATTTACTCATGAATCATATCAAACCTGCCATAATGGACAACATGAGTTCACTTCTAGTCTCGAAACTTTCGATAATGAATAGAAATAAACGATAGACACGGGCTACCACTCATAGAGTCTCCCAACAGGGGTAAACACCTAAACATAATACTAAGTCATGAACTCACCCATAGGTGGGACAACAAATAGGGGAACTCGCTCTGATAAGCAGAAATGAATCAAAATACGAATGGTGCCCCTCTGTAACAAATCAAAAGCATACTTGTATGACATCATCTGGCGTAGTGGCCTCAAGCCTATTATATGAAACACATCAACGGGACAGGCCTTCCCCTCTTGGGCGCCCTCTACTCGCCTGAATACTCCGCTGTGACACACCTGTCCAGAATCTAGGACAATCTCTCACCCCGTGGCTGGTATCTCCACACTCGAAGAAACCTCTCTGCTGATGTGGTTGTGGGAATTGTGCGGTACGGGTACTCTGAGACCCATGAGCACCTGACACACTGTGCGAAGCCTGAAGTGCAAACCAAACTGGCTGACCCACAAAACCTCTACCATGTCGTACCCTGCCTCCAAAATAAGGACCAGTAGATCTCTCCAGTCTATGAGGCCTCCTCACCTCCCTGTCCTCTCTCTCCTGATCTCGCATGTACTCTCTCTCATGGCCCCGCATATCCTCTACATGGCGAGCGATCCCTACCACCTGCTGAAACTAAAACATCTGACTCTAACTCCCGAGCCATACTGAACCAATTATCATGCCTGATCCCCTCAATGAATCTACGGACACACTCTCTAACTTTGACGACCAAAATAGGTGCATGCCCGGCCAAATCACCAAATCTCACGGCATACTCTATACTGACATAATGTCCTGGCGCAGCTGCTCAAACTCCGCATGCCATGCATCTCGATGGGACTGAGGTACAAACTCTCTCAGGAACATCTATGAAAACGGAACCCATGTAAGTAAAGCTAACTCGGCTGGGCTACCCATCTCATATGCCTGCCACCACTGATAAGCCACTCCCTTAAGCTGGAACGTAGTGAAAGCAACCCCACTCGTCTCAACAATATCAATAGTGCGGAGGATGTTATGGCACTTCTCCAGAAAACCAGGTGCACTCTCTAAAGCCAAACCACTGAATGTAGGAGGGTTATACCTCTTGAACCTTGCAAATCTAAGCTTCCCTTCCTCAGATGCTGCTGCTCTGACCAAAAGCTAAACTGGAACCATGGCCTGTGTTACCATAACACCTGGAACCTGACCAACGTGAACTCGCTGCTCTGGAGTGTGGGTGGCGGGAGTCTGGGATCCTCCCCTAGTCTGTGAAGTAACTAGTGCAACCGGAATATCCCCGCCTGAGCCAATATACCAAACATGCTCAGAAACTGTGCTAAAGCCTCCTGAAGTCCGGGGGTAATAGAAGGTGCCTCCGGTTCTTGCCCCCAACTGGAACTACTGGCGGCTCCCCAACTACTCCTCTGGTAGGTGCCCTAGCTGCGGCACGTGCTCCTCGTCGGCCTCTACCTCTGACCATAACGACATCTACTCTGGGGGTAACATCATCAGGAATCGCAGCTCGTGTCCTCACCATTTGTGAGAGAATGGAATGGTAAATTTCAAACTTCAAGATTAATGAACTCGCACGATAGGAATGAAGGAAGTGAAATTGTCCTAATAGTTTCGTAGCCTCGCGAAGATAAGTATAGACGTCTCTGTACTGATACCCAAGACTCTACTAAACTCGCTTATGACTCATAGCACCTATGAACCTAGGGCTCTGATACCAACTTGTCACGACCCAATTTTCCCTCCATTTGGGTATCGTGATGGCACCTAGTCTTAAGGACTAGGTAAGCCTAACAATAATTAAAACAACAACATTATTTAAATAGAATCTCTTATAGTTCCCAAAACCGGTAGTACAAGTCATAAGATCTATAGAGTGTTTGCTAGAAAACTTCTAAATACAACTGTCCAGAAATAAGAATAACCAGTGCAAAAGGAAAAGTTGAAGGTGACTCCGAAGCCTGCGAACGCAGCGACATGTTTACCTTGAGGCTCCGCAACAGAAGTCCACACAGCTAGCTAAGAAACAATTACCTAGATCTGCACAAAACAATGTGCAGAAGAGTAGCATGAGCACACCACAGCGGTGACCAGTAAGTATCAAGACTAACCTCGGTGAAGTAGTGACGAGGACTAGTCAAGACACCCACTGGTCTAATAAACTGAACAAGCATAAGTATAGGGATGACAGAACATGACATCTATCTAAGAACCCCGCGATATGGCTAACAACATAGCAACTGCAATAAGGAAGGAAAAACAGGAAGTAACAGCGGAACACCAGAATAAGACACAGAAGAATGAACGAAAACACAACCCAAATCGAGAAATCACCATACAGTAAAGGCAAGTAGTAACTCAGCAGCTGCAATAGTTTTCACATTAGGTCTCAGCCAACAACCCCAATAAATTAGTCAAATCCTTCAAGTGTAAACTTTCACCCATAAGTTTTTAAATTGAGGTCTTTAGAATATAATCCTTTCCAATAAGAAATTATTTTTGAAATATACTTCCTTGAAATAAATATCTTTCAAACATAGTTCTTTCAAGATAAAACCTTTCAAATATAAACGTTTCAAATAATTATCCTTTAAACATAGTTCTTTCAAGGTAAATACTTTTCAAGTATAACCCTTTCAAACAAATATCTTCAAACATAGTTCCTTCAAGATAAATACTTTTCAAATATAAACTCTTCAAGCAATATCCTTCGAGTATAAGTCACCTTGTGACACCTAAGCATGGAATATTAGCAGTTCCGAATACAGATATAACCACAGGGGAAATCTACCGGTATACCGTCCCGTAGTCCCGAATTAATTATGCAAGACATGGGGATCTCCCGCAATACGTCCGTAGTCCCAATTTAAATATGCAGTGCTGGGGAATCTCCCGAAATACGTCTGTAGTCCCAATTTAAATATGCAGTGCTGGGAAATCTTTCGGAATACGTCCGTAGTCCCAAAATAAATATACAGTTCTGGGAAATCTCCCGGAATACGTCCGTAGTCCCAATTTAAATATGCAGCGCAGACAACAAAGATAATAACTATAACACGACAGAAACATCGTACATCACCACAACGAGTACAAAAGCAACAATGACAGAAATTCAAGGTAGGATGAGCAAATCAACTCAAGAATTTAAATCACAAGAACGGTAGAACTCATTCACAAGGAATAACCACAGAAAATAATGCTAGGCACAAGGAGAACAACTTAACAAGGGAAAACAAAACAAAAATGTAGCAACAATTCCACAATATTTAAGTCAACAATAAGAAGCCAACACGAGTCAAATAGTTCCAAATAATGGCAAGTCAACTAAGATATAGGTTATCTAAACTCCTTTTGAGGTTGAGAAATTATGAGGAAAATTCAACAATTCAAGTAAGGATAAGCAGCGGAAGATAATCATAAATCCAATTAAGACTAAACAATTATAGGATGAGAAAATAATAATTTCAATTAAAGATAAGCAGTTATAAAAAATATAGCACGACGATAAAAGAGGTAAAATCTTTGGTTAAGTCGAATAAGGGTCAAATAGACAGTAAGAGTGAATCCTAAAGCTATTATCTCTAATCAAAGCATGTAGAGGTGAAACTAGCAAATAGAAATTCAAACGTATCAAAAACAACATCATACACAGTGAATATAAGGACATAAGAACCCTAAAAGGCCAACTTTCCACAAATAAGTTCGATCACGCACTCGTCACCTCGCGTACACAGATTACAATCAACATAGATGACTCAAATCCTAAGGGGTAGTTCCCCCACATAAGGTTAGGCAAGATACTTACCTTGAGTCAAGCTCAATCAATCCGTAAGAATGCCCTTTTCATGAATATCCGGCTCTGAACGGCCCAAATCTAGCCAAAAGAAATTACATATCATATTTACAATTATAATAGACTCATCTAATTAATTAGATCAATACTTTAACAAAAATTTTGAAATTCACCCTAAAAAGTCGACACGGGCCCAGGTCTCCGAATCTGGTAAAATTCATAAAATACGAAAGCTCATTCACTCACGAGTCTAACCATATCGAATTTACTAAAATCCGACACCAAAATTTCGATAAAAACCCCAAAATTTGGCCTAAGAACGTTTCTCAAATTTTCACTCCAAATCCGAATGTAAACGATGAATTCTAGCATAGATTAGTGGAATATAACCATAAGGGAGTTAAGAATCATTACCCAAAAACTTCCTCCGAAAATCTCTCCAAATTCCGCCTTCTACCGAGCTCTTAATCAAATTTGTGAAGTGAACTTCAAACCCTCGAATCTGCGCCTTTTCTGCCCAGTTATTCCGCATCTGCGGACCTTGGGTCGCACCTGCGGAATTTCCTTCACAGGTGCGCAAACGACTTAAGAGGGCTGGGTCCGCTTCTGCAGAAAAAGGGCCGCACTTGCGAGTGCACGCCTGCGGACTATTGTCCGCTTCTGGGATCTCCTCCGCGCCTACGTGACCCTAACACATCTGTGGGCATCGTAGATGCATAATTCACCTCGCACCTGCGACCCCTGGCACTCTTCCATTGTTCCTCTTCTGTGCTTGCCTCCCCGCATGTGCGATCACGCACCTGCGGTCTCTCCGTCGCAGGTGCGAAAATGACAAATGCCTGAAGACTTGAGCAGCAATACAAATCCAACTTTTGTTCCGTTAAGCACTCGAAATTCACCCGAGCCTCCCCGGAACTTCAACCAAACATACCAACCAATCCTAAAACACCATACGAACTTTGTCGAGCCCTCAAACCACATCAACTAATGCTAAAATCACGAATCACCTTCCAATTCAAACTTAAAGAACTTGAAACTTTAAATTCCTACAACCAATGCCGAAACCTATCAAACCGCGTCCGAATGACCTCAAATTTTGCACACAGGTCACAAATGGTACTACGAACCCACAACCACTTTTGGAAATCCATTCCGAGCTCGATATCAAAATTTCCACTATCAGCCAAAATCACCGAAAATCTAACTTTCGCCAATTCAAGCCTAAATCTATTACAGACCTCCAAAACACATTCCGAACGCGCTCCTAAGCTCAAAATCACTCAACGGAGCTAACAAAGTCGACATAATTCTATTTCGGATTCGTCTACACTCAGTTCCATCTACAGTCCAAATTCTAAGACTTAAGCTCTCATTTAGGGACTAAGTGTCCCAATTCACTTCGGATTGCCCGATAATTAAATTCAACCATGCACGCAAGTCAAGGCACATAATACGAAGCTTCTCAGGGCCTTATGCCGCCGGACGAGACTTAAATTCTCAAAATGACCGGCCGAGTCGTTACAGCCACCGTCTCTCCGTATTTAATGCCCCAAACATGTGTCTTCCCATGATTTAGTACACCTTTTGCCGGTTATCGAGGTAATCCTAGCCAAGGATTTAGCCACCAAAACCTTACTTATACGTATCAACTTACCCCCTTGTATTCCAACTTCCTTCATCTTATTTCGCCTACCGAGTCTTCATCTTCTTCAAAAAATAATTCTTTCTCTTTTTTGATGGCTTCCTCCTCAAAATATACTGGTTCTTCAAAAGGCAAAAACAAAACCGACGACTTTGTCACTCCAACCGTAGACTCCATCATACCAAAAAGACTCAATACCACAAAGGATTTTGAGGAGAAATTTCCTTCTGCTAACCCTCGTACATGGGCTGTTAGTAGGTACCCTTCTTCTATTTGTCCTTCTTGTATTTCCGCTATGAAGGAAGATTGTCGTTGCCATGAATTAGATATCATCGCTCCTGATCTATCAGAGCGAATGACCCTTCCCAAGGAAGGTTTTACATACTTTTACACGTATCCCTTTACTTTGGGTGCGTTTTCTTTTAGTGGAGAGCTTGATTCTGTGATTGTGGAGTTTTGCCTCCGCTGCCAGGTGTGTTTGGCACAGGTAAGTCCTTCAATATGGAGGACAGTTGCCTACCTTCGACGCTTGTGCCAAGAAACTAGAGAAGAGCTAACATTAGCTCACATGGTGAATCTCTACTCCCCCAAGATAGTTTTGCGGGGTATGATAAATCTCTGTAAATGCGGTCATCATGCTTTGTTGACTAGCATGGATGATGATAGTGACCGCGGGTGGATGGAACCGTTCGCCGCGGTTTCCACTAGCAGTATCATTCCAACAACGGCTTCATCCTTTTCGTCCACTTGGAACCACGCTTGTAAGATCTCTAATATTCCTTCTTTCATTAAATATTCTTCTATGGTCGTGTTTTCATTTTTTGTATGTTTCAGCAACTTGATGGGTCCCACCGGCGATGAAAGGCTTAGACCGGTGGGTTCAGAAAATTTTAGATGTCACAACGCCCAAAACTTGCTTATGGAAAGAGCTGGCCCCAAAATACGGGTGGAAAGCCAAAAATCATGGTAATTTGAACTTACCTTGCTTCCATCTTTCTATGCTTTGCATATCGATTGAACCCTTCTCACTTGTTTATGAAATTAGGTCTACCTGCGGGCTCTGTTACTCTCCCCGAGGAGGACATTTTGGCTCATCTCACTGATACCGCGAGGCTGCTTCAGGAAGTTCTCATTCGAATAGGTATCTCCGGTCCTATTTCGGGTGCAACCACATCTTCACGAAGTCCCCGGCCAGAGGATAAGCAACCGAAGAGAAGACGTTCCTCCATGACCGGGGAGAAGAATAAACGGGTGAAGACTGCTCTTCCCGAGCTATCTCCGGTGGCGATGACGCCAGGTCCCCCTCCCGAGCCGGTCATAGACACTGTGATGATTGATGATGATGAAGAAGCTAGTGATGTGGGAGCTTCTCTTCATAGAAGGCGACGAACCTTATCATCTCAACAGGATGCTCAATCTGTTGAGATAGTCATACCAATCGAGCTCCTCAAGTACACGTAAGTATACGTGGCCGTTAAGTAATAAAGTGACTCGAAAGTCGGATGTCGAACCCACAAATACTTAGATCAATCGTTAACTAAACAAACTAAAATCAGTTGATTGTCCAAGATAATCAAGAGTGATATTTTTCTATTAATCTACTATTGTAGAAATTAAACAAGTAACAACTAATTTATCAAGAATGCAAATGTAAATGATGAGATTTTAATTCAGAGGAGATGAAAATTCAAGGGTTGTGGTTGGTTTATCAATCCTATTAAGTTCAATAATCACACGTGTTAATCCAGATTATCTATGGTTGCTAATTAACCGGATCATTTATATGAATAGCATGTTCCCATAATACTACTCGCCTGTCCACAATATATCAATCCTATATTCCTATGGTATTGAGTCTATCATGAACGAACATAATACGGTATTTAACTAAGCAAGACTGTTAGGTATATTCCTATCCTAACCGTGAAATATTTCCCCGAGCCACGGGTTCAGAAACAAGTTCTCTTTAATTCTACTCTAATCTAAACACAACTTTCCTAAGCATAGTATAGATAGTATGATGAATTGGTAGCTACAACAATTCACAAGTTAAAACTTAGAATTAAAGAACAACCACAAGATGATAATACGAATCAACAAAGATCTACTTAATAAACATTAATAATCATGCCAACCACAACCATAGAAACTAGAGTACTTAGCCACTTATGTTCGTAGTAATAACGTTTCAAGTATTTTGCATAAAGAAATTACAAAGAAAAGATGAAGAAATGAAGAACTCGATGATTTTCTCCTCCAAAGAATGTTCCCAACGTCTTCTCTCCTTCCAAAATAGTCTCCTTAGGTCTAAGGTATGTCAAAAGTCCAGAAAATAATGTTTTCCCATGTAATTATACCAAGTAGGGTCGAACCTAGACGGAATCTACTTTTCCTAGCCGAAATAGGAAAACTTGCAAACTTAATGCTTTCTATGTGTCGCACTGTGCGTCACGCAGTGCGTCGCACTAATGCTTTTTTCTGTCAGACCACAAAGAACCCAGTCTCTGAACTTTGGAGATTTCTGACAAAACTTTGCACTAATGCATCGCACAGTGCCTCGCACTAGTGCATTTCTTCAGCAGTTGCTTCTTCCTTGAATTTTGATGTCCAGAATTGATCCTCGACCCCCGAACATGATCCCGACTTAATCCCTTGGGCCTTTACTCAAACTTCAAAGCTCCAAATAGCTCGAATTCGTTCCATAACATCTACATAGATCAGAATCACTCCTACAAGGCATAAAAACGCAATTAGTGAAAAACACTAGCGATTAAAGCTCAAACACAATAAAAGTGCAGTAAATTAGAGTGCGATAAGCGACTAAAATACACAATTATAGCCTACCATCAACACCCTACACTTAAACCATTGCTTGTCCTCGAGCAATCAAACTACACTTTATATAGACATAACCTTTTTAAACAAACCTCCTAACTCATTACACCAAGAATATTTAAAATAGACTAGGCACAATGGTGTAACATCATCACCTCAAGATTTAACTCACAAGAACCACGCATTTTTCACAACCTGCTCACTTACTCTAACGTAGAGGTCAAGCATTACCTTTCCTTTATGAATCAAGTGCCCTCACACAACAAAAGAGGGTAGTTCCACACTCAATAAAATTTAAGAATAATTAGGAACTCAAGATAGAAAGAATTCACTCACTCTCAGAAATAACATTCATATGCCACAAAAGATGCACCATAGGCTTGCCCGTAGTGTACCACTCTACTAATCGAGCTCATTCAGTCTAGGATCAAGTAAGACCTTAATTGGTTGTAATGTAGGCTGCGAGACAAGTATGATACATTTAGATATAAGAGTGACTACACCTCCCTAAGCACTTTAATACATACACTTTCACATTTAAAACCCCACACTTATGTCAAACAATAACTCCACCTTCACATCAATGTATATTAACTCCATACTTCTTTAAGCATAATTACATTAAGAGTCACCACTATCAAGGAATCTTTTTCACAGCAATACAACTATTGTTTTTCTTTCTTTTTCAATTCAAGTGGCTCTGACTTTTTCAAAATAGTGAACCTTTCTCCTTATTTTATTAGTTCCACTCAAAATCCAAACCAACCACCCCACACTTGAACTTTTACAAAGTTCATTACAATTCAAGTGCTCGTGAGAGGTGAAAAGTTTCAAATAGATGGTTAATTCAAACAAATGGGTAAGACTTGTAATGTGGTTGCCAAAGAAATAGTATTACAGGATCAAAGAGTTAACTACGATACATAACAATTAGGCGGGTAAAACATATAACTGATTCAACAAAGAAAAACCTATATCACTTCCAAGACTGAACAAAACTACTATTTCGCTTTGCAAACACACGTGGCAAATTCTAAACATCAAATGCAATGCACATAATAACACACAAACCTCACACATACATGGCACATAACTCACTCAGAATTGGACTCATTAAGACACTCTAGTCAAAGCAATTAAGCACGATTAAGATCATACAATTTAAGGTACTTATACAAGAGTCAAAAACTGAGCCTAAGCATCACAACCAAAGTACTCACTATTCTCGAGGCATAACAAAGTCAAGAGATATTTCTTCAATTCAATTCATAGCACAATGACTCCTACTCCTAAAAAAATAAAACTAACTACACCCGGTTTAAAATACTACACAACTATGCAAACAAAAATAAGAAGTTAACATTTTTCTAACACACTACTACTAATAGAGAAATTCTCCCACCCCACACTTAAAGGTGTGCAGTGTCCCCAATACACAAATAAAGCAAAATAATAACGAGGGTGGATAAGAAACTCCCTGAAAGGGAAAAGGCCGAAGCAATAGCGGATCACGGAGTACTCAGACTTCCCCCAGGCATGGTCCTTTGTGTTGGCACCCCACAGTTAGTTCTCACCATCTAGCTCGCTTTTGCACTCTTCCAATGACTTTGGTTCCTATTCTTATAATCCTACAAAACAAAAATAGACACTACAATAATAAGATAAAAATAGAAATAAAAGAAAGTAGTAAAGCTGGGTTGCCTCCCAACAAGCGCCTGATTTAACGTTACGGTACGACACAAAATATCGTCTAATCATTGGCAAGTAACACCTTTGACTTCTGACGATCAAAGTCACCTCCATAATAGTGCTTTACTCTTTGTCCGTTCACTAAGAACGTTCTCTCACCACCTAAGATGCGCAACTCAATTGCACCATGTGGAGTGACTCTCACTACCTCAAACAGGCTCGACCATCTCGATTTGAGCTTTCCCAAAAAGAGTCTCAACCTCGAATTGAACAATGACATATAGTCAACGACCACCAAAATGTACTTACACCCCACTGGACGAGGGAAATGGACCCATAAAATCAATTCCCCACACATAAAAAATTTTAACCCCCATAATACCGTGCAATGGCATATCATGACTTTTCATAATTATTTTTGTTCTCTGGAACCTATCACACCCCCTCACAAACTCATGGGCGTCATTAAACACCCTAGTCCAATAGAAACCCGATTGCAACACCTTAACTGCCTTTTTGTCACCCGCATGATAACCACCATAAGGCGACGCATGACAGCCGTGTAAGATAGCATTTATTTCAGATTCAGGCACATATCTTCTCATTAACTGACCGGTACAAGATTTGAACAGAAATGGATCATCCCACACATATGATCTCACATATCGCAAGAACTTCTTTTTAGCATAAGATTCAAGATCAGGCGACATTTCTCCACTGGCCAGATAGTTTACAAAATTTGCATACCATGGCACCTCCCCAGCAGTAACGGCCAACAATTGCTCATCCGTGAAGGTTTCCTTGATGACATCTCCCTCAGCTATATGATTCCGAGTCTAACCTGGATAAGTGATCAACAACTTAATTCTTTGTTCCTTTACGGTCTCGGATCTCTAAGTCAAATTCCTGTAACAGTAAAACCCAACGAATTAGCCTTGGTTTAGCATCTTTCTTTTCAAACAAATAACTTATGGTTGCATGGTCTATGTAGACGATGACTTTGGTGCCAACCAAATAGGCCCAAAATTTATCAAACGCACACACTACAACAAGCAACTCCTTTTCTGTCATAGTATAATTTATTTGAGCAGGAGTGAGAGTCTTTCTTGCGTAGTAAATGGAGTGAAATATTGTGCTCCTCCTCTGGCCCAATACAACCCTAATTTCACCATCACAAGCGTTACACATCAACTCAAATATCTCGTTCCAGTCAGGAGCCACTATAATTGGTGCACTCACTAACTTCTTTTTCATCTCCTCGAATGCTTTCAAACAAGCATCGTCAAACTTGAACGACACATCCTTCTCCAACAACCTGCACAAAGGAGAGGAAATTTTTGAGAAATCCTTTATAAATCGGTGATAAAAACCTGCATGTCCCAGAAAACTCCTAACTCCTTTCACTGAAATTGGTGGTGAAAACTTTTCAATTGCTTCCACCTTAGCCTTGTCAACTTCCAGTCCATCTTTGGACACCTTGTGTCCCAGCACTATACCTTCACGTACCATAAAATGGCACTTTTCCTAATTCAATACCAGATTAGTCTCCTCACACCTAGCAAGCGCTTTAGCAAGATTGGTCAAGCATTCATTAGAAGAAGAACCAAACACAGAAAAATCATCCATAAAGACCTCCACAAACTATTCCACTATATCGGTGAAAATAACTATTATACACCTTTGAAAAGTCGCAGGTGCATTACACAACCCGAATTGCATTCTCTTAAATGCATAAGTGCCATAAGGGCATGTAAAAGTGGTCTTTTCTTGATCTTCCGGGGCAATAGCAATTTGATTATTCCCCGAATATCCATCAAGGAAACAATAGTATTCCTGTCCGGCTAACCTGTCAAGCATTTGATAAATGAAGGGGAGAGGGAAGTGATCTTTTCATGAAGCATTATTCAACTTCCTATAATCTATGCATATTCGCCAACCAGTCACATTCCTAGTTGGGATTGATTCATTTTGTTCATTCACTACAATAGTCATACCCCCCCTTTTAGGTACACATTGAACATGGCTTATCCACTTACTATCGGAGATAGGAAATACTATACCTGCATCGATCCACTTAATTACTTCTTTTCTTACCACCTCTTTCATGATTGGATTTAGGCGGCGTTGATGTTCCACGCTAGGCTTGTGTCCCTCCTCCATGAGTATTTTGTGAATGCAGAATGCATGGCTAATACCCTTTATGTCAGACATTGTCCAACTAATGGCATGCTTGTACTCCCTCAGCACCCTTAAGGGCTTTTCTTCTTGAAATTTAGACAAATGAGAAGAAATAATCACAGGTAAAGTGTTAGAACTTCGTAAATATGCATAATGAAGATGAGATGGTAATGGTTTAAGTTCCAGTTTTGGGGCCTCCTCAACTGAGGGTTTAGGGGGCGGGCTAATTGGCCTATCCAGCGTGTCAAATTGGGATCTTTCTCTTATGTATTCGCAAGATGCATCCAGAATTTGCAACATCTCCTCAACCTTTTCTTCAAGTTCCAAGTGATTGAACAACATCAATGCCTTTTCTAGTGCATCTTCTTTAAGCGCACTTGGCTCTACGACTGGTTTATTTATCTCCATCACAAAAATCATGGCCAGATCCTCGTAATGACGAGGCAACTGAATGGCTCGATATACATTGAAGACTGCTTCTTCATTGTCCAACCTCAGGATCATCTTACCTTCTCGGACTTTGATAATTGCATCTCTAATGGCCAAGAGAGTTCGTCCCAAGATGATAGGAACTAACTCATCATCCTCGTAGTCCAGGATGATAAAATCTACAGGGACAATAAACTTCCCAATCTGTAGCAAGAAGTCCTCAATTACCCCCTCAGGATAAACATAAGATCTATCAGCTAACTGTAGCATCACTGTGGTAGGTCTCGGAGCTCCTAAGCCCAATTGTTTGAACACTGACAACGACATCAGATTGATACTTGCACCCAAATCACACAAGGCTCTACCCACATCAATTTCACCAATCCTCATGGGGATGGTAAAACTACCTGGATCCTTAAGCTTTTGTGGAAGCTTATAATGAATCCTAGAAGTGCACTCCTCCGTAAGTGCGTCGGTCTCAAATTTAGTTAACCTTCTTTTATTTGCCACTATATCCTTAATATATTTTGCATATTTTGGGACCTCAAGGAGCATGTCCACCAAAGGGATGTTCAAGTGTATCTGCTTCAGCATATTTAGAAATTTGTGAAACATGTGGTCATCATTCTTCTTTCTCAATCTTTGAGGAAAAGAGGGTGGCACCCTCTCTGATATTTGCTCAAACTATGTTTTCTTTCTCTCATTTACCTCTACAGGTTTTGGCACTCTATCTTCTTGGAGCCCAGACTACTCTTTTTTCTTCTTAGGCACTTCTACCAAGTCTCTCCCATTTCTCAACGTCACTGCATTGACTTGAGGATTCTTCTCTGTATCACTTGGGAGAGCTCCAACAGGTCTAATATTATGATTGTTATCCATTTTCCCAAACTGCCTATCTAGATTTCTGAACTCTGTGCGCAATAGTTGATTCTCATCCATAACTTTCTGATTGTCTAGCAAGAGCCTTTTCATCATGTCAATCAAACTCTCTTCTGCTTGCTGTGGTGTTTTAGGTGGCTGATTGTAGTTAGCTTGAGGCCTGATATTCTTATTTCCACCCCAAGAGAAGTTAGTATGATTCCTCCAGTTCGGATTGTATGTGTTACCATATTGAGCATTTTGATTTGTTGGCCCTATAGCTTATTGCCCCACATAGTAGATGGATTCAGGATTCACGGGACATAACGCGCAGTAAGTAGACATCTGTTGCACATGCTGCATATGTTGTGCTTAGTGCATTGTCATTTTATTCATCTGATTTGTTAATCTCGCTATATCTGCCCTCATGGCTGAGAAATCATCAAGCTCGATCACACCTGCTACCTTTTGTTTAAGTTCTCTTCGTGGTTCCCCATCTCTTTGACAATTATTATCATTATTAGTGAAATTGTTTAGCAGGATCTGGATCTCACTTTATGGTCTTGCCATGCAACTACCCCCACATGCTGAGTCAAGATTCATCTTTGATGCCTCGTCTAACCCATCAATGAAAGTGTGACCCAATACCTCATCAGTCTAAAAATAATGTGGCCAGTCTCTGAGTAGCTTCTTGTATCTTTCCCTAGCTTGTCGAAGAGTTTTGCCATCTCGTTGTTGAAACCCAAGAATCTAGCTCCTCAGCAACTTTGTCTTCTTAGTGGGAAAAATACTTGATTAAGGATTTCCTTGATAGATCATCCCAATAGTGGATTGAGTTTGCGGGCTCCTTTTGCAACCATTCCTTAGCTTCACCCAGCAGTGAAAAGGGAAACAGTGTCAGCTTGGCATAGTCCTTAAAAACGTTCGAATAATTGTAAGTATCCGTAATTTCCAGGACGTTCTGAATGTGCCTCTGCAAGTCTTCATAAGATAGACCCACATATTGCTCTGTGGGTTGAATCAGCTATACCATGTACTATTTGAGTTTAAAGTGACCCTTGATATCAGGCTTCACAATTGCCTAAGTCATATTAGCCAGATTGGGCCTTGCAGCTTCTATCACCGGACTCTTTTCATTACCTGCCATCTCTATTGGCTGTGGTTGAACTACGATGTCCAACTCTCTTTCAATTCTAGTTCTAGCTTCAACCCCCTCTTCACTTTGTGAAGTGTTCGTTCGATTTCAGGATCAAGAGGAAAGAAATTGTTTGCGCTTCTACTCCTCCGTATTCAAGAGAAGAGCCTGCGTTATCACAAATAAAGCAAACTAAAAATTAAAACTTGAACAAATAACGAATAAAAGCTTCACTTAAATAAATAATAATAACTAAGTCCCTGGCAACGACGCCAAAAACTTGTTGGTTCCTCAAGTACACGCACGTATATTTCACCGTCAAGTAATAAAGTGACTCGAAAGTCGGATGTCGAACCCACCGATACTTAGATCAATCATTAACTATGCAAACTAAAATCAGTTAATTGTCCAAGATAATCAAGAGTGATATTTTTCTATTAATCTACTATTGCAGAAATTAAACAAGTAACAACTAATTTATCAAAAATGCAAATGTGTATGATGAGATTTTAATTCAGAGGATATGAAGATTCTAGGGTTGTGGTTAGTTTATCAATCCTATTATGTTCAATAATCACACGTGTTAATCCAGATTATCTATGGTTGCTAATTAACCGGATTGTTTATATGAATAGCATGTTCCCACAATACTACTCGTCTGTCCACAATATATCAATCTTATATTCCTATGGTATTGAGTCTATCATGAATGAATATAATATGGTATTTAACTAAGCAAGACCGTTAGGTATATTCCTATCCTAACCGCAAAATCTTTCCCCGAGCCACGGATTCAGAAACAAGCTCTTTTTAATTCTACTCTAATCTAAACACAACTTTCCCAAGCATAGCATAGATAGTATGGTGAATTGGTAGCTACAACAATTCACAAGTTAAAACTTAGAATTAAAGAAACAACCACAAGATGATAATCCGAATCAACAAAGATGTACTTAATAACCATTGAGCTTTAAGGTCTGATAGAGGAGGCGAATTCACTTCAAAAGAATTTAATGAATTTTGTCAATCTCATGGAATTCGTCGCCCTCTAACGGTACCTTATTCACCCCAGCAAAATAGAGTTGCAGATAGAAAGAATCGAACGATTCTTAATATGGCTAGATGTATGTTAAAAGCTAAAAATATGGCCAAGGAATTTGGGCAGAATCTGTATCTTGTGCAGTTTATTTCAACAACAGGTCTCCAACAAAGAATGTTAGAGATCAAACCCCTCAAGAAGCATGTAGTGGAAGAAAGCCAAGTGTCAAGCACTTGAGAATCTTTGGAAGCTTAGCCTTTGCTTATGTTCCACATCAAGGGAGAGCGAAGCTTGACGATCGAAGTGTCCAGCATGTGTTTGTTGGCTATGATACAAGTTCAAAAGGCTCCAAGCTATACAACCCAAGTAACAACAAGATAGTGGTGAGTCGTGATGTTGAATTTGATGAAGAATTGACATGGAATTGGGAAGCTCAGGAAGAAACTTCATATGATTTTCTTCCTTACTTTGGCGATGAAGAAGAACCAAAAACCATGGAACTTGTGCAGGATACAACTCCACCTACTTCTCCAACCAATGTTGCATCTCCTTCTTCTCAACAAAGTTCAAATGAGCAACCACAAAGGACAAGGAGCATTCAAGACCTCTATGATGCATTTAAGAAGTTACTAATTTTAACTTTTTATATTGTCTCTTTACTGATATTGAACCAATGAACTTTGATGAAGCTGTTACAGACAAAAGGTGGAGACAAGCCATGGAGGAGGATATCGAGCCAATAGAGAAGAACAACACTTGGGAGTTAACAACTCTTCCCAAGGGTCATCGTGCAATTGGTGTAAAATGGGTATACAAGACAAAGAGGAATGTTGATGGAGATGTGGAGAGATACAAGGCACGACTTGTAGCTAAAGGCTACAAGCAAAGGCAAGGCATTGACTATGAATAAGTCTATGCACCTGTTGCCCGCATGGAGACGATTTGTTTGCTGATCTCTTTGGCGGCGCAAATGAATTGGAAGATCCATCAACTAGACGTCAAGTCAGACTTTTTGAATGAATATCTTGAAGAAGAAGTCTATGTTGAAAAACCATTGGGCTTCATAATAAAAAATCATGTAGATAAAGTGTTGCGGTTGAATAAAGCTTTATATGGATTGAAGCAAGCCCCACGAGCATGGAATAGTTTCATCGACAAGTATTTTCAAGACAATGGATTTACTAGTTGTCTCCATGAATATGCTCTTTACCTTAAAGTTCATAATAATAGAGATATCTTGCTTGTTTGTCTTTATGTTGATGATCTTATTTTCACGGGTAATAACCCAATTTTGTTTGAAACTTTTAAGAAAGATATGTCCCGTGAGTTCGAGATAACAGACCTAGGGCTCATGTCATACTACCTGGGCCTAGAAGTGAAGTAAATAGAGGATGGAATTTTTATCTCTCAAGAAAGCTATACGAAGGAGATCTTGAAGAAGTTCAACATGCTCGATTGCAACCCCGTGAACACACCGATGGAGAGTGAGACAAAATTGTCCAAGTTTGATGAGATCCACATTTTTCAAAAGTCTTGTGGGAAATTTGAGGTACTTGACTTGTACCAGGCCAAATATACTCTTTGCAGTTGGAGTAGTCAGTCGCTTCATGGAAGCTCCTACCTCCACCCATTTGAAAGTCACTAGAAGGATTCTTCGTTACCTAAAAGGTACCATTGACTTTGGGCTATTTTATTCTTGTTCTATTGATTTCAACCTTATGAGATTTTGTGATAGTGATTATGTGGGAGATATTGATGATAGAAAAAGTACAACTGGTTTTGTGTTTTTCTTAGGTGATTCTATAATTTCTTGGAGTTCAAAGAAATAATCCATTGTTACTCTCTCGACTTGTGAAGCTGAATATATAGCAGCAACATCTTGTACATGTCATGCTATTTGGCTGAGAAGATTGTTTAAGGAGCTCAATTTATCACAAATTGAAGCTACATAGATTTGTATTGACAACAAATCCGCACAGGCACTCGCGTAGAATCCCGTGTATTATGATCAAAGCAAGCATATAGACACAAGGTATCACTTCATCAGAGAATGCATTGCCAAGAAGGAAGTCGAGCTCAAGTATGTGAAATCTCATGATCAAGTTGCAGACATCTTTACAAAGCCCCTGAAGTTTGAAGATTTTCATAGATTGAGATCAAGAATTGGAATGAAGAAGAAACATCAAAATTAAGGGAGAGATTTCTGGGACCAGCCCCAAATTAAAAAGAAAGAAAAGATAAGCAAGTTGCCAATGAGGGCGGCTTGAAAAAGGTTGCAAATTGCAACCAAAATAATGTGTGGACGATGCAAATTGCAAAGAACCAATCGATTTGATTGGCTGAGAGGTTGGCAATTTTGCCTATAAATATAGATGCTTCCCTCTCTGTTAAATACACCAAAAATAAAGTGAAGCTAAGAAGAAAGCAAAGCAGTGAGAGTAATCCACAGATTGTCGTCTGTGAGATAATTAGTGAGTGACAGTATTATTATAGTGAGGTGTTTTAAAATAAAGAGTGTTATTCCTTTCGATGTTGTAGTAGTCTCTTGACACTACCAAGTTGTAATATTATAGTGATAATATTGCTTGGCTCGGGTATTGTATTTTACCCCGTTAAAAGATTTGGTGTTATTGTTACTCTCTTGTGTTATTATTATTTTCCGTGAATATTATTTTTGGGCGAAATTATTATTTTTCCCAACAACACTATCATCTGAATTTGAACTTTGAAATGTTACTATGATTGGGTTTCTAGTTCATTTAGGAAGTCCAATTTCGGGAACCAATATCGCGTTGTCGAACAATCCAATTTATCACATGTATATTATGCATGTATCTTGACTGGAGGAGTAACATATGATATGCAAACAATTCAAGCCATGCCCAACAAAGAAAAGTGAGTATACAAGAACAACAGTTTGAAAGAACAAATCTTGGAATACATAACTAGAGTACCTTTTTGTTTACCATAAGCACACAAATGAAGAAAAAGTGGGGAAATTAGACAAAAGTTATATAGTAATAATTGATATCAATACAAATCCATCACTTATTCATCACACACACACACAACAGAATAAAAGAAAAGGAGGAAAATAGCTGCAAAGAATGCAATAGATGTCTGATCAGGATTTACCTTTAGCCTCTAAAGCTAACATACTGGCAAAGGAAATTGTACCTTGTACTCCTTACATACGCTCTACAAAGAAAATTACTCTAGTCGATAACTTTTAATGAATAAATATCCACGAAACTAGGTGGAATCTTCTCAAGATTAGGACATTCCCAAAAGTCGTAATTTCTCAAGCGCGGGAAAGGATTCCTCTCCAACCTCCCACATAGCAAAATTCACTTTCTGCAACTTCAAAAATTTGAGATTCTCGAAGCTGTCCTCTTTTCCCATGTTCCATTCTTTTCCCAAGATGATTGTGATTTGAATTTGAAGTTTCAAAAGTTACAATGAGGGTTTCTAGTTCATTTAGGAAGTTCAATTTTGGGAACCAATATCCCTCTTTTTTTAACAATCCCATGTTTCCTTGAGAAAAAGTTGAAACTCTTGAAGACTGGGAAACCTTTTGAAAATATACTCTGTGTCTTTCGAATAGGAAAGATTGAGTCCCCATGATAATCTAAAGTTCTCTAACTTTGAGTCATTTACTGTCAGTATTGGTTCATTTGTATCCAACTCAAATAACGAACACTCATTTATGACCAGCACTCGCAACTTTACAAGGTTCAAAATTGTCGGTAGTAGTACCAAGGCAAGTCCATTGTTATTCACCAACAAAATTTCCAGATTCCAAAGATTTGAAAAGGCCGAAGGCAGAGATTTAGCTTCTGTCTTAATGTTTAATAACCTCATATGGACCAATGTACATATTTCATTCAGCAAAGAATCATTCACCTTGATAAAAGAGCTGTACAATTCCAACACTCTAAGAAGCCTCAAATGTCTTAGGTGACATATATCATAATGTTGTCTTCCAGCTCGTGTCCAGTTATCTTCAAAGAATAGAGGTGTTTAGCAAAATGCCTTTTCTTTTTTGAATCAAATAGGATAAAATTGATATGCCCAAAGTGCTCCATATCATAATTAATGGTTATTTGACGTGGCATTAAATCTGAAGAAGAAGAAGATAATCGAGCATTTGAACTTATCAAGTCAAACAACTTTTCCTCTCTTGCTTTTATCAAACAAAAGTCATGCACAAGATCATTAATTTGGCAAGTCCGATCGTCACCTATTTCATTGAAAGAAATTACCAAGCTACTGGAAATTAAATTATCCAAATAAACCTCCATCACTTCTTCCAAACTCTTCATCTCTGTCTGTTCCACAAGTCCTTCGCCATGTACACCAAAGACTTTTCATTACAAGGACGTTAAGTGTTATGCCCTTCTGATAACTTGCAAAGTAAAGTAAGCACGACTTTAAGTGATCTGGTAAATGGTCATAACTTAATCCTATAACCTTCATCACTTCCACTTCCTTCTTGAAAATAAAGGAATGCAAATTATTCAGAACTTCAAGCCACACACTCCTTTTCTTTACCTTCTGAGCAATGACTCCAGCAATCAGATCAACCACCGAAGGAAGCCCTTTACAGTTTTGGACTATTTCTTTTCCAATATCTAATAGTTCATCGGGGCAACATTCTTTTCAAAATACCTTTTTCTCTAATAACTCCCAACTTTCTTCGGGTCTTAACAATCGAAGGTCAAGAGGATCACTGTGGCATTGTGCATGCAAAGCCACTTTCTTATCCCGACTTGTCAAAATAATTCTACTTTCTTTCTCAACTTTAGGCAACGGTCTTGTTAACTCATCCCATGCTGCAATATCCCACAAGTCATTTAAGACTATAAGGTACCTCTTTCCAAACAGATGTTTTCGTAGCTCATCAGCAACATCCTCATCAGCAACTCAAAAGTCGAATCCGAGCTAGTAACTTGTTTAAGAAGTTTTTCCAACAACTTCTTCTCATTATATTCTTGGCCGACTGTGCACCATGCATGAATATCAAAATGACTAAAAACTGACTTGTCATTGTAGACTTTATACACTAAAGTAGTTTTACCAGAACCCGGCATACCAGTGATCGAAATGACATCAAAATCTACTTGTCCACGGGTAAGCTTCCTAATTATCTTATTCGTCTCCTCCTCAAACCCTACAATTATTTGCGCAGCTTTTGATGAGTTGCTTTCAACTGGCTTGTTAGGAGAGTTCACGATAGTGAGGATGCTGTTCTTAGAAATCTTTACCTCTTCTTTGATAAACATGATCTTTTTTATGGCAAAGGGAAGTGAGAAAATAAAATGTAAGAGATCATTATCTCTTACAATAATTGAATCAATGATATATTTTGTCTCGTATGCCACATCTAAAACACGTGCCCATAGATCTTTATTTAAATCTTGCTCAAAATTTACCAAAAACAAATCTTATAAATTCTAGATCTTCTTTCACCAGCCTAATTTCTTCCTTTATCAATGGAACTGAATAAGAATTAGAATTGAGTAAATCATTTAAGTTTGTGAATAGAAGATGCATGAAGAGGGGTCCATCACTTATGGGGAAACAGAGTTGAGATGAGTCTGAGGCTTTCAAGTAGATATCTTTGAGATATCCTTTTAGAAGTTCAATATTTTCCAACATATCTAGAGTTGCACGATTTGTTTCATTGCTTCTCTCTCCATGTCTTGATTTCACTTCTAAGTCACGAACAAGAGTCGACACCTACCTTGCAAGTGTTCCAACATGTGCCAAGAGATCAAATAATTTGTTGTCATGAATAAAGTTCGTAGGCACATCAGTAAGAATAATTAATAGGAACTCTATCATGACGTGAATGTTTCGAGCCCCTGAAGTGGCCGTTGTAATAACATTTACCATGTGCTCTTGTAGATGAATCAAATATCCCTTAAGAATGTCAGGATAGGTTTCTAGGAGCTGCATAATGAAGAATCCAACTTCTGTTGACGTTGAAGCTCTCAAATTTGTATAACATATGTGCATAACTGATGCGTGACTATAATTTCATAGTTTCGTGCATTATGTGCTTTGCATTTTACATACTTTAATGATAAATTTCACTTTATTTGCGCATAATGGAATCTATTTTATGTGTAGGTGAATTGGAGATGAAAGTAGAGAAAAAGGGATACTTAAACATTGAAAGTATGCTCGAGAACAGTGAAAAGGAGAGACCTGGCGAGGCTAACCAAAGGCGAGGCTGGACCAGGCTTTAGCCTGGCGAGGCCAGCAAAGTTCCAGGCGTAAGGCTGGCGACGCCAGGCCTAACGCCAGGTCCAATCCGAGTTTTGAAGACTTAATTCGTTCCGTATTTGACTAGGACTCGGCCCACACATTTAGGGTTTCTTCTACACATATAAATAGACCTAAAACACCACTTGGAAGGACGTTTTTTCAGCAGTCAAGAGACTTGGGCAGCCAGAGGCAAGAAGAGCTGGTGGAATCACCCCTTGAGAGTTAGAATCATCTATTTCTACATCTTTTCATCTTTACTCTGTATTTTAATTATGCAAAATATTTGGGATGTTGTTACTATGAGTATGAGTAGCTAACTTCCTAATCTAGGGTTTTGATGGAACCTATTGAAGGATGATTTTCTTGTTACGTTAATATAGATTTGCCGTAGTATTTTCTCTATTTGTTCAACTATATTATTCTTGTGGTTGATTGAAGGGCCCTCAATTAACTGTGCCTATTAAGTATGTATTACTC
The DNA here is from genome assembly GCF_000715075.1 of Nicotiana tabacum. Classification (NCBI taxonomy): domain Eukaryota; kingdom Viridiplantae; phylum Streptophyta; class Magnoliopsida; order Solanales; family Solanaceae; genus Nicotiana; species Nicotiana tabacum. The sequence goes on from NC_134096.1 coordinate 8,429,154, forward strand.
GGGAGAGAGTGCATATTTAGGTAGTTGTTGAACAACATCACTCCTAAACGTATATGAGGGATCAAAACGGAGGTTTAAGGGTAGGTTTAGGGATAACGAAACCTTGATGCGATCTGAGTGAGCTGTACTTAATGCCAACTAGCGTAATTCGGGAGAATATTCCTAGTAAATTATGGTAATTACTTGGGAGAGAGTTACGACAGTTAGAGTGCTCATGGTCGATAGAGAAGACTTAGGCAAATTTGTAGAAAACGTAGCGGAAAAGATTCCGACAATAGGGAAAATCACAACCTTAGATCATTCCAATTCTTGTTTACAACTCGTTCGTAGTTAGTTGTTAATTATTATATTTTCATTACGTAATATTTAGTTAATAAAACCCAATCTGTTACTTAAATATTTCTGAAGATTCATTGTGTGAATTTGTGCGAGTCTAGTAGCTGTGTTTGATAGGTTAATTCCTTGTGGAATTCGACTCCGGACTTATTAGCCGGAATATATTTGCAACGATCGCTTAGTCTCTTTTATAAGGCATAGTTGGGCGTGATCAAATTTTGATGCCGTTGCCGGGGAGTTAACGGTATTAATTGCAGCTAAAAGAAATGCTAGAATTCTTAGTGTAGTCAATTTTCCCCATTCTAAATGAAATACGTTGAAATTTTAACGTTTGTTGGCCTGGGTGTTACAGGTGCATGCCTAGGAATTCCTCAAGAACTGGTGAATTGCTTGGAGCGATATCAGATCCTGAGAAAGTTTTCAAGGCACTAAATCTTGCAAACAAGAGAAGCAAACAACAACGAAACTCGAGAGACCAAATTGATCCAAACATGGCTGATGGAATAAAAAATCCAATAAACAACAGAAACAATGAGAATGGACCAAACATTCGGGGTGTGGTTCCTCTTGTACCAGAAACAACATTATATGATTGGGCACAATCCACCGCCAACAATCTGGCAACCGCAATTGCAGTCCCTCAAATACAAGCAGAATCATTCCAAATCACAAATAACATGCTACATTTGTTGTAGAACAAGGGACTGTTCTGAGGGTCACACATTGAAGATTCTCAGCAACACCTGAAGAATTTCCTCTCAATATGTTTAACGCAAAGGCAACCTAACGTAACACCGGACGTAATAAAGCTTTTGTTGTTCCCATTCTCGCTGACAGGAGAATATCAGACTTGGCCTAATTCACTCCCCATAAATTCCATCACTACTTGGGAGGAATTAGTCAAGAAATTTTTTAACAAATTCTACCCACCAAATAAAATTGCCCAAACAGATTGATGATATATTGAGCTACAGGCAGAGACCAACAGAATCACTATAAGAAACGTGGGAGAGATTCAAAGGCATGCTGGTTAAGTGTCCACATCATGGTATTCCAGATCAGATGTTGGGGCAGAGATTCTATATGGGACTGGCTGAAAGCTTAAAGGCCAATGTTGATGCTTCAGAAGGTGGAGCATTTCTGAGTAAAACATTCGCAAAATGCAAGATCCTACTTGATAAGATGGCATAGAACTCAGGATGGATGACTAAAGCCTCCACGATCACTCCGGTAGTTCACTCAGTGGCATTTGACCCAAACAACTCCATAGCTGAGAATGTGGCCACTCTAATGACACAAATGAGTATCCTCACCAAAAAGATTAATGAATCAGGCCAGAAGCAGCAGTTTCACATAGCTGACACAACTAATGAGGGCTTATGTACACCATGCATTAACCAACCACATGTTTGCTCGTGGAGTGCAGAAGGTGACAACCAGCAATATCATGGGGGACATAGGCAAGGTGGTCTGAATTGGGGTCAACATAATCAATAATATAGACCAACGCAACAACAGTACAATAACAACAACAATCCTGGAGCTATGCGACCAAGGTCAAGTTGTGCCTTACCAAAGGCAACAGGGCTACATCCAGCAAAATCAGCAGCTGTCTTATCAACAACCTCAACAACAACAGATTATGAGACCAGATGATGGGTTTACTAAACTTGAGGGAATGCTGGACAACAACAATAGAATGCTGAACAATTGATTGGGTCCACCAAAAAAATACAACACATGGTAGACTCGCATAAATTGGCGATAAAGGGTATTGAAATTCAATTAGGACAGATTTCTATGGCCCTAAAAAATCATCCCCAAGGGACGTTACCTGCAGATACACAAGTCAATCCAAAAGAATACGGCCCAAAATAACTTATGGCAGTAAGTCTACGAAATGGTAGAGACCTAGATCTGGAGCAAGAGATGGATCGTGAAAGCCAGCCTACTGAAACACTTATGCATGTCCCCATTGAGATAGATGACTCAACAGGGTTGACAATACAACATGCGCCAGCCGAAACAAGCAAAGAAAAAGAAGTCACGAAGGAAACTGAGTCAGAGCAAGAGAAGGCAGCAGAAA